>NC_080704.1:14670510-15299235 GCF_030445035.2 Dasypus novemcinctus
AGAACTTGAAATAGGAGGGTTCACATAGAATTGTGTCCCTCTCACCACAAGATTGGTATCAAACTGTTTCAATCCATAGCAGAAAACATGCAAGAACAAGACCTAAAGTTATAAAAACTCATTTTTTAGAATACATCAACTAAAAGAACTTGGTTTTTTGCCTTCTAATTAGTCTATCTGAAGTTTGGTATAAGCTTCTGTTGTTCCACATAGACTAACAGATGTAGATTTGCTTTAAAATTTTCTTTAGATATTATTGGCTCTTTTAATAAAACAATTTTTTTTGCATCTGATTGGCTTCTGATAGTGGGAGAAGGAAGAAGGATAATTATTCATGGGCCTCAATTATAATTTAATAATAATCTGTATTATATTTCTTTTTTGGATGAGCCTTTGTTCATTTGGCCAGTTCTGCTGTAATGTGATGTGTGTTCCTAAACATTGCCCAATACAACTACTCCCTTACCCCAATGAGGTTCTTGTCCCCTGCTTCCCCACACCTTAGTGTGCCTTCCTCTGTTCATTGAGGGGCCTCTCTGGGCTTCATGTAGGCATGTGGTTGGTGGTTGGGTGAGGCACTGTATAGCTGCTGATGTTAAGAGAGAAGTCCCTTTTACTAACCTTTGCTCTAGTCCTCACCGTAGAAGTTTGAGGATTATTTTTTCTTACTACATATGGCAGTGTGAAGCTTTTGTGGACCCCAGAAAATTCCGTATAAAGCTAATCCATTCCTGTGCATGTCAATCTATTGTAGATGGGACCTTTGGATTAAATTACTTCAGTTGAGGGCCTCTGATTAGATGTGTCACCCAGGGTGGGTCTTAATCCTCTTACCCAAATCCTTTATAAACAGAAGAATAAAAACACTGCTGACATAAAAAACTGCAGAGACAGAGAGGAGCCAAGAAGCTGAGAAGGCTCTGGGAGCCAGAAACTGAAATCAACAGAACACAGGAGCTGAGAGAAAGCCACTTTAGCCAGAAGCTAAAAAGCAGCAAGGCCTGGAAGAGAGGGGAGAAACAAGAAGATGCCTCCATGTGCCCAGTCACCCACAGCTGCTGCTTGGGGAGAAAGAATCTCCTGGTGATACCTTGATTTAGACACTTTCACAGCCTGAGAACTGTAAGCTCTTTTTTTTTTTTTTCATTTTTTAAAATCAATTTTATTGGTACATATTAATAAAGCATACAATTCATCCAAAGTGTACAAACAATGGAGAACTGTAAACTTTTAACCTAATAAATCCCCATTGTAGATGTGTCATGATGATGGGGGAGAGTGTTGCTGTGGGGGGAGTGGTGGGGTGGGGGCAGTGGGGGTGAATGGGGACCTCATATTTTTTGAATGTACTATTTTTTAAAAATGAATTAAAAAAAAAAAAGAAAGGAAAAAAAATCCCCATTGTAAAAGCCAACCCATTTCTGGTATATTGCTCCCAGCAGCTTTTAGCAAACTAAAACACTACTCTGTTTAAATAAAGCTATAGGGAAACGGACTTGGCCCAGTGGTTAGGGCGTCCGTCTACCACATGGGAGTTCCGCGGTTCAAACTCCGGGCCTCCTTGACCCGTGTGGAGCTGGCCCATGCGCAGTGCTGATGCGTGCAAGGAGTGCCCTGCCATGCAGGGGTGTCCCCCGCGTAGGGGAACCCCATGCGCAAGGAGTGCGCCCCGCAAGGAGAGCTGCCCAGTGCGAAAGAAAGTGCAGCCTGCCCAGGAATGGCACCGCCCACACTTCCCATGCCACTGAGGACAACAGAAGTGGACAAAGAAACAAGACGCAGCAAATAGACACCAAGAACAGACCACCAGGGGAGGGGGGGAAATTAAATAAATAAATAAATCTTTAAAAATAAATAAATAAAGCTATAATAGCTTGACTTATGGCTTGAACCCTTTGTGTGTGTGTCTGCACACGGGTGTGTGCAAGCACATGTGTTTCAGGAACCACTTCGCCTGAAATGTTATTGGCTACAATGACCTAATTCTTGGCTGACTTCAGCTTATTAAACAAACAACAACAACAATAAAAAATTACAAGAAATCCAGAGGTAGATGGTGGCTGGCATTGTATCAGGTACTTAATGTCAGGATCAGAGCCTCTGGGATTCTTTTGGCCTTCTCTTTGTGGTTACAGGGTGGCTGCCACAGTTCCGGGTATAGAGTGTATATTCAAACCACGAGGCAGAGAGCAGGTCAAAAAAGAAGATGGGTCACAGTGGGGATGATGGCCCCTGGAGTTATGCATTGGTACAGCCCTGGGGCTGTGAGGATTCTGCCTCTATCTCATGGGCTAGGACTGTGTCACATGGTCTCTTGCTGCAAAGGAGGCTAGAATATCAAAGTCTTTAGCTTTCAAAGTCTCTGTGGTTGATGTTGACAAGGAAGAAAAAGGTTGGAAGGGGGTATTAGATGAGTTGTCTTCTTTGCCTGGCATAACCTCTTGAATTCATGTTTAAACTCATGTATTTTTAATTGATTGGATAAATCATTATTTGTCTTTGCTGTCACATATTCAGTATGCTTCAGTGAGTTATATGTTTTTAGTTTCTCTTAGCAGCTTAGAACTACATTTTTATGCATTTTTTAACTGAACATAATCAGGCCTTATAGCCCATTAGTTAAATGAAGAAAAGTCAGTTAAGGCAGGGGACCACAAAAATCATTACTGCCTTAAATGGTTCACTTTAACTTTAAATATGTAAGTTATGTTCATGTTCTAGTTATCGGATTTAAGACAAATATCGTGGAGTATTGCTGATTGCAGTTACACATAGCTCATGTTTCTTGCAAAGCCCATAGTGAAATGAGAATTTTTAAATATGTGGGAATCATTTAGGGCGCAAAATCTGCCTTTTCCTTCAATCTCCTACCTTGCTAATACTGAAGTAATTACATCAATAAGTATAAGTGGCAGTGATGGCTTTGAGAATAAACATTTTGGTAAGCATCTGTCTCAACAGACAGGGACAGAAGTGTGTGGACACATAAGAAAGCAGGTGAGTTAATCCCTAGAGTTGATTGAGTGATGGTTAAAGAGGGGCTTTGCCATTCATTGTTCCTATGCCCTGGGATATTTGCTGTTGCTCTGATGCCTTTGCTCTGAAGTCTTAGGCTCAAAACCATGAGAGATGATTACTCTGTGCTTTATTTCAGGTTTTCCAACCTTAGTGTGGATAATTTTTTTGTTGAGGGGGTTCACCTTTGTATCATAGGATGTTTAGTAACATCTCTAGCCTCTACCCCTAAATGCAAGTAGCACCACCTGGTCATGCTATCAAAAATATTTCTAGACAGTGTCAAATTCCTCTGGAGGGGGGCAAAGTCATCCACTCTTCCCTCATTGAGAACCAGCGCCTTATTCACATAAATGATTCAGTTAGGAAATGTCAAGTGCATATCTTGAACCTCAGAAAAGGAATGGAACTTCTATAATGTATCTGTTGATATTCCCATCAGAGCCACATTACCGAGTAGAGTGCACTGTTGACTTGACAGTTATTAGGTTAGATTGTCATGAGGCCATGGACATTAAGAAAAGCCTAGATAAATTCCAGATCTTGCCTTTTCCAAGAGGGACTGCTTCCTTCCTTTTCCTATTATTGACCCATAGGCAAGAAGATTTACTGATTCTTAGTCCACGTGTCTATGAATTAGCATTTAGCTGAGTAACCTGGTTTGGCAATACCCTCAAAAAACCTGCCTTCAGGTGCCCAGATAACTTGTTATATATTACATCACATATCTATTCCTATTTTGGCACATTAGTATATGGTTTGATATACAGCATTATATATGTTATAAAATCACTTATACCAACTTTTAATAAAAGGATAATGTTGGCAAATTATTCAAAAATATTTTTATAAATATACAACCTATACAAAAATAAAAAGGACAGTATACTTGACCCTCATGTAGCCAATCCTCCAGCAATAACAGTGATCAGCTTGGTGGGCAATCATGTTTCATCTCCATCTCCCCAACGACTCATGTGTTCAGATGTTTAGTTACCCCACTGTTAAATGTGAGCAGACATCTGAGGAAAAACCCTCTGCAAAAGATAAAAATCAAAGAGAAAAGAACTTGGAAGGAACAGAGACTATGAAGAAAGAACTAAGCATTCCTGCCCCTCCCAGAAAGAGAAATAAAAAATCTCATGAAGATCCTCAGAAAAATAAGGGAAGATTTTACAGCCAACAAGAGAAATATATTATTTTTAGGCAAAGGGAAAAAACAAAACAAAACAAAGTCTAACCAGAGAAGAAAGAACTCTTAGAAAGTAAAATGTGTTCACTGAAATTAAAAAAACAAACAAACAAACCTTCCTGTAAGAGCTTGGAAGATAAAGTTAAGTAACTTTCAGAAAGCAGACAGATGCAAAAAGAGGAAAGAAAAAATGAGATTAAGAAGGTCAGTTTGCTCAGATGGGATCTCCCTTCATAAGACTTCCATGCTAATGTGCTGGAGGTGCAGTTAATGTTGGGGTTTAAGATATATTTAGGGGATTTGAATCTCTGGACTGACAATGTGATAGCCAGATCCTGAGCCTCAACAGACTCCAGCACCTACAATCTGATTTATTGGACTTACCACACTCAGCTAAGATGGAGGTGAAGAAGGACAACCACCACACCATGGAGCCTAGAGTGATTACAACTGAAAATGGGAGGATTGCATCCAGCATCCAGGTGGAATCTGAGCCTCCTCTTGACATAAAGGTGCAATGGACACAACCAATCCAGTGTCCACATAGAAGAGGTGGCATTGGATTGGGAAAAGGGGACATAATGGACAAAGGGTATGGGGAAAGGCAGGAAGAGATGAGAGGTGGAGGCGTCTTCGGGACATGGAGCTGCCCTGGATGGTGCTTCAGAGGTAATCACCGGACATTGTAAATCCTCACAGGGCCTACTTGATGGAATAGAGGAGAGTATGGGCCATGATGTGAACCAATGTATATGAGGTGCAGAGGTGCCCAAAGACGTACTTACCAAATCCAATGGATATGTCATGATGATGGGAACGAGTGTTGTTGGGGGGGGGGGAGAGGGGGGGTGGGGGGGTGGGGTTGAATGGGACCTCACATATATATTTTTAATGTAATATTATTACAAAGTCAATAAAAAATAAAAAAATTTAAAAAAAAAAAAGGATAAAAAAAAAAAAAAAAAGAAGGTCAGTTTGGCACATCCAACTGCCAAATAGTAGGTGTTCTAGAAAGAACAGAGCAAATGGAAGAGAAGAAATCATCGAAGAAATAATTAAAGAAAATATCCCAGGACTGAAGGATGTAAGTTTCCAGATAGAAAGTACATAACCTAGTACCCAGAACAATGGATGAAAACAGACCCCAACAAAGCAAGCCATTGTGAACTTTTGGGGACAAAGTGAACTTTTTGGGGAACTTCTGGGGACAAAGTGAAGACCTCAAAAGGTTCCAGAGACAAAAGCAGGTCCTTTGTAAAGAACCAGGAATCAGATTGTCTTCAGACTTATCTATAGCAACATTAGAAACTAGATGTCATTTGAGCACTACTTTCAAAATTCTGAAGGAAGAAAACTGTCAACACAGAATTCTATACCCAGAAATACAGAATTTTTCAGACCTGTGAGTACAAAAAAAATTAGCTTCTATTTACTCTTTCTTGAGCTACTGGAGGATGAATGCCTGCCAACAAAACTAGGAAGTACACCAAGAAAGAGGATCCAGAAAATGGGAAATCTAGTGCAGGACTGGAGATCCCCGGATGGCAGCTGTATGTAGGCAGAAAGATAAAACAGATGAGACAGCTCTGGGAAGGATGTCTGCAGAGCAATGAAATGGATATTATACTGGAGGCCTTTGAAATCATGAGGAGATTTAGATTGTTTGCTGAGTGTTTAGGGTTGAACTGACATTCAGTACTTAGAAAACTTTTTGCAGATGAACAGGTAAGAAGATTAACTCCAGGGAAAACAAAAAAATTGTGTGTGAAAGGAAAAATTTAAACTTTAAGTTTACTACTGCATGGCTCAGCTGGGAACAGCAGTTATATAGTTAAAATGTGACACTCAGTATTTGGTTTGAACATCAATCTTTATTGGGGTGATGGTAAGATGGGAAAAGTGCTCATGTGAGGTGGGATGGGGGAGGAAAATGGAGCTAAATACTCAACTTCCATTGTGGGAACTCAACAGATGATGCTGAACATGAAACATCAAAACATAGCAATGAAAGCACAGTAGCTAGAGACTTGGGAAGAAATACAAAAAACTTTTTAAAGAGTTGAAATTGATTGCCTCTGGGCTATCTGTTATAAAGAATCTGCATATATACTGTTGATAAAAATAAAAAACACTAAAACTAAATACAATATTGTACAGAAAATAGTTAATACAGCAGGTCTGCTTTCCTTAGGAAGGCATACTACTTGCAAGGTTGGCACTTGGCTGATATCTGGGAATTTGGATTTTGCAGTTTTCCACTGTTCCTTGATCAGAATGGCTCACTGTGTCTAAACTGTATAAACAATATGGTTTCTGCTGAACATGTGCTTTCCTTCTGGGAGTCTGGAATTTTGGTACCTGCTAGGCAGAGGGTGCCTACGTGACTGGTGCCCCATAAAAACCCTGGGCACTGAATCTCTAATGAGATTCCCTGGTGGACAGTTCACATGTGTTGTTACCATTCAGTGCTGGAGGAACTGAGTGTGTCTGGAGAGAATGCTCAGAAGCTTCTGTTGGTTTCCTCCAGTCCTGGACCCACATCCCTTTTCCTTCTGCTGATTTTGCTTTGTATCCTTTCAGTGTAGTAAATCTTAGCTGTGAGACGATTCTGTGAGGTCCTGTGAGTCCTCCTAGCAAATCATCAAACCTGGGGAAAGTCTCAGAAACTACCCTCCATCCTGCCCACCACAAGCCACAGATATACTTTAATATTTATTGATGGGATCTTTCTTTGCCTAGCGTGGAGATTGGTGAAAGCGTGAGGGGTGAAGATGTCTACATCATTCAGAGTGGCTGTGGCGAGATTAACGACAACCTGATGGAACTCCTCATCATGATCAATGCCTGCAAAATTGCATCGTCATCCAGGGTGACTGCAGTCATTCCGTGTTTTCCATATGCCCGGCAAGATAAAAAAGACAAGGTAGGAGGTGTGGTGTCCTGTTCAAAAAATCTGTCCTGTCCAGGTTAAGGTCTACATTTTTCCCTCACATATTGCCTCAGTCAGAATGTCTAGGAATGTTTGATTTCTATCTTGATAGAGTAAATCAACGTTTTCACCTTGTCTTTTCCAATGATTTGTCTTTGAACCCCAGCTATAAGGTTAAGCTAATAGTTATAGAAACACCAAGCAGATCTGCTGTTTTTGCCAAAACAAAAACCATATTTTTGTAGGTATTAAAATACCATTATCAGGGAGCAGATGTGGCTCAAGCAGTTGGGTGCCTGCTTCCCACATGGGAGATCCCGGGTTTGGTTCCTAGGGAAAATGGAAATAACAACAAGCAAAAACAAGTGTAGGAACCAGCTCAGGGGATCTGGTGAGGGCACTGGCTTCCCATATGCGAGGGCCCAGGTTCATTGCCCCGCCCCCAGTACCTCAAAAAAAAAATACCATTATCATCCTTGTGGTGTTATTAGAACTGTTGTGTATCTTTGATCATAGTGGTAAATGCACAAAACTACACGTGATAAAATTGCATAGAACTCAACACACACACACACACACACCAATGAGTGCAAGTAAAACCGAGGAAATCTGAGTAAGATCAGTAGATCATATCGATGTCAGTGTCCTGGATGTGACCTTGTACTATTGTTTTGCAAGATGTTACCCTTGGGGGAAACCGGGTAGAAGGTACATGAGGTATCTTTGTATTATTTCTTAAAACTACATGTGAATCTCTATTTCAAAATGAAAAGTGTAACTTGCAAAATACCATGGCTTTCAACCTTGCAAGAAGAATGAGGTTACTATTGCTGAATTATTCACGTAGCAACATTGGCATTTTAGAATGCTCTGTGAGTCTCTAGAAGAAATTGAAGAAGATGTGGTCTTTGCCTTTGAGGTCAGTCAGAGAAGTTGGAGTTCAAGGGGCACTCTAAAGGGCATCAACTCGAAGCCATTATGTCTGCTGGAATAGAGAGCTTATGAATAGATGTTCAGTCCAGTTCTGCATGAATCCTTCCAGTTTAAAAGTGGCACTGCTGTTCTGTACGTGGTAACTAATAGTGAGAAAGGTCTTCCCTAGCATGCCTCCATTTACCTCCCTAGTTTATTTTCCAAAACAACACACGAGATCCCCTCAGCTTGGAAAAAAGCCCTCTGTAAATTGGAATTCGTATACCAAGAGCTCCCTAAATTTTTAATCCCAGCTTCTTCAGGTGTGACGTCTGAATGTCATGTAATTGTCATGACATTTTAGTCTTTTGACTTTTTTCCGCCCACTTTTTAAAAATTTGAAAACCGTTATTGGTTCGCAAGGAGTACAAGCTGCTGGCCGTAGCTGGCTGACAGGTCATTGTTTGCCCCAGTGTCTGCATTAGAGCAATGATTGGTCTTCTGTGTGTGTGTGTGCCTGTCACTTAGTGCCTTAACTTTAGCTTGTGGGCAGCTAAAACCTCAGGGCACACCTACTGCTGTGAAGCCAGGTCCTCTCTGCTGGCTCTGCATTTTTTTCTAATCTAAACTTGATTTGAAAGTTGCATTTGTAATTTTAACTGCAGAATTTCAACCTCATTATTTTGTCCCATCCACATAGTCTGTTGTCTTAGCATTCCCTCCCATCTGTGTGTTACCACAGGATCATTTAGGTTCTAGATCCTTGTCCATGCCGTAAAGGAGCTAAGATTCTACTGTTACTGCTGTTCCACGTGGCAAGAAGTTTAATCCATTCTCACACTAGAACCATATTCATCACCGATAGGATTTGCATTTGGATTTGGCTCTAAGACATGTGATACCCATAGTTACCTAACTATGTGTAGCAGTTTGATATGGTTATGAATTCCAAAAATAGATACTGGATTATGTTTGTAATCTCATCTGTACCTGGGTATGATTGAGTTCTGATTAGGGTGTTAATAAAAGACATGGCAAAGAACAGAGTTAGGGGTTCTTAATGTTGGAGTTTTGTGCTGAAGCCTTAAGCTGAAGCCCCAGGAAGTAAGCTCACCAAGGAAAGAGAAGCAAGACCCTGGAATAGAGGAACCCTGAACCCAAAGAGATGCAAGACCCTGGAAGGGAGGAATCCAGGAAGCCTGAACCCTCACAGCCATTGGCAGCCATCTTGCTCCAACACGTGGAATAGACTTTGGTGAGGGAAGTAACTTAAGCTTTATGGCCTGGTATCTGTAAGCTCCTACCCCAAATACATACCCTTTTAAAAACCAACCAATTTCTGGTATTTTGCATTAGCATCCCTTTGGCTGACTAATACACCATATATCCTCCTCAGTAAATTATCCTTTTGTCATTATATGGCCTTTTGCCCACCTTTTAGTTCTGCTTTAACTGATACTAATCTTGAGTCCCCTACATTTTTTGTATTCATTTTACACTTCTCTCTTGTTCTGGGGCTGTATTTTCATACTTTGTTCTTTTAATCCATAACGAAGTCTTTGTTGTATAGAGAAACGAGCACTTGCGTTGGTCACTCCATCAAACTGCACAGGACGTGATGGCCCTCCCAGCTTCTGTTCTCGAAATGGCAGCAGTGCCCTCAGCCACTGCACTAACAAGAAGAGCCCTGCAGATTTCCTGACACACCCTGGGTTCAGCCATTCTGTGGAACCACATGGCCTGACTGGCTCTTGATTTGTTTTTCCATTTTAGCCATTTCAAATGTATGTGTTTTTCTCTTCCTTTCTTCTTTCTTATTTTTTCTCTTCTCTTCCCTGCCCCCCCCCATTGTCTGTTCTCTGTATCCATCTGATATGTGTCCTTCTGTGTCCACTTGCATTCTCAGCAACACCAGGAATCTGTGTCTCTTTTTGTTGCGTCATCTTGCTGCGTCAGCTCTCTGTGTGTGTGGCACCACTCCTGGGCAGGCTGTGCTTTTTTCACACAGGGTAGCTCTCTTTGTGGGATGCACTCTTTGCACATGGGGCTCCCCTATGCAGGAGACACCCCTGCATGGTATGGCACTCCTTGTACACATCAGCACTGCGTGTGAGTCAGCTCACCACACAGATCAGGAGGCCCTGGGTTTGAACCCTGGACCTCCCATGTGGTAGGTGGACGTTCTCTATCAGTTGAGCCAAATCCGCTTCCTCTCTTCCTTTTGACCTTTCTTTAAACACACTTTAAGTGTGTCTTGCTAAAAACATGGTGGCTCTCTTTAGTTTTTTAACCCAACCAGACAAATCCACAACTTTCCAAGCAGAACTGCTGAAGATTTACGTCGACAGGCAAGGATGCGGTAACCTTCATGAGCCTGCACGTGTAGCAGCGTAGGGAATCCTGAGTTAGGAAATCGTGTGTGGTTGGTGGTTAGAGAAAACTGAACAAAGAGGGAGTCATAAGGGGGTGTCTTCATTTCCTCTGGCTGCTTTAACAAATTACCACAAACTGGGTGGCTTAACACAACAGAAATGGATTCTCTCACAATTCTGGAGGCCCGAAGTCCGAAATCAGGGCCTTCCCAGAGCTGCTGTGTTCCAGGGGAGAAGCCATTCCTTGCCTCTCCCAGCTTCTGGTGGCTGCTGGCATTCCTTGGCTTGCGACTGCATGACTCCACTCACTGCCACCGTGTTCACATGACCTTCTCTTCTGTGTGTCAGGTCACTCTCTTGAGGATCCAGGCACTCAGGGCCCACCCATATGATCCAGGATCATCTCCCCATCTCAAGGTCCTTAATTTAATCACATCTGCAAAGACCTTTTCCCAAATAAGGTAGCATTTACAGGTGCTAGGGATTAGGACCTAACATCTTTGGGGCCACCACTCGGCCTGCCCCAAGGACCTTAAAGGAAGCCATCGATGTGTTAATCAGTGAATATTTTAAGGTCCCTTTTCAAGCTTTTAGATGGTATTATTGTATTGTTTATCATCCCAGTTAGGACACTTGAGAGGGAAAGGGGACTCTGTGAATAACAAGTGTCACCCAGACTGTAACTGTGGGATTGACCTTGGAGGTGGCCAAGACATGTAGAATACTATTATTTCTGGCATGTCTGTATAGTCAGTGTGGCTCATAATATCGTAAGGAGACAATTTCATTTATTCACCAAACTTGTTGAAAGGGAAATTCTTAATTTTGTCTATTATTTGAGGTCTGCCTTTGTTTTTAATTCCTGGTAATAATTTTTCCAACTGTTATTTCTCTCCTTTAATCAAGTGGCTTGGCTTCATATTAGGAAACTGTACTTAGGTGAGGCTAACCAAGGCATTTAGAAAGCGCTCCAGAGAAATGGCCTGAGCCTGTTGGCATGCTTCATTTCTTAGACAAGCACCACCATTTCCCAGTCAGGATAAATGAGGAGGAGACCAATAGTGATTTGGGAAACCATGCCTCTGCCACCTTTTTGTGACACCTGAGTAGGCTGCAGGCCAGGCAGTATTTGAGAGCAATGGGATGTTATGGGCCACACTAGATTTCTGAGGCTGGAAGAAAAATTCTCCTCTTGGTCTACAGGAGGGGCTCTGGGCAGCCCTCTCAGACTCTCTGTTGTCCTTTTTCCTTCTCTTGACTACATTGCCTGTGTCATCTAATGCACAATGAAATTTTCATTCCGTGTAATTGCTCTCCTTTGAATAGCCTGCAGAGAAGCCCAGAAAAAGCCAGAGTCTTTTAATCACATGCAAACCTGGCTTTATTTTCTTTTGTCTTACTGCTTCTTTTTCAGCAAGCTCTGCACATATGTAAGTCGTTATCTCGGTTTTATATTTGTATGTGCAAGAAACCAAGGGCAAGTTCTGACAATGAACAGTTTCATTTTATTAGAATACATCAGTGCAATGTGCATGCCATGAATGTGGAAAAATGATGCGGACATAATGTTAATCATAAAAGATGTGGTGCAGAAGTGCTCTGAGTTCTGTGATTGCAGCTTTGGAACCAAATGGACTCAGGTTGGAATTCCAGCTCCACTATTTACTCAATTTGTCCTTTGTAAAAGTTACTTAAACTCTCTTTAGTTTTCTTATATGGAAAATGAAGGACAGTATTAGGTACTATTTATAAAATATCTAGCATATAATATAGGAGTGGGAAAACTTTTTCTGGAAAGAGCCATATGTTAAATATTTTAAGCTTTGTGGACCAAACAGTCTGACTTCACAGCTACTCAGTTTGGCCATTTGAGTGTGAATGCCACCAGAACCCATATGGAAATGAATGGGCATGGCTGGGTGCCAATAAATCCTCATTTATAGACACCAAAATCTGAATTTCAGATACTTTCCACATCACAAACCATTCTTATTTTGATTGCTTTTCAACCATTTAAAACCTAAAAAGCTATCCTTAGATCGCAGGTTGTACAAAAACAGGTGGTAGGCAGAATTTGGCCTGTGGGCCGTAGTTTGCCAACCTCTGATGCAGTAGACACTCCATAATTGCCAGTTCCCTCCCCTGGTAAAAACAGAATTCTGTGTGCAAAGCTGGAAATAATTACTTCTGAAGGGAGTAGAGGACTGGTACATTTGGGATTTAATTTCTTCTTTCAAAATCATTTTCAGTGTTATGTTCTCTTTTCAATGATAAATGTTTTGTATTGCTTTTTTTATTAAACGTGAGAAATTAAGGACAGTTGTCCTGACATGAATTTCTATGATCTTGTGATTTGTTTTAAAGCTTGCCAGATGTGTGCTTTTAGTAGGGAGATGTCTGACACATTAAAGGAGATCTGGAGTATCTGCAGTGTCTTTCTCATGATTGTGATGTTGTGCAAAACGTTTGCCCTTTAGATGTTTTTTGTTAGAGGAGTCTAATGTTTTATTTTTACCTGCTATACTTTGGCTCTATCTTTGTTGAAATGCACCAGTTTTACTCTATAGGCTATAAAAGTCAATTAACTTGTCACTCACTCTCTACAAGATTCATTTGGGTGTTGAGCCAAGTTAGGCAGCACCATAAGGAGCCAAATTTGTAAACAAGGTCTGCAGAAGGAAATCAGGAAGTATGAATTTAGAAATTGCCCCTGCACTTCAGGTCCCAGAAGTAAGAAATGCTCGATGCCAGTGAGGAGAGCTGAGAATGGAGGGATCTTTGTTGCGGTTGTAAAATTATATGAAGAGACTGCAACACATGAGCCTCGTGAATCAGATAATATTACGAAGAAGTTGCAGAGGCCAGTTTTTCTTTTTCTTATCCTTGCACTTTAACAAGTCAGTCAGTCAGGGGCAGACTTGGCCCAGTGGTTAGGCCGTCTGTCTGCCACATGGGAGGTCCCCGGTTCAGACCCTGGGCCTCCTGGACCCATGTGGAGCTGGCCCATGCGCAGTGCTGATGTACGTGGGGGGGGGGGGCGTGGGGGGGGCATACCACGCAGGGATGTCGCCGGCGTGGGGGAGCCCCACGCACAGGGAGTGCGCCCCGTAGGGAGAGCCACCCAGCATGAAAGAAAGTGCAGCCTGCCCAGGAGTGGTGCCGTACACACGGAGAGGGGTGACACAAGATGACGCAACAGAAAGAAACACAGATTCCCGTGCTGCTGACAACAACAGAAGTGGACAAAGAAGACACAGCAAATAGACACACAGAACAGACAACCGGGGTGGGGGGCAAGGGGAGAGAAATTAATTAATTAATTAATTTTTTAAAAAAAACAAGTCAGTCAGTGAGGCCAGTGACTAAACCTTAGAAGCTTGGTGATGTAGAGATCCTCTTACTAAATATTTATTGAAGAACTCTCATACCCATGGTATGGAGTTGTGGACCACAGAAGGTATGTGAAAACCAACAAAACCAAGTCTTTGCCCTTGAGGAACAGAGGGTCTAGTTGTGAACATATATCTTCTTACATCGATTTTTCAGCAGGCATCACAGGGCAGTCCCAAAAGGTAGGGGCCAAATGATTAGCTAATGTTGTGTCACTTTAAGGGAGAGAAGCGATTTCTCTCTGGAGTTCTCAGAGTGCCTTGAACTTGGGAGATCCAAACCACAATCAGAAGGTCCAATACTTTGCGTTGCCAGAACTGGGGGTGGAGTGCAGACGAGGTGTGCAGGTGGGCGGGGGTGCATTCAGAGGTGGCAAGGCTTCAGGTCTTCTCTGGAAGAGGAGGAGCCTGCCCAGTGCAGACTGCAAGGAGGACCCTGGTAGGCTGAAGCCAGGCAGGCCCTGGGGCTTTGGATAGCAGAAGAGCTGAGAAAAAGTGGTTTTATGCCAAAGACACAGGGGGAAGTAGAACAGAGGCGTTCCATGATGAAAACAGGAGTTATACAATATGGCTCCTAGAGTAGCTTGAAAAATTAAATATATATATATATATATACATGAAAAATATTGCTCCATAATCTCACTTCCTAGAAACATCTACTGTTAACATTTTGGCATGTGTGTTGAAAAATATATATATATGTTTTTGGATTTCCTGTTTGTATATTTAACTGCTTACTTGGTCTGTGTTCATCCTCCACCGTCTGCCCAGTGTCAACCACGTTGTCTGACGATAGTGGGTGGTCAGTAGGTATTTGAGGACTAGAAATGGAATGAAACAATCTTTTTTGTTATTGCAATGTGTGTGATTTTCCTTCCTATGCTTTATTGGTATTTCTTTATAGTTTCTCTTTCTCACGTGCTTCTGGGTTAACGGAATTTGTGTTTACCTTTTCCCTTTCCTCTCCCTCTTAAAAAAAAACATACTTCTAATATTTTAGAGCCGTGCTCCGATTTCTGCGAAACTTGTGGCCAACATGCTGTCAGTGGCTGGGGCGGACCACATCATCACCATGGACCTGCACGCCTCTCAGATACAGGTATGGCAATTGCTTTCTCACTCCTGTCTGGGATCAGGGACTAAATGCCAGGGTTCCAGCCTAACTTTCTCTCAAGTTAAATACTTGTGGCAGGGATGACTCGTGTTGGAGTCTGTAGATGACCATTTTATGGGCTTTGGGGCTTCCATGAACTTGAAAACATCGTTGAATGGCAGTGCTCCCTTCTTGCCCCCACCATGCTCCCAATCAGTTCTGGAGGCATGCGAATGGCTTTTTGGTCATCGATGCTATATAAATCCCATCCCAACTTCTGGAAGATAATTCAAAGGACAGCTTATGTTCCTCCAACCTCTTCACGCCTTAGTTCCTTCATCTGAGAAACAGGCCAAATTATACCAGACTCACTTTGTGGTGTACATTGAATATGCAGGATCTGGTTTTTAATGGGTGCGTAAGAAATGATGTCTCTTCTTCCCCCACTGCTCTACAAAGCCATTCTCCTATTCTTCGCCAATACAGGCGGTCATAAAAATTAAAAAAAAAAAAAAAAGAGGAGAAGGCTCCAAACATAATAAACTAGGCTGAAATATGCTCCTGGAATATATCTGTTGTTGTATTGAATTCTGTTTGACTTTAAGAATAGGGAGTCTATTAGAAAGGCTTCTTCTGAATAAAACATTCAGATTTTATTGACTGGGAAGAGATTATCTGGAAAAAAAAAAACCCTGCCGCAGGATGTACGTTTCTCCCCTCAGGGCTTCTTCGACATTCCTGTAGATAACTTATACGCGGAACCCGCAGTTCTGCAGTGGATTCGGGAGAATATCGTGGAGTGGAGGAACTGCATCATCGTCTCCCCCGACGCAGGTGGAGCCAAAAGGTATGACGCAAGCTACACGATACAGATTTCTGGCCTGGAAATTGATTTGGCCTTTTTCTGTGCATTAGAGAAGGAAGTGTGTTTGGAATTACCTAACACTCTATTTTTGCAAATGGCTACAGGCTTTGCTTCCGGAGCAGAGACCTGTCTATTTAATACTATTTCATCATTCGTGAAAGAATATATACACACACGTGTGTGTGGGTTTTGTTTTGTTTTCTGCAAAGAATATGTACTGCTTTGTTTGGTTTGGAAAAGTTTTTTTTCCTGATTATAAAAGCCATGAGCCTAGTTGGAAAATAGTGCTTTTAATAACGCAACTGACTTAGCCAGTCCTTCCTACCACAAACACCTCGAAGTGGCAGCCAAAATAGAACAAAACTAAGGAAAGAAACCTGTGTACGCACCACACCAAGAAAGAAAGGGAAATCTCTGAGGCCAGGAAATAAAGAAGGAGCTGACAGCCGTTCTAGGCGGGGGTAGCCGTCAGACCTGGTGGCTTGGCCCAAATGCCCATGGCGGGCCTTCCATCGAGAAGGAAGAGGAAAGCGAGACCTCTCCCCACCAGCCCTGGGAGAAAGCCAAAAAGCGTGTCTTATACCTGGGCCTTTGCAGGGAGGTGACGGTACTCACCCATGAGAAGTGAAACCCAGAGCCTGCACCCCATGTGGACGCGCCGTGGGGTATACTGCCCCACGGTGCCGGAGTCCCTCCACTGCAAAAATTCACCTGAGACTAGGCCCCAGCTGCCAAGCTACTTTCCAGGAAGGGTTTCCCCCCATGGCAGCTCGGTAAGCGCTCCTGCTACAGATGACCCAGTGAGCCCAAGTTAGAAAGCAAAGGGGGCACAGCCCACCCTGAGCCGGAGGCCACAGAGGGCAGGTGAGCAGGCAGCCAATACCTTGGGGTGAAAGAGCGAGTTGCTAGACTCGGAATAACTTTAGAAACGACAAAACACTAAGGAGGGAAGGGGTCTGAGATCTACATGGTACTGAAAGACTCATGGTTGAAGAACAGTGACTGGCAAATCTAAAGGGCTCTGCAAAGAGAATCAAGGAACAAATAAGCAGTCAGAGCACAAGGCGATCAGAATCAAGGCTCAGGACAGGGAAGGCTGAGTGGAGCTTGCTGCAGCGGCACTCAAAGGCACCTAGGAGAACTCGGCAGCTGCTATCTGGGAAGAAAATAAAAGTGGCACCAAGCTCGAATGCTCAGATAGGGCCACCAGGAGGAAGGGAGATGAGAGACCTCTTTCCACTAGCCCAGGGAGAAAGCCAAGAAGCGTATACACCCGGGAGAGTGGCCATCAAGCTTTGTGATGTCTTTAAAATGCAGATGCCCATCCCTAGTTTGGCACCCTCGTCCACCCAGCTGAGGCCCTGGAAGCAAGTTGACAAGCTTCCAAGGAGTGTGGAAAGCTGTCATCAAGCCCCTGCAGGAAAGCGTGGGTCCTGAATCCCAGCAGAGCTGGGGCTTTGTTTCCCAGCAGCGTGGAAGACGAAGGGTGGGGATGCAGCTGGAGGCGAGTCCCCACCAGTGGCAGGAAATGGCTGTTGGCAGGAAGGAGACACAAACACAGGAAAGACAGAAGGAGAAGCTGAACTTGAAGAGACCCGAGGCAGGCAGCTGAGGGTTGGAGAGAGGCTCCGGATTATAGCCAATTACAGTGCGTGGTGTTCACCCAAACACCCTCGGCCAGGAAGGATGTCGAGGCCCCATCCCGCTGAGTGGCGTCTGCTTCAGAAAGCAGGGGAACGTGAAAAACATGCTGGGGTCACTTCTGCTAAAGATGGATGCAGTTTACTGGGAAGCGTACTTAAGCTACATGCCAGAATCTGCACCTAAAGAGGACTGCAATCCACTGGCCTGATGGAAGCTTAGAGGCCAAGAAGGGGGTCAAGGGGGACGTGAAGAGAAGAAGGTGCAAGGCTTTTTAAAGAGCGCTTGTATCAAGGCAGAGTGCACACACCACACAGTCCACCCATTTAGAGTGGGCAGTCATGTGGTTTTGAATACAGTCATAGGGTTGTGTAACCATCACCACTGATTCCAGAACATGTTCCTCACCCCAAAAAGAAACCCCATACTCCTTAGCAGTCCTTCCCATCTTCCCTTCCTCCCAGCCCCGGGCAACTACTGATCCCCTTTCTGTCTCTATGGATGTGCCTATTCTGGACAATTCATATAAATGAAATTGTACAATACATGGCTCTTTTTGCGCCTGGCATATTTTTTTAACCAGAAAAAATATTCTTTTGGCAGCTGTTAAGCCAAAAGAGTAAGAGATTCCACAAATTTGTGTGGCGCTTTTCTTTCCTGTCCCAGCCCCTATTCTGTGTATGTGGTCTAAATATATCATACACATTCTTAGCAAAAATTCATCTGGTACAAAAGGGTACTATCCCTCATTCCTTCATTGGAGGCCTCTTTTCTTTCCAGTGTCAGAATTGTTATTCAAATATATAGCTCCCTTATTTATTTTACACAAATTGTAATGTGTGGTACACACTTCATTGTGCTTTTTTTCCTTCAAGAATTACTATATATTAGCAATGATTCCATAGCTGTGCGATATAGCTGCTTGTTATTTTTTTTACAACTGCATGATATTTCATTGCATGCATATATCATAATTCATTCAGCCAGTTCCCTGTTACCCACGTGTAGGCAGAGTCCTTTGGGAATATATTTGCTTTCACATTTTGTGTACTAGTGCAGTAGGATACATTCCTAGGAGTGGAATTGCCAGGTTTTGGTTTTGATGGACAGTGCCAAAATTGGGTCTTTCAAAGAAGATGTACCAGTTGACATTCCCATCAAGGATGAATGTGCGTGTGTGTTTCTACACAGCCTTGCTCACACAAGGCTTTTTAAAATTTTACAAACCAGATGGGTGGCATGTGGTATCGCTTCACGTTACTTCATAGGTGGCCGTGGATGAGGCTAAGCGCCCTTCCTTTCTGGAGTGTTCTCTGTGCTGTACCTTTTGCCTCTTCTATCGGCTGGACGTCTTTTCGTATCGATGGTTAGGAGTTCTGCACAGGCATGAGATTGCAGCTTTGGTTCTTATGTGTGCTGCAGTTTCTTTTCTTTCCCTTTTTTGTACTTCAGTCTCTTAAGGAATATTAAAATAGTCTTATATAGTTGTATTTATTCATATTGTCATTTCTGGGGTTTCGAAGGTTTCACCCTTTCCTTAAAATTTTTCTTCTCCCGTGATTTCTTATATTTTTAGGGTTGCCTTTTTCTTTTTCAGTTTTCCAATTTTTCTTCCATCTGAAGTTTATTTTTGGAATAAATAGTGAAATGAGAATCCAACTTTATTTCTCCCCCAGCTATCTAGTTGTTCAAAATCTAATTACTAATCTTTCTTTTCCCTATGGATTTGAAATACCACCTCTTATTATTTATGAAATTCCCCTATCTATTTGTCAACTCCTAGTTTTAAAAAATGCAAGTAAACTAAGGAGAGCAAACAGGGTTGAGATGCTGTTTTGTTTGAAACAGCCCTACCCACCCCACCCATGCTCCCTCTGCCAGGAAACTCAAGCTTTTTAGGGGTGTACGTTTTAGGTTTTTTGCTCTTTCCCTTCCCTCTTCCCAAAGGGAAAGTGCTCCACACTGTCACCATCCTCATATTCTGGAGGAGACTTTTCCCCACCTGATAGATCCCCTGGGAACAGCCTTCAGGGAACTCATGATACATGTTATTGATGTTATCCTTGGCTCGTTTGCATAATGCAAAAAAAAAGCATTTCATGGAAAATACCTGTCTCTAAATTGGAGCTTGTTGCTTTAGAAAAAGCTTTTGAGAATTGACTTGTTCCAGGTAAAACTTAATATCGCCACAAGAGGTCACTCTTGGATTGCCTTTGAAGCTTCACTGGGTTGACAAAAAACCTACCTGAAAAGGATACACACCTCCCTACCACTTTTTAGATAGTAATTATCTGCAGAAAACTGGTATGAAGAGTAGTTGAAATGAAATAATTCAGATTTAGTTACTTCCTCTGATTATATAATCATAGGACATGCTCTCTTTAGAAAATGTGGAAAGTCATAAAGAAAATTTTAACTACTTGTGCTCCAATCAGTGACGGCACTATGAACAAATGGATGTATTATATATTACATCGCTCTCCTCTGGGGGTGCCTACACACATGGGAGTGAGAATATAAATCTGTGTGCTAAAGAAATCAAGGGAGTTCAGTGTAGCACTTTGTCTCAGCATCATTTGTCAGGAACATACATAAAAATGCCAGTGGTATACATGGAAAAGAAGACTTACTCATAGCCTTTTCCAGGAAATGGTAATGCTCTAGAAATCCAGATGGCTCCCTGAAGTGGCTAGGGCTCCCCACTCACAGGAGATGTCCCTGGCCCCCACCGCCAAGAGTCACAGAGCAAACCTTCCTTCCCAGGCAGGCCTCTGCACCTTCCCTGCTGCTCTGGTGTCACCAGGCTTGAGGGCAGGACTCACCTGACATGGATAAACAGATTGGGTTTGTTCTTAGCGGATAGAGAACTTCAGCTACAAATGGCACTGCTCCCCAACGCTGGGCTGTGAGCCAGGACCCTGCCATGCTAGAATCTTCATAGTCTTCTCCGAAATTACCAATTCAAAAAAGAAATTTTCCAATATATATGCAGATTTTAGATAAGAAGTCTTCTTGGAAAACCTGTTTTGTATTCTAAGAAACTCGTTTTCTTTAATTGGAGTTTAAACAGCTTGTCTCTTACAAAGTTGTCATGTGGATGGTACTGTATGTTTTAGGGTGATTATGTGGCCACATTTTTTGTCAGCCTTCAAAATAATTTTTTTCCTCAGTTAAATCTTGAAACCATTAAACCATTAAGTCTTAGGAAACCATGGGTAGCATGACAAATTTAGAAAAGAAAGATGTCTGCTAGGGTACCAGTTTATGGTTCCAAGTGCTCTTATCTAGTCTAGTAGTCTCTGTCTCTAAGCGGAGAGTCTGGCCCCTTTGCTATGACCATGATTACTGACATTTGGATTTGTTACCACCACTGTATCATTGTCACCCCAAGCCAAACTATATCGCGCTTTATTGATACCTGTCATAAATAGTCATGGCATTTCAGGCAGGATATGGGTAGACAATCATTACCAGTCAACAACTTTCAAACTCCCTTCTTTGAAGGACTTCCAAAATCAGACAGCTACTGTAAAACCCCGCGAAGTCTTCATTTGATGCTCTGAACAGGGAAAGTGTAGAGGGTTGACATTTCACATTTAGCATGTTGTTTAACAGCTGTTCACTATCTAACCCTGACTTCCCAGAAATGAAAACGGCTGAGTTATCAGTTTGAAACGCCACAATCTAAAAAAGGAGTCGCTGCTCTTTTGAGGGATGCCATCTCAGTGGCATCACTGGAAAGATCAGATTGCCTGACGTCCTGGGAACCAACTTTTTGGGTGTCACATCCCAACAGGTCTCTGGGCTTATGGGAGTCAAGTCTATGCTGAAGACAAGGATGGAGAAGAGATGAGGACATAAAAATGAATTTTTGTTTTTCCACACCATGAGGCATCTGTGCCAAGGTGGCTAATGTGCATCATTGCGACGGAATCCCTCTTCCCAGGAGTCAAGAAACTTCCTCTAGAAGGTGCATTCTGCCGTATCAATCCAGCTTTGGAGGCATTTAGTGTCTATTAGTGACATTAGTGACATTCACCCCTTCTCCCTAAAAACAACAATGAAGTGTTCTGGGTGCTAGCAACATAGCTTTAAAATAAAAGAAAAACAAAATTCTGCGTTTTTATAAAACTTGATAGAAAAGAGTATTTCTAACTTTACAGTCACCAGAAGTAGACAGTGCTCAAAAACGCACACACTTCACCCGGCATCTCTGGTACCGCTGGCCTTCCCTGCCTGATCTGTTTTGGCATCTCTTTTCTGCAGGGTTGTTCCCATCCTCACCAGCACCTGCTTTCCCCTGTTTCCCTTTGGGTACCTTCTCTCCCTTCTTTGCAGGGGCCTTTTTAGGCCAAGGTCTCCAGCTTTGGAGGAGCAGGTTTAGCAGAGAACCTTGCAGATCTTCTGTGCAGTTCAACCTTCACCTTGGCTTTATCTCCTTTAGCATCCCCTCAGCCTTTCTCTTGGGCATGGTTGTGATGCTGGTGGGATGTAGGCTCTGGGTGTGGGGGTGCAGCAGCACATGGGCTTTGGTCAGCCTGGAGCATTCTCTTCCTCACACTGCTCTTATCTTAAGCTTTAAAAGTTATCATCCAGTATAGTTTTTTTTTCTTCCTCACACGAGCTGTTACCATTATTGTAGCTTTATACAATTAGCATTGATTTAGAGTTTTTCACATACTGATCAGTATCTTTGCTTCTTTGCTTACCTCCCCCCACACATACACACACATACATATCTCAGTGTTATCATTTTCCTTTTTGCTTAAGTTGCATTCTTTAGAATATCCTTGAGAGGTCGTATATTAGATGTGAAATCTCAGGTTGTATAGTTGGCAGAAAATGTCTTTATTTTGCCTTCTGGGAAGGCAGTTTTGCTAGTATAGAATCCTAGACTGATAGGTTGTCCTCACATCACACTGAAGATACTACTACACTGGCTTCTGGCCTCCACTGCTGGTGCTGAGCAAACAGCCAACAGCCTGATATTCACTTCTGGGTGACCTGTCTTTATCTGTTGATTCTTTTAAGATTTATTGGTGTTTTATGGCTTTATTACGTTCGCTGGGAAGTTCATTTGTTGGGCTTATTAAATAGAGGAATGGAATCTCCAACAGTTCTGGAAAATTCTCAGCTATTATCTCTTCAAATATTGCCTCTTCCTTGTTCTTTTAGCTTTTTCTAGACTTCTCTTTACTTGTGTCTCCTCTTTCTTTTCTTCATGTCTCTTAGCTTCTTTTTCCTACTTTCTACCTCTTTTGTCTCTTGGGCTACCTTCTATGATGTCTTCATTTCTGTATGTGAATTCACACATTCTCTCTTCAGGTGGATTTAATCTGTTTATCTATTGAGTTTTTCATTTCAAGTACAATATTTTCCATCTCTAGAAATCTACTATCTTTCCCAATCTTGATTGTTCATTCAATATGGTCTTTTCTCTTGTTCTTATGTCCAAGCTCCTGTTTAATTTCCTTAAACATATAATCATTTCATATTCTTTTTTGGCTAATTCCGGTGGCTAATTCTTTGCTGTGATGATTCTGTAACCAGTGGTTTCTGTTGGCTCTTTCTTTTGGTGCCTTGTTTCCTTGGCTACTTCTTGACTTTCCTTCAGAATTTATCATTATAATCCTTCAGAGAGGATTTGCATTTGTTTTTGCCAGTCACCCTGGGGCACTACCTCAGAGGATCACTGAATTATACTCTCCCCTTGAAGTTTCTCACCATACAAGCAATAGGAATTGGGGCCATCAGCCCTCAGGAGAGCAGATAGGTGGTTCTGACCTCTCAAGAGAGGACTCAGCATCAAGTTTGAGATAGGCAAGTGTCCTTCCTGTCCCCTCCTCTGCAGCAGGTTTTTCATTCTTCCCTATTCTGAAGGTGTAACCTTGGCCGTCCCTGGGTTACGTGGGGCTCTCCTGTTAAGTCTCCCTTTCTCCGCTGGCCCTAAGCTTTCTCTTTCCTCCCCCAGTCTCCACCATCAAGACAGAACCTGGAGAGCCCGGGGCGTGGCTGAAATCCTCAGGGCAAGAACTTGCTGCACACTAGCATTTCAGGATAACTCCCACGTTTTCCACCTTGGACAATTCTTCCTGCCATTCTAGCTCAGTGACTGACGTATTTATAACAATTATCTCCCTTTTTAACCCAGCTTCCTTTTTAATCTATCTCCTTTTTTAATCTAGTTTCTCTTGGGAAGGTAACCAGACTGCCTCCTCTGCCACAGCACCAAAATGCGCTATTTGACAGTGTCTGAAAATGGAAATATTTCTTAAGGGAATAAAGGCAGCCTTCCTGAGTCCTCATTTTCAGAGATACATCCTTGCTAATTCCAATGTAGAAAAAGCATTAAGTGAAGCGGATTTGGCTCGACTGACAGAGTGTCCTCCTACCATATGGGAGGTCCAGGATTCAAACCCAGGACCTCCTGACCCAGGTGGTGAGCTGGCCCACGCACAGTACTGATGCACACAAGGAGTGCCGTGCCACACAGGGGTGTCTCCCAAGTAAGGGAGTCCCACGCACAAGGAATGCACCTGGCATGAAAAAAGCACAGCCTGCCCAGGAGTGGCACTGCACACACAGAGGGCTGACACAGCAAGATGACACAACAAAAAGAGACACAGATTCCCGGTGCCGCTGACAAGAATGCAAGTGGACAAAGGAGAACACACAGCGAATGGACACAGAGAGCAAGACAACAGGGGGGGAAGGGGAGAGAAATAAATAAAAATAAATTTAGAAAAAAGAAAAAGAGCATTAAGCCTGAAATAAGTAGTTGCATTCTTTGATCAAATTGAAAAGAGCATCTCTTGAAGCTGTTACCCCCCTTGCCGTGTTGAGAGTCCCCAGAATCAGGGAAGGGTACCTTGGAATACCTGGTTCCCTTCATGCTATCTCTCAGCCCAGGAAAGTCACTTCCCCTCAGAGTCTTGCCCGATCTCGCCTTGATCGGGGCACACACAGAGTTCCGTGCCTGGTTGCCACCTGAGGATAACTCAGTGAACGGGATGTGTCCTTTAAAGAGGATGACACGGTGAATGAGATGTGTCCTTTAAACATCAGTTTGTGGAATTTTTATCCTCCATCTGCCACATATTAAATTGTGTGGTGTGTGTTTGTGTGTGTGTATGTTTTGGTTCCTCAGTAAATTTTTTTTCATTCAAATTGCATAATGACTGGTTGTTATTTACAAAACTGAGATAGGAAAATCTTCCTCAGTGTCACATTATATCTCTGGCACTACTTTGATATAAGTTTCATCACTTAAGTCAACTCTTTCAAGGAAAACCCAAGTGGCTGGGCTCACTGGTAACCTGGCCTGCCCACCTTTCTGTTGCTTACACAGACCCTCCTAAGCCAATGCCTTTTGGGTATTTGCCATAGTCTGGACAGCCAAGGAGCTGACCTGGTGGTTTCTGGGGTGTCCCTGTTTTCCCAAGCCTACCTATCACAGTGGATGCTTTAACCAGGCTCTTGTCCCTGGTGTCTAAGCAGTGTCTTAAGTAACTTGCTTTAAGGCACCTATGCCTAGAAATATAGTGCCCTCAAATCCTAACCCATTAAGTATCAACTTCTTAGCCAGTAGTTTCATCTAGTGGTCAGGGTGCCCTGGCATTCATTACCAGCTGCCATGAATGCAAGGTCATTCGAGTACCTTCCCATCCATGGATTGTTTAGCACATCTCCCAGACCATGCCTGGCCTTGGAAATGAGACTGGGTGCTTTCCAGTATCTTGAGTGGGGTTGGTTCCTACGTTCCTAAAGTACAATTTAGAAGCCCAGATTTTTTTAAATTATTATTCACTGTGGTTCACATGTCCGTTTGCTTCTTTGTGCAGGGTCACATCAATTGCAGACAGGTTGAACGTGGAATTTGCTTTGATTCACAAAGAGAGGAAGAAGGCAAATGAAGTGGACCGGATGGTGCTGGTGGGGGACGTGAAGGACCGCGTGGCTATCCTTGTGGACGACATGGCCGACACATGTGGCACCATCTGCCATGCTGCTGACAAGTATGCAGGGTGGTTGGGGGATGTTTAGTGAAGGGAAAAGGGCAGTCCTTTTAAGAAGGGAAAACTGTCAGTTTTGAGAAACTGGGCCTGCTTTGCCTAATGATTGCTGACTGCTTGGCAGTGCAGTTTTAGACCAAAGGCAATTCTAGACCAATCTAGTTTTATCATTATTTTCTCTGTAGAAAAGAAACCAAGGGCCTTTAGGATTTGATTTTCATTTTTAAAGTTGAGCTTTTTCAGGATATCTGAAAGGGTCTGAGAAGTTGCTGGCCCTAAAACTCAGCACAGACGGGCCGGGAGACAGTCCTTTGGGCTTCTTCAGGCCCTTCCGTCTTGGCCTTTACTGCAGTCTCCGCAACCGCATTTGCTTCCAGAAGGTGTAGAGCTGCACTATTCCAGTACAGGAGCCACCAGACAGCCACACGTGACTCTTGAGCACTTGAATGTGGCCAGTCTACACTGAGGTGTGCTGAAAGTATAAAATACACACCAGATTTCAAAGACTTTGTATGAAACAAAGAATGTAAAATATTTTATTAATAATTTTTTATATTGATTACATGTCATGATGATGATATTTTGGCTAATATTGGGCTAACCCCCCTGGTTCTCAACTGAGGGCAGTAGTCCCACAGGGGACATTGGGCAATGTCTAGAGAAATGATTGGTCGTCACAACCGAGAAGCTGCTACTGGCATGTGGTGGGCTGAGGCCAGGGATGTTGTTAACCGGCCGGCAATGAGGATGGCCCCAGCCAAAAACACAAATCCAGCCCCAAATGCCGGTAGCACTGAGGCTGAGAAATGCCGACTTAATGGGATATGAAGTATTTTGCTAACACATACAAAAAGATCCTTTTTAGGCTGATACATTTGTTTCAGAATGATCTCGTTTATGGAACACACTCCTTGTTTTCACATTGACTAGGGGAGAATGTTTCAAGAATATCTGGGTCCCCATCCTCCGTTTTTTATCTTCTGTTCTTTTACAGGCTACTCTCGGCTGGAGCCACCAAAGTTTATGCTATCCTTACCCATGGGATTTTCTCTGGGCCCGCCATTTCCAGAATAAACAATGCCGCCTTTGAGGCTGTCGTCGTTACAAACACAATTCCGCAAGAGGACAAGATGAAACACTGCTCCAAGATTCAGGTACTGTCCACACGGTGGGCGGAACGAGGCAGCGGGCACCTACCTCCCTCAGCTCCCTCAGCGTGCCACTGGGTCTCCTGGGTCTGACTGCTTGGCAAGGCAGATGCTGGCAGAGTTTGAAGCTTCTCATAACATGAGGATTTCTCTCACGTTAGCTCCCCGAGAAAGGTCAGGGCCGTCAGAGGTCAGCATTCATGCTTAAGAACTGGTGAGTGAATGAAATAGCAGTGGAAAACCCGGTCAGCAGCCGGCTGCACTGAGGCTGCGCAGGGCCCGGCTCCTGCTTGCCCTGCCTGACTTGATGTCCACCAGACATGCAGTCAGGAGCACTTTACACCAAAGGGCCTGAACTCAGCTGAAAGGGTTGGAGTCCCCATTTTGCTTCTCTGTCGCGGTGAATTGCAAGTCATTTCATAGTTTGCTGCCTTCTTCCCATCAGTAGAGCGTGAAAGTGGGCCAAAGCAATCCGCTTCATGACTTCTGATCACTCAGAGAGAAATGCAGTTCATTTGTATGAGGAGATAGGTTGGAAAATGGTCAGAATAGCTGTACCTTACATTTTCTTGCTTGATGAATGGTAATTTAGGTAGGGAGGCAGCAGACTACCCACAGGCCCAATCCGGCCCACTGTCTGCTTTTGTAAATAGGGTTTCAGTGGAACACATTCACGCCCCTTTGCTCATAATTTGTCTGTGGCTGCTCTCATGCGACAAGGGTACAGTTGAGTAGTTGCGGCAGAGACTGGCCTGCCAAGCTGAAAATATTTACTATCTGGCCCTTTATAGAAAAGTAGTTTGTTGACCCCTGAGTTAGCAGATCACAGCTATGCTCTTGAAATGACATAGTCACCACTATGTCAGTGAAAAACCTTCCATATATGTAATGATTGCATAAAATTACTTTTAAAACAACACACACCAACAAGAAAAGAATGTTCTTGGTTAACACTGGCCTAGAAAAGCCTTTGAAGATCTACACTGAAAATCTTGCTTCCAGGATCCCATCCAGGTTTGATTTAATGGGTTGTAATTTCAAGACAGATGGAAAACCTCTTTTTCCCCTCCAAAGAAAGGTGTGTGGGAGTTTTTGCTAGTGACACATCTTGTTTGCTGGGGTAGTAGTTTCTAGGCTTTCTGGTTTAAGGTTTTAAACAAATATAATGAGGATATCTCTTTCCTCTTGCTTTTTCTTTTTCCTTGTTGGTGTTTAGGTTATTGACATTTCAATGATCTTGGCGGAAGCGATCCGGAGGACACACAATGGCGAGTCTGTGTCATACCTGTTCAGCCATGTCCCGCTATAACCCCAAAATGTCCACTGTCGACAAGCCTGCTCTTGACCTTTGTCTGTTTTTTAACTTTAGGACTCAACAGTGCTAAAATATGTCAGTTCTTTGTATATTCTTTGATTCATTTCCACCACACACACCCGCCCCCCCAGCTTTAAGGCTTGAGACCATTTATTTCCAGAATTTTTTTTGAGGGGAGGTGGTTTACTTTTTAAATGAACTCTCTTATATGAGAAATGTTTGTGTGCTCTTGACTTGTTCTGACAGGTGACCTTTTCCTTTGTCTTTCAGTGCTTTGAGGCCACAACTTTCAAGTATATAATTCTATTGTGGAAATGCCTAGTTTGTATATTTCAGGGGTTGCCAAAGGTGACTTCTGATTAAAGCCTTGTGTGTAAATATATGGTAATAGCACCTATGGACATATGGGGTAAAACTCTGTGTAGAATTAATCCTTTACTTTCGAGAGAACTTTGGAAAATTTATAATTCCTTGAGTTTTTTTTTAATTAGTAACCAGGGATCAAATAAACTACTTTGGTTATTGTGCTTAATTGGAACAAAATTTTATTTAGCTTGAGATGGCCACTGATTTGATAAAAGTTTTGATACATTGGAGGCAATGTAGTTCAGAATAGTTTTTTATTACCACTTCTGAAAAACATACTTGTTACTTTCCCAAAATTCCATGTTCTGGAATCCCAAAATTGTGTTCAACAAGAGATGTGATTTAGAAGCCATTTTTGCAATGTGGTCTCTGCACTCACTACTGCAGTGTCACCCTCCTCTCTGCCTTCCAGATGGAAGTGAAAGGTGCAGGCTATTTCCAGGTCTTTGGGGTGCACCTCATGTCCTGTTGTCTTGTTCTTTTGCATGTTTTTAGTTATAGCTTTCACATTTCATTTTTTTCCAATAATTTTATGTTACAGATTTCCACCAAAATAGTCCCCTAAAATTTATTAGTCTGATCCTTGTTTTGCTTTTGACATTAATAAAAAAGGCAAATTTTTAGGAATGCCACCAAATGCATATTTGAATACTTTTTCTTTATTTTTGATGAAATGTTCTTTTGCCCTTTGTAATTGGAAGTGATCAGTCCCTAGGCGACTGATTATTTTAACTAAAGGTTTTACAAGAAAAGCGTAGGTAGGACAGGCCTACAAAAATGTCCGAGTAAGTAAACATTGCTCTATTTAGGATAATGTTCAAAAATGGCCCCAAAGTGATGGCAGTGGAGAAATTCACTGCACAGCGTGTTCTCCAGAAGACGGCCTTTATAATGTTCTCCACTGCGCTGCTTCTGTGGTAGAAACTGAGCACTGGGTGGTTTGTGAATTTTATTACGTACATATTGGTGAGATGAGCAGCTGATTAGTTGAATTCAGCCCAAAAAAGAGAATTTACCTATATGAACAAAGCCTAGGAATAATAAACATTTTTCCCTTCTGCTGAATCTTAAAGCTCAGAGCGAATAAATTCTCAGAGGACTCTATAAACTCTGGGGATGGAAATCAAACTATCAAAATCATTGCAAACTTGAACAGCAGTATTTAGGGGTTTGAACTTCACTACAGCAGAGGGTGAGTTGAAGTTAGAAAGTAACATTTTAGTTGTTGCAGAAACTAGCATTTTACTGTACCTTACACAGGCTGTTGGGAGGAAATTACATTGTAGCCTGGCAAAAACAGCCATGTAATCAGATTGATTATATCTAGAAAGAGGTGACTTGATGCTATGATGTAAAGAGCTGATTTTGATGCCATGTATTTCTTATTTTTGGTAAATGTTGACATCTGTTATTTGTTGGAATTTCTTTGCTTAGAGAAATGGAAATTAATTGTGGGCATGCATATGTAGACAGATTGACACACATGTAGACGTGTTGCTGTGACTAAAACCAGTTGACTTAAAGGTAATCATTTCAACTGAGATAGTAAGACTCTAAGAATGTAGAGAGCTACTGTAAAAAGAATGATTTCTAGATAAAACAAATGAATATAAAAATCTGCCTTGTCCTGCTCTGAGTTAAGAAATGATTGTTTCTGTCATTATTTAACCCCACTTTTGAATTTTAAAGTACTTTTGGATACATAATGAAGCAATTCGACCGGCTGACATGATTGAAGACTGCCTCGTGAATGGCTGGATCCCATGACTTTCACATTCCTTGCTATTCATGGTGTGGAAACTTAATGAGATCACCAAATATTTGGGTCCAGTCCAGTTCTGCTGAACGTGTGCAGACTTGGTATATAACTAGGCAAAAAGGGGAGCCAGAGAAATACAAATATACCAAAATTGTGTAGCCTCAAACTTCAAGTGTATCAGTAACCTTATAGATATTCATAACTTGCCTTTGTGAGATATCATGTCAACTATATTCAGAAATCGAGCATTTGCAGTGTTTGTATTGGTTTAGCATATAGAATTTTAACTTCCTCTCTTTTGACGTTAAAACACTTCAATAAAATCATGTTGCCATCCACTCCTTTCTTTCATGGTTTGTATCATTACTGTGGAGTAATATGTTAAATATGTTCCACCAGTAAAGCTCACCTTTAAACTGTGGGGTAACTCAGGGTGACCACACATTGTCTTAAAGTTGCAGTGAAGTATAATGAACTAATATCAGGTCATTTTCTGAGAAAAAAAGTTGAGTATAGGTTAAAAGAGAGAGAACACGATAGTGTGTGCCAGAAAGGAGGGGGATGAGGGAGCGATGGAAACATGGAAAACGCACTTCACCAGCTCATACTGCCATGCCTTTTTAGAAGCAAGTGTTTCATCTGGCGAGTCCTCCCAGTCCACCAGGTGAGCCACAGGAAGGGCAAGATAGGCATCAAAGGGGAGGAGGGGTCTGATTGTGCTGGGGAGATCAGAATGGGCTTTTTTCTGCATCCGAATGTCTTCACAGTGATACAGGCTATGGGTGGGAGGCTTTTTGTTTCTTCAGAAATAACTTAAGCTGTCTGACTTGTGGGTGTGAGATGGTGGGGGCTCCAGTCTTGTCCTTGGTGACTATGGCAACGATTCCAGTTCCAGGAAACAGTTTAACAATGCAAAGTTTATAAACTTTAAGTATTCAGGGGAAATGTAAACCAAATATGCTAAAAGCTTATCTAGAATATATGAAGTCCATGCTAAAAACTTACTTAAGATGTAGAAAATATATATGCTAATTCAAGCCTATTGAAAACTGAAACAAAGGAACCATTTAACTTTTCCTCTCTGTATAAAAGAAACTCAAAAGTCTTATTCGGGGCTCGGGATTGAAACAGAAAGCTCCCGAGTCCAACCGGCCATCAATAAACCATTTTTCCTTCTCAAAATCATTCCTGAGTCCTGGCCTCTCTATACACAAATAATTAAACCTCTCTCAAATTCTACAACAACAGCACACAAAGAATACATCCGTGAGTGCAAGTCTCATGGAAGCAGTTCTATGAATTTAAAAGAATGCAGAGCAAGTCTGCATAGGAAGAGTGGTATTTGATGAGTTCGTAATTCCTTACCAAATTGCACTGGTGCAGCCACAGTTTCAGACCTTATAATTGGGCCATGTTTTGTCATAGGCATGTGCAATATGAACTTTAATACATTTGAGAAGTATCTCTGAATGAACAGATTGACTCAGATGCATTGCCATCTGATGTCAAACTGAAGGTCCATGCTTGCAGTCCACGGGCCTGTCTTGATGCTTTCTTCCGCAGGCTCCAGGAAGGAGTGGGTTTCCTTCCGTCCATCCACTCACTCCACAGTCCTTTATGGAGCACCTACACAGAAGCCTGTGGTGCTAGGATGAGGTTCTCGTGTAAGTACAGGACAAATAACATACATGAGGAAGCCTTCCAGGTAGACAGTCTTTAGGGTTTTATATACAATACAGGAAGTGTGATGATGGCTCTTGGAGACATGCTCACTCAATTAGGGCAAGGGGAACTGTGGGGTTGATGGAAAAGAAGTGGGAATGTGACCTGCTGGGGTCAGGTCCAGGCAGTGCCTTGTAACACTTCCTCCCCGACCATATTCTGGTATCTCATGGCTTGTTTTCGATATTTTTGAGGGAGTACTACTATTTTTCCAGGATTTAAGAAAAATCAAACAGTGAAATCATTTCTGTTGGGGAGTCTCCTAATATGGTTTTACTCAGCATGAAAGTGTGAACAGAACAAGGTGCACTGACCACATCTCTTCAAGTTAAAACCCCTTTTCAAGGTAGCCATCTCTGGTGGCTGTTCTCAGGCTGTTGAGCACTTTCCTATATGTGTTCATTTCTTTTGTTTCCTTATGTAATTTCTTCTGGGCCAGCATTAGCCCCGATAAACTTCCCAAGGTCCCTGATGGAAGCATTTCAGAACGGAGGCAGTGAGGGGGAGCAGACATGAAGGGAAACAGGAGCGGGGCAGGCATCCAACCCAACCCAAGTACCCAAAAAAGCATTCATTATTACTCGGCAATAACCATGGCTGGCAGTGTAGTGTATAACCAAACAAGTACTTGTCTTGAAACACTTTTTGTTTACCGTCAGCATATTATTATCTTTCCCCATTACATTTAATACTCTAATATGGGACTTCTGGAGCCTGCATAGCCTCCTGACGTAACACATTTTAAATCTAATATCCTTCAAAGAACCTGAAACACCAGATTCGAGCTTAAATAGTGATCCCTTTTACACTTCTGCTATATATATACCACATGGGGTAGTTGACTTGAGAGGTTCCCAATGAACCAATGAACCACATCTCCCAGTATTCATGCTCCTGTGTTGTGACCTCCCATATGACTTTGGGCTTGGCAGATAAGACATTAGCAAGTGTGAAGCAAGCGGAGACTTGCTAAGTGCTTACACAGTGGGGCTTGTCTCTCTGGAAATAACTCAATCTTAGGGTGTAACCAGCAGGTAAGGAAGCCCAAGCTAGCCACATGGAAAGAAAAGGAGAAAGATCATGGCCTCCCAGCCTTCCCCACCAAAGCACCAGACATGTGAACAAAGCCATCTGAATGCAGCCTCATGGGAGACCCCAACTTTAGACCAGCAGAAGAACCTCCCAGCGCGCCCCAGGCAACCCACAGAATGGTGAGCAAATAAAATGGTTGCTGTTTTAAGTCAGTTCGTTTTTGCGCTTTATTATACAGCCGTAGATTATCGAAATATGACAGCATATAATGTTTACTCACATCAGATATGGAAAATAAATTCTTAAGACTCATAAACTCAAAGTGGCCTCATGGTTATTCTCTAGTCAAACTGCTGAGGTCCTGGCTCATCAGCTGACTTGCAGAAAAGAACATGGGCCGTGGAGTTAAAAGATAAGAGTTGTAACCCGGTTCTGCTTATTATTAGATAAATGAGTTCTTTGAGAATCAGTTTACCTGTGAGCAAATTAGGTCTTAACAATAGCTACCTCATAGGTGTTTTATTCTTAAGCCTTGTGAGTGATGGTACAGGTGTCAGTTGCGTTTTTATTATGCAGCCACATCTTTTGACTCCTAAGTGAGTGCTCTTTACAGTCCATCTCACTGTGAACCAACCCACTTACCCGCCTACAAGAGACCAGATGGTGATACAGTTTGTCTGTAACACCCTCCTGCTTGGGGGGCGGGGGGAGTCTGCACCTAACTTTCCAAGGCAGAACCACTTGGAAGCCATTACATCCATCCATAAATAGCCTTTCCTTTTTAAAACCCAGTCATCTCTTCCATGATTTGCATTGGGGGCCTTCTTTCAAAGCATCTGACCATGCAGATTCATCTGGTGAACTCTAGTATGTATTTGGGACTAGCCCCCGACATGAAAGTAGCTTTTTTTATATGAATTTACACAACATTTCAAGACATCTTCAGGAACACTTTCATTTCTCGGCAAAACGAAACTTACAGCACCAAGCAGGAAGGGGCTTCACATTTCAGATTAAAAGAGGAATGATGAAGACAGGGCAAGAGCATGACACTGGGGCTTTACAATACTAAAATAAAACAATACAAAACAAACAAACAAAAAACAATACACGAAGGAACCATGTAGGCTGTGTTCTGTTCCCACCAGTCCTTGCCAAGGTATCTGCAAAATTCTATGTGGGGATGGATGGATGGATGTATCTATGTATCAATTGGTACCTCCTAGGCTCAGACTCACGCTGGGCAGTGAGTCTTTAATGAGCTTCCCAACTTGCTGGGGAATTGCACGTAACCAGTGTGGCTCTATTGGGAGAGGACTCTGGGAATATTGTGCCTGGTCTCTTCCAGAATTCACCCCCATAAAGTTTTTCCTTTGTCGATTTTGCTTTATATCCTTTCACTTGTATAAAGCATAGCCATGAGCACAACTATCTGCTGAGTCCTGTGAGTCTAGAGAATTATTGAACTTGGGGATGGTTTTTGGGGGATGCCCAACATAGTATCAGGATCTCTATTTTTCTCTCATCTACCTACCTACCTACCTACATATTTATCTATATTCATCTATCATCTATCTTTACATTTATCTATATATAAAATTCTGTACCACATGAATATGTATCTATCAAAAAAAAAGGTTTTTGATTTATATTTGCCTCCTTCCTTCCTTCCTCCCTCCCTTCCTTCTCCCCCCATTATACAAAAGAGTTCTGCACTTATTAAAATTAAAGACAAAAATGTTTAAAGCTTTTGCTTTATATTTGTCTAAATAAAAGCCCCATACAAAATGTTTTCAGATTGAGTGGGAGAAGAAACAAAAAGAAATAACTAAATAAATTCCACTGCCTCCATCTCCAAGTAGACAGAAAACTCTTGCAGCTTTTAAATGGCAGTTTTTGTTAAACTTTTCTCCAGGTTTACACAGTAACGTTTCAAAACCTTAGGGCTGGGGAACAGATGTAGCTCAAGTGGCTGAGTGCCTGCTTCCCACGTACAAAGTCCTGGGTTGAATCCTCTTTGTACATATAAGACAGTCTATCACATAACTAGAAATACAGGTCTGCCATTCAGGAGAACACTTTTGTCACAGAGCTTGGGGATATCATATATTTTTAAGAAAGTTTTTAGATAAAGGTTTTAAAGAGATTACAGACTGTGTGAATACTGAATTGCTCCTGATTCAGAAAAAAAAAAAAGCTATAAAAGCTGTTTTAGGTCAAAGTGGAGAAATTTGAACATATACTCGACATACGATGATATTATGGAATTACTCTTAATTTTTTTTTAGTGTCATCCTTATTTTAGGAGATGCAGACGTAAGCATTTAGGGGTAAAATACCATGTTGTCAGAAAAATATATATGCTTATATACCCACATGCAAAGAGGCAAAGCCCACACAACACACTGTGGATTGTACAGTTCTTTCAACTTTTCTATATGTTGGAAAATTTTCAAACTAAAAAAGTTGGGAAGCAAAAGAAATGTTTCACTTAAAAATCAGGATATAACTGAAATTAAAATAAAATGACATAATATCAGTTATCAAAAATCAATAACCAGTCTGCTATTAAATTCACCACATTGATTTAAGAAGGACTTAGCATCTTTTGAATAAGAACTCATAGGCTTTATTTACACTTGCCTACTAGTCAGACCACATTTGACTAAACTGGCTAATTCAGTTTGTGAAATAAATCAGGTGGCTTCAATTAACTATTCTTACTTACAGGTCTTCCTCTCAAAACTGACATAATTGAATTGTTCTTATTTTTGTGATCACCTTCATTTTCATCATCATAAAGGAATATTTCTTTTTTTGTGAGGTTTTCCTTTTTAAACATTTTAATTGGAAATACTTTCAAACTTACAGAACAGTTGCAAAAATAATCCAGAAGCCACAGAGAGAATTGCAACATATACCCCATCCAGATTACCTGGATCCACTAACTTTTAACATTCTGTTGCATTTGCCATACCATTCTATTCTATCATATCATATCATATCAATCATATCTTACCACATCTATTGTCCATCCAATCATCCATCCATGCATCCACCCATCTATGTCTATCTATCTAAAGGACTATTTCTTAAGCACCTGCTATGGACAGGATGCTGGACACAGTGTATTCTTAACTGAAGGGGCCTGTAATATTTGGGATCTAGGAGATGTGACTCAAAAGGTAAAAACCACAAGAGAAAGCATAAGCAAGATGCTAAATCTGTAATATCATGAGCCCTCAGAATCTCACCATGGAAGACCTGGATGTTTCTTTACTGACCACACTGCATCACCCCTTACTGTACAGATAAGTAAGCAGATGTGTTTTTATGTAGTCAAATTTTTCAATGTTTTCTTTAGAACTCTGGGGTTGTCAGTACATTTTTGCTTGGTTGTTATTGCTATTTTGTTGCCATACTTAGAAGGACTTTCCCAATTCAAGATTATAAAAATATTTATGATTTCTTCTAGTACTTTTTTTTAGAGGTACTGGGAATTGAACCCAGGACCTCGTATGTGGCAAGCAGGTGCTCAGCCACTGAAGCTACATCTGGTCCCCTTCTAGTACTTTCACTGTTCACTGTTTTATAATTAAATTTTTGAACCATATGAAATTAAATTTCATACAAGAAATGAGGTAGGAATATAGCTTTATTTTTTTAAACTCCAAGCCAGTTGCCAAACATTATTACTACCTTCTGACATTTCTTCTGTCTCACTGACTATTCTCACATGTGGTATTTTTTAAATAAAACTTTTAGTGTGAAATATTTCAAATTTACAGGACAGTTGCAAAAATGATACCAAACCCACAGAGAACTCCAACATACTTTCCCCACCCAGATACCCAGATCCACCAACTTTAACATTTTGTCACATTTTCCTTATCATTCTCTCTCCCCATCTATCTACCTACTTACCTATCTCTTTGTCTGTCTGCCTCTCCATCTATCTATTTTCTGAACATTTGAGAGTAGGTTGTATATACCATGCTCATTGAACACTTAATGCTTCCATGTACTTTTCCTAAGAACAAGGGTATTCATTTATGGAACCACCTTAAGTGGAGTTATCAAATTCAAGAAGTTTAACATTGATCTAAAGCTTACAGTCTATACTCCAGTAATGTCTTTCTGGGTATTATCTCCTCCCTTGATATATCCTGTCCAGGATAACATATTGCTTTTTATTGTCTTTTTAGTCTCTTTATTTTTTCAATTGTGGAAACATATATGCACCATAAGCTTTCCCATCTCAACCCCCCCACACACACACACACACAAGCATACGGTTCAATGGGATTAATCACATTCACAATGTAGTGCTACCTTCCCCATCATCCATTACCATAACTTTCCCATCACCCCAAACAGAACCCTGCACCCATTAGGCAGTATCTCCCCATTCTCCCCTTCCCCTAACCTGTAGTCTACTTTCTGTCTCTGAATTTGCATATTCTAGCCATTTCATACAAGTGGAATCATCACCCAAGATCTGTCCCTTTGTGTCTGACATTTCACTCAGCATATCTTCAAGGTTCATCCATGCAGTGGCATGTATTGGAACTTCGTTCCATTTTAGGGCCCAATAATATTTTATTGTACATATAAAGCACATTTTCTTGGTCCATTCATCTGCTGATGGACACATGGGTTGCTTCTACCTTTTGGCTATTGTGAATAATGTTGCTGTGAACCTTGGTGTGCAGATATCTGCCCAAGTCCCTGATTTCAATTCTTTTGGTTATATACCTAGAAGTGGGGTTGCTGGGTCATATGGTAGCTCTATGTTTAACTTTTTGGGGAGCCATCAAACTGTTTTCCACAGTGGCTGCACCATTTTACATTCCCACCTATAATATACTAAGGTTCGTATTGCTCCACATCCTCTTCAACACTTGCTGCTTTCCTTTATATATTATATATATATAGCTCTTCTAGTGGGTGAGAAGTGGTACCTGATTGTGGTTTTGATTTGCATTTCACTAATGGCTATTGATATTAAGTGCCTTTTTATGTGCTTATTGGCCATTTGCATATCTTCTTTGGAGAAATGTCTATTCAAGTTCTTTGCCCATTTTTTAATTGGATTGTCTGTATTTTTTTGTTGTTGAATTGTAGGAGCTCTTTATATATTCTGGATGTTAAATCTTTAACATATATATGGTTTCCAAATATTTTCTCCCATTCTGTTAGCAGTCTTTTCACTTTTTGGGTAATGTCCTTTGATGCACAAAGTTTTTAAGTTTTGATGAAGTCCAATTTATCTATTTTTTTCTTTTGTTGCTCACGCTTTTAGTGTCATAGCTAAGAATCCACTGCTGAATCCCAGGTAATGAAGATTTGCCCCTATGTTCTCTCTAAGAGTTTTTATAATCTGAGCTCTTTTTTTTTTTTTTTTTTTTAAAGATTTATTTATTTATTTAATTTCCCCCCCTCCCCTGGTTGTCTGTTCTTGGTGTCTATTTGCTGCGTCTTGTTTCTTTGTCCGCTTCTGTTGTCGTCAGCGGCACGGGAAGTGTGGGCGGCGCCATTCCTGGGCAGGCTGCTCTTTCTTTTCACGCTGGGCGGCTTTTCTCACGGGCGCACTCCTTGCGCGTGGGGCTCCCCCACGCGGGGGACACCCTTGCGCGGCACGGCACTCCTTGCGCGCATCAGCACTGCGCATGGCCAGCTCCACACGGGTCAAGGAGGCCCGGGGCTTGAACCGCGGACCTCCCATATGGTAGACGGACGCCCTAACCACTGGGCCAAAGTCCGTTTCCCCTAATCTTAGCTCTTATATCTAGGTCCTTGATCCATTTTGAGTTAATTTTTGTATATGGTAGGAGATAAGGGTCCACTTTCAATCCTTTGCATGTGGATATCCAGTTTTCCCAGCACCATCTGTTGAGTAATTACTCTTCCTCCACTGAGTAGACCTGGCACCCTTGTCAAAAAGCAATTGGCCATAGATGTGTGGGTTTAGTTCTATGTTCTCAATTTAATTCTATTGGTCTATATGTCTGTCTTGTGCCAATAGCACACTGTTTTGATTACTGTAGCATTTTAAAAAGTTTTGAAATCAGAAAATGTGGGTCCTCCAACTTTGTTCTTCTTTTTTCCAGATGGTTTTGGCTATTCAAGGTCCCTTGCCATTCTATATGAATTTGATGATTAGCTTTTCTATTTCTACAAAGAAGCCTACAGGAAATTTGAATGGGATTTCATATGTGGTATTAACTCAGGCAGAATCAATGACTCCTTTTTATAACATGTATTTGGTAATGTGCACTTTATTACATGAAAGGAAATGAAATTCATGAATAACATAGCTCCAATCTTTGTGATAAATAAAATGCCCAGCTGATTCCCAAAATGCCCTCCAGTTTAAATCAATCTGGAAAGTTTCTTATGAAATCCTATTGGTGTTTGACTGAGATTGCACCATATTCACTGGGATGGTTTGAACCTGGATAGACTCCAGAATATTATGTTCTTAAAGTTAATACATTCCTATTGCAGGCAGGAGCTTTTGATTAGGTTACTTCAGTTACTTGTGCCTTTTGATTAGGTTACCTCAGTAAGGCATGGCCCAGGGTGGGTCTTAATCCTCTTACTGGAGTCTTTTTCAAGAGAATGAAATTCAGAAGAAGGGAAAGAAAACCAGAGGAAGCTAGAAGCTGAAAGCAATGGAAACCCAGAAGAGAAGGGAGAGCCTAGCAGATGCCACATGTGCTTTGCCACGTGACAGAGGCGTTCAGGATTGCCAGCAGTCGGTCTTCAGGGAGAAAGCATTACCTGACGATGCCTTTTTTTGGACATTTTTACAGCCTCAGAACTGTAAACTTGCAAGCAAATAAATCCCCATTGTAAGAGCCAGCCCATTTCTGGTATACTGCATTTCAGCAGCCTGGCAAACTAAAACATTTACAAATCAATGTAAGCAAAATGTCCTTTTCTTAAAAAACAAACAAATAGCATTTCAGTCTGTAGTCACAATAGGGATATATTTCTCTTCATTTATTCATGTCTTTTTTGCATCCCCCCCCCCCCCCCCCAGGATCCTGGCAGGAAACATGACAATCAAAGTGAGAAATTGATGAGTTTAACAAAGTGACTACAACAGTTTGAGCAGGATTTAGGGAAATCAACAAGGACGGTGCAGCATCTCAGGGGAGAGTTTTCACTACCACCCCAGGCCTGAAATGGCAAGGAAAGGCAGCAACTACTGGAACTGGGGAGAGTGCCTATGAGCAGTACCACCTAGCAAGAGCTTCATTAGAGGGACACGGCCATCACATAGCACAGCAGAGAGGGAGCCACAGGCACAAATACCCTGACCTCTCTCTCTCCTATCCTCCAGTTTCCCACAAAGGTCTCCCATTGGCCAAAGCCTAGCCTCAGCCAGCGAGCAAGGGCCTGTTGATGAAATTCATACAGCTCTGCTTCCCAGAGCAAGGTGGGAAGGGGTGGAGAGTGAATGAGGTGGGGGGAGAAGCAAATGGAAACCATCCAGACTGCTAGGTGACATAGTTACAGTCCCCCTTCCCACCATCACCTAAGTTCCTATGCCTTTTTAAAATCAGTTTCCTTCCCAAGTATTTTATAGTTTTGTTACTGTTTTGAATAGGATCTCTCCTTCCACTACCAATATGAATCAGTTATTATCTAGGTGGGAGCAAGCTATTGATTTTTCCTCATTTTTTGCACAGCAGAGTGGTCTGACAGGGTGTTTGATTCTTATTGCCTGTGTGAGTACTGTTTACTTGCTATGTGATGCAGGGCAAGTCAACAATCCTTTCTGCATCAATTCCATGATTTGTAAAAAATGGGCAGTAAGAGTATCTACTACATGTTTTTTAAAAAGTATTCAATGAAATAATATTTAATGAACAATTAAAACAGTGCCCTGCTCAAAACAAACACTCATATCTGTCAGCTACTATTAGGGTATCTAATAGAGCTGATTTAGGACACCATTTTTTCCTGTTCTTGTTTAAAATGAATAGAATATCTTTTACAGCAGTTTTAAAAATTGAACAGAAAATACAGATATTTCCCATATAGTCCCTCTCGGGCCCCACCATCCTCCCAGTTTCCCCATTAGTGTGATATGTTTGTTACAACTGATGAGTCAGTTTTGATACATTATTAAGTAAAGTGCATAGTTTCCATTAGGGTTCACTCTGCTGTTCTATGGATTTTGACAAATGCATAATGTCATGTGTTCTCCATTAAAGTATTACACAGAAGAGTTCTACTGCCCTAAACATGCCCCATGCTCCATCTACACATCCCCTCCTCCCTCCCACCAAATCCCTGGTACCCTCTGATCTTCTTACTGTCTACAGCTTTACCTTTTCCAGAATGTCATATAGTTGGAATCACAGTCTGTAGCCTTTTCAGACTGGCTTCTTTCACTGTCATTTACTATTCAATCTGGTAGATTAACCCCGATCACTATCAGCTCATCTCTCCATGCCAAACTTTCCATTTTCCAAATTCTCCCCTGGGTGGACTAGCTGGACTAAAGAACTTTAAACTTAACTACCAATATTTTGATTATTCCTACAAAAGGTCCCAATAATCGGTTAAGAAGGAAACAATTCTTTGGGGAACCACCCTTTGAGAGGCGAGGCTTTAGATGACACTAGACTCCAAGTGTAGCTGACCTTCATTAACTGCAGCAAGTGGACTAACTGGTAGCTCTACTACTGCTTAAAACAAAAGGGTCCCTTCCAGTTGGGCGGAAGGAAGACAAGGTAAATTTAGACATCATCTTTAAGCTATCTATAGAACAGTGGTTCTCAACTGCAGGGGACTTTACCCCCCAGAGAATATTTTGCAATGCCTGGAGACATCTGTGGTCATCACAACTGGAGGGGAGGGTGGTGCTCCTGGCTTCTGGTGGGTATAGGGCAGGGACGCTGCTAAAGATCCTACAATGCAACGAAGAATTACCCAGCCAGAAATGGCAATCGTGCGTGGGTTGAGAAACCCTGTTACAGTCTCTCAAGTTTGGATTTAGACAAGGCATTGCCCCAATTACTGCAGAAGACCGAAGAGGAACCTGGGCCTTCTGTAAATCTCATTTCTTGGGTGGCTTCAATAGTTACTCTCCCCCTCTTCCCCCCTTCCTTCCTCCCTACCCTATGCCCCAGCTTTGTCTTCACACTTGCAAACTCCAGACCTGACAGCCTGGAGTCTCTGTGTCTCTAGGCTTCCTGCAGCCCATCTCATCACCTCAGAAGACTCCAGGCATAGAATCGCTCACTGCAACCTAGAAGGTATTTTCAATATCGGGACAAATTCTGATACCTTAAGTAAAGCAGACGTGTGAACTGTTACAAGGGAGTGGGAAGGGAGGGAGAGTGAACCCAAACCATATGCAAAAGTTTTCTTAGAATGGAAAGAGAAATTTTGGTAATCTAAAATGCTAATTCTTCAAAGAGACAGACTTTTGATAAAAAGTATTTCTTTATAACTTTAAGAAAGTAACTATTACTAATAGGTGTTTTCAACAACACACTTAAAGCAATGTTCCCAGTAGGTTTTTAAGATACAGTATTTTGCCATCTTTGGAATATGAAGTTTGGTGTTCTCTCTTTATTTTAGTGGATGCTATCGGACCCCTCTCCCGCTGATCTTGCTATCTCCTGCTCTGCTGTCTTCCTCAAGACTTGTATATTCTATTTTGGAAGAACACTCAAAATGGTAAGAATAGCTGAGATCCCTGCAAAGTGGACTCTGTAATCCTTGTGGGAAAAACAAATGAGCTGGTGACAGCCATGTTTAAGAAGCTGTCTTTTGATTATTTGCAGGGGGAAACTGCTCAAAATTTTGTAATCAAGATGCAGCATGAGGGTATTTCGTAACTGCATATTAATCAATGCTTGCTCAGCCCAACCTTGTACAAGAGTTAAAATGGGCTGCACTGAGGAGGAGCTCATTTTTCTCCTCCGGTGCTTTTGCTTTAAAAGCCTACAACCCACTGGAGTTACTTGGTGCTTTCTCCAGCACTGTGGTACCGCCTGCACCTTCAGAGCAGTAGCAGAGGGAATGCACGGGACTAGGGAGGGCTGTGGGAGACCTGGGCTCCCGTGCTGTGCTCCCAGGCCCAAGCTAGGGCACCTGGGCCTACCAGCCAAACGCTCTGAGCCTCAATTTCACTGACTGTCAAATGAGCATTATGAGACCTCCCCAGCATCCTTCTGGGGCCATTGGGGGGCTCAAATAGCAGGGTAATTGTTCCAAGTTGTTTGTAAACTATGAAATGCCACGGTGAGTCATTAGGTCTGCCACAAATTAACTGAAGACATTAGTGAGTGGCCTTTTCCCAAAACTCCAATTAGACATGGACAGGCTTCACCAGGAGCCAGTTCTGACATTTTCACCTGCTTGTTGGCTCCAGGGCTCATTCTGGGCTCTACCCCGAGGGAATACTGAAGAGTTAACTGTATACTGAAGAGTTAACCACGGGGGTACTAGGTTACGATGGAAACAACTGCACAGTTTCATTTCCTAGAAACCCAGATGTCTGTTTTAAAGCAAACACAGCCCACATCTGTCTATGGCCTTGAAGTAAGAATGATAATAATAAAGCTCACCTTTATGGAACATGGACGAGCTTGACATACGTGATTCTAGCTTGATATACGTGATTCTGTTTGAACCTTGAAGCAGCCTTGTGAGGTGCAGATGGGGAAACCAGGGCTTCGAGGGGTTAAGGAGCTTGAGCACACTGGCCCTGCTAGGGAGCAGAAGCAGCCTGGTAGTCTGACTGCGGAGGCTTCAAGCTGCTCTGAACCACACAATTCCAGACGGGATGAGCCCCGCACAGTCTATTACCCACCCAGGAGGCACTTGACAAACGGCCGTGCACTGGGATTATGCTATTTTACCACTTTACAAAAAAGGAGAAATTGGTATTTCTATTACAAGACAAGACATGAAGACAATTGTCCAAAGGAGAAATACAAAAGACCAAAAAGCTCAGGATAAATAGTCAGCCTCATCAATTGTCATATGTCAGATCCTTTCTTCTAGAAATTCCACTTCTAGAAACTCTTCTTAAGGAAACGATCAGGGATGTGATGAAGTATTTACAAAGAGATTGGCTGCAACGTGGCAAAGAAAAGATCTCATGTCCCATGTTGGGGGAGGGTTAATTAATTGTGATCCACCCGTTCAATCAATGGAATATTATGTAACTATCAAATCATGTTTTTTAAAAAAAGAATAATTAATGACAGAAGAAACACTCAAGATACAATGTTAAATGAAAAAAAAAAAAAGCAATTCAGAAAGCCATAAATGCCGTGGGTTCCTGATTGTTTAAAGCACATGCTAGACAACTGCTAGATGCTTTACTAAATGTGTTTACATATATTTTCTTATTCGTTTCACAAAAACAGCCCTGTATTATAACTGTATTACAGTTGAGAAATCAGAGGCCATTGAGGTTAAGTGATTCACCAAAGTCAGAGAGCTCTGTTGAACTTGGCAGAATAAGGATGGAAAGTCAAATCTTTCCACTGGCAAAGCCCTGGCTATCACTAAAAATGCTTCTCACTATGGGAAATAGATCAGGAATGGGGAGATCACCATGAGAAGGAAACGTGTGAAAATATTAACAGTAGTTAAACAATTTCAAAAGTAAAAAAGCATGATTCTGCTCTTTACTATAGCACATTCCTTCATGACTCAATAAAGGGATAATAAGGAATCCATTTAGTAAATTAATCAAAATCTGATTTTTAAAAAATTTAGGAGGTTGTGCCACAATTAAAAACCATCATCACAGATGAGCTAACCAGTCGTTTTGTGCCCCAAGAATAGATCACTTATATCTCCAAACCCACCAAAGGTTGGGGCTGGGGTTAGCAAACCACAGCCCGTGGGCCAAATCTGGCCTGAGCCTGTATCTGCACAGCCCCCATGCTAAGAACGGTTTTTTAAAAAATATTCAAATAGTTGAAAAAAATCAGAAGAAGAATACTATTTTGTGACAGTAAAAATGGTATGAAAGTCAAATTTCAGCATCAATAAATAGTGTCACTGTTCGTGTATTTGTTTACATATTGCCCAGGATGAGGGAGACTGTGTGCTGGGGGGCCCCGCAAAGCCGAAAATATTTACTATCTGGCCCTTTACAAAAGTTTGTGGGCCCCTGGTTTAGGGAAAACACGGGAAGAGGATATAAGGTCAATTAAGATTTAATAGCCCGTATTATTTGGTACCCGTTGTGTTGCATAAGAGCTGCTGAAACCCTAATTTACATAAGGCTAGTTTATATCATGTTATTCTTTTATTTTGAAAACTAAGTCTGTTGCATTCAAATTAGAGGAATTAAGTCATAAAAGGTTTCTTTTTTTAAAAAAAGTAAGTGGGTTACATTTTTGTCCTTATATTTTTCTTTGTTACATAATGAGACTTTAATATTTCTGGTGTTTCCACTTTACAGAGATTAGCCTATAATCAGAAATATTTCAGAATTCATAAAAAGGGAAATTTCCAGAGGAGGTTAGGTCTGTTAAACAAACAGCACTTAGTTAACTTCCCTTATTCACATCCCCCTAGGGGCTAACCAAGCTAACCGAGCCCTAGGCAGGTTTACACACCACAAATCCAGTTATCAGATAATTCGCTGTCATATCAACATGGCCAAAGAAGTGAGTGAATTAAAAATCAAGCATTTCCAACAATTGCTCCCCCCTCTCCTGACCTCTTCCACCCCCTTTCTCTTTATTCTCCAGCCAGCCAACCATCCCCTCTGGTTCAACCCAAGCCATTCATCTGTGACACCCCCCCCCCCCACCACCATGACATAAAATTCCTTCTTCCACAGCAGGCCCGCAGGGTCTCTCGCCACCAGAGATGCTGCTCTCAGCATCTCCTTTGAAAGTCAGGCACCTTGGCTTTTTTTGACTCTGCAATCCTGAAAATAAATGGGAGGTGCAGCTGACGCCTGGAGCGCCTGTCCCAGAAGCATGGCCTGGGGTAGTGGAGAGCAGGCGCCCACTACCTGCTCGTCTTCTGACTGGTTGCTCAGTGGCTTGGTCAGTGGGTTTGGCTGGTGCATTGTGTGATGAGTGGAGTCAGAAGAGCGAAACCTCTTCACCCACTATCAAAAGATCTCCCCAGGCCTCAAATAGTCACATCTCAAGAAGAATTTCCTTCTGTGAGGAATTTTGGTGAAAATAATTAACTACAACTGCATAACAGCTATGCAAAGAATATATGATAAAGATTGGAAGGAGAATGCAAATCAGATCCAGAATGGTGGATTTTTTTAACGGGGAGGTGGGGGCTTCTTATCGCTACCAGACAATCATGCTCGACTTCACCCAGTCACTCTCCTACTCTCCCAGGGGCCTCTCCACCCTTCTCCTCTCTCTTCAGCCCCCCACCATCTCCTCTCCAGTCTCCTCACTCTTAGCTGGTAACCCTGTTTTGTTCTTCATGGAGATCTTTGAAGCAACTGGAAGAGAAACATGCTCCCCCCAGCCACCTTGTGCGCCTACCTACAGCATCTGCACCCACATATGCCCCTCATGGCTGCACCACGAATCACTCCAAAATGCAATGGCCTGGAACTGCAGTCAGCCCCGGCCAGCCGGCCAGCGCCAGCGCGGGAGGCCGGCGGGGTTCAGCGGGGCGTTCCCTGCACTGGGCCTCCTGCACGGCTGCGGCTCAGGGCGGCTGCATGGGGTCTCTCACAGGTCTGGGGCCTGGGCTGGGAGACTCAACAGCTGGAGCTCCCCGGGCCTCTCTCTCTGGCTCCATGTGGTCTCTCCAACATGGTGGCTGCAGGGTAGCCAGATTTCTTACACGGTGGCTCAGCACTCCAGAGCAAGTGGGAGGTGGGAGAGTGACCGAGCACCAGGCGGAAACCGTCTCCTTTTCTATCCTGGCCTCGGGAGTCCTGCAGCATCACTTCTGCTGCATTCTAGCCATCCAAACAGTCACCAAGGCCGACTCAGGATCAAACGCAGGTGAGAAGTGTGTCGAAGGATATGCAGACCCTTCAACAAAGGACCCAATGTTTACACTCCTCACTGAGGCCTTTCTCTCCACTGGTGCACCAGGTCCCCAACCTGCCCAGCTCCTCAGAGCCAAGGCTCCAGCCTTGTCCCCTCTCTCTCCTACCTCAGCTTCATTATTCATTATTAGTGGGTACTCTGGTTCTCAGAACCTTCAGTGTGTCATTCCCACCAGCATTAAAACCATGCTGCTACTACTCCCCTCCTGAAACAAGTTATCTTGTCTCTTCTTTCCTGGTGAACTACTGCCCCATGTCTTTGTTCCCCTTTGTAGGAAACCTAGAAAAATTTGCTATCTCCTATCTGTCTCCTCCCTCTCCTGCAAGAACTCTGAAGTCATGTTTTACTTGGTTATACCTTCAACATATTACTGGTATCCAACCAGTCCTCACCATCTCCTCCACTGCCACCTGGGTCCTGTGCTTGAAGTACTTGGACAGCCTCGTAACTGGTTTCCGTGCTTCTGCCCTTGCCTCTGATTGTCTCCTCTCAACACACTAACCAGCACAGTCCTTCTAAAATGCCAGTTAGACCATGTCTCTCTTCCAATCAAACACTTGCAGTGGCTCCCAGTTCCCCTCAGAATAGCTACCGCATCCCCACAATGGCCCACCAGGCCCTACGTACTCGGGCCCCCTCCCTCTCTGACTGCCTCTCCTGTTACCCATCTATTCCCTTGGCTCCAGCCATCCTGGCTTCGTTGCCAATTTTGGAAATATTCCAGCATGGTTCCACCTTGGAACCTTGACATTAGGCTGTTCCCTCTGCCTGGAATGCTTTTCCCATGGATATCTGTGAGGATAACATCATCCCTTCCTTCAGATCTTTGCTCAAATATCAGCTTCTCATTGATGCCCACCTAAACCACCCTATTTTGTCAAACCCCACCTCTCAGCCCTGATCTACATTACCCTGACTTGTTTTCTTTTTCTTTAACACTTATCACCTAACAGCTAATATAATTGTTATATATATATATATATATATATATATATATATATATGTGTGTGTGTGTGTGTGTTTATTTACTGTTAGCCTTGGCCTGCTAGAACGTAAGTTCCAGAAGAGCAGGAATCTTTTCTGTTTTGTCCACTGATGCATGTGTCCCAAGTATGTAGAAGTCAGTAAAGACTGGTTGAGGTTTTGATTTTCGATTTCTCACAATTTCCTTCAACATTAATATGGTGAGACCTTATTATTTCCTTCATAATTTTAGTTTTAAAAAATGTTCTAACAAAAACAATACATGTTCTCTGTAAAAAAGTCAGAGAAGTAAAAGAAAGTACCCCCCCCCAGTTAAGACCCCCTTCATATTATTTTCCAGAAGAAATCTGTTAAAGTTTTCTTGTGTGTTCTTCCATGCTTTTTTCTGTAAATATACATACATACATACATACATGCACATCCATCATAATGGGATCAAACTATTATGCTATTTGATGCTTTTAAAATTCATTTTCTAAAAATAATGGTAGGATTCCTTTCAAGGAACACATGATATTTACTCTTGGTGGTTTCCCACTTTTAGGTTATACCAAAATTGATGGATTGTTATCCAGTTCTTTTCATTCTTACTATTTCAGAGAGCTGAATAAAATGGATAAAATTATTTGATCTGAAGACATACAATGTTTCTTATTATAAAAGATGTGCTAGTTCTTTGCACTTGTTTTTTCTCTATGGAATCCTTAGAAGGTTAATGATGATATAAAACTTTGCGCAGACCATTTTGAAAGAGCAGCAGCAGCCTGGGATTCTAGGGGACTAGCAAGACTTCCAACTGAGGTTGGACCCAGGCAGATAAGTTTCAGGGGGCTCTGGAGCCAAGCTTTAGAATTGTAGAATAACCACAATAGAAAAGGATGGTTGAGATCAGCAAGTTCAGCCCTCAACATTTTGCAGACAGAGAACCACAGTTTCCAATCTGCAGCTCTGTCTTAATGGAGAGGCTGATGGGTCCTGACATGACTTTCAGTTCAAAAGATGATTGCTAACCTCCCAAATAAATAAACACAAGGAGAAATCAGACTAATCTTGTTTCTTCCTCTAACTTGTTCCAAGACACAAACCACTTAACCTCACTTCCTCAGTTTTGACATCTGTCTAATAGTTCCCAGTTACATAAGTGTCCTTCTAACTCCTCAGATTGTATCCATACATCTCTGACAAGCTTGCAGAGTTGTGAAAATAAACACGCTATCTGCAAAGCATGAAGTTAGAAATATCTTGGTAAAAAAAATTTTTTTTTACTATTAGTAATTATATCTCTACAACTGTAAACATTTAGTTGGGAATCTAATATGAATCCTAAAATCATGAGAATTCAGTTCTGATTATGGGCTAGAGTCCTGCCATAGAAATGATTCATCCAAGGAGATAAGCTGTGCCACTCTGAAGGGTTGTTTATTAAAACTTTCGTTTGAAGGGTGAGCAGGCATCCTTATCTTTTGGGCTGACTTTGCCCTCATCCCACCTCCTCTTACTTTTCCACCATCCATTTCCCTGACATCAGAAAGAGTTTTGTGCTCAGGAGGTACATGAAGCTTCTGACAGATCAGCAGCAGAGAGCTGAGGGTCAGAATTGGGTAGGAATGGTGTCACACTCATCATCTTTCCCCTCCCTTGTCTAGCACAGAACCTTGCCCAGAGTTGATTCCCAATTGTATTAGTCAGCCAAAGGGGTGCTGATGCAAAATACCAGAACTCTGGTGGCTTTTATAAAGGGTATTTATTTGGGGTAGAAGCTGACAGTCACAAGGCCATAAGCGTAAGTTTCTTCCCTCACCAAATTCTGTTGCCACGTGTTGGAGCAAGATGGGGTCAGCCTTCGTCTTCCTCTTAAGGCTCTGTGGTCCCAGCTTCTTCCGATCTCAGCTATAGACTGGCATAAGGCTTTGTCTCTCTCCCCAGGGCTCAATTCTTTCTGGGCTCAGCTGCTCTGGTCTCTTCACAAGGTCAGCTGTAGGCTATCACACTCTCTCTCCCCAGAACCTCTGCTGCATCTTTGGAGCCACCTCTATTCCTCTGTATTCTTCTCCTGTGTGCTTACTTTCCGGGGCTCCAGCATCAAAACTCCCATTCTCCCCTCTGCCATGTTGTTTTCTCTGTGAGTCCCTGTCCACCAAGGGGGTGGAGACTCAATGTCCTACTGGCCAAATCAAATCCTTAATCATAATTTAATTAAGCAAAAGTGAAACTTCTAAATTTAATACAATCTAATATGCCCAGAGGAAGAGACCAGTTTACAAATATAATCCAGTATCTATTTTTGGAATTCATAAACAATATCAAACTGCTACACCAATCATGTTTGTTGAATGAATAAGTAAGCCTACACTTTACTAAGCGTTTAGATAAAGCCTTCAAATCTATAAATTTATTTTTTAAAAATGCCCTGCAGAATTACATTGGGTGTAATTCAAAAAAAAATACATCATCCAAAAAGTCTTATTCCCCCCTGAGGTTGGTCCCACCAAAACATAAATATCTTTATTTTAATACTTGGAAATTTTTCTTATGAAAACAAACAATCCCCTTGTTGTCAATTGAATCAAGCCCCCCACAAAGACAAAATGTTCAAGTGCTAACCCCAGGTCCTATGGGTATAAGTGGGATCTTCCAAGATCCTATTAAGATGCAGCCAAACTGAAACAGGGTAAGCCTTAAACCACTATGGCTGGGGTCCTTATAAGTCAAGGAAATTTGGACACAGGAGTAGAAGCCAGAGGAGGAGACAGAAGGAGACAGAGCAACATGTAGCAGAGGCAGGGTCTGAGCCACCAGCAAAATATTCCAGACTTTGGAGAAAGCACGGCCTGTGGAGACCTTGTTGTTGGACTTCTAGCCTCCAAAACTCTGCGCCGATAAATTCTTGTTGCTAAAGCCACCCAGTGTGTAGTATGTGCCACACATACTAAGAGATACCTCTCCCCACCCCACCCCCCAAAAGACCCCTATAAAGCACAAAATAGAAAAATTAGAGTGTCAAGAATCCTTTAACTGAAAAGAAAATTAACCAAGATGCAGACATGCAGTACACTGGGTGCATTTCCTCTAACTACATGAGACAATTTGAAGATGATGGCTTGAAATTGGGTTTGGCTCATCTTGGTTTGAAATTGCCTCTCTGATCTCTGCTTCCTTGTCAGAGAAATGAGAATACTTATACTCCCTTTCTACCTCCTTGTAAGGGTTCTGGGAGGGTATATATACATCGTGTATATACCTCTGCACCTGGCACACAAGCAGCACACAATAAAAGGCAACTGTTATTTTAAGAAAACAAAAACCACCCACAGATGATTGATGGCCATTCAAAATGAATTCTACACTCCCCATTTTAACAAAATGGAGTGATTCACTGCGAGAATAGAAACGCCTGTGCATGAGAAATCAAACTTCCCGTTTTTACTCTAATTAACTCCCTAACTGAGCATCCAAACATACTGGGTATATTTGCATGCACAATTAGTTATGCTTCACCACCAAAGCTGGGCCTATGCCATGGTGTTTTAGGGTAGTGTCCAAACCAGCTGACTGAAAGACACATATCTGTTGGCAGTCCTAGCCAGAACACCAAAAAACAAGCAAACAAACAAACAAACAAACAAAATAACATGGGTTATTAGGAGCAAATGCAAACACAGACCTGGCTCAATGCTGAGCCCTTAAAGTTGAAAAACAATGTTAGTTGAAGCTAAGGTTCCTGCCTAAGTGTGAAGCAAGTCGATCCCACTGGCTTGAAAGCGGCAATTTCCACACTTAAGGAAATCTCCACTGGAACAAAAGAATATTTCATGTTTTAAAACAATCTTCTCAATAATATCTTTTGTTTGGAAACCTCAAAGGTATTATTCCTCTTGAAATCGCAAATGTAGAAAGCTTCACTTCCAGAGTCCACCATCTTTTGTTTGGACCTCCCCTGCAGGTCTCGCTGCACTCCATCTCCATCTTGGCATGGGTGCTGGCCCGCAAACTTGCTGGTACTTTGGAGTGGGAGGCTTTCCGTGCCTCAGGGCTGGTAGACAGAGAGCATTACAAGGGCCAGTTGGGTGGGGCAGAATTACTGCCATAGGACAGGGAGAGCCCCAGCCTGGCTGCATCTGTTCCCAGGCAAGACAAAAGAACTCTGTGCTTTTGCTGGGGTTTCAGGTTCAAGGGCACAAAGTTGCTGAGTAAAAAGATTATGGAGGGGTACATCCACAGTCCCCTTCTGTAGCAGTTTTATTATGTTTATGAATTACAAAAATAGATACTGGATTATGTTTGTAATCTGGTCTGTACCTGGGTGTGACTGAGTTATGACTAGGGCTTTGACTGGGCCATGTCATTAGGGCACCAAAGGGTGGGGACTCACAGATAAAAAGGACAGAGTTGGGGGCTTCACATGTTGGAGTTTGATGCTGAAGTCTTAAGCTGGAGGAGCCCCAGGAAGTCAGCATCCAGAGGAAAGAGAAGCCAGCCCCGGGAAGAGAGGACCTGAGCCAGGAGAAGAACACAGAAGAATAGAGATGGCTCCTTAGACATGGCAAAAATCCCAGGGAGAGAGACAGAGCTGTTCACCGGATAGTCTACAGCTGACCTTGTGGAGAAAACAGAGATACTGAGCCCAGAGGAACCCAGGAAGCCTGAGCCCTCACAGATGTCGGCAACCATCTTGCTCCAACACGTGAAAATAGACTTTGGTGAGGGAAGTAACTTATGCTTTATGGCCTGGTACCTGTAAGCTCCTACCCAAATAAATACCCTTCATAAAACCAATCAATTTCTGTATTTTGCATCAGCACCCCTTTGGCTGACTAATACACCTTCCCACACCCTCCCTCGACACCACCCCCTTTTCTTCAGGGGCAATTTCCCTACTTCAGATGCCCAGAGTCCTGGACTCTCCTCATGCCCTTGTCAAAATCTGATCTTTGGAAAAACTTTACTGATTGTGAAAGTCTAACATGCATTTTGTACGGGGTTTTAAGAAAGCTCAAAGCCTTACTTCAGCCAGGAAATATTTATCCCACCTGCACTATGTGGCAGGCATCATCAGTATATGAAAAGACAAAGAAGGATCCAGACCTGGAAAAGTTCACCACCTCGAGGGGAAGATGGATGAGTTGACACAAAGACTTGGCCAAGAGGTACTATGGGAGAGTGGCTGAGAGGGCCAGCTCAGTAGCCCAAGTGCAGAGGTCAAGTAAACACCCGAGGTGAAGGCCAGCATCCCCGGGCAGTTACTTGACTTCCACATCTCCCATCCCTCCTTGTACCTCTCTCTCAGAATTGGATAAGGATTAAATAATTTACTAGAAATTATTGATTGAAATTAGTGCCATGTGAACTGCCTTACAGGCTTGGCAAGGTAATGTAATGTAATTCCTCTTGTACTTGGTAGTCTTGGAGTGAATTTGCTTAGAGTTAATTCCATGCACAGGTACGACACAACTGAAGATTTTTTTCTGAACCAGGTATCAGCAAACTACAGCTGGTGGGCCAAATCTGTCGGGCCACCTGCTTTTTATCTGGCCTGTGAGCTAATAAGGATGGTACCTACATTTTTTATTAGCTACATTTTAAATGGTACCTACATAACACCCTTGATTCCCTAAGATATTTACTATCTGGCCCTTTCCAGAAAATGTTTGCCAATTCCTGCTCTACACCCACACTGTCTAACAGAACTTTCTGCAGTGATGAAAATGTTCAATATCTGCACTCTCAAATAAAGTAGCCATTACCCTAATGTGGCTTCTGATTATTTGAAATGTGGCTAGTGTGACTGGGAAATAGAATTTTTACTTTTATTGAGTTGTAATTCATTTAAATTTAAATAGCCACATGTGACTTGTGGCAATCATATTAGGCAGCACTGCAGTAGACAATTTTTTTGGATTAGTTTTTTTTGTTCGTTTATGCAGTAGACAATTTAAAATCTAAAGACTCTGTTCTGTCAATGCTGGCTTTAATGCAGCTCAATTTAATGCAACTACCCAGAGACTGTAAGAGTTGAGGGAAAGACAACACTCTTTATCAGACTTTTGCCCTGGACTGGCTTTCATTGCCTCCTAGCGAATGCTTAATGGAAAGTGCTGAGAAAGTACAAGGAGGCACACTCCTTTTTCCTCTTAAGGCTGAAAATCCGACTTTATCCATGACCTCTGCTTTAGTTTGGGGTAAACTTAGAGCTCCAGATTGCAGGCAGAGAAAACCTTTCTGAGCAAAGCTGTTTCCTTCCATCTCTGCCTGCAGATTGGCTAACTTCAGCCCTAGTTCATTCTCTCGTAAGAACTGGCTGAAAACAGTAAGAAGCCACCGACACACCTCTCCATTATGAATATTGCCAAGAGTAAAGTCATGGTTGTCACATGTTCTGCCTTACAAGATAGCACAGATGATCGTTTGTCAAGTGTTATGTGATGGCATAACATGGGTCACCAACTTCCCGGCCTCCTGTGTCTGAGTCTTTTTTTTTTAAAGATTTATTATTATTTTTTTATTTCTCTCCCCTTCCACTACCCCCCCCCACCCCGCCCCGGCCCAGTTGTCTGCTCTCTGTGTCCATTCACTGTGTGTTCTTCTGTGACCGCTTCTATCCTTATCAGCAGCTCTGGGAATCTGTGTTGCTTTCTGTTGAGTCATCTTGTTGTGTCAGCTCTCCGTGTGTGCGGCGCCATTCCTGGGCAGGCTGTACTTTCTTTCGTGCTGGGCAGCTCTCCTTATGGGGCGCACTCCTTGTGCATGGGGCTCCCCTAAGCGGGGGACACCCCTGCGTGGCAGGGCACTCCTTGCATGCATCAGCACTGCGCATGGGCCAGCTCCACACGCGTCAAGGAGGCCTGGGGTTTGAACCTTGGACCTCCCATGTGGTAGGCAGATGCCCTATCCATTAGGCCAAGTCCGCTTCCCATGTGTCTGAGTCTTTATTGCCCTCAACCTGACTACATCAATGTCATATCATTTAGGTTCTCTCATAACAACCTAAACAATAAGGCAGCAACTTGTTTCCAAGTTAAATTTCTACACTGGTTAAAGTTAGGCTTGGCTTTGTACAAACAGAAAAGTCAATTAACACTGGCTCAACAACAGCCTTTTATTATTTCTCATAAACTCCTGGAGGACAGCAGCTCATAGCCAGGGTTTCCATTCAGTTCTCTGAGGCCATACAAAGACCATGGATCATGGACCTTGCTGCTCCATCACCCCAAGCCTGTTCTCCTCATCTGCATGATCCGACACCCACATTACAAGAAGCCAGATGGAAGTAGAGGAGAAAGGGGAACAGCCTCTCTCTTTAAGGCCATGTCCCAGAAACTGCACACATATCTTCCTCTCTCACCTTGGCATGAACTTTGCATGCTTAGCTGCAAAGGAATCTGAGAAATACAGTCTTTTCCTTCGGCGTGGCGAACGGAGGTGCTATCACCAGTGTTGAGAGAAAGGGGGAAAGGATATTGGAAGACAGAGCAATCTCTGGACTCCAAAAGAATAATAAAAGTAATTGATCTGGAGTATCAGAAATGACCCCATGGAGTAAGACCAACACATAACCTACACATAATGTCAGCACCTTGTCCTGGAAGAACTATTGGTCCTACCAGTTTATATTTTCTTTTATTTTACTTTTCTTAAATATTTATTTATTTCTCTTCCCCCCACCCCCTATTGTCTGCTCTCTGTGTCCGTTCACTGTGTGTTCTTCTGTGTCTGCTTGTCTTCTCTTTAGACAGCACTGGGAACTGATCCTGGGACCTTCCGGAGTGGGAGAGAGGTGCTCAGTCTCTTGCACCACCTCAGCTCACTGATCTGCTGCAACTCTCATTGTCTCTCCTCTGTGTCTCTCTTTTTTTTTTTTCTTCCTCTGTGTCTCTTTTTGTTTCATCATCTTGCTGTGCCAGCTCTCTGCTCAGGACAGCTTGCCATGTGGGCCAGCACTCCTGTGCAGGCCAGCACGCCGCATAGGCCAGCACTCCACAAGGGCCATCACTCCTGCATGGGCCAGTACTCTGCTCAGGCCAGCTCACTGCAAGGGCCCCAGCTTGCCTTCACCAGGAGGCCCCAGGAATCAAACCCTGGACCTCCCATATGGTAGATGGGATCCCAATCACCTGAGCCACATCTGTTTCCCATCTACTTTGTATATTAAATCTGTGTATTGTTTTCCTCCTCCACTAGATTTTTGAGCATTTATTAGAAATTCTTCCTCACCAGATACTTGGTACAACTCCTAGATAAGGAATCGTTGGTGAATTGCCTGGTCCAAGCCCCACGGCTGGGTCCGGGAGGGTAGTCTGGGTCTCTGGCATGCCTGACTCGCAGGGGGCCTTCTCCTGGGCATGGTGCCTGCCCCAGAGGGGTCCAATGAGAGTGAGCCATCAAGTCAGGACTAGAACCCAGTTCTTCCGACCCTTAATCCAGAGCTCTTTCCACAGCCTTCTGGGTAATCAGTGGGGTAGGGAGTGAGAGGAGGGAGAGAGGATGTTCCAGAGGGTTTCTTGAGGAAGATGAGTTAAAGCTGGGCCTTATAAAAGTAGAGCTTCTTAAACCTTCTGCCAAGGAATATCTGGACAGGCTGAAGAGACAGAACATGACCCCTGGGGAGTCTGGGGGTGTAGGTTAAGGAACTTACTCCAGGGAAAAACTTCTTGGAAGTTTTGTCCTTCACTTGTTCATCCTTTCGCTTATTCATTCAGTTTTGGAGTCAGCAAACATAGCGGAGCACCTGCTAAGTGCCAGGCATTGTTGTAGGTGAGGATACCCAGGCCTTGCTCTCCCAGAGCTTACATTCTGGTGCAGAGAGACAAGAAACAAATAAGCACACAAATCAACGAGCTACATTCTGATTAAGTTAAGGGCTATGAAGGAAACAAAGCAGGATGGTACAATAGAAAGCACATATACCTCTCTGCACCTCAGGTGACTCATCTGTAAAATGGAGATAATAACAGAGGTCTGCAATTCCAAAATCCCCAAACTAAATGCTTTGTTCTAACTCAGTTGGTGGCAAAACACAACATGATCTGAACTCATTTGGAGGTGACTCTTGACCTGAACTGAATGCATTAATTATTCTTTTTAAAAAAATTAAGTTTAGAGTGAACAATCCCATGCTTTGCTACAGAAATTCTTGTAGGTTTGATTATGGGATGCTGCCCCAGGCCCCAATAGGAGTAGTATACATAATATAAGGTAAGTACGTGCATCATGTTACGTTCTGAAATCTGAAAAATCCTAAATTCCAAAATTAGCCCCCAAGGTTTTGGGCAAGGGATGGAGGACCTGTAATAACGCCTTCACAGGGTTGTTGGGAGGATTCAATGAGTTGATGTATGCAATGCATTTACAATGATGCCCAGCATATAGCATTTAGTAAGGGCTACGCCAGTTAAATACTATTACTATTGTTATCACTATCACTACCTGGAGGGTATTAAGATAAGCTGGCTCAGGAAGGCTTCTCTGAACAGGAACCAAAGGGACGAGAAAGATCCCGCCGCAGGAAGAGGAGGTGAAAGGTAACTTTGGAAAGAGGGAACAAGTGCCAAGGCTAAGGTGGTTATGAGCTTGGCATGAATGCAGAACAGAAAGCAAGTGGCTGGTGTGTGGTTAAAGAAGAAAAAGATGGTTGAAAGTCCGGGAGGTGACCTGGAGTCAGAACATGTGTGATATTTTAAGTAATGGTAAAAACTGGATTTCATTCAAAGTATAATAAGAAGCCAGTGTAGCTGACCTGATTCAGGTTTATGAAGAATGCTCTAATGCCACCTGGTGAATGATAGGAGAGAAGGGGAATTAGGGAGACCAGTTAGGAGTCTAGTGCCATAGTCCAGGTGAGACCTGATGGCTAAATGTACTGGGGAGGTGGTAGTACAGAAAGGGAGAAGTAGATAGGTACAAGAAGAAAATTAGAAAGCAAGAGAAAAAGGCTGGACTAGGCTCATATAGGCTCGTGAGAGCAATTCTGCACATCTCTTCCCAACTCTGCCTTCAGTGACATCACACTGGTAGCTTGAAATTGGCCTTGGGGAGTATTCGGGAAACTGGCTGAATAGGGTAGATTGAAAGAGAGAGAGACCCTGGAGATGAGGATAAGACTTTGGTGTGGACCAAAGCTGGAGTAATAGGGTTTCCGCTGGAACTGTGTCAGCAAAAATGGTACAGCAGGGAAGATGTCAAGAAGGACAATAAAGGAAGTCAAATGGACTCAGTGAATGGTTTTAGTGATGGGGAAGAGGAGACTGTGTGTGGGAGGGGAAAAGCCAACTTTGTACCTCTAACTCCAACAAACTTTGGGCACATAAAGATGTGTGAAGACGCCCTTTGAGATCATTCTGAACCAACTTGCACTGGAGAAAAAGAAAGCCAAGGGAAATTTTGCTTATTTCCCTCCTATCAGAGGAATTAAGGGAAGTAAGCATTTTATTTATGGGATACAAATGTCATTGGTTGATTCAGTCACTTGGGAAAACAAAGGCAACAGCTGAGCTATAAGCCTGTCATAGAGCTATAGGCTGGATCATTCCATTTATAAGCACTAGTTAAAGTAAAATCAATGTTCTTGATGGAAAGCCTGAGACTTGAGAGCAAGACCATGAGTAAATTCTCTAAGGCAGAACCAGATCAAGGCAATATGGTGATATTAGCAAAGGTCTTTGGTGCTTCTCACATCCACATTTAAGGTCTTTCTCCTCAGGGTCTCAGGGTCTCTCATGGTAGCCCTGGATGCCCAAGGATGACCATTATGGGTAGGTGCCCACAAGTTCTGGTTTCCCTGAGAGTCTTGGTTGATGCCTGTAGCCTTAGCAAATTAATAACTGCTTCCCTCTCTCACTCTCAGAAGTATCTTGTTTGGTCAGTTTTATGAGGTCACCCTATTATGCATCACCCAGGCAGTGCCCTAACTTTACCACTCTCTCCTCAAATTCATGAAACATGAACCTGCTATACAGAGAGAATGCCCATCCTCAAATCATCTTGGAGATGATTTCCAAAAACAATTCAAGAGAAAAGCCACAGATAGTATTGTAGTGACAGGAATGTATGTTTGATAGTCAAATGCCAATGACAAGTCGGTGACTTTGGGAAAAGCAGCTAATATTGCTAAACTGTGTCTTAATCTGTAACATGGGGATACGGGGTCTGCTTTTTCTATCTACTTTGACTATTATGAGGCTCAAATATGGTGAAAGATTTGTAACTAGGGCTGGCTTAGCAAGCAAGCACTAGTCATACTGAAATTTTAATGTTATTCTTCCCAAGCATATTTGTGTTTTAACATTCCATTACCTTCACAATTTCAGACCTTGGCAGCCAATTGATGGCTTTCTAAGAAATGATGAATAGGAAAACGCTGTTTCTACCACCTTAAAAGCCAAGCAACTGAAAAGCTAAAATGCTAAATGTGTAATTGCATTGTTGCCAACCTCAGTAATTGATAAATACAATCATGGGCTGGGAGGGTGCTGTTTAGACAGGTGGTAACAAAACCCAAATTGCTTATTTTGAGAGTGTAGCAAAAGAGAGGCAGTAAATGGGAAGTTTTCATTCCTATTCTTGGTGTATTTCAGACTGAATTTATTCTTTCTTATCCTTTCAGGTGTTTCTGATGTGGACATCAAACAGACAATTTCTTATCCTTTTAAACATGATCTTAATTTCCAAACTCCTTGGGGCTAGATGGTTTCCTAAAACCCTGCCCTGTGATGTCACTGTGGATGCTACAAAGACCCATGTGGCCGTGGACTGTACAGACAAGCGTCTGACAGAAATCCCTGCAGGCATTCCCACCAATGCCACCAACCTCACCCTCACCATTAACCATATACCAGGCATCTCCCCAGACTCCTTCCACAAGCTGGACCATCTGGTAGAGATCGATTTCAGATGCAACTGTGTGCCTATTAGACTGGGGCCGAAAGACCCCAAGAAGCTGTGTACCAGGAGGTTGCAGATTGAATCTGGAAGCTTTAGTAGACTCATTTATTTAAAATCCCTTTACCTGGATGGAAACCAGCTCCTGGAGATACCTCAGGGTCTTCCTTCCAGCTTACAGCTGCTAAGCCTCGAGGCTAACAACATTTTTTCCATCTCCAAAGACAATCTAACAGAACTGGCCAACATAGAAATACTCTACCTGGGCCAAAACTGCTATTTTCGCAATCCTTGCAATGTTTCATTTTCAATCGAAAAAGATGCCTTTGTACACCTGAGAAATTTAAAAGTGCTCTCCCTAAAAGATAACAATGTCACAACTGTCCCCACTATTTTGCCACCTACTTTAACTGAGCTCTACCTTCACAACAACATCATTGTAGAAATCCACGAAGATGATTTTCATAACCTCGGCCAACTACAAATTCTCGATCTTAGTGGAAATTGCCCTCGTTGTTATAATGCCCCATATCCCTGTACACCCTGTGAGAATAATTCTCCCTTACGGATCCATGACAATGCTTTTGCTGCACTGACAGAATTGAAAGTTTTACGTCTGCATAGTAACTCACTTCAGCGGGTGCACCGAGAATGGTTTCAACACACTCACAAACTTGAGGAATTAGATCTTTCCCAAAACTTCTTGGCCAAAGAAATTGGAGATGCCCAATTTTTGCATTCTCTTCCCAACCTTGTCCAATTGGATCTGTCTTTCAATTATGAACTTCAGGTCTATCATGCATTTGTGAATCTTTCAGAAACATTTTCTTCACTGAAAAACTTGAAAATTTTGCGGATCAAAGGATATGTCTTTAAAGAACTGAAGAGCCTTAACCTCTCCCCGTTACATAATCTTTCCAAACTTGAAGTTCTTGATCTTGGCACTAACTTTATAAAAATTGCTGACCTTGGCATATTTAAAGAATTTGAAAGGTTGAAAATCATAGACCTTTCAGTGAATAAAATATCACCTTCAGGAGATTCAAGTACAGCTGACTTCTGCCCTAACACCAGAACTTCTGTAGACAGTTATGGGCCCCCCATCTTTGACACATTACATTATTTCAGATATGATGAGTATGCAAGGAGCTGCAGGGCCAAAAGCAAAGAGACTCCTTCCTTCTTGCCTCTTAATGGAGATTGCTACATGTATGGTCAGACCTTGGATCTAAGTAAAAATAATATATTTTTTATCAAGTCCTCTGATTTTCAACATCTTTCTTTCCTTAAATGCCTAAACTTGTCAGGAAATAGCATTAGCCAAACTCTTAATGGCAACGAACTCAAGCCTTTAGTGGAGTTGAAATACTTGGACTTTTCTAACAACCGGGTTGATTTACTCTACTCAAGAGCATTTGAGGAGCTACACAACCTGGAAGTTCTGGATATAAGTAGAAACAGCCATTATTTTCAATCAGAAGGAATTACTCACATGCTAAACTTTACCAAAAACCTCAAGGTTCTGAAGAGACTGATGATGAACTACAATGATATTGCTACCTCCACCAGCAGGACCATGGAGAGCGAATCCCTGAGAATCCTGGAATTCAGAGGCAACCACTTGGATATCTTATGGAGAGACGGTGATGACAGATACTTGGAATTGTTCAAGAATCTGCCAAACTTAGAGGAACTAGACATCTCTGAAAATTCCCTGAGTTTCTTGCCTCCTGGAGTTTTTGACAGTATGCCTCCAAATCTAAAAACCCTCTCATTGGTCAAAAACAGGTTTGACTCTTTCAATTGGAGAAAACTCCAGCTTCTGGACAATCTGGAAACTTTAGACCTCAGCTACAATCAGATAAAGACAGTCCCTGAGAGATTATCCAACTGTTCCAGACGCCTCAAGAAACTGATTCTTAAGAATAATCAAATCAGGAATCTGACAAAATATTTTCTACAGGATGCTGTCCAGTTGCGCTATCTGGACCTCAGCTCAAATAAAATCCAGATTATTCAAAAGACTAGCTTTCCAGAAAATATCCTCAACAATCTGGAAATGTTGCTTTTGCACCATAATCGGTTTCTGTGCACCTGTGATGCTGTCTGGTTTGTCTGGTGGGTCAACCATACAGAGGTCACTATTCCTCACCTGGCCACAGAAGTGACTTGTGTGGGGCCAGGTGCACACAAGGGCCAGAGTGTGGTCTCCCTGGATCTGTATACATGTGAGTTAGATCTGACTAACCTGATTCTGTACTCGTTTTCTGTATCTGTGGCTCTCTTTCTGATGGTGGTTATGACAGCAAACCACCTCTATTTCTGGGATGTGTGGTACAGTTACCATTTCTGCAAGGCCAAGATAAAGGGGTATCAGCGTCTGATATCACCAGATTCTTGCTATGATGCTTTTATTGTATATGACACTAAAGACCCAGCAGTGACAGAGTGGGTTTTGGAAGAGCTGGTGGTCAAACTGGAAGACCAAAGAGAGAAACATTTTAATTTATGTCTTGAGGAAAGGGACTGGTTACCAGGACAGCCGGTTCTGGAAAATCTTTCCCAGAGCATACAGCTTAGCAAAAAGACAGTGTTTGTGATGACAGACAACTATGCCAAGACTGAGAACTTTAAGATAGCATTTTACCTGTCCCATCAGAGGCTCATGGATGAAAAAGTGGATGTGATTATCTTGATATTTCTTGAGAAGCCCCTTCAGAAGTCCAAGTTCCTCCAGCTTCGGAAGAGGCTCTGTGGACGCTCTGTCCTTGAGTGGCCAACTAACCCACAGGCTCACCCATACTTCTGGCAATGTCTGAAAAATGCCCTGGTCACAGACAATCATGTGGCCTACAGTCAGGTGTTCAAAGAGACAATCTAGCCCTTCTTTGCAAAACATGACTGCCTAGCTTGCCAAGTTGACCCTGGGCTACCTACATTCTCTCATCAGCATCCTGCCAAAATGGTGTCTTGAAATTCTCCAAGAATTGCCCCTATCTGAGAAGAGTCACCAACATTACATGAAGGAGTTGGAAAGATGGGATTTCCATAAACATCGAGTCTTGCTTATTATCTCTCTGTGTCTCCATTTGGCTTGAGTCTTTCCTCCTTTCCCACAGGCTCTCACATAAAATACTATTGGGAGCATAGTGGCAAGTAGCAGACATGGGGCTCTGATTCTCTAGCAACTATGATGATGAAAAACATACATGCAGTCATGAACTTGAGAAGAAGTACTGGTGTGTTCAGAAATATGGGAGAAATTGCCCAGATTCTGTCTATGTGACACCACAATGTACCATAGTTCATTTAGTGAAACAGAAACCCAATCAGTTGACTCACTCCTCAAGCATTTGCTTCAGCATCATCTAGTGCCTCCTTCTGTATAGACTGAGTATTGGCAACATACTCAGGTTGCTGCTTCGGTACTTCTTAAACCTTGGACCTGCTGCTGCTGGGTTCCATGGGGAAACAGTGAGAAACATCTTTACCGCTGAAAAACATGACTTCCCTACAAATGGACAAAAGTTTTAACAATGCGAATTCTTACAAAGTGATGCTCTTTACCTGTGATGATTATCTGCCTAAATATTTTCATCTGCACTGCAAAGTACTATAGTCAAAGGAAAACTGTTTCAGTCAATGATCTTGCAAACCCTGCTTAACTAACCAGTGCCACGTATTTCTAACTATCTGAGACTTCGATCCACCAACATTAGATGGTTTTGACTATCAACCTGGAGGAGGATGCCGAGGCATTTATTTGATGGTTTATGGTAATCAGGCAGGGCTGTCAATCATGTGGACTCCTTTCATTTGGCAGGGTGGGGAAGCAGAGGAACCAGAGGTTTACAGACCTTAATGATGAGAAAGTTTCTGTTTTGAACTTGAGCTTTAGTACTTAAAACCCACAAAAAGAACCGAGACATGTCCTTTCAACTGGGTATAAATTCACATTGAGTTCAAAGTTTGAAACCCAACTAATTACCCTTAATTTCATGAAAAACTGTTATCCGTGCCAATAGGAAAATTGTGTTCATGGGTTCAAATCCTTGGCATTAGCTTGGAGACATTGTATTTTCCTCATATGTGGAAATACCAAAGGTGTTGCTTTAAGTATGGCTGTAAATACATAGTAAATGAGGATCTAAAGGATATGTGATCAATTAATGAGGGTCACAAATTCCCAAATTAATCTCCAGAATGAATACAGAAGTAATTAAATTGCTACTCTCAACTACTCAACAACTTCTGCAAGCTTTGCTGTGCTTAATCAATGCCTTTCCTGTTCAGTGTAAACAGAGTTAACATCACAAAAGTTTGTCTATTGGCCGCCATAACTTTTCTTTTATTAAAATACTTAAATACATACATTTTTTGTTATTTTGGTAATTTATGGTTATAAACCACTTGCAGACAACTTCAACATTTTCTGCAGTGGATCAAGAGGAAGGGAAACAGAAAATAAGGCAACTCAGAAACCACAGGCATATTTTGACATGAGGTTAAGTACAGTGGTTTGTTTTAGGAAAACAATCCCAAACTCGGCAACAGATGGTCTTAGTTTTAATTCCTTTGTAATCTTGACAAGTCACTCTTTTAACTTTCTCTGGGTCCTCTGTGAAGTTCAGAGATGGCTCAGATCAAAAGCTACCAGCTCAGGCTATAAGGGTAGCATGACCACCAAGCCCCCGCAAAGCTCGAGATGCACGCTGCTTCTCGACTGGCCACCTGTTAGCTCCGCTCCCCAAGGGACTCCCAGATTCTCCATAAAGCCCACTCCACCTTCCAGGCTTGGCCCCCAGCCCCTTCAAGGCAAGACCTAATGAGGGTGTGTCCTTCCTTCTCAGCTAGATACTGTACTTTAGAAAAATTTGGGCATTTTTTGGATCCAAGCAGAGAGAGCTCTTGGGTAGTGCAAGTGCTATGGCTAAGAAAAAGGCAAGAAAAGTGTCTGAGGCTTTGAGAGGAGGGAGAGGATGAGTCTGGACCACCAGGCCCACACATCCTTACGTCTACATCCAGCTCGATCTGTCGGAACACTCTTTTAGGTCCTGCGGGTCCCTTAAATGTAGTCAGGGAACATACAGTATGTGAGGGGGTATGGTGACTGAGAACGTGGCCTCTTGTTCTCCAATCCCTGAGAAGGCTGCAGTAGGGACAGCAAGGACACACGCTCTGCTTTTTTACTGAGGCCTTTATTTTCCCACCAAACACACTTTTCGTTGATAGCCTCTGTCTTGTCCTAAGCCAGGGTGAACCAGAGAATCGAGTTGCCCGTCCTGCTAGGAACTTATGGCCTAATTTTAAAACAGGGGTGGGGATAAGGTTTGATTTATTTCCTTTTCTGCTCACTTCTGCTAAAGTGAGTGGGGTACACTCATGCAATCATGAGTGTTTTGGGGAAAGTTAGCTGGGCCATGGGAACACCCTCCCTCCTTGGAGGTTTGCAGGGGCCGACCCCAGGAGCAGTTAGTAACTGAACATGCTGCAGGTCACATCTGGTGGAAGGTGGAGCCCTTGACCCTAACGAACGCTGGGACTACCAGTATCTCCCAAAATACGAATGGCAATGTGTGGGAGAAACAACCAAAGACCACGGTCAAGGGGGACTCAAAGGGAGATGTGCTTTAGAGAACACCAAGACAGAAAATTAGCCCATTTCACCAAATCAGGGAAAGGAGGAGAATATAAGACCAACCAATCAACAAACAGGGAAGGGGGAGGGGTAAAAAGAGAAAAAAGTCCCAAACCTTGGTGTGATTGTGGGGGAAAGTCCTGGGACATGCAGGGACCCTCCGTGCTGGTGAGAATGAAATGACTAAGCCGGTTTGGACTTTCTTTTTGATCACTCTTCTTCCCTTCTGCCCTCCGTCCCCCCATCCCACCCCTGGGCTTTCTCTTGTGCTGTAAGCTACCCATGGGAAGCCTCATGTAACGCACGAGAATAAAAGAAAAGCAACCATTGTTGCAGCTGGTTTCTTCTGTTTGAAGGGGTGAGTGGTGGTTTTGTGTGAGTGTTTGGTTTCAAACTGCTCTCTCTCTCTCTCTCTCTCTCTCTCTCTCTCTCTCTCTCTCTCTCTCTCTCTCGCACACACACACACACACACACAGTAAATTCCCACCTGCTTCGGTGAACACGACCTTGTATAACCGGCTCAGTGAAACCTCCCTCGGGTGATACGGCCTGGACTCTCAGCCACCTTCAAAGCCATCTTCTTTCTGCTTATCTCAGGCAAGCACATGGTTTAAGAAACTGAACGTGACTTGGTGCTCTGCCTTTAGGATTACCTTACCTCAGGTGCTAATTAGTTTCTAACCTATTTGTGATGACATTTCAGTGGTTTTATTTCTTCTTACATCTTCCCCTTCCCACCTTAAATTAATGAACTGTATTGGCAAAGCCCAGACTAAAAATGACTGAGGAGACTTGAGTCATGGTGCTTCACAGTGCGCACCCTCTGGAAAGAGTTTGGGGAGATCTGGAGGGGGTGCGACATCCTATTGGCCTTGCGGCACTTCTCAGCCATCTCCGGAGGCCACCAGTGGGACGAGTGAGGCAGGCAGGTGCTCCCTCACAAAGACAAAGGCTCTCAATGTTCTGGCTGGTGGGAACCCCGGAGGCTGGGGCCAGGTAGAAAGAGCTGAGTAGCACTCCACCCTGCTCTTGCCTGATACACGGGACTGCTTTGCTTTCCGCTGATGGAGGCGATGGAGTGAGTCATAGATTCTAGGGGCTCTCATAAGAGTGAGCTGCAGGAGTTGACAGCTTGCGCAACAGAATCTTAGGAAGAAGGCACATGATGAAGTCGCTGGTACCCAGGCTATGTTACCGAGTGGATGGCGGAGGAGGTGGAGGGAAGGAAGTTACGTTTATTCAGCAGCAAACACCAGTTAAATAAAGGCTTGCCTTATTCCATTAAACTTTCCCATCACCTCTAGGAGGCGGGTATTAATAGTTCCATCTTAAAGATGATGGGTTAACTCAGAGATGAAGGTGAGATCAGAGAGGTTAAGTGAACTGCCCAAGATCACAGAGGAAGGAAATGGCCCCACCCAGATGATTTAGCTCTTCTCAACCAGTCCCCGATTTTACTGGGTCCCTGATTTTACTGGGGACCAGAATGCCCTAAGGAGCTTTGAAACAAGGCAGATTCCAGGCCCTTCCCAGAGATCCTAGCCTCTGGGGCTCAGGAATCTGCATTTCTGAAAACCGAGCCTAGGAAGTTCTGAAGCAGGTGGACTGCAGAGTAGTTTGGGAAGGACCACATTTGCCTTTGAGAACCCAGAGACTGTTCATACAAAGAAAGTCCAAGCTCCCCCAGACATGCCCGTTTCCTCATTCCCCTTCGATGTGTGACCCTCGGCACTCTTATCCAACTGCCAGGGACTGGGGCTGCACTTTCCATTAAGCACCTTTTGGGAGGGATATAAGAGAACTAGGTAGGCCTGGCAGTTTGGGTCAGGGCTAGAATGTGAAGACATGAACACTGGGACAGACTCAAGAGAGACAGGCAGGTGGCTGCCGGGTAATAGGATGGCTCTACCGTAAATTTCCTAGTAGCTGGCTGAATTGTCACAGAGTGCCACCTACTGGACTGTGTGATCCTTCGTGGACACTGAGAGTCTGCTTCTGAGACCCTGTGATTAGGTCTCCACGGTGGGGTGTGGGAAGAAAATGTAAGAAGAGATATAATCATCTTTTAAAAATTCTGTTTGTGGCTATTTTGGTGGTATAACCGCGTATTCGTACAGACATATGTAGAAGAGTATGCCAAACCTTGTTTATTGATGGCAGGGCAATAGAAAAAGATTTGGCGACCATGGACTCTCGAATCTTTGATTCTACCACTGGTTTCTATTGCTTTTGCTTGGAGTCTCAAAAGAGGGCTGGTCTGAAATTCCCTTTGCATGTGGAAAAGTAGATGAAAAAACCTGAGTGAACCCAAGTTAACGGAGAGGGCCAACCTCTTTCCCATGCTACGTATTTCCTCTTTTCATAGAACGTGGGCCCCAGTGTCAAACTGTGGTTTAAGTAGCAACGGAATCCCTCTCAGTCTCTCTTCTGAACAACCCAAGCACGAACTATCCCCTCCCACCACCCCTGAGGCCCATAACTGACATTTCTGACGCCTGCTATAACTCGGTAGTTTGAGGGTTAGCTGTCTCTGTCCTGCTACTCGACTGTCTATTCGTGAAAACTGCCACTGGGTGGGCAAGATGTTTGGCTGTTTCATGCCCAGCTTCCCATGGACAAGCTTAACCAACTCAACGATGACGGACTAGGATGCTCATCTGTCATACATGCATGTAGACAGAGATACACACATCCATCTGTTCATATATGCTGGTGTTTATATGCATAGATATGGATGCATGCATATGTTTGTATTTGTGGGTATGTGTGTGTATTAGAATTACCAATAAGTCTGCAGGCACCTCCTCCAGAGGTTATGGTAGGACTAAATCGTAGGACTAATCGATGAAAAATGTAAGGTCTGACATGTACCAAGTGCTCCATAAATGCTAGCTTATATCTTTTTATTTTACCATTTCTTTGTTTTTTATTATTTTTTAATTAATTAATTAATTTATTTATTTCTCTCCCCTTCCCCCCACCCGCCTCCATTGTCTGTTCTCTGTGTCTATTTGCTGCGTCTTCTTTGTCCGCTTCTGTTGTTGTCTGCAGCACGGGAATCTGTGTCTCTTTTTGTTGCGTCATCTTGTTGTGTCAGTTCTCTGTGTGTGCGGCACCATTCTTGGGCAGGCTGCACTTTCTTTCGTGCTGGGCGGCTCTCCTTATGGGGTGCACTCCTTGCACGTGGGGCTCCCTTACACGGGGGACACCCCTGCATGGGAGGGCACTCCTTGCGCACATCAGCACTGCGCATGGGCCAGCCCCACATAGGTCAAGGAGGCCCAGGGTTTGAACCGCGGACTTCCCATGTGGTAGACGGATGCCCTAACCACTGGGCCAAGTCCACTTGCCTATTTTACCATTTTAGATTTATACTCAATATATTTGATCATCTTAAGAGACTAATTCCATATTCCTCATACAGTGAATATTTTTAAATCTTCTTTTAGCACATAATATATGGGAATCTTCCATTATCCTTTTCTGTGATATATAAAGTTTATGCTCAACATTTCATTGACCGTATTCATTTATTATTTAAATTTTTTTATTTAAAGGAATGGCACACAGCTCTTCCACTCATTACATATTCTCAATGACTGCTCAACCTAGTCTCATTTTCTCTGGATTCAAGCCATCAGGCTTTCCAGAAATGGCCCAGATACCCAGAGCTCATCTCTGTAGGCTCTTTAAAAATATAAATTCTCAAAAACTTCTCTCTACCATGAGAAAGCTGACCACTTCCTGCTCAAAACTTATGTGAGAAAAGTCCCTCTCTGTTTATCTGTTCCCAGATTTCCCCAGTTCTGCTTTTTCCTGTGATTCCACAAAAAGAAGAAAATCAAAAGTATGAATTAGTGCCAGATGTTGACTTGCACAGAACTCTGTGATGGTTCTTTTCCTGTAAGACTCAGAACTGAGAGCTTCCCACTCTTCCTCTACTTTCTTTCTGCTCTTCCTTTCCTTCTGCTCTTTCCCCTGCCTCTGGGTATAACTGATCTTCTCCACTGCTGCCCATGGGTTTAAATCCTTCCAGACATAGCCTATTGTCATAATTCACTTAAAAAGCCATGTTGAGGGAGACAATGTCAAAGTTTCTGTGCAAACATCTAAAGGAGTTTCTTCTGAGCACATAGTGAGCAGGGTTTATCTCCCCACAGGAGGTGCTGACCTCCAGAGCTGGGCCAAACACACCTGGGAAGTGAGAATTCCACTTAGAAAGCCTGAAGTTTCCATCGCTGTGGGGCTTGGAGGGAGCCGGTTACTTACACCACTGTCCAGCTGGGCACTACACCCTAGAGAGAGGTGGGGCTAAAAGACAGCATTTGCTGGACTTGGCTTGTAACTCTCCACTCCTTCCACTCAGTTGGGTTTGATCCACCCAGGGATGGCTAGAAAAGACAAGAAACGCAAGCCTTCAATCCAGAGCAAGGGCTCCCCGCCACAGACAGTTTACCTTCGGGCACCAGCAGCACACACACGGTGCGCTCGACTTGCAGGTGGGCTGGCCCAAGAGAACCCAGAACCAAGAGGCTGCCCCAAACAGGAGCAGTGAGCACTTGCTTAAGGTTGCCAATCAAAAAAATCACTGTCATGTGTGAGAAACAGAGGTAGAGGGTCAGAAAAGGGCCACAGCCCCATCCTTCCCCATTTCAGGGGTTGATGTTGAAATATAGGGAGAAGAGAAACTTCCCTCTAAAGTACCAGTCTGAATCAACAGCAAATGAATTTGGCTCAATGGAACTGTCTATTCGAATAGTTAGGTCGGTAACATGATGCTATGCTTGGATTCATGAGATGAGGAAGATTCTTTTCTTTAGAGCCAGAGACCAGAGCTTACAGATGTCCCCCTTATTTTGTATATGCCTTGAGGAAGGTAGAGTCCCTACCTTCAGGGGGGCTTAAAATACCATTTTCAAGACTCACTATTATCGACCAGGTTCCACAATTTCCGACAGGCATTCATGAGATGGTATAAAATGAATCCATGAGCTTTGTAACTTTCCTTATGTAGATGTCATATTCAGAAGCTGCCAATCATATCCATTCATTCAGCCAGGTGGTCAGTCGGTAAGCCAATTGGTCCATAAATATTTATTGTGTGCCCACCATGGGCCAGGCGTGATGCTAGGGGCTGAGGAGAGGCTAGTGAGCCAAAATAGAAACTTTCCCTGCTCTCACAGAGCTCATTCGAAGACCCATTAGTCAAATCGCCCGACTGAGGGAGATTCAAGTGTCTTGAAGGAGAAGAGAGTTGTAGAAAATTAGATTAATTCTCATACAATGACTCAGAGAACTGAGTCAGTCTGGGGAGGGGGAGGCTGGCCACCTGAGAAAGGCCACCCAAGTGGAGACGTGAGAAATGAGTTAAATGAAGTAGAACCACATGAAAGCAGACTGTATTTGGGTGTGGGAGGGCACATGAGTATCTTAATCTACTGAATTTTGAGCCTTTGAATATCCAAATTGGAGCTGCTGTGTCAGCAGTGGGAGAAGCAGAGAGCTGCCCTGTGTACTGTGGGATTTTTAGCAGCATCCCTGGCCCCTACCCACCAGATGTCAGATGTACCCCCCAACACACACTTGTGACAATCACAAATGTCTCTAGATGTTGCCAAATGTCCCATGGTGGGTAAAATCCACACCCACCCCAGGTGAGAACTCTTAACCCAAGAAAAGGGTGTAGAGTAAGAAGAGAAAGGTGACTGGAATTGAGCTTGGAAGAATTCCAATATTTCACAGCTGGTAGTAGACACTGAGCCTGCACAGGGAAATGAGAAGGAGGGGACAAAGAGAGAAAAAACAACCCAGGAGAGCAGAGTCTAAAAAATCAAGGGGGAAACGGACTTGGCCCAGTGGTTAGGGCGTCTGTCTACCACATGGGAAGTCCGCGGTTCAAGCCCCGGGCCTCCTTGACCCATGTGGAGCTGGCCCATGCGCAGTGCTGATGCGCGCAAGGAGTGCCGTGCCACGCAGGGGTGTCCCCCACGTAGGGGAGCCCCACGCGCAAGGAGTGTGCCCCGTAAGGAGAGCCGCCCAGCGCGAAAGAAAGTGCAGCCTGCCCAGGAATGGCGCCGCCCACAATTCCTGTGCCACTGACAACAACAGAAGCGGACAAAGAAACAAGACGCAGCAAATAGACACAAAGAACAGACAAACGGGGGGGGGGGGGATTAAATAAATAAATAAATCTTTAAAAATAAATAAATAAAATAAAATAAAATAAAAAAATCAAGGGACAGGAGGCAGCGTCAGGGAGGGGCTGGTCACACCTGCAGCCCTAGGGTGGGGACCGCCCACCAGAGAGACCAGCCAGGTGATTAGAGAGTTGGGGCTTTGAGCTATATCCTAGCAGCCCCCCTGTCCGACCTCTGGGAGGGGAGAGAAGCTACAGATTGAGCTCAACCCCGGAGACACTGATTTTATCCATCATGCCCACGTAAGGAGCCCCCATATCAGCTCGAGACACTCAAAGCTCTGATGCGCTTCCATAATTGAGAAAATGCATCTCTGTGCCAGGAGAGTGATGCGTTCTCGCTCCATGTGAAGAGGACACGAAAGCTTGCTCTGAGACCCGCCCAGACCTTGCCCTAAGCCACCTCTTCCTTTGGCTTCCTTGGATTTGTATCCATTTACTGTAATCAAGCTAGAGTGGCAAAATGTAGCACTTTCAGGGAGTTTTATGAGTTGTTCTAGTGAATTACCAAACTCCAGAGGGGGGTGGGAACCTCTGAATTTGTAGACAGTTGGTCAGAAGTATGGGTGGCCCTGGGGGCCCCGGAACTTGTGGCTGCTACTTAAACGGCAGCTCCAGGATCGCCCTTACCACGTGGGGACTGGCTATGCCAGGTGCTTCGAGTCCGAATGGAATTGGTGGAGCTACTACAGTCCTTGCTGCTGCTGGCTGAAGTTCCAGATACCCACCTGCTGGCTGTAAGAAGCTGTGTGGTGGAAGCTGGGCAGGGTTTTGACAACCCAAACAGTTTGGCAGTGAAGGAGCGAGGAGAAATAGAAATCACATTGTGTGACTGCATATACAGTTTGTTTAGATTTAAAAGAACCATATATGGAGAAACATTGTGGGTATTTTTACAAGAATATATGCAGTTTACAAATTCATAAACCAGAACTCTTATTTCATTCCTATTTTCAAGATACTGGACTAAAAACGTCATGATTTTAAGCTCACAAATAAACTTCTATATTTTATATATAATATACATACACATTATATTACATATTATACTTTTATTAAGGCAATTAGTGCCCATGAAAATGTTTGCAAATAATTTGCTTTCATAAAAGCACACCTAATGTAGATTAGTATAAACACGATTTTAATTAATGTTTTTGCTGTTTTTTTAAGCTGGCAGGAACAAGGTAGACCTATATTATCCTAGACTAGTGCTTTTAACATTTTCCCCCAATGCAAACGGACATGTGGAACATAATCCAGTTCTAGCAATAACAAGGGTTACAACCTCCGAGGTTCTCAGGGTGGGGGTAGCATTAGACTATCCCAGCAGGGAGGGTTCACTGTGAGAAAGTCCCAGTGATTCAGATATCAACTTGCCCACCCGTTACAGTGGTTCTCAGCCTTGGCTGCACCTTGTAATTACCTGGGGAGTTAAAAAAAAAAAACACTCTACCTGGGCCCCAGCCAGGGAGATTCTGATTTAATTGGTCTGGGGTATAGTGTGGGTCTTTGGGTTTTAAAGCTGCAGGTAATTCTCCCACACAGCCAAGCTGAGAACCACGGCTTTGGAATCACTGCTCTATGGCATCAGAATCACCTGGAGTGGGGTAGGTTTGTTCAAACAGATTGTTGGGCTCCACTTCTGAGTTTCTGATTCAGTAGATCTGGGCTTGGGGCCTTAGAAATTGCATCTCTAACACATTTCCAGGTCATGCTGCTGCTGGTCTGGGGACCACACTTTGAGAACCTCTGCTCTGCTGAGTGGTCCTCAAACTTCATTGGCTAATGGAATCACTTGCAGATTCCTAGGCTCTACCCTGGAGCTCCTGAATCAACGTATCTGAAGGTAGAATCCTGACATCTGCATTTTAATAAGAATCCAGATGACCCTGATGCCAGTGATCGAAACAGTAGTCTTTGTAGAACTGTGCTCTAGACACAATTTGTATCTATAATGTGAGGCACTGGGAGGCAGAGTCATCTTCGAGAAAGTCATCTTTTTCTTTCCTCATTATTTTCCTTTTCCTTCTTTCCCGGCCAAGCTGACCTTAAGCTCTGTACACATTGTCTCGGGGAACAAGTAGCTCGGATTTCATCTGCTAACGGCCTAAAGTCTTGGCAATCATAGCGGAGGTGGTGGTGGTCGAGGTATTCAAGAACATCACTCTGGACCTCCAGGAAATGCAAAGGGAGAAGCGCGCTCCTCCACCCCTTATGGAGAGAGAAGTGAAGAGGAAATAGGGGAGGGAAGGGAGCAGGTGAGCTGGGCAGCTCTGCTGGTCCTTATGCAGAAAATGATTAAGAAAGGGATTGTCCTACACACACACACGTACTCACACATGCCACCCTCGTCTGTCACTAGATCTGACTCATAAACTGTGCCCAAACCCTGGGTAGCAAGAACCCCCTGGCAGAGGCTGGCTTCTTGGGAGTCAAGTAGGACGAAAGATCAGAAACAAAACTGAGTCACAGAAAATAAAGTCATTTTTCTGCACATTTGACTGGTGCACTGAGAGTCAGGCCAGATACATCAGACATATGTACAACTATTTTAACACTTTCTGCCTGCCTATATTACATAATCTGGTATAATTTTTCCCCAAAAAATCTAACTCAGTAGGTGAATTTAGAATTATAGGTTGTGAAGTCTGAGCTTGATTCCATAATATTTGTGATTTATGAAATTGACCCCTTTCCAGCTCAAAACTTAGTTAAAAATCCTCTACCTTTTCCCACGGGAGGGACAAAAAGACTATTGTTTTACAGCGTTTGCTTTCCTTAAATCTTTAGCACTTTGAGACCCATAGGGGACATTGTGAATATATATTGTTTGTATTTGGAAACTTGGATTGCCTTAACTGAAATGGCCCCTAAACCGGGAATAAACTTTACGCAGCTATGGCTATCATTAACTCTTAGGAAATCTGAAATTTTATACTCATTTTTATGCTACATGTTATCGCACACAAAAATGACCCAGTTGACTGGTGTGGAAGTCCGAAATAACGGCCGGTGGGCGCCATCCAGTGGCAGGATGGCTGCTGACACCTTTGACGTTGGCTAGAGCTTCCCAGGGAAATTTCTTCCTTCAACCCCGCCTCCGACTTTACGAAGAAATCCTATGAAGGCTAAAGAGACCCATGAGAGTTATGGTCATGGCCGATGGGGTTTACTACCAGGGCAGATGGCACCTCTCTGGAAATGGTGTTTATGTGTGATGAATCTGGACTCAGATGGGATCTCCCTTCATAAGACTTTCATACTAATCTGCTGGAGGTGCAGTTAACGTTGGGGTTTAAGATATAGTTAGGGGATTTGAATCTCTGGACTGATAATGTGATAGCCAGGTCCTGAGCCTCAACAGACTCCAGCACCTACAATCTGATCTATTGGACTTACCACACTCAGCTAAGATGGAGTTGAGGAAGGACAACCACCACACCATGGAGCCTAGAGTGATTACAACTGAAAATGGGAGGATTGCATCCAGCATCCATGTGGAATCTGAGCCTCCTCTTGACATAGAGGTGCAATAGACACAACCAATCCAATGTCCACATAGAAGAGGTGGCATTGGATTGGGAAAAGTGGACATGGTGGACGATGGGTATGGGGAAGGGCAGGAAGAGATGAGAGGTGGGGGCATATTTGGGACGTGGAGCTGCCCTGGATGGCGCCTCGGGGGTGATCACCGGACATCGTGGATCCTCACAGGGCCCACTGGATGGAATGGAGGAGAGTATGGGCCATGATGTGGACCATTGTCTATGAGGTGCAGAGGTGCCCAAAGATGTACTTACCAAATCCAATGGATGTGTCATGATGATGGGAACGAGTGTTGTTGGGGGGGGAGAGGGGGGGTGGGGGGGTGGGGTTGAATGAGACCTCACATATATATTTTTAATGTAATATTATTACAAAGTCAATAAAAAAAAATAAAAATAAAATAAAAAAAAATAAAAAAAAAAAGAAATCCGAGGCCTGCCAGGTGAGCTTCCTCCATTTCCCTCCTTTTTACACCAAAACATGTTTGTGTGAGGTGGAGTGGACAACACCATCCCAGGGGCCACAGGATGGAGGAAGAGAGTATGGATTAGAGTGGACTTACTGGTATTGTACTATGGAACTATTGTGACTAGTAATGCAAGAAATTGCAGCATTGATGTGGAGACAGTGGCCACGGTAGCTGCTGAGGGTAGGGAGAGGGAAGAAGAGATGTGATGTGGGGGCATTTTCAGGACTTGGAGTTGTCCTGGGTGGTGCTGCAGGGACAGATGCTGGACATCGTGTGTCCTGCCATGGCGCACTGGGTGAACTGGGGAAGAGTGTAGACTACAATGTAGACCACACCACTGTCCATGTGGTGCAGCAGTGCTCCAAAATGTATTCACCCGGTGCAGTGAATGTGCCACAATGATGGAAGAGGTTGTTGATGTGGGAGGAGTCGGGTGAGGGGAGTGGGGGTATATGGGGACCTCATATATTTTTTCAATGTAACATTTTAAAAATATATTAAAAAGAGGAAAAAAAACATGTTTGTGCCCCCATCTTCCTCACCATCTCACGATCACAAAGCTCATCCCCCAAGAGCCTATCCTTCCTTTCCTACCACCCCCCCCCCCAGGAGGTAGTTCTTACCTCTTGTAAGCTGAAAGCCCCTCTCCCTGGCTCCTGGCTCCACGCCCTCCCTCACAGTCCTGTGGTGGCGCAGCCGCTCTTTCCCACTCTGCTGGGTTTCCTCTTCACTTGAACACACTTCCCTTTAAATTAGCTCCCCTCCCAAGATGCGCTGCAGCGTTGTTTGTAATTTCAAAAAGACAAGACAAACCCAAAGACTTCTGTATGTAATTCTATGTCAGTATATATACAGGAAAAATCGGGAAGAATATACTATAAGCTAGCAATAATGGTTATCTTTGAGAAGAATTTGGAGAGCTGTCATGTTATACATTCCTGCATTAGAACGTTCAAGAACCTCTTATATTTTTAATAGAACCTCTTATATTTTTTAATGAACCTCATATTTTTAATGTAACATCTTTTGTGATTTATGTATCTTTTTAAAAAAGACAATTTAATTAAAAAATTTTAAAAAAATAACGTTCAAGAGCGCCTCCTCATTTGAAAATCAGAAAAAAATGATATATAAAAATCTCTCAATTCTACTGTCATCATCCTCTCGGTCTCCCTTTCATTTGTACTCACATTTATCAACTAATAAGTGCAAAAGACTGGGCTGGGTGAATAAAACACAGTCCTTGGGCCTAAAAGGCTTATGGTGTTGAAGAGAACCTAAGGAGGGCCTACCAAAATCTAATCCAGGGCAGAATAACTCAGGGCATAATTTAATCCAGCTCGTGTGCAACAGTGCTTTCCGCTCAAATCCCGGCTTTGCAGCTGAATTTGGGCTAATCCTCCAAAGTGGGGATTAGAGTAACAAGAAAGGGTCATGTGGAATGCAAATAGGTAGAGCCTTTAGAGCAGTGCCTAGCATGGAGGACTTCAAATGGCACAAGAGGCACCAAGGGGCCTGGGACCCAGAGCCTGGAGAGCTCACAACTGCTGGAGGGCCTGGCCAAGTGGGCACTGGTTGAAAGGGCAGAGGCCCGTGGACCATGTCCCCAGTGCTCATGGCTGGAAGGCACACCTGATCGCACAATGCTAGCTCCCTTGACTGACAAAGGGGTGGGGATGAACTGCGGGCAATGGGAGATACCGGGAAGTCTGGGGAAGGCCACAGAGTCAGGGAGACAAAGGATGTCCTCAAGGAGCGAAGGGTGGTCACATCAGGTGAAGAGCAGGACTGAGGTCCAGGGATATCAAGAAGGAAAGCTGGCAAGCAGATTGGATGGAGACTGCAGAGAAACTTGCCTGCCAGCTCAGGGCACGGTGGTTTGCCACTGGTGGTCAGTGCAGTGGTTCGGGGGGAGTTCATGTAGGATACCGATTGTCAGTGGGGTTGGCACTATTAGGTTTGGCTTCAACCCCCACGACTGTTTAACTCCCCACAACCCCTTTTGATCCTACCACACTGTCAAAACTATGCTCTGGAGTGCCACCAGTAACTTTCTCTTCGTTAAATTTGGCAGCTTTTTATGGGTCTCTGTGATCCCTGACATTGTTGGAATGTCCTACAGAGGCCAGCTCTGGAGTCACAGGGGCCTGGCTTTTTTACCCTCTTTGTGCCTCAGCTTTCTCGTGTGAAAGGCAGACAGAATACCATCTCTGAGTCCCAGGGTCACTGGAAGGGATAAATAAGTTCACTAATGAAAATCCCTGGCACGTCCGTGGGCTCTATGCAAGGGTCAGCTCTGGTTCCCCAACTCTTCCTTTCTCTTCCTCCCACTCACTCTCCTTCTCCTCCCTCCCTTTATTCCAGAAACCTTTACCCAAGCTTCAACCACGTCAGGACCCAGTCTTGGGTGCATAGGGATAAAATGATAACTAAAACAGCTGCCCTCAGGGAGCTTCTGGTCCAGCCTGGGGACCAACCAGCCAATCAAGGAGCCCAGTGCAGTGTGATAAGAATCCTGAGAGAGGGAAGCTGAGGACTGCTTGGTCCTTTGGGAGCACAAAGCTGGGCCTAACCCGGTTCAGAAAAGTCACCTCAGAGTTGACCTCCAAACCATGTCCTGGAGGCATGGCCGAATGTAACTAGGTGTTTGCCGAACACCTAGTTCGGGATGGGATGGATGGGATGGGATGGGTGGGATGGAAGCAGCATGCTCGTGTGCCCAGAAGCAGACAGGAGTGGGCCCAGGAAAGCCAGCCGCTCCTAAAGACCCGAGTGCTGAGTAAAAAGGACTTTTGTCTCGTGCTTTACCCTGAAGGCTGGGGAATCCCCTGAAGACCTTTTTTTGTACACAGGAGGGTGAGATGGGGGTGGGGGGGAAGCAGCCTTTTCCTCATTCCCCTCTGGCTTGACTGCCCAGTTCTGTTCACCCTCTCCGGGCCTGGCTCCTCCTTCTAGTACTCAACAAATGGGCACTGAGGCCTTGCCATAGGCCAGGCCCCAGTACAAGGAGCCAGGAAGCGGAGCTCTTCTTTGTGTTCTGTGCTCTCTGGACACATCCTCACCCCGTTTCCTCTTCTGTTCGCCTCTTAAGTTAGTCAAGGTCATCAAAAACAAGGAAAATCTGAGAGATTGTCACAACCCAGAGGAGCCAAGAAGACATGATGACTAAATGTCATGTGAGATCCCCAGGACAGAAAAAGGACATTAGGGAGAAAAACGAATGAAATCCAAAGAAAGTATGAGGTTTAATTAATTATAATGTATCAGTATCAGCTCATCATTGTGACAAATGTACCGCAGTGTAACATAAGAGGCAAACAGAAGGGGAAATGGGGTGTGGACTCTATGGGGACTCTATATATTCTATTATCGCAACTTCTCTGTAAAGCTGCAGGTATTTCGTAGAATGCCTCTCAATCTGGATTTGTTTGCTCTTTTTCTCATGATGAGATTGGGGTTATGGGTTTGGGGGAGGAAGAACACAAAGTGCCCTTCTCAACACATCATAGCAAAGGGGCATACTATCAACATGACTCATCACTGGTGATGTTGACCTTGATCACCTGGCTGAGATAGTGTTCTCCAGGATTCTCCACTATAAAGTCACCTCCCGCCACCCCACCCCCCATTCCATACCATTCTCCTTAGAAGCAAATCACTTAGAAATGAAGCAAGTCAGGCATAGCCCTCACTAAAGGAGTGAGGAGATATGAGAGGGTAGTATCTCCATAAATTTAGGGAATTCTTCTGCATGGGAGATTTGTCTTTTCTCCTCCATTAATTTATTTATTCAATCATTTATTTCTATTAGTGTGCACTCAAGGATATTTATTTTACACTTTGGGTTATAGTCTGATACTACACTATTTTGTTGCTTAAATTTTTCCAGCTTTGGCCACTGGGTGCTCATTCAGGTTGGCTCCTGTGTCCCTTTGACATGCCCCCACTCTTTTGTTTTTTGAGATCCTTCTTACTTTCTGACACTATGAGATGCTCCAGGTTCATCTTATATTTTTCTTGCCCCAGCCCTACACTCTGCTATTTCTCCACAGAGCCCTGGTTCCTTTTGTTGGGGAAAGGTATTAGAAACAAGACCTGAGTGATGCGAGTGCTCACTGCTACTGGACTGTCACTGCTTCCAAGCCATCTCAGTGGATAGAGCTAGGAAATATCTGTATGAATAGTTAGTAATTGTATATACACATCTATCTATAATGTTTCTAGTTATTCATTGGTATCTATATTATGTTAAATGAGTTCAAACTGATGTCTCCAACTCTAATCCAGCATCACATGGTTCATTCTAGCCTTCCCTTCCCCCATGTATAAACTCTATTTTTAACTAAGCTCTACTGCATCCTAACTCTATGAAGACTTTCTCTTCCACCCTGGTCTATACCCACTGGTAAGGATGGTAATACTTAAAGCTTTACAAGCTATAAAAAAACATTTCTATCTGACTGCAGATACAATGCAACAATCACTCAGGGTGGTCTGGCTTCATCACCCAACCCACTCAACTATGGCACATCAGTCTACACTGCCATCCACTGGTTCCCACAATCTGCTCTTGAGACCCTCCTGAACTGGAGTTAAATCTTTCAGCTGATGTTTGCTCTTCCTTCTTAAAGCATTTCCCCCAGTGACACTGAGAATCAGAGAAAACCAGTACAGCTATTTCAGGCCATCTTTTTCTCAATGCTCCCATGCCATGGTGTTGTGGAAAATTCTAGACACTGCCTTGCCCCAGGACTCCAGAAGTTCTATAAGGTGGAGGTTCCCTCTATTCTCCATCCCCCAAACTTAGCTGGATGTTCTAAGTTTCCTCTGCCCCTGATCTTACCACAGACAGATGCCTTCTCCAAAATGCCCCTGGCCTCTTTCTCTGTAGAGTTCTCTCTGGCCAGCTCATTTTCTCCAGTCCAGATCAGTTTTATCTTGTCCTGAGAAAGGAAATACTACTTTCCATTGTTTAACATATCTAAACAATTAGAACTGGACCACAGCTTTTGGAGCTCCTCCCTTTTCTCTAGTTCTGCTGAGGCAACCTTCCCTAAAGCTGTGACTGCCTCGGAGCTCAGGTCCTGACTGAGGGAGTGCAAAGGGAAGGACTGGGTGGAGGGAGACTCCCATCGGCAAATGCTCAACAATGCTTTTCCACTTCACTAATCCCTTTTGGCCTGGGAACTTCCGTCAGTACCTACATTTACTTTGGTGGACCTGAAGCAGCAGGGATTAATATCGACATATATATAATCTGTCGCTGAAGAAACAAACTTAACCACTATGATGAGATTTTTTAAAAAGAGGTGGGAAATAAGGATACACATTTGAGAGGAGCAAGAAGACCCACCAGCATCCTCTTCGCAAACCACTGACCGACTACTTGGAACAATTTGGCTTTTAACTTCTGGCATTCATGAAAGGAGAAGTTAAAAGAATATAAGAAAGAATATACCAAATGTATGCTGCTATAGACCATAGTTAGTGGTAATAGTCTGATGATATTATCTCACAACCTGTAACAAATGTTCCACAACAATGTAGTGTGTTGGTGGATGGTGGATGGGAATTCCACACATGTACCTGATTGTTTTGTAAGTTCACAACCTCTCTAATAAAAATATATTTTTAAAAAAGAACATAAGAGCGGAAGTTGAGTGTTGTGCTCTACCACCACTGCACTCTTGACCTTTGGCTTCAGTTTTCACATCCATGAAATAGAAGGGCCCTTCCAGGTCTAAGAACCATAGGCTCTTTGTGGCATCTTGGCCCATTATTTGGGAGACACTGGCTTATGGAAACAGGAAAGGGTTGCAACTAACGGGAAGGTGCAGGTTTTCAGATAATTGCTCCTTAATTCTAATCAAGAAAGGAATTTACTAGAAGCTGCAGGGACTTGCCTTGTCTCCATACCAGCGTAGTCAGACATGCTGTTGGAAAGAGGTGATCCCATTCATCAAGATGACATGAGCTTCAGTTGGTTTTGCTGGATCACTATGTACAGTGGCACAGGTTGTCCCCTGCACAAGGCTATATGAGGGCTGTAATGGAGCCCCTCCCTTCTCTTATCCAGTTCTGTGGCCTGATGTGGGGCTACTCATTCTCTCAGAGGAGCACCATTTTCTAACTGTCCCTGAGGCACTGTACAGACAAGCACTTTACACTTTTGTTTTAAATGAGAAATAATAGTACAAATGGAAAATAACTGGCTAAGATTGGGCATGAGCATAATGGGGTAGGTGTAAGTCAGAGTGAGTGCTAAGACTGGGAGGGCTCACAAAGAGGAAGGCAAAGGGTCCAGGAGGGAGACAGCTGTGGAACTGTGGGAAACAGTACAGGAAGAAAGGGAAAGAGACGATGCCTGCTACCCATTTCTGTCCACATCCTGTGATTCGTGTCACTTATGCCTGCGCCGACCAGGGAAGAGCAGCCTGCTTTCAGGTGCCAAGGGAAGCTGTCACGCAGCCTCTGCGACACAGGCTCACAGCAGCTGTCCCCTCAGTAGCTGCATCTCAATTTAAAACTGGAACAGGATCATACCAGATCTGGCCTTTGTGTAAAAGAATCTTCTTTGTGCATTTCTCCAACCAAATCTTCCACTCAAAAAATTGTTCTTTTGCATGATTCCTTCCACTGTAGCCTCATCTGTCCTAATGCTGAGTCATTTGTTTTTGTAATCATGACAAGGGATTCCTGGCAGCTGGTGTTTCCTTGGACCTTGCGCCCTCTCCAGGCTTCCATGTGCATTCCCCTTGCTGCAGCCCTGAAGGAGGGAAGCCATTTGCTGCCCCATTAATTCTCTGGTGGTCATCAGCTCCGGAGGAAGGGATTGCGGTCAGGGCTGGGTAAGGTACTGAGAGTGGTTCTCCAGGCCTACTTGGGGTGACCACCCAGGGGTGAGTGAAATGCTTTGTGATACAGATAATAACAAGAGCAAATCACAATAATACCAGCTCTACCTGTTGTGTGCTGACTGTGTGCCAGATGCTGTTTTCTAGCTTTCACAAGTATGAACTCATTTTACCCTCCAAGCCATCAGATGAGGAAGGTACTATTATTCTTATTCCCATTTCGTAGATGAGAAAACTGAGCATCAAAGAGGCTTATCTGCCCCAGCTGGGGATTTGTGTATGTGTTGCCTGGGAGGCTTGCCTGAGGGGGAGTAGTTAATGACAGATCTTCTTCATTTCAAAATAAAGATCTCTGCACACATGGATGACAAGAAGGAGAACAAAGAAAGACTGGTTGTAAGAGATGTCCAAGGGCTTTGTGCCCTCGCAGGGCAGGCAGTGGGTGGGTAGGGGGAGAGAAGACCTGGCTGCCAGGGGCCAGTTCTGGACCTCGTGCAGAGAGCGGATCTTCCGGTTCCTTTCCACACGGGTCTGAACTTCTGGTTTCCAGTGACCATCCGTGGAGCGAGGCGCTGCAACAGTGGTGTGTCATGGGAATTCAGGCTCAGGGCACAACAGAACCTTTCTGCAAATGACCTCTTTATTACTTGCACAGCATAAAGAGCCCAGAAGGGCAGATAACCTCTTTGTTAACTTACACAGCAAAAGGAGTCCAAAAGAACAGGGAAAGAAATCCCATCACAGCCCAGTGGCCAAAACCCGCTCTGGACCAAGATCAGTGGATGACAGCTCCGTACACCCCATCTCCCACAGGAGAAGAAAGCCAAGTCTATACTGTTTGAAGGTGGTTTTTGTCCAGGGGGCCCTGCCACCAGGAATTCCTACCTTGACTAGCATCTGGGGCTGCTTGTTCCCGGTTTTGGGGTTTAAAGTCTGGCTGGGCCTTTCCATTAGACTTAACATCTCTTCAGGTTATGGAATGGAAGCAGACTGATACATCATCGCACGACAGAAGAGGACACATGTGGGGTCTGGGAGGCAGGTGAGGGCTGGAAGATGACTTCCCCAGCACCTTCCCACCCTGGTGTCGATTCCATTTTCATTTTCACCTTTTATGGTTACTGGTTCTGTGAGAAAAACCTGTGAAGGCATATTTGACTTGCATGAATAGCTCGTTTTTATAAGTTTGCATGTAGACACCAGACCATATGCAATTATAACCCAAGGATGTACCAGTTGATTCATGATGTCTGGTTGATATCAAGAATCAACTGGTTGATAACTAACTGGCCCACATTTTGTTGCCTGGAAGCCAGGCATGTGAGCCCAGCTTTTCTTAAAAGGCAAACTCCCCTGCCACAAGGAGCCTTGCTTAACTCACTACTGGAAGTTATTTTTGTTTACTTTCATACTCCATTTTTGAGCAAACATTCCAAGGGAAACAAAGACACGTGGTGGCAGTCAGGTGAGGTCTTTGAGCTCACTGTCACAAAGGTTTTGGTTAGGACACAAAGGGATAGGCTGTGCTTTCTGGTACCATGGGATCCCCTCTGAAAGGGCGCATTGAGCCCTGAATCCCCTCAGGGACCAGTCGTTAGAGGTCAATTTAGGAATGGCTGCCCAAGCCTCTGACTTCTGAAAGACATTCCTTCTTAATAAGGTTTTTCAAAGTCTGTATGTTGAAAGAGAGCTGATGGAGGGAGGGAGACCATGGGTCTGGAGGAAAAAGATGAGAAGAAAAGAGGAAAAAGAAAAGAATGGAAAGGAAAAAGAGAAAAAAGAAAAGAGAAATATGTATCTTTATGAGATGTCACCTCCACCCACCCTATCCCCACTGCAGCTTCCTTGCCCTGAAGGGGTGTAAGGTGAAATGAAATGTATCATATCCCATTCCAAACTATAATTTTGGCTGGGGATGGGAAAACTTTTCCTGTAAAGGACCAGATGGTAAATATTTTAAGCTTTGCAGGTCTAGAGGCAAAATCGAGTATTATGTAGGTACGGAACACAATTAGAGAAACAAATTTCCACAATTTTTTAATGGATGAAAATCAAAATACAAGACAGATAAAGTTGATACAACCCCAGGTATTGGTTCTTCTGAGGGCTACAGAGACCCACAGGTTTTATGGTCATGGCAGATGGAGTTCACTGCCATATCAGTTGGCTCTTTTTTGGAGTTGGTGTTCATGCATGATGGAGCTGGACTCAGATGTGATCTCTTTTCACAAGCCTTTCCTGTTACTTTACCAGAATTATAGTTGGTGCTGGGGTTTAAGATATACCCAGGGGATCTGAATCTCTGGACTGACTATATGATAGGCAGGCCCTGAGCCTCAACAGACTTCGGTTCCTACACTCTGATTTATTGGACTTACCCCACTCAGCTAACATGCAGTTGAAGAATGTCAACCACCACACCATGGAGCCAAGAGTGCCTACAACTGAAAGCAGGAGGATTGCATCCAGCATCCAGGTGGAATCTAAGCCCCCTCTTGACATAGATGTGGAATGGACACAACCAATCCAAGGTCCACAGGATGAAGGAATAGAGTAAGGATTAGAGTGGACTTGCTGATATTCTATTCATGAACTATTGTGCTTAGTAATCGAAGAAAATGTGGCATTGGTGTGGAAAAAGCGGCCATAGTGGCTGCTGGGTGCGGGGAATGAGAGGAAGAGATGAGATGTGGAGGCGTTTTTGGGACTTGGAGTTGTCCTGGGTGGTGCTGCAGGGACAATTACCGGACATTGTAGATCCTCCCATGGTCCACTGGATGGAACGTGGGAGAGTATGGGCTATGATGTGGACCATTGACCATGAGGTGCAGCGATGCTCAGGGATGTATTCACCAAGTGCAATGGATGTGTCATGATGATGGGGGAGAGTGTTGCTGTGGGGGGAGTGGTGGGGGGTGGGGGGGTGGGGGGTGCATGGGGACCTCTTATTTTTTTTATGTAATTTTTTTTAAATATGAATTTAAAAAATATATAAAATAAACAGAAGCCTGTTTTCACCCCCCCAAAAAAAAATCAAAATATAATACTACTCTTTGAGTAAGATTTTGTAATCCAACTTTAATATTGAGAAAAATGGACTTCTTTTTGGGGGTGATAATATTTTGCTTAATTGGAGTTTAAAGTTGGTGCTCTCGATGATGAAAGAGGTTGATGTGGGAGGAGGGGTGGTAGTATGGAGTATATGGGAACCTCTTATATTTGTTAATGTAACATTTTTTGTGATATATCTTTAAAAAAACAAAAAGACAGTTAAAAATAAAAATTGAAAAAAAAAAGGATATCTAAAAAAATTTTTAAAAAATAAAGTTAGTGCTCTTTATCATCAGATTGCCAATATGCATCTATAAAATTTATTCTGGAGTGGGCATAGCTCAGTGGTTGAGTGCATGCTTCACATGTACGAGGTCCCAGGTTCAATCCCTGGTACCTCTTTAAAAAATTTTATTCTTTGCTCCTGGGTCATAGGAAAACTGAAGGTGGGCTAGGCTTGGCCCACAGGCCACAGTTTGCAGACCTTTGCTCTTGGCTCAACCTTCTGAGGCCCTCTCTGAGGGTTTAAAATGCAATTATCAGACCAAATTGGGAAAATTAAATTTCCCTGCCTCACGAATGCTCATCACGCATTCATTCACTCATTCAGTGAACATTTCTCGAGCTTATGCGCCAGATGCTGGGGAGGTACAGCGACACCCAGGACAAAGATGCCCTCTTTGGAGTCACAGCTTGGTGGGGAAACCCACACTCTCCTGTGCTATGTGTTAGCTCAGAAATGTGTGGCACTCAAGTTACTGAACTGCCCCAACAGATTATATAATCAGAAATGAGTTTGAATCAAATCAAATAATGAGTACAAGTTTGTGATAAACTTAAAAAGAAAAAAAGAGACTACACTAAAGTTTTCTAAGTAAAAGGCAAAAAAAAAAAAAAAAAAATTCCTATTTTCCCCAATCCCGTTCTCCAGAGCTATCTGGTGTTAACATTTTGGTGTGTATCCTCTCAGATGGTTCCCCATCCCCCAACATATATACAAATACACATACACAAACACACAAAAACACACTGCCTCTTTGCCTGGCTTAGGTAATATTTGAATAATTTTATAAATAACTTTTCCCCCCAACTTCAGTTTTGAAATGTTGAAGCTCAGTCAATAAATGATTTGGCAACAGTTATGAAATCACTAGTTCCCCTCTTCCCAAATAAACTTCTGCAAACCACAGACCAGGGTCTGCTGCTGATGGTAAAGAGGCTGATTGCAGGAAGTTAGCCAGTTTCTTTACTTTGCAGGCATCTACTGCACAGGAGGTGCCAACTCTACAGTGCTGCAAGTTATGACATGAGAAATTAGAAAGGACCTCAAGGGAAAAGCGGTAAGCTACTTCTATTCTTTTAACCAGGCTTTGCAACAAACGATGTGATTTTGGACAGAAATATAGCTCAGTGGCAAATGGTGCTAACAAAGAAAACAATGAATGGGCAGATAAGCATCAACAGGTTAAATATTGAAACAATTCCAAATGTAGACAAAGTGGCTTGGTATGTTCTTTTTTGTTGGTGGGTGTGCTAGTACAAACTACTCAGGGTATTCAAATTGCAATCAAATGCAGTTGTGGTTCCCTTAATTTGAACAGGAACATAAGGAAATTCCAAATTAGAAATTTTACTGGAATATTACTTTCAGATCCTGCCAGAGACAATATTCTCTTTTAGAACAACAGGGATGGAGAAGGGAGAGGGCAAGTGCTGTTAGTTTGCTGCTTTTGTAGAAGAGGACAGACCTTCTCTTTTCAGATACACAAGGGCGGGTTACTAGTGATGAGGGGAGCCTGAGCTTAACATACAACTAGAAGCTTAAAGAGCAATAGTAACTGCTACTTTTCTCACTCAGAGTTTGTAAGTACCATGTTACTATTTCTAAAACTAAACTCTCTTTCTGTAGTGTCAAGATATAGCAGATTTTATTGTCAAGAACTATCTTACTGAAAAATAAACTACAATTATTTTTCAATGATGTATTTCCTAGAACATGTAATGTGGTTTAAGAGCAATTGAAAAAAATTACTTCAAAAGGATCTCATTGAAACTTTACCTTATTTTTTTTTCCACACCCATTTAGGGCTTCTTAAATTTCTTGGAATCATTTTTTTACAACCATTTCATGTTTATTTAAATTCTTGAGGTTAAATTTTTCTACTCATTTTATGCCCATTATAGTCCGGAAGGTAAATTAATTTTGCACTAAAATTTTATGACGCTTTACAACATGACTACAACGGCCCAACGGCAACTGCAGTTGCAATTGTCCAATTATTCCTTGATATTTGTAAACTGCTGAGATGGCCAATATAACTGTATTATAAGAAAGTGGAAATAGAATAATAAAATCAAACTGAACTTGGAATGGTGCCCCTACCTCCCTTCCCTTGGTGGCGGGTGGAGGTTAAGGACCTAGCAGATGCCTAATCTAGAGTAGAGGGGCTGTGCTGTGGCTGCATAGGAGAATCACCGGGGAGCGTGAAAAAGTCCTGCTGCCCAGCTGAATCCCAGGCCTATGAAGTCAGAATCACCGGGGGTGGGCCCGGGCATTGGTCCCTTTAAAATTCCTAGGTACCCCCAATGTGCAGCCCAAGTTGAGAACCACTGCCTAAGAGTAACAGATAAACCATTATTTCCGACCTTTCAATAAAGAGCACAGTCATTTTCTAGGGAATGGGGAAGCTCTGGGGAGAATGAAGCTTATTTACTCATTAGCCCTTGATTTGATTTCAGAAAGGAAAAGTTCCAAATATGCTTTACTGGAAAAGCTGAGGGCATGGATATGGATGAGGGCAGTCGCTAAAGTTCATTCTCTCGCTTTGAACACAGTGCTGCCCACCCTTCATGGAAAAATCCTGAAACTGCACAGAGCTCATGAGAGAGAAGGCAGTCTCATGGGCAACCCAGATTTACAGAGTTTTGGGGTGTCTTTTTACAGAGGATGTCATCACCCATGTTTAGCCTTTGCAACTCAGTTGGGTATTATTTCTAAGTATGCCTTAGTGTTGTCTCTGGGGTCCATTGAAGGGCCCATCATTCCAATGGAATGTCTTTTGAGCTCACCTGAGTTATGAAATGGAGTGCAGGGATTTGTGGCTTTTAACTAGTAAGCCTAATTTATAACTATTCAGGACTCTAAAGACAGCAAATTTAAACGTACAACCCATGGCGCTGGGTCAGCATTAGCAAGTACAGGCTGCTGGCTCTTCAGATGATTACAAAGAGCAGCTGGTTGGCAAATACAGTGTAAAGCTGTGTTCCAGAGGATGGCAGAGAATCTGGAAGTTGTGGTAGCCTGATCAGCATTTGAACACTGGAGGTACCACGTATGACTCTGCTATCTCTGCTGATACTCAAAACCAGGTCACTGCCAACTAGCCCCTTGGTTCCAGCCCTCCTGATTCTTTAAGCCACTGAGCTAGACGCAGGCTCAACTTCAGCTCTGCCACCTACAAGTCGAGCGGCCTGGAACAAATAAGCACCGGATTCCCTATCGGTAGAACAGGCTTATGTTAGCACCCACCTCATTGCTTTTTATGAGGAGCAAAGGAGAAAATGTATGAACAGCACTCGCCCCAGCATTTGCCCCCCTGGAAAAGCACTCAACAAATGCTCCCTGCGGTATTTCCTGGAATCCAAAATGCATAATGTTTCACATTTTAATGTATATGAAATCAGGACCCATCTTTTCACCATGTGCACTGGATGCGCTAGTGTCTTCTTTTGTCTTTCAAAGCTATGAATCCAATTTGGAGTGGAGAAACTAGAATAGCAGGTATTAATTGTAACTCTCCTCTAAGGTGACAAACCCTATGTCTGTAAGTCTCCATTTCTTAATGAATTTGCTTTCATGTCTCAATTGTCAAGGCCATCAACTGCAAGAGTCAGAGTCCAGGAAATGTTAGAAATTTTCCAGCTTGTCACAAGTTCAGTTCTGGTCGCATCCCGCATCATACCAAAACAACTCATTACTCCCACGGCGGGGGGGAGCAATCATATTCTAAAACCAATAGGTGCTTTCAGCCCTTCTGCTTTACAGGCACATCAACAGGACCCATCCTGGGGCAGGGATGAGGCTGGGGAGACGGTTGGAGGCAAATGACACCTCCTCAAAGGGAAATCTGGCTGACTTGGAAGGAAACCTTGGAAGGGGGAGACTGAAGGAGGCGTCTTGTTTTGCTGGTGATGGCTTAGGAAGGAGGTGCAAAAAGAGTTTCACTCCATGCAGGCAGCTTTAGGTTCCCCCAGACCACCTTTGCCCATGGATTGGGTGGAAAAACCTGCAGGATCTACTTTAGCATCATCTGTTCGTTCACTTCCTTTAAGCTTCCAAAGCCTTCCCTACCTCAGCCAACACCCCTGGGCTGGGTTCTGGGGGTGCCCCTCAGCTCACTCTGATTCTCAGGGTGTCTTGTCCTCAGCTAAGGCAGAATTTCTGAGCTGCTTTCAAAAGGGCATAGGTCTTCTAAAAATGTTTCTGGCGTCCAGTGTGGTCCAGCTTGTGAGGAAGATTTGGGCGAGGAATGAGAAAGGTTGCTTTCATTTTGCTCGTTGGTTCCTTTGGAACCAGGAGGAGAAAACTGTCTTATCCTGCCATCGTGTGCCATGGACCCAAGCAAAGAACTGATTATGCATGAAAAATAAGAAATCAGTGGTGAAATTGCTTCCTCAGCAGCTAGCAGCAGCTGTAGTTGGCCAGGAAGGGGAAAGTTAAGCAGATTTCTTCGTTCTTTTTTCATGATTCTTACACTTTCTTTAAAGAAATGGGTCCTGGGTTTTTTTTCCTGGGTGCTCCAAACCACCACACAATGAAAGCTCTGGCCCAGCAGCCCCTGTTAGTGGGTGTTTTCTCTGCAGCGTGCCTCCCACGGTGGCCAGACAAAAGGGCTCTTCCTGGTAGCTCTATCCTGTCCCAGCAGTGGGTTCCACTCAGCAGGGCTCATCTGCTCCCTCCTCCTCCTTCTGATTTTTTTGTTTTTGTTTTTTATTCTTTTAACCCTTTTTCTCCTCTCCTTTTTTGATCCTCTATTCTGCCGCTTCCACTCCATCTTGGCCCTTCATTTCATCAGCTCCCCCAATCTAATACTTAATCTTTCCAGAGAAGTACCTCCTGCTTCTCATAGCATAGCTAGTCTCCTGGAGTTCTGATCTGAGCCCCTTTATACCATCATCGCACAGCAGGCACAGGGCAAGACTTCAAGCAAAGGCTCTGATTCCTTTTAAAATCAGGGGCAGAGAGTGGGTGTAGCTCAGTGGTTGAGTGCCTGCTTCCCATGTTCCCATCTAGGGTTCAATCCCAGATAACTCAAAAAAAACGGGGGGGTGGTGGTAAATGAATATAATCCATCTGGAATTACACTGGTCTTTAAACCAATGCAGTCATGAAACATTTTAATTTTTTTTAATGCAAGAAGGAGCCCAAGGGGGTCCTGAATTGGCCCCCATGACAACTGTGAAAATTAAAACTTGAGCAAAATTTGCTTAGCTCTCAGAGACTCTTAGTGAATCAATTCATAAATTGGTAAGATTCCGATCACCACGAGGTAGAGATGAATTCCACTGAACAAAGAGAGCAATAGCTTTTATATAGACAGATAAAGGGAGGCATGGAAAGAAATCTTCATTGGTTAATGCAGACTAATTTCCTAATATGGTTAGTATAGGTGGTTGCTTAGCAACGAGGAAGTTAGGGGGCTAAGAATAAGTAGTCAGCAACAGCTGATCTGTCGGATTTAAATTCTGTTTTCTGGGCCTCATTCTGCTGATTGCTATCCTCTGATGTTTTTTTTCTTTTCCTTTTTGCTTGCTTGATCTCTAGCTTTCATGTTGGCTGAAGTCCTCAGGTGACTGGTGATAGCCATTATTTCATATTTAAGAGTGGACGCTGAGCTGTTAATTAGGGCAGGGCTGGCTGACTGATGAGCCTCACCATAGGGTGGGAGGGGTGAGTCAGATTTTTGGGCAGTGCTGGCCGGATGTAACCTGTAGCTCTTTTCTGTTGTGGAGGGCTGAGACTAGGGTGCAGAAAGGGAGGTACTCGCTTCTGGCACAAAATTTAAGGGGGGAGCCCCAAATGCTCCATAACCAAGATAAATAATATTTGAATGCAACATTTAAATTTTTCAAATCGGCAAACTACGGCCCAGGAGCCAGTCCCCTGTTCTTGGTAAGTACAGTTTCATCAGAACCAGGACCGAGATTAAGGCGAGATGAGTGAAGCCGGGTCGTGCAAGTGCAGGGTCAGAGTCTGTCTTTATTTAAAATGTTGAAAAGCTGTTCCTTGTGGGTTTTCTTGGGGGGGAGGGGGGCACTAATTTTGACTTTTCAAAATATCACACTGAAATATTATTCATCCTGATGGCTGGGGGGGGGGGGGGGGGAGTTGTTCCTGAGCCAGATGGGAGGGCGGAGGGTGGGGCCCCAGGCTTCCATACACAGTCTGTCCTTTAACCATCACCTTTTCCCTAGAGCAGTCTGTCCCCTGCCTTCACGTGCTCCTGAACTCCTGAGTCTCAGGCTTTAGGAGAGACTAAGTCCTTGGGTGGATATCAGGACAGGTCTAACTTCTCCTCGGACAGGCTCTAAACCAACCCACTGTCCAGCCCCACCTAGCTTGCCACCTTCCAAGGTACCTGGTACCTCTAATTCCTGAGTCTTCCCAAGGCTCTGCCAAGCGAACTGACTTTTCTCTGGTTGGACTAAGGTTTCAGCCTTCTCTGCTCTGCTAGGTCACCTACTGCTCATCCATCTGCTTTCCATCCTCCTAAACGGTTGACATTACTTGTCTGCTACAGGTCTCCTCTGAAGCTCTCTTCAGCCTTGTAGAGTTCTATGCCTTTTTTTTTTTTTAATCATTTTCATGGGCCTTCAGAAAAAAGTGGTTGACTACATCAGATTATTTTTCTTTCTTTCTTGGGTTCTCTCTCTCTCTCTCTCTCTCTCTCTCTCTCTCTCTCTTTTGCATAGTTGCCCTTCCTCTCTCTATTTTAATTGCGCAATTGCTCTTTCCCCCCTCTATTTTTAGAGTTTCCATTTCACTACTTTTGCAAAGCTGCCATTTCTTTCCATCTCACTCTTTCTTACAGTTGACTGCTGCACTGGATGGTTTTAATTTCTTGGTTGTGCCATAATGTGGGTGAGTTCTCCTTGGACGCTACCCTCCTCACTTCATCTGGGATGAGGTTCCCTTTGATGTCCTTTTTTTTTCTTTAAGATTTATTTATTTATTTCTCCCCCTGCCTCCATTATCTTCTCTCTGTGTCCATTTGCTGTATGTTCTTGGGTCTGCAGGTATTCTTATTAGGCATCTCCGGGATCCAATCCTGGGACCTTCCGGAGTGGGAGAGAGGCAATCATTCTCTTGCACCACCTCAGCTCCTTGGTCTGTTGCGTCTCTTATTGTCTCTCCTCTGTGTCTCGTTTTGTTGCATTATCTTGCTGTGTCAGCTCTCCATGTTGGCCAGCACTCCAGCATGCGGTGGCACTTCTGTACAGGGCAGCACTCTGCGTGAGTCGGCAAGCCATGTGGGCCAGCTTGCCCTCACCAGGAAGCCCTGGATATTGAACCCTGGACCTCCTATATGGTAGACAGGAACCCAATTGCTTGAGCCAATTTGCTTCCCCCTTTGGTGTCCTTTTGGTAGGCAGAGGCATGAGTGTGGCCAAGAGGAAGAACTTGGTTGGGGAGGTGCAGCTCTTGCGGGGGCCTTGGATGCTGCTCTCTCTCCTAAGATCCAGTTGGAAGGTGGGAGCTAGGGTTCACTCGACCTAGCCATTGGAGCCTGCACTCCCTCATGGTCGAGCATCCTAGGAGATGACAAGCATCAGCAAACAATCCTGCCTCTGTGGGGTCCTGAGGTGGAATGAAGAAGCTTGAACAGGTAGGTTTTTCTCCCTCACTCCTTTGCTAGCTGCCTGCTCATCACCTCTCACTCTTGCCGCCCAATATTGAGGTGACCTGGAACTTGTCAACTCATGTTCTTGCTTCTTCAGGAGGGTGGAGTTAGGAACCTCAAGCTCTTCACTCAGAAATCCTTTCTGAAATATTCTGATCATGTCCTTGGCCCCAAATTTAGTTGAAGTTGCTTCAGACTCTGTAGGAGGTCAGTTCACCCTGAAAGAACAGCTGCAAAATGCTCATCTCCTGGTCTCTAGTGCCCCCTAACGGCTTTCCCCCTCAATCGCTATGCTTTGTATGAGACAGAGCTGCATTTGAAATGAGACGCTGAGGTCCTAACTTGAGGCTGGTGCAGTCACAGTAGATGGTCCTGGCCTTCTGAACCCACTCAGGTAACCACCTAAAGACGTCCCGCCTACCCTCCTGTTTATGAAAAAGGGAAGCATCTGAGATCTGGCCTCACCCTGCCATCTGTTCCCCTTGGCCCTTTTTTAAGTATTAACCTTAATTCACTACAGTGAAAGATTGTAATAAGAACCTGTCCAACACTCCCTTGGCCAAGTGATCGAGATGCACATGACCCGTGATAAGTCATGTTGATAGCATGCAACCTTGGTAGGATGTGATGAGAAAGGCACTTCACCTCTGCAGTCTTCCTCCCCCAAACCTGTAACTCCAGTTGAATCCTGACCAAAAAAAAAAAAAAAAAAACACCCAGGCAAATCCAATTCAGGGGCATAATACATTCCCATCTTCCTGCCTGCCTTTATTTTTTTCTGCAGTGCTTTTCACCATCTAAGAGATTATCATTTAATGTATGCTCCATACAGGTAGAGAGTATTCATCTGTTTTGTTCCCTGCTCATTTCCCAGCTTGAAAATGGTTCCTGAAATAAAGTGGATGCTCACTAATTATTTGTTGAGTGAGTGAATGGATGCATGTGGAGCTGCCTCATTCTTTTAAACTGCTGCATACTATTCCATTGTGTGACTATATCATAATTTATGTAACCAGTCTACTAACAGTAGATTATTTCTAATCTTTTGCTGTTGCAAACAGCCCTACATTGAACTTTCTTGTACACAGTCACATGTGTATGTGAGGGTATATCTTTAGGATCTACTTCTAGAATTGAAACCACTGAGTCTAAAAATATGTCTTCAATTTGGATAGAATGTTGCAAACTGCTCTCCATCTTAGAAGTAGTGGTAATTTAGTCTCCTACAGGCAAAATATGAGTGCCTGTTTCCCCACAACCTCACCCACACAATAAAATCAGTCAATGGTATCTCGGTGTCAGTTTTTGAGTGAAGTAGAGCATTTTTTCCTATGTTTGAGAGTTATTTATGTTTCCTTTTTCTGTGAACTATTTGCTCCTATTATTTTGTCCATTTTTCTGTTGGGTTGTTTGTCTTATCATTTATGTATAAGAAGTCTTTATATTAAATATATCTTACATTGAAATATTTTATCTCTCTGGAATTGTTCTGGCATAAAATGTAAGCTATAAACATTATTTTTTTTCCAAATGGAGAACAAGTTCCAGCAACATCATTTATTGAATAATCTTTTGCTTACTAATTTGATATGCTGCCTTTATCATATATTAAATTTTGTGTGTATTTCGATCTATTTCTAGACTCTCTATTTTGTTTCACTGAGGTGCGGGTATATCATATGCTGGTACCATATATTTTAATAATTAGTTTTTGGTTGTGCAAGTATCTGATAGGGCAAGTCCTGCTCCTTTGTGAATAGGCCACTTCTGTGTTTTCTTCTAGCAGGTCCTTGCTGGTGTATACTAAGGCTGTTGATTTCTTTTATTTTTTTAAATTTTTTATTTCTCTCCCCTTCCCTGCCCACCCCCCAGTTGTCTGCTCTCTGTGTCCATTTGCTGTGTGTTCTTCTGTGTCTGCTTGCATTCTTGTCAGAGGCACTGGGAATCTATGTCTCTTTTTGTTGCATCATCTAGCTACATCAGCTCTCCATGTGTGCAGAGCCACTCCTGGGCAGGCTGCATTTTTTTTGTGCAGGGTGGTTCTCCTCACAGGGTGCACTCCTTGCGCGTGGGGCTCCCCTATACAGGGGACACCCCTGCATGGCACAGCACTCCTTGCATGCATCAGCACTGTGTGTGGGCCAGCTCATCACACGGGTCAGGGGGCCCTGGGTTTGAACCCTGGACCGCCCATGTGGTAGGCGGATGCTCTATCCGTTGAGCCAAATCTGCTTCCATTGATTTCTTTATATTAATTTTATACCTAATAACCATACTAAAATTTCTGATTACTCAGAATAGTTGTTTTTCCATATGATTTTCTTGGGTAAGCAAATGAACCATCTGTAAATAATGGTGATCTTTATATCATCCTGTTTTGGCGTGCTAAAAGTTGCTGAGAGCAATATACCAGAAATGGGTTAGCTTTTATAATGGGAATTTATTAGGTTCAAAGCTTACAGGTCTGAGCCCATGAAAGTGTCCAAATCAAGGCATCATCAGGAGCCCAGCGGCTGGCAATCCTAGGGTCCTCTCTCACATGTTGAGGCACCTGAAGGCATCTGCTTCTCTTCCAGGTCTCGGGCTTCAGCTTCTGGCTGCTCCACCTGTGGCTTCTGCTCTCTCAGCCTCCTCTCTGAGCTCCTGGGTCCCTTCTCTCCATCTCTGTGGTCTTCTTTCTGTTTCTACTGCTTTTAGTCCTCTGCTTATGAAGGACTCCAGCAAGAGGATAAAGACCTACCCTGGGTCCTTCAATCTAATCAAAGGTAACAGAAGTAATTTAATCAAGAGCTTCCACACACACAGGAAGTTTACACGCACAGGAATGGATTGGCTCTAAGGACACAATCTTTTCTGGGAGCCACAAAAAGCCTGAGACTGTTACACATCCTTTATGCAGTCTAATTAATCTTACTGTCTAATTGCATTGCCTAGTTACTCTAGAACAATGAAAAAATATAATAGAGTCTTGCTCCTGATCATAATGGGAATGCATTTAGAGGTTCCCCATTAAGCATGAGGCTGATGTACTTTTTTCTCAGGTGTCAAGGAAATATCCATCTATTCTTATATTAATATGAGTTTTCATCAAGAATGGTGTTTCATTTGATCAAATATCTCTCTCCAGCAGCTTTGGAGATGATCATGTTATTTCTCCTTTTTGATCTCTTAATATGCAAGCATATAAATTCTATAAATAGATATCTTGATATTAAACCTTACTTCATTTCTTTCCTCTCCCCCTAACACACACACAAACACACACCCTTGATCATGTTTTACTATCATTTTAATATGCAACTGGATATTCATTTAGGCATTTAATAATAATACTTATAAGCAAAATCTGTAGTTTTCTTTTCCTCAGCTATCTTTTTTGTTTTTTTATAAAAATGCTATCATGCCTGTTTCATAAAACTAATTGTAAGTTGTCCTTTTTTCCTATGATAAGGAATAGTTTAAAAAGAATTGGAGTTGACTTGGTAGTAGAATTCAGCTGTGAAACATCTAATCCTGGTATTCTTTTTTTTTTTTTTAAGATTTATTTATTTATTTCTCTCCCCTTTCCCCCCGCTCCCTGCCCTGGTTGTCTGTTCTCTGTGTCCACCCGCTTCATCCTCTTCGTCTGCTTCTGTTGCTGTCAGCGTCACGGGAATCTGTGCTTCTTTTTGTTGCTTCATCTTGTTGTGTCAGCTCTCCGTGTGTGTGGCGCCATTCCTGGGCAGGCTGCACTTTCTTTCGCGCTGCGTGAGGCTCCCCTACGCAGGGGACACCCCTGCGTGGCAGGGCACTCCTTGCGCACATCAGCACTGCACATGGGCCAGATCCACACAGGTCAAGGAGGCCCGGGGTTTGAACCGCAGACCTCCCATGTGGTAGACGGACACCCTAACCACTGGGCCAAGTCCACTTTTAGGGAGTAGCTCTTGGACAACTTTCTTATTTTTCTCTGACAACTGGTCTGTACATTTTCTATCTTTTCTGGGATCGGTTTACATTTATTGATACCTAGAAAATCACTTATCTCATCTAGTTTCTCAAATTTATGTGCATGCAATTAAACAAAGTGATCTCATAATTCCTTTAATTTCTCTGTATCTGCCATTGTTTCCATATATCATTTCTTACTCAGGGTACTTGTGCTTTCTCTCAAGTCCCAGCTCTACAATTTCTAAAAGTTACTTAAGTCTCTGAGTTTGTTTCTCCACCTGCAAAATGTGGATGATAACACAAACTACCTGTGTTGCTGTGAAATGAAACTGGATGCGGTAATGGTTATGAAGCACTTAGCACAATACCTGACATTTTGTTGTTATTATCAACACAAGAAGCCCACTTCCCTGCCCTGTATGGAGATAAGAGAACATGCTATGTATCAGCAAGGAGGGAGAGAAGAAGGGTTGTGGGAAATGTGCCAATAAAAGGGATATGGTTGTGCAGATAAAGCAGAGATGACGCTGGCTTGGAAATCTTGGATGATACCATAATACAGGTGGATCCAAACTCTCTTTGGGGAGTGGCCAAAGTTTCACCTACAGTTATGCCAATAGGTTGATGCTATAAATACCTAATTTGCTGTGCTATAGACCGAGCAGGAACCATAGCCATGATCCAGTGTCAGACCCTGGAAGGGGGTAGGGCATCCTGAGTAAGGTCTCTGCAAAAGCTTGCCAGAGCTCCTCATGATAATCTCAGAGAGCTTCATCTTCAACTTCTGTCAGCACCAAGGAGCTGAATGCAGTGAGAAATGAAAATCATTCTGAACCTGATATGAGGTAATGTATTTAACTGTTCAGAGAACTCATATCAAGTATAATAGAACAACACTGTTCATTTCCTCATGAAATGCCCGGCGAATATTGCTACTCTGAAACTGACTTTCACTTTTGATTTTTCCTTAGAAAAACATGACCCTTCAGTCTTCACTTCTCATCTGCCTTGTCCTGCTAATCTCTGGCTCCTGTGCGTTCTTCACTGAAGCAAATTATTCTAGAAGCTATCCCTGCGATGAGAAAAAACAAAATGGCTCTGTTGTTGCAGAATGCAGCAATCGTCAATTGCGTGAAGTTCCCCAAACAGTGGGCAGATACGTGACAGAACTAGATCTGTCTGGTAATTTAATCACACACATAACGAATGAATCATTTCAAGGGCTGCAAAATCTTACTAAAATAAATCTAAACTACAACGCAAGGCAACAGTACCAAGATGAAAATTCTGATATGACTAAAAATGGCATGAACATTACCGATGGGGCATTCTTCAACCTGAAAAACCTAAGGGAGTTACTGCTTGAAGACAACCAGTTACCAAAAATACCCGCTGGTTTGCCAAGGTCTTTGAGAGAACTTAGTCTAATTCAAAACAACATACTTTTGGTAACTAAAGAGAATACCGTGGGACTTAGTTACGTGAGAAGTCTTTACCTGGGCTGGAACTGCTATTTTGGCAATAATTGTAACGAGACTTTCGTCATAAGAGACGGCGCATTTGAAAGTCTTACTCGTTTGACGGTGCTATCACTGTCTTTCAATACTCTTGTCCACGTGCCACCAAAACTGCCTGAGTCCCTACAAGAACTTTATCTTAGCAACACCAAGATCAAAAACATCAGTCAAGAAGACTTCAAGGGCTTGAAAAATTTAAAGTTACTAGATTTAAGCGGGAACTGTCCACGGTGCTTCAATGCCCCATTTCCGTGTGAGCCTTGTGAAGGAGAAGCTTCAATTGCGATACATGACCTTGCTTTTCAATCCCTGACCCAACTTCGCTACCTAAATCTCTCTAGTACTTCTCTCCATAAGATTCCTGCAAAATGGTTTGAAAATATGCCTCATCTGAAGGTGCTGCATCTTGAATTCAACTACCTAGTGCACGAAATAGCCTCTGGGGCATTTTTAACAAAACTGTCCTCCTTAAAAATACTTGACTTATCTTTTAACTATATAAAGACTGAGTATCCGCAATATATTAATATTTCCAAAAACTTCTGTAATCTTTTGTCTCTCCAAGTATTGCACTTAAGAGGTTATGTGTTCCAGGAACTTACAAAAGAAGATTTCCAGCCCCTGATGAAGCTCCCCAATTTAAAAACCATTAACTTGGGCATTAACTTCATTAAGCAAATTGATTTTACCCTTTTCCAACAGTTCCCCAACCTGACAACTATTTATTTGTCAGAAAACAGGATATCACCCTTGGTAAACGACATGAAGCAAAATTTTGCAAAGAGTTCTTCTTTCCAAAGTCATATCCTTAAACCACGTTCAGCAGATAAGAAGTTTGACCCACATATGAATTTTTATCATAACACCAATCCTTTAATAAAGCCACAATGCACCGCTTATGGCAAAGCCTTAGATTTAAGCTTGAACAGTATTTTCTTTATTGGGCAAAAGCAATTTGAAGCTTTCCATGACATTGCCTGCTTAAATCTGTCTTCAAACGGCAACGGTCAAGTGCTACATGGAACTGAATTTTCACACGTGCCACATGTAAAATATTTGGATTTGACGAACAATAGACTAGACTTTGCTGATGATAATGCTCTCAATGAATTGCCCGATTTAGAAGTTCTAGATCTCAGCTACAACTCCCATTATTTCAGAATAGCAGGAGTAACACATCGTCTAGCATTTATTCAAAATTTAACACAACTTAAAGTGTTAAACTTGAGCCACAACAACATTTATACTTTAACAGAGTATAAGTTGAAAAGCATGTCTCTGAAAGAATTAGTCTTCAGTGGAAATCGCCTTGACCTTTTGTGGAATGGAGATAACAGGTACATGCAGATTTTCACACTTCTCAGCAACCTGACAAAGCTTGACATATCCTTCAATAGCCTTCAGCATATCTCAGACAAAGCATTCCTTAACTTGCCCCAGAGCCTCACTGAACTACACATAAATGATAATAAATTAAATCACTTTAACTGGAGTTTACTCCAGCAGTTTCCTCATCTCCGCTTGCTTGACTTAAGTGAAAACAAGCTATCCACTCTAACTAACAGCCTATCTACGTTTACATCTTCCCTTCAAACACTGCTGCTGAGAAGAAACAGAATTGCCCACCTGCCCTTTGGTTTTCTTTCTGAAGCCAGTAGTCTGACACACCTCGATTTAAGTTCTAATCGGCTAAGGATGATCAAAAGATCTACGCTTCACGCTCAGACTACAACCAATTTAGCTATTTTGGAACTAAGAGAAAATCCTTTCGAATGTACCTGTGACATTGGAGATTTTCGAAGATGGATGGACGAAAATCTGAATGTCACAATTCCAAAGTTGGTAGACGTTGTCTGTGCCAGTCCTGGAGATCAGAGAGGGAAGAGCATTGTGAGTCTGGAGCTCACAACTTGTGTTTCAGACACCATTGCAGTGATCCTGTTTTCCTTCACATTCTTTGTCACCACCATGGTTATCCTGGCCGCCCTGGCTCACCATTTGTTTTACTGGGATGCTTGGTTTATCTACCATGTGTGTTCAGCTAAGATAAAAGGCTACAGGTCTCTTTCCACATCCCAAACTTTCTACGATGCTTACATTTCTTATGACACCAAAGATGCCTCTGTTACTGACTGGGTGATAAACGAGCTGCGCTTCCACCTGGAGGAGAGTGAAGACAAAAATGTCCTCCTTTGCTTAGAGGAGAGGGATTGGGACCCTGGACTAGCCATCATCGATAACCTCATGCAAAGCATAAACCAAAGCAAAAAAACAGTATTTGTGTTAACCAAAAAGTATGCCAAAAACTGGAACTTTAAAACGGCTTTCTATTTGGCCTTGCAGAGGTTAATGGATGAGAATATGGATGTGATCATATTTATTCTGCTGGAGCCAGTGTTACAGCATTCTCAGTATTTGAGGCTGCGGCAGAGGATCTGTAAGAGCTCCATCCTCCGGTGGCCTGACAACCCCAAGGCGGAAGGCTTGTTTTGGCAAAGTCTGAAAAACATGGTCTTAACCGAAAATGATTCCCGGTATAACAATTTGTATGTTGATTCTATTAAGCAATACTAACTGGTGTTTAAGTCTCGGTTCAATGGTATAATAAAAATGCAGAGCCCTTACCCTTCTGTCTTAGTTATCTATTGCTGCCTAACCAACTGCTCCCAAACTCAGCAGCTTAAAGTGACATACATTTATGATCTCAAAGTTTCTGGGGGTCAGGAATCCAGGAGTGGCTTGGCTAGGCGGCAATCTAGGAGTCTCCAGAGCTGCAGGCACCTCTGGGGAAATTTCTCCTTCCAAGCTCACTCTCATTTGGCTATTGTTAATTTGGCTATTTGTCTGCTGTTCCTGTGGGGGAGGGGGGGCTGTTGGCCAAAGGCCACTGGCATTTCTTGGCCAGGTAGGCCTCTCCCACGGGGCGGCTGGCTTCATCAAAGCCAGCAAGAGAGTGAGTTTGCTAGCAAGAGGAAGTCACAACCTTCTGGAATCTAATAATGGAAGTGAGGGTCCATCCCTTTCGCCATTACCTATATGTTAAAACATAAACCACAGATTCGGTCCACACTCAAAGGGAACGAGCTCTCAGGCCAGGGAAATCAGCTGATGACTGGGATGAGGGCCCTGTCGGCCTCAATTCAGGGAAATCAGAAGACAAGGGAGAGCGCGGCCCAGCAGGGCCTCAGTCCAGGGAAACCGGGGGATCGTCAAGATAGCAGGTGTGACCGGCTCGGTTCAGGAAAAACAATCCACGCCGGGGATGGCAGGCCATGAGGGCCTCAGCCCAGGGAAACAGTCTATGACGAAGATGGGGGGTGAGGTTCAGCCAGGATCGCCTGGGGCCAGGGGAAACCTTGATGACCGAGATGGAGGGCAGTGACCACCTCAGTCCAGGGACAAGAGCCCCCCGGTCATGTCCACTCAGGTCAGGGGGTACAGTCTTCGTGCCCCGACCGCCGGGCTCGCCACAGCCCAGGGAAGACCGCCGGTGGCCAAGATGGCCGCCGCGCTCGGCTCACCCCAGGGAAAAGAGTCGATGACCGAGGTGGCGGCAGCGATCGCCTTAGTCAGTCCAGGGAGCACGCTGTGAGCGACAGGGCAGGCCGCGAAGGGCTCTGTCCAGGGACAACGGTCTTCAGGTGGTGTCCGCTCAGTCTCGGGAAAACAGTCCTCGGGCCCTGTTGCCTAATTTCAGGAAAAATAGCCCTTAAGTACTGAGCGCCACAGTCAGGATAAAACAATCGACTGCTGAGATGACCACCTCAAATCCAGGGAAAATTAATCGTGTGACCCAGAAGGGGGCTGTGATTACCTCAGTCGGGTCATCATCTATTTTCCCTGGGTTCAGCGTTCACGGAATTTTCTATAAGTCTGCTTTCGCCTACCGTCCTTTCAATACCTGAGAGCTTCTCCAATTGGTAGATAGCAGTTCCTTGCCGTTGAGATTTATCATATCTTCATGGATATGTGGTTTTATTAGGCTGCGGGTGAATTAGTCTTTCTTTTACTGTTAATTGTTTTGGCTAATATTTGGCTTCTAAAATTTAGCTGCCATTTAAAAACTGATATGCATAGAGGTTTTTTTTTTAAACGTGTCTTCTACTTCCTAACCATTTCTCAAAAAGTATGCTACTAAATCAGAAGCCTTTAGAATATTTGTGAATACCATTACTATCTTAAAAATGGATTATGGAAAATGCCAAGTTTCACATGGTTAATGTATGATAAATATACAGTAGGGAAACAGAGCTAAAATAAAAAAGCAACTTTCATCTACACTGGACTTTTTTGAGACTTTTTATTTTTAATGTTTAGGAAACCTAAAAGAGGAAGCAGTTTTCATGAAGTTTTTACATGAAGATAATTATCCATGCAGAAATTAATTCTATCTTTATGTCCTACACAGAAGCCATAAAGTCAGGATATCTACCTGTTCATACCCTTTATACAGTTTTACCAAATGAAAGGGCTTTGTCATCCCCTTTTTGCCTCTGCCATTCCCGTGGTTCCTCTGCCACAGTCCACAGCTCCCTCCATCCAGCTGGAGATGTATCTCAAGAGGCACCTTATGAACTTTATCTGAGAATAACTGGACATTGCTTAAGCATAACACAATAAAGCCCCTCAGAAGGAAAAAAAGAAAAACCTCCAATGCATTTCCTTAAGGAGAGCCTCCTGGTTAATTTTGCAGGATGAGTTATCCCTAAAATGTGTTTCTAGAGGAAAATGGGTGTGTCATAGGGTTTTTAATAACAGACAGAGCAGAAATCAGCATGAGTTGACTAAGGATATTAGTTTTGTCACATCAAACCCTGGTTTTGGCCATGACAAATTTATAGGTACAAATATATACTTGAGGCATGAGGACAAATATCTAAAAAGCATCATCTAAAAGCTGGATCATTTCATGAAGGAACACCTTAAAAAGAATGGCGAAGGGGTAATTACAGCTCATTCCTGTTGATGCCCACATTAATTTGTTGTCTGGTCTAAGTTCATTTGTATGTCCCCTGATTGTTTTGGCAAAATGAAAATGTAGGTTTTTCAGTAGCATTGATAATTAAGGACCTATGTTAAGCTCATGTACTTTGGCAGTGTTCTGCTGACAGAATCAAAAGTTAATGAAAGTCGCAAACAGTTTTACCTTCTCCTTAGCAGATATCTTTATAAAGTGAAGATAGAAAAGCCAGTGGTTGATAAAATGTTTGTTTCCAAACTTATTCATTTAAGACACTGGCATGGGAAACTTAGACTGTAACTTATCAAAGAGAAGGTCAGTATTATTCTGTTTTCTATTATTATTTTAAAAGTAGTATTTGCAAATACCCACTTTTTTTCCCAAATCTTACAAAAGGATGTATAAGGAATCTTAAATCTCCCTCCCAACCCAACTTCACTTCCTAGAAGCAATCACTATTAAAGATTCTTTTTTTTTTTTTTTTAAAGATTTATTTATTTATTTATTTAATTCCCCTCCCCTGGTTGTCTGTTTTTCTGTGTCTTTTTGCTGCGTCTTGTTTCTTTGTCCGCTTCTGTTGTCGTCAGCTGCACGGGAAGTGTGGGCGGCGCCATTCCTCGGCAGGCTGCTCCCTCCTTCGCGCTGGGCGGCTCTCCTTACGGGTGCACTCCTTGCGCTTGGGGCTCCCCTACGCGGGGGACACCCCTGTGTAGCACGACACTCCTTGCGCGCATCAGCACTGCGCATGGGCCAGCTCCACACGGGTCAAGGAGGCCCGGGGCTTGAACCGTGGACCTCCCATGTGGTAGACGGACGCCCTAACCACTGGGCCAAAGTCCGTTTCCCTATTAAAGATTCTTGTGTATCTTTCCGTAGTGTATGTGTAAAGGCTCAGCTACTGTAATAAAGACTCAACAACACAGAAGTTTATTTCTCTGTCCCATAACAGTCCTGGTGAAAACAGTCCAGGTGGTCAGGGCAGCTCTGCTCTACATCCATGTTCAGGATGCCATGTTTCTTCTTCTTGTTGCTCTGTGGCCCCTAGAGGTTTGGCTTCATTTGCATGGTCCAACCTAGGTCACCACTTTCCCTGGGTTCCAGCTGGAGGAAAAGGAACAAATAACAAGGAAATGAATGCAGACCAGCATCTTAAGGCCCAGACGTCAAAGTGGCCCATATCTTCCTTCTGTTGGTGAGAATTTATTTGACCTGACCTAACTGCAAGGCGTGCTGGGAAATGGCCTAGCAATAAATCTCTTACCTATGGACGAAACAGAGGACACAGGTTCGGTAGACAGCTAGTAGTCCCTGCCATGTCTTCTAGGAAGTTTTCAGTGGCAAATCTAAGCCTTTAGGTGTTTTACAAGAAGTGGCAAACTTTATAACACTGTTCTATGTTTTGCTCGTTTCACTTAATATGTTCTTAGAGTGTATTTTTTTTCTTTTTAATGGCTGTATAGTATCTTTTTTTTTTTTAGGAGGCACTACGGATTGAACCTGGGACCTCATACACACAAAGCAGGTCCTCAACCACTGAGCTACACCCACTCCACATATTTCATTACATGAATGTACCACAAGGCATTTTCCTATTCTTTATTGCTGGACTTTGAGGTTGTGTCCAATCTTTGGCCATTACAAACAATTCTATAATTCTGTGTCTTTGAGCCCCACAGGCAAGTATAGTTATAGAATAAAATTGTTTAGAACAGTGATACTCAAAAGAGTGGTCTACAGACTTATGCTGATGTGAGAACTAGACATTACTAGTTTGTGGTAGGATAAATATATAAATTGAGAATTTTATATCAACTTGACATGTCATGACAACCATGAGCCACAGATTAGTGACAGGCTGAAATTTCTAAAAATCTGGTCTTTTGCCACAGATGGTTTGCCACAGACTGATCCAGAAGTGGAATTACTGAGTCAAAGGGTTTATGCATATTAAGTACTTATAGATACTGCCAAATTGTCCTGCAAAGAAGTTGCTCAATTTACACTTTCACCAAGCATGTTGGCATAAAGATTTGAAGAATCACAGAATGAAAGAAAGGGTTGATGGTTACCTTTTCCCCAAATAAAGTCAACTCTTCTCAGAATTCATCCTGTGTTTCCTTCTTGAGGGATAAATGGATGTGAACAATTTGGCATGGATTTGACCCACCAATCAAAATACGCTGTAAGTACAGGTGAGATATAAAAGTCTAGAGCCCACCTGGTACTGTGGGGTCTGCTGGGACGGAGGAGGGAGGGTTCGAAAAGCCTAACTAGCATACCTGTGCTTTTATAATACAAACAACACAAGGCAACATTTCAGCAAATGTTACTGACTGATGGAGATCCATTGAGTAGAGTGAGAAGTACCATGGGGAGGCATTGGCTGCAAATCACATAGATAATTCTCGCTCAGTTTGATGTGATTAATCAACTGAGTAAGGATGGGGTCCGGGATGTTACAGAGTAGCACGAGGGAGAAGCCCAAGTCAACAAAGACCTGCCATGCAGTTCATGCAGCTATTCATTTCATTGCCTCTTCAAATACTTGTGGTTTATTTGTTTTTAGGAGGTATGGGGGATTGAACCTGGGACCTTGTACATGTGAAACAGGGGCTCAACCACTAAGCTACACCCGCTCCCAAATACATGGTCTTTTTTTTACCTTTATGATCTCTGGACCTCAAAGAATTGATGCAGGACCTGGTTCCATAAAGCTAGAAAAACAGGCCTCCCAGATGGTCTCAGAAATCTGTCTGACAACTTCTCAGGGACAGACTGGGGTTTCTTTGACCCAAAATCTACCTTTGTCCTAGAACTACCAGCTGAACCAAGAGCTTCCCACTGTCCTTCTCAGCAACGGACATCCAAGGGCAAGGCAAAGAGGAGTCTTTCCATGGGGCAGGCCTCTCTCAGGAAGGTTTTTATCAGCTACCTGGGGAGTCAGAGCCAAGAGTTCCTTCCCCTCCAGTGTCCTGTCAGGTCAGCATTCTCCCTCAGAGAAACTCGCCTGCTCCTTTTTATTTTCATTTAATATAACATTTTCATATAGCAGTGCACCCTGTTATGAAATCAACATTCTGGCCAGTGCATTTCTGATGATGTCTTATAGCTCTGAGGAGCCTCAGTATCTGTCTGCGCATCTTTTCTTTGGAGGACAGACAAAAATCCCAATCGATTTACCAATGGACCTTCAAGGGTTGTGATTGTGGAAGCTCTTTCTTAATTCTGCTCAGAGCTGGCAGTGGCCTCTGGGGCAGCTTCTGGGCACGGGTGCAGCCCAGTGATACAGCCCGTGGCCTCCCCTGGGGAGCATGTACACGCCTGGGGGAGCCCGTGGCTTGCACAGGCCTCTCCCCCTCTTTGATGCAGCTCCTTCCTGCTCATTTAGTCCACACTGCTCGGGCACACTGCTTGACCTGGCACCTAGTCAGGGCAGTGCGGGGCACTGTGTCACAGTGCACTGGTGTGGGGTCATCGGACAGGTCTGTCCCCTCTCCAGCGCTCTGAATATCAGGTGAGCGTGTTTCCTGGGGATGAAAGGGGAAGGAAGAGAGAGCTGTGGATGGGGGAGGACTGCGTTGCAGCAGTTGGCCTCTGTGTGTGAAAGACTCACCGCCGGGCGCCACAGCGCCAGGCTCTAGGCGCCCGATCCTGCCAGGGAACTAGGAGGAGCCAAGAACTGAGTCGTTTTTAGTGCCTTAGCTATAACCAGCTCCTCAGATCCCTTCTGCTAAGAAAGAAGAGTGCTCACATGTTCCACACCTTTTCTCTTTCTCAAAGCGCCATGGTCCCCCATCTCTAAGGTGCCATAGGAATGCAGGTGAGATGACAAAACCGTCAGGCCCGGGACAGCTCACCTAGCTTCCTCCTCAGGTCAATATTCGCACTTCATGGACAGATGTTCTTTGAACATCTCATATATGCGGAGCACTGCATTGCATCCTAAATAACCAAGACCCACGAACTGATCAATGGACAAGTAAAATGTGGTACAATCCACACAGTGGAATATTATTGGCAATCAAAATAGTGCTACATGGTACAACATGGATGACCCTTGTAAACAGTCGGCCAGGTGAAAGAATCCGGTCAGAAAGACCATGTATTGTGTGATTCCATTTATAGGGTTTGTCCGGGATAGGCAAATCTGCAGGGACAGAGAGAGTACAACAGTGACTGACTAGGGATGGGAGGGTGGGCGAAATGGGGAGTGACCACTAATGCATTCGGAGTTTCTTGTCAGAACAATGAAAATGTTCTAAAGTTAACAGTGGTCATGGTTACCCAACTCTGAATATACTGACAGCCCCCTTTTTCTCATCCTGCTCCCCCCTCCCCCCACTTTTTTGGGCTAGTTTTCCTAGCATGGCACAACCATATGGCAGCTCCTGGCACTTCCACCCTACACTCCTCAAGTTTCCTCTCTCAGGCTCCCTTTGGTCCTCTGCCTTTTTTTTGGTCTTTTCTGGAGCTGGTCAGGATTCACCAAACCCCTGTTTGGCACTGACCTCTGATCATTGGCTTCTGGAACCACAGGATTCAGAACACCCAGTTCTGGTCCTAGCAGATGATCTAGGTGGCTCTGGACACATCCCTCCGTTTTTCTGCCCACGATTCCTCACCTGCAGGGTGGACTAAATTGACCTCCAAGGCATTTTCAAACACGAAGACCTTGTTTTTTTTTTCTTTAGAATTTACTCAGAACTCCATGAAAGTAGAAAATGCCCTTGTGAGTGGGAAAGCTATTTATGATTATTGGAAGAATAATGGCAATTTCCCACTCAGCTATTAATAAAGCTCTTATAGTCATATGGCCACATTTCTAGTGTCATTATCCTTGAACTTGAAGTCATAATGGTATCCATTATTTCCTATATGTGCAGAGAGAGGTCACATGATTGTGTTCGCTTCATTTCTGCCCTCAAGTGCTTTCAAGGAAAGGGCAAATGGTAAAGGCCCGTGCCTCAGTCCACAGTCACGTTACAGCCTTGGAAGAACCAGGGAAGGGACAGCTGTGTTTTGAATGTGAGGGGGACACTTCAGGACTTCCTGCACCAATGACACGCACACAAAATGTCTTCACAAATGTCTCCAGTGTGCAAAGGGCAGAGACTAGAACTAGAAATTCATGAGCTCTCAATACGAAAACCAAAATCAAGCAAACAGTGCCCGCTCACGAGAGCAAACTATTTGCCACTGGAAAGCTGTTTGTAATTCAAGCCATTTTCTTTTCCATAGGAAACATTTCTAGGAGTAGAGAGAGAGGATTCTCTGTCTTATCTTCCCAGTCTGCCCCTCCTTTGAGAGTATACATGAACTAGTTTGGGGAGAACTCCCTGGTTATCCCAGTAACCATGACATCTGAATCACAGAAAATGATCAGAATCGTTATCTCGGATGGTGCTTTCATAGTTTGTAATAAACGTTTCACAACAATGCAAGGTGGTGGTGGTGGGGTGATGTGTGAGAGCCCTGTATGATGACAGGCGTTTGTTTTGTTAAGTTCACAACTTTTCCCATACACTTGTTTATGCATGTTCACATATGAATGATGTACTTGAATAACATTTTATTAAAAAAAAAAAGTGGGAAACGGACTTTGGCCCAGTGGTTAGGGCGTCCGTCTACCATATGGGAGGTCCGCGGTTCAAACCCCGGGCCTCCTTGACCCGTGTGGAGCTGGCCATGTGCAGTGCTGATGCGCGCAAGGAGTGCCGTGCTACGCAAAGGTGTCCCCCGCGTAGGGGAGCCCCACGCGCAAGGAGTGCGCCCGTAAGGAAAGCCGCCCAGCGTGAAAGAAAGTGCAGCCTGCCCAGGAATGGCGCCGCCCACACTTCCCGTGCTGCTGACGACAACAGAAGCGGACAAAGAAACAAGACGCGGCAAACAGACACCAAGAACAGACACCCGGGGGAGGGGGGGAAATTAAATAAATAAATAAATCTTAAAAAAAAAAAAGTGTCTTGGCTCATGAGAAAAGTCCCAACCGCCATTGTGTCGACACTTCCATCTCACCCACACACCCAGCCATTCATCAGCGCTCTTGACTTTGCCTCCTAAATCTCTCTCCCCTCCATCCCCCATCTCCATCGCCATCATCAGTGCCCCTTGATCAAGCTACCAGCATGTCTCAATGGCTTCCTGGCATCCATTCTGGTCCTTTCCCATCCAGTTCCAGCAGCCAGAGTGATTCTTACAAAAGGGGTGGGTGCTTGTGGACTAAGTTGAAAAACCTGGACTCCCGAGCTTGGTTCACCAGCTCCCCCAAGGCCTCACCCTTGCCGGCTGCTGAAGGGTGCTCTCTAAGCACTCATCACTAGCTGGGGGTGCTGGCCAAGAACACTCAAACTCTCTAGCCTCATCACCTGGGCACATGCTCCTGCTCTGGGGGTACGTTCTGCTTTCAGATGTCACTTGGCTAGTCCTCGCTCACCTCACGGGAGAGGTTAAATGTCCCTTTCAAAAAGGCTTTCCGCCAGCCTCCTCATCTCACTAAGGTGCCCCCTCCTACTATCTTCTTCACACTCATCACCCATAGTGTTAGATGGACAGTAACTAGATGGGTTTCCCATTAGACCATAACCTCGGGAGATGAGGGACGGTGACTTTTTTGTCCTTCACTCTGTCCCTGGCACTTATTTTGTTATGCCTGATACACAATTAATGTTCTCAATGAATACATGTCAGGGACATGAAAGAAGGAATGAGCAAACGTTCAGGGAGGACGGCTGAGGTGGGAGAGAGGGGTCTGCCAAAGGTCCCCCTGCGGCACCTGCCCAAGGGCGGGGCCCCTCCTCCTCCCGGCCACTGTCCCCTCTCCCGGCAACGTGGCCAGCCAGCTGTGACGCCACAATGCGGCCTCCCCGAGGGGTCAGGTGGGGCTGGGAGCCGTGGGCAGTTCAGTCGGTGCCCACCCGCGGCCCAGGTACCATCGGAGCCCCGGAGCAGCCGCAGCCGGCCGCAGCCACCACCCGTGCCACCATGAGCAGCGAGGCCGACAGCCCGCAGCCGCCCGCCGCCGCCGCCGCCGCCGCCGCCGCCGCCGCCGCCGCCGCCGCCGCCGCCGCCGCCGCCGCCGAGCCCAGCACCACCAGCGGACTCCCCGCCGCCGGGGAAAAGCGGGTCATCGCCAGGAAGGTCTCCGGCACCGTGAAGTGGTTCAACGTTCGCAACGGCTATGGCTTCATCAACCGTCATGACACCATGGAAGACGTGTTCGTCCACCAGACGGCCATCAGGAACAACAACCCCCGCAAGTACCTGCGCAGCGTGGGCGACGGCGAGACGGTGGAGTTCGACGTGGTGGAGAGCCAGAAGGGCGTCGAGGCGGCCAATGTCACCGGCCCCGGCGGCGCGCCCGTGCAGGGCAGCAAGTACGCCGCCGACCGCGGCCAGCCCCGCGGCCCGCCCCGCCGCGCCGGCCCGCCCCGCGCCCCGCAGCAGTTCTGCCCCGCGCGGGGGCGCGGCCCGGGCCCCGAGGGCTCCGAGAGTGCGCCCGAAGCCCGCGCGCCCTCCGGCCGGCCCTCCCGCCGCCCGCGCTTCCCCACGTCCTACGCGCGCAAGCCCTTCATGCCGCGCAGGTCCTTCGCGCCGCGCCCGCACGAGCCCGCGCCGCCCGCGCCCGCCGACGCGCGGGACGGCGCCGACACCCGCGGCGCGGGCGAGCAGGGCCGGCAGCCGCGGCCCGGGCCGAGCCGCGCCTACAGGCCCCAGGGCCGCCGGGGGCCCCCGCGCCACAGCCAGCCCCGCCAGGACGGCGCCGCCGCCGACGGCAAAGAGAACCAGGGCGACGGGAGCTCGGCGCCGCCGCCACCGCGCTGCCGCGGGCCTCTCGGCGACCCGCGCCCGGAAAACCCGCCGCCTCACGAGGACGGGAGAGCGGCCGACCCACCCGCAGGGCCTGCGTGCGCCCCCGAGGCCGAGCAGGCCGCCGCCAGCCCCGAGTAAGTGCCCGCCACCCTCGTCGGGGGGCGGGGGGAGCCCGCGGGACCACGCGACCAGCCCGCGACAGAACCAGCAGCAAGGACGCAACCAAGGCATGGAGCTGAAGTGCTGGCCTTTTGCCACCTGGCCAGAGAACTACATCGACAACGGCGGGGGCGGGGAATGTTCTTTTTACCTAAAGACGACGTCGTTTTGGTGTACACAAGCGTGCTTTTTAAAAAGCCAGGTTTCCCCCCAGTACGCCTTTAATGGGTTCTCAATCGTGCTCCATCTGGTCAAGGTATTTAAGAACTTCATTTTTAATTGGAAAGAAACGTTGGCAATTTGATTCCCGCCCCCCCCCCCCAAAAAAGGCAAACTGCAAGCACCTCTTAATAAAAGTCTTAAGCAATTAAAAAAAAAATCATTTGCACACTCATCTAAATATCGAGCTTTGTTCAGCACAGATCAAGCAGCAGCCAAGGGAAGAATTAATGAAATAGAAGATGAGAGTAAAATTGAGTACAGCTGTGTAGAGATCGGGTACTGGGCCATAAACACATACGTGGGGGCAGCAAGTCGGGACACTAACTCACAGAACACCGTCTCTGGCTGGGTCTTTGAGGGGTGGTTCGCAGGTTCTTTGGCACCATTTGAAGAATTTCCCCAAGTTCATAGCAAACCATATTAGTACTCCACCAAAAATGCTCCCAAACTCAAGTAGGTTTGGGAGCTGCTTGGTTTATTGCAGTATCTGTAATGGGAATTGTGCTCTCTGAGAGGGAACTCCAGTACCTGTGTCCCAAATTTCTTTGGCCCTGGATTCCTTTTCTTCTGCAAAACATCTCTTAGTACTAATGTCCTTGCTCCCCTTGGATAATGCTGACTTGAAGGCCTGATAGAGACTCAGCCAGCCAGGTGAGTGCCTGAAACTGTTCCCAGGTGTGTGGTGGCTGTGCTAGTCTGACCCAGCTTGCTCTGTTGTAAAAGGAGAACAAGAGCCATCCAGACCATGTGCGGTGAGGACTGTATAGCCAGCTGGCTAGCTCTTTGAATGGGTCTTACCAGGTCTCCAGAGGGGACATTATTGCTTCTGAAGAGAGGTGACAACAAAGCCGATTATGATGCAGAAGCAATAAATAATGAAGATTCTTTTTTGGTATAAGGCAAAGAGGTTAATGTTCATTTCCAAAACATCAAATTAGCCATATGAAGGATCGTTTTAGCACTTGCCAGAAACTGAAAGCAGGTATAATAATACCTAAAAAGGTCAGGCTAAACTTTGCTGTGGCACTAGTGACTTAATTAAGGAATATCGTGCTTTCAGGGATTTAAATCCAGTCGGAATGACTCTGATCTTGCGAGACTTTCCACCTTGGAGCAAACCTGACACAACCAAGGTCTTCTACTCCAGAGATAGTTCTTGGATTTGAAACCAATATGAAATGTATGAATGCATGTATAATGGGTACATACGGATACATGTGGAGAAGCATGGGAAATGGATAGACAGAGATGGCCTTTACTAATAGATTGAAAGGAATAAAGCAGATAGAGTTTAAAATAAGGAGATAGGGAAGAAAATGAGAGCATGATGCAGTAATTTCTCTATAAATGTTTTTCTTATATCCAGGTTATAATTTCGGAGTCACTGGAAAGGATCACCTCATTAACATATACACAAGACAAAATCTTGATGTTTCCCTTCAAGGCACCTCTTCTCCTAGAAAAGCAAGTGGATGTGAGCTGCGGAAAGACTTAAGATGGTGGGGAGGAAAGGAAAGAACTGGAAAGGATATGGGTGACTATGTCAGCGAGAGTAGCAGCAGCAGCCTAGGGGGAGTGGGAAAGGCTACAATTAGAAGGCAGTTGATGGAAGGAACAGTAAATAAACCACTTGGTAAACCGTAATTTACCTATTGTCTCTCCAGTATTTATTGATTGATGGATACAAAAGCAAATTAATTAAAAGGTAAAAGGAGGAGGGACATTATAAAGCAGATCGAGGGAAACTTTCAAAAGAAAGTTTAAATTTTGTATCAGCATGTTGATCCTTCCTTTATGATAAATAAATTAAAAGTTTAAAGAAAGAAACCTTAAGAATAAGGGCTTACCAGGTACAGGTATTGTGTTAGACATTAGGGATTCAATGATGCATAGCAGAAATCTAGCTTTTGCCCTCGAGGATCCTAAAGGCTGGTAGGAGCCACCAACTGTAAACACAATTAGCATGGGAAGTCAGAATTTTGAACTGGAGGAAGGCTAGATGAAGAGGAACTGACTCTGCCTGAGATGACACAGCAGTTGAGTCTTGAAGGGAAGAGGTAGAATTGTTTTTTAACTTCTTATTTTGAAATAAATACTTTCAAACTTACGGGACAGTTATAAAAAGAATACAAACCCCATACAGAGAACGCCAACATACTCTTATCCCCAGATACCCAGATCCACCAATTTTAACTTTTTGCCACATTTGTCAGATCACTCTCCCTCTCTTTCATCTCTCATCATCTATCTTTCTACCAACTATGTATCAATAATCTATCATCTATCTCTACTTGTCTATCCATTTTATGAACGCTTAGGTGTAGATTGTACACCTCATGCTTTTTGAACACTTAATACTGCTGTGTACATTTCTGGAGAACAAGAATGTTCACTTATGAAACCATCTGAAGTGTAGTTACCAAGTTCAAGAAGTTTAACGGTAATGTAAAGCTTAGAGCCTATATCCCAATTTTTTCCCCACATGTCCTGTTTTAGTTTCTTAGGCTGCTCAGAGCAATACCATGAGATTGTTTAGCCTTAAACAGTGGGAATGTATACGCTGAAGGTGAGAGTCTTGGAAACGGTCCAAATCTGGGCAACATCAAGGCGAAGCTTTCTTCCTGCAGGCTGGCTGCCAGGGATCCTCGGCACCTGTGCCACATGGCAAGGCACATGGCAGTGTCTGCTGGTCTCTCCTTTTCTTCCAGGTTTTGCTGATTTCAGCTTCTTGCTTCCATGGCTTTCTCTCTTTCTGTAGTCATTCCAATTATAAAGGACTCCAGGAATAGGGTTAAGCCCCATTCTGAATGAGCCGGGTCACACCTTAACTGAGTAGTCTCATCAGAAGAGTCTGCTTACCATGGGGTTGCACCCCCAGGAGTGGGTTAGATTCAAGAACATGTTTTCCTGGGGTACGTGCAGCTTCAGACCACCACATGTCCTGTCCCTAAGATGTCCCTTTGAGTCTTTTTTCCTCCCTTACTAGATCCCATCTAGCATCGTGTATTTAATTGTCATTGCCTCTTTAGTTGCTCTTTTTTTTTAAATTGTGGGAACATACATACAACATAAACTTTCCCCTCTCAATCATTCACAATATTGTGAATGTGATTAATCCTACTGAATGGGATTGATTACATTCACAACTCTGTCATGCCCCCTCCATTACTAAATCTTTCCCAGCTCCTCAAACAAACACTGCACCCATTATGCATTAACTCCATTTCCCCTGCCCGCACCCGGGCAACCTGTGTTCTAATTTCTGTCTGTAGGAGCCTGCATCTTCTCTCATGTTTTCTTTGTAATTACCGTGGGGTTTCAATTTAACATCCTAATCTACAAGAATCACGTTTGCTTTGATACCAACTCCAATAGTATATAAAAACTATGTTTCTGTACCCGTCTGTGCCCCCACCTTTGTATAGTTCTTGTACCCAGTTCTTATTTGCCTCCAGATGTAAACCTCTTATACTTCCTTCTGTCTCATGTCTTTCATGACCTGAGAAGGTCAAGTCAGCTGACAGGGCGTAGATCACAATACAAATATGAGGGATGATTAGTACACACGCCCTTCCCACCATCCTTTAATTATTAAAGCTCACCTTGGCCTTCAAGACTTCTTTGTAACCCAAGTCATCTTCTCTTTGAAGCTGTGGTTCTCAAACTCTGGTGTGTACCACCTGGAGAGCTTGTTCAAACACAGTCTAGGGCAGGCCCGAGAATGTGCAACTCTAACAAATTCCCAGGTGAGGCTGAGACTGCTTTTCAGAGGCCACCCTTTGAAAGTCACTGGTATGAGCGTCACCCAAGCACCGCACTCAAAATCAACAACTTCCCGCATATCTGAGCTCTTTCTTCCTGCATTTTGGCCTTTACTTGCTCTGTCTTGGTCATTGTTAGAGCTTCATCTCCTGAAGGTTGTAAGGTCCTTGAAGCCAGAGACCACAATTTGTCCAAGCACTGAACATCTCAGTAGTTGCTCAATAAATGTTCATGGACTAAAATAGTGGGAAGTGATCTGATAAGTATGTTTCTTATATAAATGATGTCTCTATGAACACTTCCTGCAGTTTCCATGGTTTGCCTACTGATGGCACTGTCTTAAAAGCACATGGACCGATTCTAATGATGTCCGTTGAGGCAACGCACTCAGCTGGTTAGGGGGATACAGTTTGGGCAAAATCCTGCCCCGCGGCTCTTAGACTGCAACAGGTGGGCTGTTTCTCATCTTCCTGCTCTCCTGCATAGCAGGCTAACGTGGCACCCCTTCCAGCCTCCGATGCTCAGAAGTTTCAAGTTAAGCCCACACTGATCATCCGAACACAGGGCCATGATTTTTCTGGCCACGAAACATGAAACATTACAAAATGAAGGCCCATCGAAGATTCACATGGCTACACCTCCTTGTTCCCACTCCCCTCCTCTCTGTTCTACTTCGGGGGGATCTTTTCTGCCCACAGCATTACTAGTGAAATATGGAGCATCAGCATAGGGTGGGTTCAGCTGCCATTTATCAGCAGGGGCCCCCAGGACGATTTTGCACGCGTCATATCAATCCCTAGCAGTAGGTGGCAGCAAGAGCCTGCCTAGTGCTTTTAGGCTTGGGTTTTAGGTTCAGCGGGCGCTCTCTCTGGGGGTGTGGTTTTCATTGTTTACTCTGAAACCTGGCGCTTCTCAGCTGCCTGTGGACTTCAAAATCTCCTCTTGCCAATACTACAGTAGCCACAGACCGAATGTGCTGAAACGGAGAGAGCTGGCAAGAGGCTGGATGCACTATAAATCAGAGACTGGGCTCTCAAAAAGAGCAGTTTGGGGGAACCAAACCCTACACTTTGTCCAATGATTTCTAGGTTGAATCAGTTCACTGAAGTCAAGTGGGGGATTTTTATTGGCTCCCTGTGATGTCACGCTGGGCTGGGAAAACTGGTTTTCTAGATGTGGAGATTCTTTATTCCCTGAAACACCCTCCAGGAAACGCCCTGAGGCCTCTCACTTTCCCACAGCCAGAGCCTCCAGTTGTAACCTGATCCTATACTTTTCCCAAACCGACCCTTCTTAAACCACAGAAAACCCAAGAAATGGCACTGCAGAGTAAGGGAATACAACCTTGTCGAAGCAGTGGTTCTTGGCCTTGGCTCCAGTTGGCATCACGGGGCACCTTGAACGCATCCCGGTGCCAACCCCAGGGGCAGAGATTCTGATAAATGGGTCCAGGGGGCAACCTGGAGGTTTGAAAGCTCTCAGGTGAGTCCACTGTACAGCCCAGGCCGAGAATCATTGCTGGAAAGATGTGCAGCCTTTGCTCCTGGGTTATCTTACTCCAGGCACACAAGACTTCAGGTTCCCTCTGGTACCTTTAAGGTAAAAACCCAAACCTAAAAAGAAAAAATAGCTGAGGGCCAGAGGAATAGGAACCTGATGAAAACGAGCAAAAAGCAAAGTGGTTTTTTTTCCCCTCTCAAATCACCACCCTTACCAGTGTTCCCCAAAGGTCAACAATACCAGCCTGCTATTTACTTTATATGTTTCTGAATGGACCACTTGTATTTGCTGACCTTCAAACACTTCCAGGTTGTCTCAACGTAAGCCATGTGCCACTTGGGACTTTTTGAGTGACCCGGCAGTTTGTCTGCATCAAATATCTTTGAAATCCTCACAGTTGCCAGTGGGGAATTCACTGTTTTCATATGCTGCTGAAATGCTGGAGTGGGTGGCCTCAGACATGGTTTAGGTCAAGTCAGTTTAATACCCAAGGGACCCCCAATCCGGGCAGGGCCCTGGGAAAGTCCTGCGGACCCTCGATTTCGCAGCCAGAAAATGGCTGCCCACCACCTAAGGCTCAGTTCCTGGTTTCATTTTTGCACATGCTAAGTCACGTCATCCTCTTGGCCTGTTAGCTGAGCTGTCCGGCTCCAGCATGCACCAGGTCGGAGGAGTGTAGGATGGTTGTGAGGGCGTAGTAGAAAGACCAGAGTCTGGAGTGAGACAAGCTGGCCCTCCCATCACCTCATAGCTGTGTGCTCTTAGGCAGGTAGATCACTGTCTCTGAGTTTCACTTTGCTTATCTCTACCGTGAGGTAATGAGAACCATTTTAGGTGATTTTCTTTAGTACATGGGATAAACGTGTGGCATGGTAGTAATGGTTGCACAACCGGTTGGGGGGGGCGGGGAGGAGAAGTCCAAATTCTTAGTGTTTGGCAAGTTCTCTGGTGTAAATCCTCCCACCGGGGCCATTTCAAGATAACCAGTGTGACCTCACTGAATGTGGAGTTGGAGGGCAGGGTGGATGTTATTTCTACATTTTACAGGTAAGAGGCCTCAGGCTGGCAGCTGGCCCACAGCCACGTGGCTAATCATGTGTAAAATGGGTGTGATAGGCACCCTCACGGACCCCCAAAGAGGTCTGTGTCCTAAGCCCCAGAATGGGAGAATTTGGATTGCAGGTGGAGTTAAGGTTCTTAATCAGCTGACCTTAAAATAGGGAGATGATCCTGGATTACCTGGGTGGGTCCGATGTGATCACGAGGGTCCTTAAACGTGGAAGAGGGAGGCAGAAGAGGCGAGTCAGAGGGAGATGTGACCGTGGAAGGGGGTCAGAGAGATGCGGCGAGGCTCACTGTGAAGATGGAGGGAGGGGCCACGGGCCAAGGAAAGTGGGCAGCTTCCAGATGCTGGAAAAGGCAAGAAAACAGATTCTTTCCTAGAGTCTCCAGAAAGGAACGCGGCCCTACTGACACTCTGATTTTATCTCCGGGAGACCCAGGTTGGACTTCTCATCTCCAGAACTGTAAGATAATAAATAATATCTTGTTTAAGCTGCTAAATTTTTGGTAATTTATTACAGTAGCCATGGGAAACTAAGATAGTGGTCTTGTAGACGTCAAGAGAGGTTCGATTATTTGTTGTATGGAAAGGCCAGGACTCAGTAATAATTTGGGGAAGGAAAAAAGAATTTATTTATGACCAGCTGGGCTTGGAAGCATCTCATTCAAAATCCGAGCCCCGAATAAGATTTTCAAGTTCCTTTTATACAGAGGAAGAGTTAGATGGTCCTTTGTTTCAGTGCTCAATAAGTTTGAATTAACATATATCCCCCACATTCTAGGTAAGCTTTTAGCATGAACTTTATACATTCTAGGTAAACTTTTAGCGTGAACTTCATACATTCTGTGTAAGCATTTAACACATTTGGTTTGCATTTTCCCTGAATATTTAAAGATTATAGAGTTTGCAGTGCTTAATTGTTCTTCTGGGACTGGAGTTGTTGCCATGGTTACTAAGGGCAGGGCTGCAGCTCTCACCATCCAATAAACACAGCTCAGGTTATCTACAAAGAGATGAGCAGCCCCCGCCCATAGCCTATATCAGTGGGACTGGAAATCATGTCTCCTTGTCCCTCACATTTTGACTCAAACTCTACTTCCTGGGGAGGACCTTCTTTTTCTTGCCTTTCCTAGACCCTGGCTTTCTCCTCTGAGGCCCCATCAGCCCGGCTGTTAGCATTTAACCAGGTGAATGTGATTCTTGGCATACCTGTCCAGCTTCCCCCTAATCCTAAAGGCAGGCCCAATATTCGCGTCATTTGGGCATCACTTTAGACCAGCACAATTCCTTCCCAAGGCCAGGGTATAATAACTAGGTTTAGAATGTGGATGAGTATGTGAATGAAGGAGGCTGCTGGGATCTGCCCTTAGCCACAGTCCTGCATCTCATCACCACCTGAAAGGAAGGTGTGGGAGAATCTCTTGGGAGAATCCTGGCCAACCCATCTGCCTTCCTGCAGGACAACCTAGGACCTGCAGGAAAGACCAAGGCCACCTGTCTCCCCATCGGCCCAAAGGAGTAGCCTTTTTCGCCCTGAAGAGCAGCATTTTCTGTAGAGGAAGGAAGCTTCTGGATTAGGCCAGTCACCTCTTGACTCTGTCCTCATTTCTCAAATGTGAGAACACCACCTCTAAGCCCTGCTTTACTTCAGGGGCTTGTGAAAAAGGAATGAAAGAAGTGATATGGACAGGCTTTGTAAAGATAAAATACTGCCATGTCATTAATACGCTGAGAGCAGACATGCCCACATGCTGAGAGCCGGGCCTCCGGAGGAAAGTTCGCATTGGCATGGGAAGCGAAAGTGTATCACTTGTCACTATTTCTATCATGTGATGGTCGGGTGGTGTCGATCTGAGCCCCTGCTTCCTCCGGTGTATAATGGGGGGATGACACCTCCTATTTATTGACCACTTCTGCTGTGCCCGGCCCTGTTTTAGGCACTTCAATGTGATTTAGAATCTCGAGATGGCAGCAGCAGAGCCTTAAACCAAGGTCAGGCCTCCTAACCACGGGCACAGTTCAAATGCCCACAAAGCGGGCCCTGGGCCGAACTGGTACACAAATTCCTGGCAAGCTGACTCTAGAGCTTTCTGCTGTAACATCTATGCTCCGAAGCCTGTCTCCTGGGGTTGTTGCAAAGTTGGAAGTGAGACTAATGCATTCCTGGCAGAGACCAGAGCATGAACAGCCTGGAAGGAGAGGCCTATAGAAGAATATGCAAAAGGAATGATAAGCCTTGTGGCAAAAGCTTTGGTTCCTTGGAGGAAGCAGCAGGGTGCTGGAAGATAGCGTTACTGCCACACGGTGGTGGTCTCTGAAAGCCAAACTGCCACCTTTACCCTTATTATGGTGCCGGCAGTGGGGAGTGCTAGAAGGTGACAAGGACAGGGGTCAGTGGACTAGGGAGCAGTGTGGAGCAGGGCGGTTGGGGCAGACCTCCTCCTAGAGGAGGCATGAGGGCAATAGGAGAGGCTTGTGGAGGAGAGGCAGGGAAATGAGACGTGGACAACTTGGAGGGCCACGGAAATGGTAAGTCCTGGCTACAGTTTGGATAGAAGGGATGAGGGAAAAAGGAGAAGCTTCTGAGGCCTGGTGGCCTGGCCCTGTGCTTTAGGGACATCAGGCCTGTGTTGGGGTGTCATCACAGACAGGCTCTGCCTTTGAGCGCATAGCCAATAGGATACATTTCTTCAGGAAGTGGAAACTCTTCGAGAAAAAAAGAAATCGATTTAACTTCCTAAAAAGAACAGCTGTTACTGGCTATAAATTCAGTCATTTCTCAATTTGGATTTCTTCCCCCAAATATTCCCTTCCAATTTTCAGAGGCATAATCAGTGTTCTGATTATGTCCTTTGCATATAATTATATCACATAATAATGATGATGATTCCAAACTCTGGAGGAAACCAGCAATGCAATGAAAACCAGACCAAACCAGAAAACAACAACAATCTTCTTCCCCAGCTCTCCCCGATTCTTCTCTCAAACTGGGCAGGTGCCTGAGGAGTAGGGATCTAAAGCTGATGGCCAGGGCTCAAATCCCAGCCCCCACTCCCTAGCAGTGTGACTTGGGACAAGTTAGGCAACCTGGTTCTCCTTCTGGAGAGCGGGGGAACAATGCTGTGAAATGCTTCGACTAGCTCCAGCATGCAATAAGCAGGCCACGAATATCCATTATGCTCATGCTCTCCAGATTTTCTGCAGTGATCCCGAATGACGTTTGAAATCAGAAGCGCCTATAGAAGATCATGGCACGAGCCTTATTATTACACATTCATTTGCAATGGATCCGATTTGCTGTGTGCTCAAAGGCATGGTCTGTATGGCCTGACAGCCCAACACAGGCCTGATCTCCCCCAAAGCAAAGGGCCAGGCCACCAGGTGAAAGCATTTCCGTTTCCCCATCCCCGATATCCAGATGTTAACCAGAACTTATCATTTCTTCAATTCCCCAATGGCAAACGAAGGGACTGGACCGTCTGCTGACCCTGTGGGCATGAGGTTGGCTCCTGCCTTATGACTGCCCCGCTGACCTACAACGAAGCTCTCTCACCTGGGCCTGGAACATACGACCTCTCTGATACAAGGCCACAGAGGACAGGGGAAGCAGGTCCATGGGCGTACCTTCTTCTGAAGAGGAGCTCTCCACATCACTTTCCATGTCTCAGGGTTCAAGTTCAGCTGCCCCCATAGAGGTTTTTTTTTGGGGGGGAGGGTGAAGGACCAGGGGTTGAACCCGAGACCGCGTATGTGGGAAGCAGACGCTCAACTACTGAGCTACATCTGCTTCCCCCATAGAGTTTTTACCCATTTAATGAGCACTGTTTATTGAGAGCCAGTGTGGCAATGTGCTGGAGATACAAAAACAAATAAGACCTGGAGGCCCAGCAGTGAGGAGGGAAGACAGGGAAACAAAGGACTACAGCTGTGACAAATGTCACCTTTCCAAGGTGAGGGCTAGTAAGGACTGCTTTCCGCCTCAGGCATCCAGGAAGTCTCCACCCAGTAGCCGACCACTGAGAGAACTTTCTGGGGTGATGGGAATATTCTGCATCTTGATTGGGATGGTGCTTGCGAGGGTGGACAGTTTGTCCACACTGCTTGAACTGTATCCTTAACCTGAAGATGCTTTATTCTTGATAAAGTTGATTATTTCTAGAGTCCGCGAGGGCAGGAAGCATGTTGTGTTAACAGCCTGCCCGGCGGCTAGCGGACACGCGCGAATTCTCTGCTGAAGGTGGACCGAGAGAGTACAGAGGGGCGAGGGTGGTGCTGTTTGGTGCATCCCCAGGAGGCGGCGCTGTATTGCTCACGGTTCTGAATGCTCCCTTTGTGTGGCTACAAGAAGACAAGGGGGGCGGAAGGTTCCAGCAAGGCCTAGCAAGGCCGGGTGAGTTCGGGGAAGTCTCTGTTTTGCCCACTGTGTCTGAATTCGGGCTTCCGGTTGGCAGACCAGCGCCAAGGCTCGTGGGCCCGTGGGTCATGGTAGTGACTCCCAGCTGCTCTTGGAGGTCCTGGTCCACATTCTCCACGGGCTGGAGCTCTCTCCGCCACCTCCCCACCCCCCGCCCTGCACTTGGTCTCCTCGACCTCCTCTGACCCCTGCTCTCCCTGAACCCTCCCCCCCACTGCCCCCTCTCTCTGTCTCCTCAGCCAGAGCACCCAGCTGGGGCAGGGTGGGCAGGAGCCTCTGCCAGGAGAACTGAGAAGCCAAAGACTTGCTGAGGCCTGTGTGTGTGTGTGTGTCTGTCTGTCTGGCCTTTGGGTGGTGCTGGATGGACTGACAGCTGAAGTAGCAATCAATCTGAGAAGGGGTTAAGGTTTTCTCCCTCAGTGTAACATAAAATGCAAGACACCCTTTCGAATGTGAATTTCAAACAAAGAGTGGATTTTTTTTTAAGTGTCTGTGCTAATTTTTACATGGGATAGGCCTGTACCAAGAAGTATTGGTAATTTATCTGAAATTCAAACTTAACTGGGAGGCCTGTGTTTTGATTCGCCACATCTCACAACTCTACCTCAGGGTGCGGTGGGGGAGAGCGGGAAGGGAGAACACACCTTTCATTCAAACCCCACACAGCAGCCTCAGGGGCACCAAAAACCTCAGGCCGACACAACCCTCCTTCACCAGGAGCACCGGAAGCAAGGCCCAGCCAGGCTGTGAGGACGGCGGTGACGGGAAAGTGGGCCTGGGAGGCTGCTCGGCTCAGCCTCGGGTCAGATGAGCATCCCACGCCACCCCCACCTGCTCTGCCAGGCTCTTTCCATCCCCCATGCTCTGAAGCTGCCCAAGGTTAGGGGTGGCAGGAACGGGGACCATGGGCATGGATGAGAGAGGCTAAGCCAGGAGGCCGGGGGCCCGCCCCAGCCCAGCCCCCCTCACCTATTTGGCCAAGCTTTCCTCCCCCCTCCCCCCACGGCTCCTTCCCCTCTTGCCCTCAGAACTCCCACCTCAGGGCTCCAGTGGCACTTGAACGGGAGAGGGAGGCCTAAGAGAAGTCAGTGGAAAGTTACTTCCACATAAACGGACAGAGGGACGGGTGATGAAACCTCAGGAAACCACAGCTCCTCCCCTGCCGGGGCACCCGGCCAGATGCCAGCCTGCTGGGCCGGGGACTCAGCTCTACCCGCACTGCACCCCCAGAGACCGTGGGCAAGTCACCTACTAAGTGCCTGGGTCTTCCCTGATAGACGGGATGCCCACTGCTTTGCCACACCCTTCTGGGACCGTCAGGAGGCAAGACTGAGCTGGCAGACGCAAAAGGAATGCAAAGCTAGAAACGAAACACCTGGACACAGGGGTGCTTGCTGAGCTGTTCAGACTGGTCCCAGGTGCCTCTACTTAAAGAAACCCCACACCCGAATATTCGGACAGACACACACACACATTTGGAGAAGAATATTAACTTTACGAAGGAAATCGCTATATGATGCCAGGGGCAGCTTCCCCACCTCACCGACTATAGATCCAAAGCCCCAAAATGTCATGTTTTCTCACATTTCAGAGGAGAACAGCCAAGGATGCCAGGGGCAGCTTCCCCACCTCACCGACTATAGATCCAAAGCCCCAAAATGTCATGTTTTCTCACATTTCAGAGGAGAACAGCCAAGGCCTAGCTGCTTCATTTCAGGCAGCTCTAAACCCGGCGGGCTGTGGGTCGGCCAACCCAACTCCTGTGCATTCGCTGCATTCTGGAACCAAGGCCACAGACCTGTCTACCGTCAGTTGGCCTTAGGGTTCTAATAGAGCTGGACTTGAACCTGACTGTCCTCCTGCCCCTTTAAGAACACAAGTTCCCAGCAAGGCCAATAAGCAGGAAGTCCTTGGTCTAGGCTGTGTGTTTCACTTGCTTTGAAAGGTATTTTCTCACAAAGAAACCCTAAGCCGCAGTCACAATCTATTTCTTTTAAAGACATACGCCACTGTCTTTGTGTTGCTTGTGTGAAGTGTCTTGAGCAGCAAAATATACCAATAATATTTTAAAAATAGAATAGAAATGGAAGTAAAACATAACGAAGTTATATTTAAAAGATTTAAAAATAGCGAAGTAATTCTTGCTTCTGGTAAAAATGCAAATGTGAGTGGAGTCTCCATTTCCCTTTGCCAGAGGCAACCTCTCTTAACAGGGTTTAAAATTCCCTTCTGGTTTTTGCCTCTCTACCCCTCCCTATATTTTATTATGCAGAGGGGAATCATACTATGCATAAGGCCTCCCTTCACTTTCACTTAGGAATATATTTTGGACGTCCTCCCATAGCATCACAGATCTGCCTCAATCTTCTTCAAAGAGCCAACTAGCTTCCCATTGTTGTGCCTTTAGTCTCCTAGTGAATGTACACTTAGGATGATTCTCGTTTTTGCTCTTAACTACCGTGTTATGGGGGAAAAGCTACATATGTATGTATACACGTCGCTGTACAGGGCCATGTGTACCTATCTTTGTGTAAGTATCCAAGGATGCCATAGAACCCAATCCTGACAGTGGAACCTCTGGGTCAAAGAGGAAGTGCTGTCTGAATTGCAAGAGCCGTTGGAGCTTTTGAAAATTGTCTGCCCATGTACACATGCAGGACAGTACAGGAGAACTGCTTGCGCCCTTCCTTCCCTACCGGCCAGGCCGAGGCATTAGTCACCTTTTCGGTCCCTGCTTGTGGGAGGGAAGATGCAAGTCAAATGCCAGAAACTTCAACTAAAAACTGTGCCATTACACGGCCGGTCCTACTAACCGAGCGGACTTGGGCATGCTCCTTCTCTGAGCCCCAGTTTCTTCCTCTGGAAAATGGGGGTGTTTACTGTACCTCCTCAGTGTGGTCGTGGGGGGCACTGCAAAGCCCTTAGGGCAGTGCCTGGCTCTGGCAAGCCCTCCATTGGTGGTGGCGGGGGTGAGCTTAGAACTGGCTCCCCCAGACTGCTCAGGTAGCCCCACTTCCTCCAGCAGGGTGGGTGGAGAGCCGCAGCCCCTCCTGTAACACATGTTTGCCAAGCACCTACTAGGTGCTGGGCTAGGCAGGACCCTTTAGTCCTAGAAACACTGACTGGGGATGGTGACCGAAGGGCATCCTCCAGCTTTGTGGTACTCCGGGAGATACAACTGCATCCTGCTAGGGTGAGCCAGCAGCCCCCCTGGGGTGGGAAGGGGGCTTCTAATCTTGCCGCAGGGGTCATCGTGGGCTCCGTCTCTAGCTTTCCAGAAGAAAACACGCTCAGGAGAACTTGTTTTCCTGTTAGGTTCAGGCATCCGAGTCTGTTTACCTGTTCAGAGGCATGTGGTGAGCGTCACGGGCATTTCAGGCATTTTCTTGTGGGCCTACTTTGTGGAAAATGCTGTTGTCATGCTCCACCTTTTCAAAACGTTCTCCTGGGCAGCAAGGCGCCCTCCTGGCATTCTGGCATGTTGTCCACGTACAGTTAAGTGCTAAGTTCCTCGTGAGGCTGCCGGTGCAGACTGGGTGGCTTGGTGTCCTTCTTCCACACCCTAGCGAGGGGGGCGTGGGGGAGAGCAGGGAGAGGAAATGGCCTCCATTGAGGAGCTAGGCGCCCTCTGTGGCGACAGCGGAACTCTCCACTTCGTGAAGGGGCTAGAGAGCACCCCAGAAACGCCTAGCTTTAGAGAAGCCACCTGACCATAATGTCTTAATCAAGGGGTCCCAGTTAGCCTCCTCAGTAAGGAGGAAAGCCCACATCCTGTGCTCCCGGTGTGGGAAGCCCAGAAGCTCTCCGCATCCCTGGGTAGCATTCCTGCCAAAAAAGACAAAGCCCAAAGCCAATAAGCTGAAAGATACTGAGATATGCCCACTAAATACGTGAGGGAGTGGGAAATGAGAAAGCCAATGGGGCAAAATGTTCGCAACTGGTGAATCTGAGTAGACGGTATTGTAGCAGTTTGATATAACTGATGAATTCCAAAAAGAAATACTGGATTATGCTTGTAATCTGATCTGTACCTGGGCATGATTGAGTTGTGATTAGGGCGTTGAGTCCCCACCCAGTCTCCACCCCTTGGTGGGTGGGAGTTTTGTAGTTTTGATGTTGGAGTTTGATGCTGAAGACTTAAACGGGAGCCCTGGGAAGTCAGCATGCTGAGGAAAGAGAAGCCAGCACCAAGAAGGAAGGAACCTTGAACCCAGAGTAAAACAAGCCCCAGGAAGGGAGGAACCCAGGAAGCCTGAACCCCCGCAGACGTCAGCAGCCATCTTGCTCCAAACAGACTTTGGTGAGGGAAGTCACTTATGCTTTATGGCCTGTTATCTGAAAGCTCCTATCCCAAATAAATACGCTTTACAAAAACCAACCTATTTCTGATATTTTGCAGCAGCACCCCTTCGGCTGACTAATACAGGTAAACAGGAGTTCTTCATTGTATTTTTTGCCCACTTTTCTGTAAATTTAAAATTATTCCAAGAATGAAAAGCTTAAAACATTTCTAAGGCTCCAGCCATGGTGCACATTACAAACTAAATAATAAATGGGACCTAATAATGCAAGTGAATCTCAGGAAGACAGTTTTAAGAATTTAAAACAAAAGCTAAACACCACCTGTCTCATAACACAGAGCACTTTTTTCTTCCGTTCCTTCTTACCCACTTCCAGGCCCCATCTCCCTCTCCTGGAAGTTTTGGGATTCTTATACCCAGAGGATAATAATAATTTAGCTTGTTCCAAATTCTTCTTAGTGCAAAATTTAAAGCCTCCTGTGAGGCTGGCTTATCTGGGCGCTAGCACCCAAGATTACGCCTAAAGGCCAGTGGCGCCCAGGGTTGAAAGTAAGAAATTTGGTTTGTGATCTTGGTTCTGTTTACCAGGCGAATGCCCTTGGGCAGGTCACTTATCCTCTCTGGGCTCTTTCATTCTGCACAAAATATTCAGCCCCTTCATCTGCTTTAAGGATAAAATAACACAAAAGATGTGAAAACACTTGGACAAAGGTCACAAACACCAGATAAACATGGGTTGTATTCATACGGAATTACTAAGCCCCAAAAGGTAAGGTGACACCTATAAGCTGGTTTCTTTCTTTTCTTAATTTCCCCTACCTGAAGTCCAATTTGCTGGTTCCCCTGAGCTGGTACGTAAACCTTTTTTTACTTTTTTTTTTATTTTAATTTTGATTTTTATTGTGATAACATATATAAACATAAATTTTCCCGTTTTAATCACTTTCGAAGATACAATTCAGTGGTATTAATCACATGCGCAATGTTGTGCTACCATCAGCGACCACCCACTGCCCAAAGTGCCTGACACTCTAAACAGAAAGCCTGGTCGCATGAGGTGCTTCAGCCTCTTTAGGTAAGCTGCTGGTATAGACCACAGAATTTAGGGAACGCGGAGAGCATGCAGAGTGAAAAGGTAAATTAAATTTCAAAAGCAGAGCTATTCAGTGGTTTATCCAGCTCATTGATGGCCCTGCCATCTCTTCCATTTCTCACTCAGAAACCCTGTCGGTGACTTTCTCTAGTTCAAGGGACCCCTTTTCTTAGCCTGGGGTCCGCAGTCACCCAAGAGACATTTGGAAAGAATCCAGGGAGTCCATGAACTTAGAGGCGGGAAAAGTACATCTTTATTTTCATTAACCTTTAACTGAATATGAGCATTTCCTTCAAGTCCACAGGTGGACAAGGAACTTCTGTAATATCAGCAGTTCCTGTGATTTTGTCAAGGATAGAAATCACAGATATTCGTACATGCATTAACATCTTTCAGTTATCTAATGCTCATCACTGTTTTGACTTGATGATGGATATGAGAATTACTATGAGATTGTGTTACTTAATGCATACAGAAGTGCACATACTACTCCATCACAATTGTTAGAACCTTTTTTGATAACTACATGTGTTTATGATTGCTCTCCCTTGTGATCCCAGGTTTCTCAGTCGCTGCGTTTACGTAATTCTCAGAAGGGGTCTATAGGGTACACTCAACAGCCGAAGGGCTCCACGGCACAAAAAGAGCTAAGAACCCCTGAATCTTTTGACTCTCCTCCCATCTTCTCATAACCAGACACTTGGGTGTAGGAAATAGGGCTCTGATTTACTTGTTTGTTTTTTCTTGGCATTTTTAAACTTGAGATATAACTTATGTAACATAAAATGAACCACTTTAAAAAGAACAATTCAGGAACATTTAGAACATTCACAGTGTTGGGCAACCATCACACTATCTAATTCCTAAACATTTTCATCACCCCAAGATAAAACCCATCCTCACCAAGCAGTCACTCCCGTCTCCCCAGTCCCTGGCAAACACCAATCTGCTTTCTGTCTCTGTGATTTACCTGTGCTGGATGTTTCATAGAAATGGAATCATACAATACGTGACCTTCTTTCATTTAATAGAATGTTTCAAAGTTCGTCGTGTTACAGCATGCATCAGTACTTCATTTCGTCTTGGGGCTGAATGATACTCCATTGGATAGCTAGGTTGCATTTTATTTATCTGTTTATCCACTGATGGGCACTTGGGTTGTTTCCACCGTTTGGCTATTGTGATCTGTGCTTCTCTGAGCATTCATGTACAAGCAATTGTTTGAATACCTGTTTTCAATTCCTTGGCGTATATACCTAAGAGTGGAATTGCTGGGTCCTGTGATAATTCCATGTTTAACTTTTTGAGGGTTATGATTTACTTTTTTTTCTTGCCATGCGGGCACTGGCTCACCACATGGGCATTCACGCAGGCACTTGGCTCACCAGGTGGGCACTCAGCTCACCACGTGGGCACCGCACAGGCACTTGGCTCACCATGTGGGTTCACCACACGGCCACTGACTTACCACATGGGCACTCATGTGCACACTCAGCTCGCCATGCAGGCACTTGGCTTACCATGCAGGCACTCAGCTCACCATGCGGGCACTTGGCTCACCATATGGGCACTCAGCTCACCACGTGGGCACCTGGCTCACTGCACGGGCATTCAACTTGCCACCTAGGCACTGGTTCACTGAGCAGACATACTTTCTCTCCTTTTTCACCAGGAAGCCCCAGGGATTGAACCCGGGTCCTCCCATATGGTAGGCAGAGGCCCTATCACCTGAGCCACATCCGCTTCCCAGCCACATCTGCTTCCCTGATTCACTTGAAAATCTTGGGTTGACTCTATTAGCTAAAGTCAGATTTGGGAATTGTGATGTCTATGGATCTCAATTGTCCACATTGTCTTTATGAACAGAGTTAATGAAATCCTGGCTATAAACTGCACAGTACAAAATCAGAACTTCAGTTTCCTTCTCCAGGGGCTTCCAATGGCACCGTGTTTGGCCTCTGTGTGACAGGTTGACATCGTCTTCTCCTTTAGTGAAAAGTATGTCTAGTATTTTTTCCTTAGGTGAAAAGTAAATGCAAGGCTGAAATAATGTGGGGATGGAGCTCTTCTCCTGCGAAGGCTCCTTTGAGCACAGGCATAGGAGAGAACTGGAGAAGTGGATGGAGATGCTGGTAAAATCTTTGGTGTGCCCCACCAGTCAATTCCAATGTAGAAGGTAAGCTGAGGGCTGCAGGCATCTCTCCACCAGGAACAAATAACTTGGTGGAAAGGAAGGGGCAAGAACTGGTGTGGGCATCTGCACAGGCCCCAAGAAAAGGTGGTGACCACCCCAGGTCATGTGGCTCCAAGGGGAACTAGGCTCAGACTGAAGCTTAGCCAGGGGTTGAGGAGCTGACCCTCCAGTGCACACACAGGTAGGATCCACCAGCATGAGAAACCAAGTCAAGGTGAGAAACCTGGAAAACTTCCAAGGTGGGTGGCCAATTTAGTTGCAAGGTCAGGACAAGATGGCCCAAGAAGGAGCATTGGGGGGTCACGTAGGGAAGTTCCTTTCTCATGGGTGTCAAAGACCAGGACTTCCTGGGGGTGACTGTGCACAAAAGTGGCTCAGCTCTGGGCCAAAGAGAATGGCCCTCTACTGAGGAGAAAATGCAAGGCAGGTGAAGGATTCTACCAATGGCTCCACATGGAACCAGTGGCCTGAGGACTTTGGTCTGTATCCACACCTCCTCCCAGGTGGCCAGGTGCTGGGCAAAGGGACAGAGACCCTCTCACCTCTCAGCTGTGCCAGCCAAGTCAATCTACATTTAGACTCCAGTGCAATTAAGAAACCCATTCATTTCTTTTTATTGGAGCAGTTGTAGGTTTACGGAAAATCATGCAGAAAGTACGGAGGTCCTATATCCCCCGCCTCACACACACAGTTTTCCCTGTTATTAACACTTTGCATTAGTGTGCTACCTGTGTTATGCTTGACAAAACAATATTATTACAATTATACTATTAACTATAGTCCATAGTTTACATTAACGTTCACTGGGTTAAATGTTCTGTTGTATGGTTCTAATGCTGTGTTGTGTGTGTGTGTGTATTTTTTTAAATTTTTATTTTGGTAGCATATATACAATGTCCCCTTTTAATCACTTGTAAATATACAATCCATGGTGCTAATTTATTCACAATGTTGTTATACTATCACACCATCCATTACCAAAACTTTTGGATCATCCCAAACTTAAACTCTATATCAATTAAGCATTAACTTCCCATTCCCTGCTCCCATTCCTTGCTCCCTAGTTTTTTATTCTATGACTTTGCATATATTCTAATTATTCCATATAAGTGAGATCATATAATATTTGTCCTTTTGTGTCTGGCTTACTTCATTCAGCATGGTATCTTCAAGGTTCACCCCTGTTGTCACATGTATGGGAATGTCACGCCTTTTTATGGCCGAATAATACTCCATTGTCTGGGTAGACCACATTTTGTGTATCCATTCTTCTGTGGATGGAGACGTGGGTTGCTTCCTCCTTTTAGCAATTGTGAATAACGCTGCGATGAACATTGGGGTGGACCCATTTCTTTTTGTGCTTTAAAATTTGTTTTCCTCTCAGTTTCCTTATTAATAAAGCCCTTTTGTGAAATTCTGCCTCTTTCTCAACTGAACCGAGGATAAAAGGACCTTTCCACACCCGGGCAGCCTAGGTGGGTGTGATTAGGAGGGGGTTTGAGGCAGAGGATGGGGCTCCCAAGAAGATGAACCCATTCCTGGATCACAGGAAAAGCCAGCGGTGCTGGGGGCACCCAAGGCATGAGGAATGGAGAGGGGCAGGACCGGCTTCATAATCTGGGGGGCCCAGTGCCAAATGAAAATGCAGAGCCCCTTGGTCAAAAATTAGGAAGCATTTCAAGATGGTGGCAGCAGGGCATTAAAGCCAACACAGGGCCCTTCTGAATGCGTGGCCCTGTGTGACCGCCTAGGTCACACATCCACGAAGAGGGCCAGCCGAGAAGATTGACCTTGGCCTGCCTGGGGTTTCCCCTCCAGTTTGAACCTGCCATCTATTACCTGTGCTTCACTTTTCTCTCCATAAAGCCATTAAGCCCCTTGTGCAGATGATGTGGGAATCGTTATAGGAAAGCTCTGGCATCCACAGAAGAAGCATTAAAATATATGAACGCTCATTACTTGCTAATGACAATTCTCCTTCACAACAGAATGCACAGTGTATCATTTTTTAACACAGAAAACCATTGGGGGTATGTAATGGCTCCCCTTTCAGCACGTTATTCGACCTACCAATTTTTTTAAACCGTGGTAATATGAATGACCGCTGGGAAAAATATCAGGGGAGTCAAAAGCTGTGCAAAACCACCAACATTCAGGATGCATGATCCCCTTTACTGGAAGTATATCGGGCTCTGGGAAAGAAGGCAAAAAGAGCAGCCTGCGTTTCTGTAATAGGATATCATTTGGAAAATTGGGGCAGGCAATCTTTTCATTTCTGTGGTATACTGTTACAATACCTGCATTTAAAAGTTTGAGTGATGGAAAAACGGAATGGCTTCTTGAGATGATCTATTACTTTACCTTTCTCCTGATGGCAGACATGAAGAAACTTCTGCGCCAGCCAGTCTGGGTTCAAACGCTGCCTGGGGCCTTCTCTTCGTGATCTTGAGTAAGGACTCCCTCATTTAATGGGGAAAATGCCAGCACCTCCACCATAGGGATAAGGGAGATTTAGGAAGGTGAGATTCTACATGGAAAGCTCCCTGGCAGAGGGGAAACCATCAAGAAGTGTTTGCTGGGAAGTGGAGTTGGCTCAATGGATGTGAGAGTCCGTCTACCATATGGGAGGTCCAGGGTTCAAACCCTGGGCCTCCTGACCCGTGTGGTGAGCTGGCCCACGCACAGTGCTGATGTGTGCAAGGAGTGCCATGCAATGCAGGTGTGTCCCCCATGTAGGGGAGCCCCACGCACAAGGAGTGCGCCCTTCAAGGAGAGCTGCCCCGCACGAAAGAAAGTACAGCCTGCCCAGGAATGGCACCGCACGCATGGAGAGCTGACACAGCAAGATGACGCAACAAAAAAGAGACACAGATTCCTGGTGCCGCTGACAAGAATCCAAGTGGACACAGAAGAACACACAGAGAGAGCAGACAACTGGGGGGGGGCAGGGAAGGGGAGAGAATTTTTGAAAAAAAGAAATGTTTGCTGGTATTGCCGTTACTATTTCAGTCCCGACTGCTGTTGTTATTGTTTCTCTACAACCTGACCCTTTCCTGTCTCCCAACATTTGTTCCTGAGCCTTTCTCTCATTCTCTGCATGCCCCAGCCAAACTAAGCTACCGACGGCCCCTGCGTAGACCCCGAGACACAGCCAGCGTATCCTTGACCTTGCTGAGCGCGGGCAGCATAATCTTTGGAAGGGGGGCTATAGAGGTGATGGAAGCCACAGAAGGGAAACTGGCTTGACTCAGTTCCCCCTGAAAGTTCCTTTGGGTCTGAAGAGTCCATCAGACCAATAAAGCGAATGGGGAAAACTGGCAGCACAGCATGGGACAGTCCACATTGGCAAGGGTGTTCTTTGACTCCTCTTTGTTTTCACGTTATTCTCCACTCCACACACACACACACACACATCCGGGTAGTAGGAGCTTTCTGTTTGAAGGCACAGAGCACAACGTGAAGCCGTAGGTGCGAATCGTGGAGAAAGCCATACTTCAGCTGAAGGTAAGGCGTTGATGGGCGTCACCTGGAAGGACCGGGGCTCTGTAGATAGAGCTGGGTATCTGATCTCGGGCAAGCTGCTTACATTCTCCGAGGCCACGTTTCCTCAGGAGTGAAACAGGGACGTGAGTCTTAAACCAGATACTGTCTCCACAGGGCTTAAGAGGGCGTCTGGCCCACAGGGAGCCCCGCAGGCATCCTTCCCTCCCTCCTCCTCCCCCCCCACCCCTGGGCTGGGTCTTCAAGGGGAGCTCGACGACAGGAGGAGGAAGGAGTGCGCCCTGTAATGGAGGCCAGGAAGACTAGATGGAGACCTGGGGGTCATGGGTGAAAGAGAGGTGCAGGGAGGTGGGAGGCCCTGAAACCCAAAGGGATCTGGGCTTGAAAAAGCCAAATGCTGGGGAGCCTTGCTGTCGTCACGGCCTTCCTTCTGCCCCCCCCCCAAGTCCTCTCCTCGGGTACGGCAGCTCAGGGAGGGTTCTTCGTCACACTTAATAGGCTAAAAATAATGGAAGCCGTTGGCATGCACGCCGACGTCAACGGTTCTTTCCCCACAGCTGGAAGGAGCCACCATGGTGCCCAAGGCCCACCCTGGAAAGACAAGCAAGCACAGCGTCCCCTCGCACCACTTCCTGATTCGCGCAGGCACAGGCCTGGCGGGAGGCCACCGCCCCTGAGGGCTCTATGGGCACACTGACTGGGGGCAGGGGGCTGTTGCCCACGCGACGGGGAAGGCAGGGCAGGCACCGAGGGGGCCCTTTGCTTCTCTCTCACTGGAGGGCACAGACCGGCAGGGGAAGCGCCAGTGGCACGGCGCAGGCAGTTCTCTCACCCCTTGAGGGCTCCCACTCCTGGTCTTTACACTGGGATTGGAAAGGGCCCCCTCAATGGTGGCGGTGCTGACGCACTGAGAGCTGGCCGCTTCCATGAGGCAGCGCTTCTCCCTGGTGCCTGAACAGTGGATGCGTATGGATTGCATTATCTGGGGATGGAAGGCAAGGTGAGTAGAATGCCAGGTTCAGAGCTGGGGTGGACCGCCTTCCTTACTTCAACCCCACGCAACACCGTAAGTATTTCTGAAGCAACGACTGTCTACCAAGCAGTGTGGCAAACAAAGCACCCATCCCTGCCGAGTCATCCTGGCGACGCTCAGGCACAGAATCAGATTTGGGCGGCGAGGGTGAAGGTTTTTAACTCCCCTCCCCCTTAGCATAAATACGAGAGGGCAGATACTGGGTTAGTTATCACAATGACTGTTCTCCAAGGCTCAGTTTCCCCATCTGTAAACCTCTCACTGTGCAGAGGTGGGGGGGGATGAGAGACAAAAAGAAATGCAAAGCACCTATTACAAGGCCTGCCTCTTAAAAGGCGCCAATCAATGGAAGTTGTTATTTTTTATTGGCCGTCAAACTATCAAGAGAGCTCATTTTTCCTTGTACTTTAGAAAATACCTCCTACAAAACTCTTAACATTTATAACTAATTCCAAACACTAAAAAGCGTAGTCCACTATTTTTTCTCCGCCTTCTATTGTAAATAGTAATAAGCATAATAGTAATAGTACCAAAGGCTTGCTAAGGGCCCGGCACAGTCTGAAAGTTTACCCCTCCCAGCGTCCTTATGAGGCGGTACTGCAATCATCACATTTTACAGATGAGAAAATCGAGGCACAGAAAGATTCACTGACTTGACTAGGGTTACACGACTTTTAAAGGATGTTCCTTAGTTTGCGTATCCTTCCATCTGCCTCACCCTTCCCTTTTCATTCTCTCTGGGCCTCCGGACCAGGTGACAAGTCAGGCTGGATGACAGCGGATATTTTCCCCTTCTTTTCAGCCGCCCTCTGTTTCTCTCCTGCTCTATCTATCCACCTGGAGAGACAGATACTAAACCTCTCAAGATCCTAAAGTCAGCAGAAGACTGCCAGTCACCAGGCTAGAAAAAGACTGCCAGTCACCAGGCTAGAAAAATTCTCCAGACATGTGAAAGTTTCCACCCCTCCAGCGCCTTTGGAAATGGCGTTTCTGAGGCCTAACCCTCTCGAAAGAAAAGCCCTTGTGAGACCGAGCGGCGGAACCCTGGCGACATTCCTTTGTCATCAGGAGACACGGAGAAGAAAGAAGTGATTTTCCACAGCTGCTGGGGGTGGTGTGGGGAATGGAAACGCAGGACCTACAGAAATGGTGTTGGTAGGACTGCAGCTGCCAGCCGAAACCAGGCCCCAAGCCACCCCGCAAGATCCTGCTTTTGTGTTGCAGCGCTGAAGCTGACTCCCAGGTGAGTGGACACCCAGCAAGGGCAGGGGCTGGGCACATGTTACCAGACAGGGGACATGGGGTGCAGGAAAAGGCCCGGTGCCCCACTTGGAGAACAGAATGGCCGCCAAGCAGCAGGGCATGGCCAGGGACCCAGACGTCACCTGCCCCTGCCCACCCCTGCCTCCTTCTTCCTCCCCAGGAAAAAGGAAGTCAAAGAGGTAAAGAAATGGGGAAGTCCAAGCCGTTTGCATGGGCACTTTAAGGACGCACCTAACAACAGTAGATTCTCCTCCCCAGGAAGACAAAAGCCTCTGCCATGAACACGGTGAGCTAGGGCTATATGTCCTCCAGACCCAGGAAAGGAGAAGGAACGTTTTGAACACGGCTTCACATCCCTTAGACACAATCACAGCTGGGCCTTTGCAGGACCAGCAGGTCTCTTCCGTTTCCCATGCCTTTGACAGGCTGGGCATGTCATTTGTAACGCCGTTTTCTGTAGCAACAGGGTCACCTGTGTTCAGGCAGGTGCCACCTTTTGTGCTCTGGCAGGTGCCATCTTGAAAACGGCTCCCCTCTAGGCCTAAATCTCCCGCGGTATTTCCACAGGTAACAGAGAGAAGAGCTTCAACGATATCCTGGAGCTGAAGAGCGCCCCCTCCAAAACACAGAGCCCCCTTCTAAAATTGTCATCTCCAAGGCTCAGGGACTGTCATCTTTGGAACTCGAGATGAACCTCCTTAGCAGTCCCTCTTAGAATTAGTAGGACGTTTAGGACACAAGGAACGGGAAAGGAGAAGGACTCCCTGGCTGACAGGCAGCAGCGGGCTTCTGAAGGGGAGGCCCTCTCCCGTCAACTCCAGGCCAGTTACCCCGCACCCGGGTCGTCCGATGGGTGCTCACGACAATGACGGTGGAGGGGGAAAGGACAGATCTTACAGGCAAGGAAACTTGGCAAACCATTTAAGGGCGCTTTCCCTGCCACCCAAATCCAGGAGAAAGCCAGCGAGGAAGACAAAGGAGAGGGCCTGGGTGGGGCGAGGGCCCTGCGCCCGGCTGAAAGCTGAGTCACCGGGCATTCTCCTCCCTGCCCCGGGCGCCTGGGCTCGGGAGCCGTCTGCACCAGACACTGCCAGCCTCGCAGTAAAGGCATGCTCGTCCCCCTAGGCGACACCCGGGCACTGGCGAGCGTGCACAGGCCCCGCGAACGCGGCTGCAGAACAGCGTTCCAGCCAAACAAGCACGACCCGGGGGCACCGCAGCACCCCGGCGCGGGGCCTTGGTCCCGCCTCGGCCTTCCGCCCGCGCGCGGCGCTCAGGGCGCAGCGGCGGGCGCCGGCGGGGGAGGGGTCTCCGCGCGCGCCCCCGCGCGCCGCTCGCCGGGCGCGGCCCGAAGGAGTTAATTGGGCGCGGGTGACGTCAGCTCATTTCCATGGCGGCGCCCATAAAGCGGCGGCCGCGCGCCCCGCCCGGCACTCGGCGACAAACCCCGCGCGGACTGTCTTCTCCTTGCTCGCGGCTCTCGCTCGGGTGAGCCCCGGGGCCCCTGCCTCCTCCCCGCCGCGCCCGGGCCCCTCCCCGCGGGCTGCAGGCCGCGCGGCCCTGGCGGGAAGGCTGCGGCGCGGTGCGGGGCTGCGCCCTGGCGGATGGTGGGCCCGGGCCCCGGGGGTTTTTTTGGGGGGGGGGGGTTCTGCTTTCCAAAGCCAGCGGGGGCGTTCGGCTCGGCAGCCTCGAGGGTCCGTTTTACTTTCTCCTCCCGCCCTCCAGGGGATGCGGCACGGCCCGGGAGGCAGGGACGGTGCGGGACTAGAAAGGCCCTTTGTTTGCTGGCGCAGCCACCCTGAGCCTCCCCTGCCTCTCGCCGGCCGGCGCTGCCCGGCGTGGGTGGCGGAGCTGGCTGGCCAGGGTCGCCCGCGGGTGGCGGAGGGCGTGCTGCGGCCCTGGGCGGGGGCGCGGGCGGCGCGCGGTGCGGGGCCGCGGGGCTGGGCGGTGGTCGGGGCTGCGGGCGCTGCGCCCTTCTTTGTGAGCGAAGGAGGCCGGCTCGCACCCGTTAGGCGAGAGGCCACCGCGGGCAAAACGGAAGCGCGGTGTGCAACCACGGCTTCATTTTAAGAATTTGTACCTGATCCCAGACCCGCCACCCTCCCCCCCCCCAAGGCTTTGGACTTGCAGCGGCTGCACACCATTTTCTACGCCTTCCAGCCGGATTTGCATTGTTAAAGCGCTGCAGGCCACCCTGAGCGGTGGTTTCCTAATGCTAGTCTCGTGGTGGGGGGCGCTCCCCATTTCCCCCCTTCCCAAGCTCCCCGGCTTTGAAATATGGGTGGGGGAAGGGATTTTTTTTTCCCCCTCTGCAAAAGAGGAAGATTGATCTTCAGCCCCGGAAAAAAAAAAAAGCGGAAGGAGGAGGAGGGGTTTGGGGTTTCGTGCAGGAGCTCTAGGGGGTGGGGGAGCGCCTGTCTGCGGAGAGCTGAGGGTGCGTGGCTCTTTCTGACCCCCCCCCTCCCGCTTTTGTACCTGCAGCTTCCTCTGCAACCATGTCTGACAAACCCGATATGGCTGAGATTGAGAAATTCGATAAGTCGAAATTGAAGAAGACAGAAACGCAAGAGAAAAATCCACTGCCTTCCAAAGAAAGTAAGCTCCCCCCAACCCCCTTGAGAAAAGCTGGGCGGGTGGGAGCCAGCCTGGGAGAGGCTGGGAGAATTCCAGGGTAGAGGGTGAGGGAGTGCGGGGGTGGACCTGACAGTTTTATGATTAATGTGGTGGGGAAAGGTTAATTAAAAATTGTTTTGCGGCCAACAAACACAAGGCTCTAGTAATTTAATAATGGCATATTTAATAAAATATATTCCTACATAACATTCCTATACATTTGTTTAAATGTACATTTTTTTGTTTAGATATATTTTATTTTATGATAGGCTGCCTATCTTGTACAGCGTTTTTATGATACAAGGAGATTTTTAAGTAAACGTACTGTCATCCTATAGCTAGGTTTTACTGAATCCTCTTATAACCTCCTTTTCTTTTTTTTTCTTTTTTCCCCCTTTACAGCGATCGAACAGGAGAAGCAAGCAGGCGAATCGTAATGAGGCGGGCACCGCCAATATGCACTGTACATTCCACAAGCATTGCCTTCTTATTTTACTTCTTTTAGCTGTTAACTTTGTAAGATGCAAAGAGGTTGGTCAAGTTTAAATGACTGTGCTGCACCTTTTCACATCAAAGAATCGAGAACTACTGACAAGGAAGGCCGCGCCTGCCTCTCCCATCTGCCTGTCTGGCTGGCAGGGAAGGAAAAGAACTTGCATGTTGGTGAAGGACGACAGTGAAATCTAGAGTAAAAGCAAAAGTTGGTCCAAGGTGTCCTACAGGCTGTAAAATGCAGTTTAATCAGAGTGCCATTTTTTTTTGTTCAAATGATTTTAATTATTGGAATGCACAATTTTTTTAATATGCAAATAAAAAGTTTTAAAACCTAGCTGGTGTTACTGTGTGGTATCTAGAAGGAGATTTATTTGCTGATCCGCGCCTGCCTCTTGAACTCACTAGGGGAGCAATAAATGGCAAACATCTGGTGATTGGGGGTAAATTCTCTTGCGGTCAAGAAGTGGTTTCTACCCAGGTACGTGAAATGCCTTGTCTTCTACATGAACTTATTTGAAGATCGGTTACCTAGACTGTAGCCTACTGTTGGGTTGTGTGAAAAATTTGCTAAGAATACGTGTGCAGTACTAATAACAGGTTTTGGATAGCCACCGCTGAATTTATTTCATAGGATCAAGAAAATGAAGGTAATTTACAGCTGTGTCTTCCTTCAGGTATCAGATTGAGTTGGTTATTAGCACTGACACCAATGGAATTTAAGCGGTCTTGCCAGAAAGTTGAGTGAAAATGACATTGAACAGCTGCTTAAAAAGGACTTTGGGACTTGTGTGTGCTTCCTAATTGTCCAGTGGCCGGTTTTCAATTCAATATATAAAATTGCTTTTTCCAAAAAGATAAATGCGCCTACCATTCATGAATAGAATCTTAAAATTAGTGATTCTTAATTTGAGTAATTGTGACTCTGGATTGAAAAGGTAACTTAGTGGGATGGTGCTGAAATTTCTGCTCCGTTTAAATCCAGCAGGAATTACTTTGTTCATAGCCGGGTCTTAACTTGCTTGAGTCTGATAATCATTTAAAGCATATTTTCAGTGGTGTGTAAAAAGCAAAGCCCTCATTTTTGGCCATTGAATGAGCAGGAAAAGGGGCAAGGGGTTATTTTTTCGCAAAAAAAGCATGTCTTCACACAGCCCTTGATAGCCTGGATTCTGTAAAGCAAGGTGCAGCAGTATTTTTTTTTTTTTTTAGTAAGGGTACCAATCTTAGAGGAAACAGCATTCAAGAATGGTAGCTTACCCAACATCTCAGAGAAGCTGCAACTTAAAAACTCAGTTGAAGTACACAAGAACATTTAGCCAAAAGGCTAAACATCTCCCCCACCCCCAAATTACATTTAGGATAGGAAAAGACCTTGAAATGTGTCTGGGGGGTGGTGAGGCAGGGGTGTAAATCGTTGATCATTTTTAAACCGGGTTGATTTCATTTCCTTTGCCTAACACTTATTTTGAGAAATGCACAGGAAACCATTTACCTGTGGTTTAGTCAATCAACTAGACCATCAGCTAGAAGCCTTTATCTGCGTCGCCAGGAAAAGGATGTGTTTGCTACTGCAAAACCCACCCAGCCTGCTCGATCAGGGAAGGAGAGCAGTGAGTGCCAAGGTTCACAGAGCCATCTCAAGATGGAGCCGGCCCAAGGGTGCTGGCAAAAAAGCAGATGCCCAAGGCACAAAGGTAGACCCTCCCACGGTCGGTCGGCTCGGTCGGCTCGTTTAGTGCATTTGTCAGATAATGGGGAGACGAAATAAGATGGCAAGAAATTAACTCAAGTCCTGGGTTCCTAAGTTGAAAAATACAAATGAATACTAAGGGAAAGGTATGACGCCTGAGATCAAGTAAATGCAAGAGACGACCCTTCTCCCCTTGGAGGGTAAGGCAAAAGTGCAGCAAAAATGTAAAATACACCATCTGGTAATAATTGCATTCTTGGCTGCTGGGTGTGTGGCATGAGGGGATTCGGAGCTTCTGCCCCGTATCACACTCGCTTTGCACATTTTGCTGCCCATTTGGGGGGTGAAGGGTGGGAGAGGCTACTTTAAAAATTTTTTTTGGTGTGGGAAGAGCATTCTTTTTTCTTCCCCAGAGAAAATCTTCCCAGAAGGCCTGGGGTTATTTCTGCATCAGGATGGGAATTTATACTCCTATGCTGGAACTTGGTGTCTTTTGCACGGTGGAAGGGACATTAGGTTTACAATCAAAATGAGAGACTGTTGAACTTGAAAGAGACCTCAGCCACCGCCGCTTTCAACCTATGCTCCCTCCCCCCACACACACACCAGGAGGAAACAGGCTAAGAGGGCTTAAGAAATAGCTGCAGGTCATACTGTCAGGTCTGGGCCTTCTGCAAATTATGACTTGACGGGGGATATGAATAAGGAAAGAAAAGAGAACTGCTCAAAATCATTTGGGACCGAGCCGTCTGCATTTTTAAATCTCACAAATTTCCTAACCCTGGCAGTCACTTTTCTGCAGTTTTCCAGTGGATGGAATTCGAAAGCCATTTTATTCCTTCTGGAAAACAACACGGCTTTGGGGGTGTGCTGGAAGGAGAGCATGGTGGGGGGAGAGGGGTGGGCGGTTGGCAACGTTTTAACAAACGTGACCCCTCTCCCTGTACCCGGCTTCTCACCTCCCTTATAATCCTTGGCTCCTTCCCCCGCCCTTGGGAGTTGCTAGGGCCTGGGCCCCTTTCAGTGCGATAGCTGTGTCCTGAAGGAAGGCCGGGATCCTTCAAGACAGCTCCAAAACAATTTCCTATTATTGCAAAACCTAAGGGGCCCATTTCATGCTTACTACAAATAACAGCCCCTTTGGGAAGCAACATAAAGCCCACAAATCCAAACTGAAAATCCTTGAGCTTTACTTAGCAGACGAATGTAAACTTAATAACCATTGCTTAACAACGTCGGGAGCACCTGGGGCTCTGACGTCCTGGCAGGCGACACTGGCCTAGCAAGAGAAGAAGACAAGTGCCCTCCCCACCCCGCCCAAGCAAAGGCGTCCCCCTTTCTAGGGTTTTTCAAGAGTACCTTACACGGCCATCTTAGGAAATGAAACACACGACTTTAGAATTCAATTTTACGTTATTTGCATGCCAGGAGTAGGGGTTGAATTACAAACTTTAAGACACAAATGTGCAGTGAAGTAAGCTAAAACGGAAAGATGTTTCCCAGACTTGTTTTGCTATACGTATTTTCCGTCCGGGTATTTGTACAGCCTTCTCCCAGTCACTTTGTTGGGCTGCTTACGTCCCTAGTCTCGGCTTCTGGCCTTTTTTTTTTTTTTTTAATTCTAGTAACATATACAACCTAAAATTTCCCCTTTAGGCACTATATTCAGATATATAATTCAGTAGTATTAATTCCATTCCCAATGTTGTGCTGCCATCACCATCATCCGTTACCAAAATTTTCCATCACCCCAAACAGAAATTTTATATACCAAGTAAGCATTACCACTCCCTGGCCCTGGTAACCTGTATTCTAGTTTCCAACTGCATGAATCGGTTTATTCTAACCATTTCATGTCAGCAGGAGCAGACAATTTTTGTCCTTTTGTGTCTGGCTTCCTTTGCTCTGCATGATGCCTTTAGGGTTCATCCGTGACGGTGCATGTGACAGAAGCTCGCTCCTTTTCATGGCTGCATAATGCTTCTTTTTTTAAAAAGATTTATTTATTTATCCCTCCCCTCCCCCCCCCCCCTTTGTCTGCTCTGTGTCCATTCGCTGTGTGTTCTTCTGTGTCCACTTGCATTCTTGTCAGCGGCACCAGGAATCTGTGTTTCTTTTTGTTGCGTCATCTTGCTGCGTCAGCTCTCCATGTGTGCAGCGCCACCCTGGGTAGGCTGCACGTTTTTCACGCGGGGCGGCTCTCCCCATGGGGCGCACTCCTTGCACATGGGGCTCCTCTACGCGGGGGACACCCCTGCATGGCACGGCACTCCTTGCACGCATCAGCACTGTGCGTGGGCCAGCTCACCACACAGGTCAGGAAGCCCTGGGTTTGAACCCTGGACCTCCCATATGGTAGGCGGACGCTCTATCAGTTGAACCAAATCGGCTTCCCCATACCGCTTCTGACACTTGTGGCAGGGTCCATGTACTCTTTGTGTATTCTTCTTTATACACACAACAGTGCCTAGCATAGCAAGGGGCACGTATTTGGGCCTTAATAACCCCCCTCCCCCCATTAATTGGCAGAGGCTTCATTTAACATGCTTGTTTCAGGGCACCATTGTACATGTGACTGTCATGCTAGGTAGCACAATTTTTAAATATATATCTGTATATCCATTTAATTTATTTAAAACTTAGAAGCATTGATTTTCCACTGCCCCTGATTTTGCTGATTGGAAGCAACTTACTGAGTCGAAGCACTGGTTCAATTCATTCCACCAGTATTTATTGACTGCCTAGTATGTAGCAGGTATTTTATTGGCCAGAGAGATACCGTTGTAAATAACAAGGTGTAGTCGCTGCCTTTGTGTTTCTAACATGGGTTGAAAGATGCCCTTCTCATCTAAACCTGAAAGGAGAATGCTGAGAAATTTTCTTTTCCAATCTTAGGGTGAATGATGAAGCTAAGGGGTTTGCTTTTTTTTTTTTAAGATTTATTTTTATTTATTTCTCTCCCCTTCCCCCCTGTTGTCTGCTCTCTGTGTCCATTCACTGTGTGTTCTTCTGTGTCCACTTGTATTATCAGGCAGCACCAGGAAACTGCGTCTCTTTTTTGTTGCATCATCTCGCTGCGTCAGCTCTCCATGTGTGCAGGGCCACTCCTGGGTAGGCTGTGCTTTTTGCACGTGGGGCAGCTCTCCTTACTGGGCATACACCTTGCGTGTGGGGCTCCCCTACGTGGGGGACACCCCTGCATGGCAGGGCATTCCTTGCACACAGCAGCACTGCACATGGGCCAGCTTACCACACAGGTCAGGAGGCCCTGGGTATCGAACCCTGGACCCTCTATATGGTAGGCAGACGCTCTATCAGTTGAGTCAGCTCCTCTTCCTGGGGTTTACATTTTAAAATGAGTGCTAAGAGGAGCGAATGTAGCTCAAGTGGTTGAGCACCTGCTTTCCATGTACAAAGTCCCAAGTGTGTTCCCCAGTACCTCCTAAAAAAAAAAAAAACCTAATAAACAAATGAAAAAAACAACTTGGGGGCACCAATGTAGCTCAGTGGTTGAGCACTGGCTTCCCACATACCTGGTCTCATGTTCAATCCCCGCCCTCCATACCTTAAAAAAAAAGTGTTTAGATCTATTCTCTACTTTAGTGTGGATATTTCCCCAAATATATCTATACTAATTACATTCATATCCTTCCAAAAGCTCTGTGATCAGTTACCTTTGATGAAAACCAGTGGATTCTTAGCCTTACTCAAATATTTCATCAGTATAGAAAGACTGTACATGATAACTCTGGCCTGTTACCTTGTGAGCACCCCTTCGGAGGAGCGCCCAAGATTTTGGAATGGACTGGATGGACAGCCTTTTAAAATCTATTTTTTTCTAGAATTTTATGATTTAGATGTTGAATTTCCAGAGAAATGCTTTTTATTGCTAAAGCCTTACCCTTCCTCTGTCCATCTTCTCTCTCCAGTTCAGACCTAGCAAAATGATGAGCACCTGAGGATGTCAACAAGTCCAGCACCTGGCTGGCTGGTGGCTGGGTCACAGTTGTTTTTTGGGTCCCACAGCTTTGAGCTTCAATGGAGAGGGACAGCTTCTGTCCATGATCTGGTCAATGCAGTCAGACCTATTCTTGTCACGTAGTCGAACCACAGCAAACAATGCCTTTCCTCCTTACCACAGCAAGCTCTTAAGTGGCTGGTACCCTGTGGCTACACTCTTAATAGTGTTTTCCAAATCCAGAAACTAAAAAATATAAAAGTTGAATGCCATCTTATCATTGCAACCTAACATAATGGTTTGCTGGGAGGATGGGAAGAGTCATTCTTTATTTTTTTTTCTTCTTTATTTTTTAAAAAATGTTACATTAAAAAAATATGACGTCCCCATATACCCCCCACCCCCCTCACCCCACTCCTCCCACATCAACAACCTCTTCCATCATCGTGGCACATTCACTGCATTTGGTGAATACATTTTGGAGCCCTGCTGCACCACATGGATAGTGGTTTACATTGTAGTTTACACTCTCCCCCAGTCCACCCAGTGGGCCATGGCAGGACCTACAATGTCCAGCATCTGTCCCTGCAGCACCACCCAGGACAACTCCAAGTCCTGAAAATGCCCCCACATCATATCTCTTCTTCCCTCTCCCTACCCTCAGCAGCTACCGTGGCCACTTTCTCCACATCAACGCTACAATTTCTTCCATGACTAATCACAATAGTTCCATAGTAGAATTTACACAACAAACATTTACTGAGCAGCCACCCTGTGCCAGGTTCGTTCCTAGTTGCTGGGGATTGGAAGATGAGTAAGAGCTGGGCCTGGGCTTGGTCAAATGGGAGAAGCAGACACGTGTGAGCAAATAGCCAGTATGTTAGTTTATTCAACAACTCTTCCTTGAGCTGCTTCTTTTGCCAGGTGAGACGTTGGGCTGGGAGGCAGGCTGGAACCAGATGGTAAGGGGCCCCTAGGCCTGGCCAAAGAGTGAAAATTACTCTTTGGCAATTGGGAGCTATCAAAAGTAAAATCATTTCGCCCCCCGCGAGGGAGCCAGTAGACTACTTTGTTTAGAAGTGTGGTTACCTGGAGTCAGGTAAAGGAGAAACTGTCTGTACTTGTCACTGAAAAAGCAGATTAAGATAAGCAGTGTTGTATTAGCCTAGGGAAGGTCATAAATCTTACTTTTATTGGTATTTCTTCAAGGTTATAAATCTGACATTTATTGGTACTACTTAATTCAAATTTCAGTTAGACAGGCGGTAACACCTACTATACATCATACATAACTTTCCATGTACATTTTCTACCAATTTTCCTAGTGGTAAGGACGGAGGGCTAATCAATTTGAATAAATGATGTAAATAGTTTTCGTGGGATCTCTGAGGTTGGGAGGCCCTCAACCTAGGGCTTGCCCCTTGACAGCTGCCTGCAGTTGTGTATTAGTTTTCCGTGGCTGTTGTCACCAAGGACCCTAACCTGGGTGGCTTCAAACAACACCCATTTCTTTTCTCACAGTCCTGGAGGCCGGAAGCCAGAAAGCAAGGTGTCAGCGAGGCGCGGCCGCTCCCTCTCCAGCCTCTGGACGGTGGGAATCCTTTTTTGCCTCTCCCAGCCACTGAAGACACCAGGCATTCCTGGCTTTGTGGCTGCGTAGCTTGAACCTCCGCCTGTCTTCACCTGGCTTTGCCCTCTTCTGTGTCTTCTCCTCTTCTGTCTCAAATCTCCCACCACCTTTCTCTTCTAAAGACGCTTGCCTTTGGATTTAAGGGCCACGAAGGTAACATGGGATGATCTCCTCTCAGGATCTTTAACTTAATTATGTCTGCAAAGACTGGTTTTCCAAAGGCATTAACATTCACAGGGTCCAGGGGTTTGACGTGGATACCTCTTTGGGGGAGGAGGGCACCATTCAACCCACTACCCATCGTCAGGCAAGTGTTGAATCAATGGGTCTTTGAAATGACAATGGCTAGAGGCTTAGCCCTTGAGCGGTGGAAGTGGTGGGCTGGTGGGTCAGCTCTGTGCGCAGGGCATTTCACTGAACAGGTGGGCTTTATTATTAAAGAAGTTGTGGGTTTGCAGAACAATCATTTATAAAATACAGGATTCCCATTTACCACCTTATTATTAACAGCCGCACTGGTGTGGAACATTAGTTACAAGTGATGACAGTGCATTTTTATAATTGTACTATGAACTGTAGACCATGGTTTCACTTAGGGGTCACTGTGTAGTGTAGTTCCATGGATTTTCTTTTTCTTTTTTTTTTTTTTTTAAGGTACTGGGGTCGGGAATTGAACCCGGAGCCTCATATGTGGGAAGCCAGTGCTCAACCTCTGAGCCACATCGGCTCCCCTGAGTTGGTTTCTTCGTTTGTTTTGCTTGTTTGTTTTTTAGGAGGCACTGGGAACCGAACCCAAGACCTCCCAGGTGGGAAGCGGGCACTCAACTATTTGAGCCACATCCACTCCCCTGTGGATTTGAAAAAAATTTTTTATTCCGTTACCATAATATATACAATCTTAACATCTCCCCTTTTAGGCACATGCAGATATATATTTCAGTAACTGCAGCTCTTATATATTAATTAGAAAGTTGCTCCATGATATAAAGATTGATGTGGGACAACTTCTAGGAACCTTAGGTAAGTAGGAACAAAGCGGCAGCGAATGGAAGAAAAAGCAAAGGTTTGGGATGGGTTATATGTCTCCTGTGATTACAGGGATGAATGACGTGGGTGGTCACAGAAAACACTTGTGCTGGTACAGTCCCATGAAATGTCCTCATGGCAAGAGAAAAACACCACCTTGGAGAAGAAGTGTCTATTCTTTTATGAGGAGTTGGAGAGGCCAATCCCAAAAGTTCAAAAATAAACCAAATTGCACAAGGTAAAAAAATACATAAATTGGATTAAAAACAAGGTTGTAATACATAACCCTTCACTTGTCATTTCAAAAAATTTTGGCAACTTGAACACAGAAGATGGGAGCAGCTATGAGTTCATATATGCAAATATATATATATATACCTAAGATATTTTTCTAAGTTCCGCTGACTTTCTCTTTAAAAACCCTACCTTATTACAGAGATACACAAATACATATATACATTATGCATCAAGAACAAGTAGGCTGGCAACTAACGATTTGAACTTTCATCCTGTCAGGGCTTCTTTTCTGAAATTGGTCATGAGGTTTTCTAACCAAAGGGTTGGATACTTAGCTTCTTCCTCAACCCACGTTTCAAGAAAGAAATTCTTCAGGTCAGAAAGAGGCGAGGCCCACTGAACCTAGCCCAGCTATTCAGAACCATCCGCCCCAAGGCAGGCAGACTCTCGGCTTTGGACCATATTTGTCTGAAGCAGTTCTGATTGATTCTCTCTCCCCCTACCTCTCCTGGAGCAGAAGTCTCTTTATATTCAGAATTTCTTGGGCATTTGGCTGGCCAAGGCCAGTTGTGACTTGGCCCCCTGCAGCCATTCTTTGCACCACAGGGGTTTCCAGTTAGGGTGTCATTAGGGCGTGAGGTAAGTCAGGGCTTTCGGTCCTAAAGAGACTTAGCCTTCAAAGGGTAGTTGGATAAAGGGTGCAAGGACGTTGTGGGAAACTGGCTTACTTAATAGTTGTTTCTTGTTATAGTACAAGATGTTCTACCTTATTGTAGATGTTGCAAGTTGCTTCTTGTTATTGTACAAGATGTTCTACCTTATTGTAGATGTTGCAAGTTGCTTCTTGTTATTGTACAAGATGTTCTACCTTATTGTAGATGTTGCAAGTTGCTTCTTGTTATTGTACAAGATGTTCTACCTTATTGTAGATGTTGCAAGTTGCTTCTTGTTATTGTACAAGATGTTCTACCTTATTGTAGATGTTGCAAGTTGCTTCTTGTTATTGTACAAGATGTTCTACCTTATTGTAGATGTTGCAAGTTGTTTCTTGTTATTGTACAAGATGTTCTACCTTATTGTAGATGTTGCAAGTTGTTTCTTGTTATTGTACAAGATGTTCTACCTTATTGAGGATGTTGCAAGTTGCTTCGTATGTTGCAGGTTGTTTCTTGTAGCTGCTCCTTAGCTTTCAAGTAAATACATGGGGAAACTAGGGTTGAGGCTCTCAGTTTCAAAAGCTGTGAAGCCCCCTGGTCCCATCTTTGTTTCCTCTCTTGTGTCTTTCTTTCTGTCATTTTATTTCTTCAGTTCTGCATCTCCTTCCCTTCATGCAGACCTACTGCTGAGCTGGTCTCGGCACAAAGGGCCTAGCCTTAGCTGAGGAGAGGAGGTTGAGGTAGTCGCCACTGAGGGAGAAGCTGCCTACAATTCTAACCTCCACTCCCCCACCCGGATGCTACCTCACTTGGGGCCACACCCTACAGCGTGGTTTTCCAACCAGAGGACAGGACCCCATTAGAGAGCCATGAAATGAATCTAGTTGGTCTTTACCTGCATTAAGAGCAAAAATAAAAGCGAACAACTGAACAAAAGAAGACAACTGCAAAGAAGAAATAGAACAGAAAGGATCGGACTCCGCTTCCTGGTAGGGGAAAGTACTGTATCAAACTCCTGTTTCAGTTGTTTATCTCTGAGTGTGAGTGTGAGTGAGTGCACGCATTCACTGGTTTGAGATGTAACGTGGGTTTCTCAGAGTGAGTCAGAGGCACCCACGTCAAGGCTTCCATGCCCAACCCTTGCTTCTCACTTCTCCTCTGACCTCCTCGTAGTCTCACGGTCTTTCCTTCCCCTGCCCAATCATCAATCACTTCAGACGGATTTTAAACACTCTCATCCCCAAGGCCCTGTTGAAGTCGTGCTTCACAACCCCAGTTCTGAATCCCCTCCAAAAGACTGTTTTCCATTGCTTCACCCAGGATCGTGTGTGCTCACAGCTAAAATCATACAGGTTTCCATGTTGTCACCCCTCAACTTGTGACCTGTTCCTGGTCAGCCCCCTAGTAGCTTCCCTTTCTCATCTGCCAGGTGGCTGCGGGGATGGTCAGAACACACGGGGGCTGCCGTGAGGAGGAAGGACATTTGTATACGCAGCGTGTTTTAGGTGCTCAATATGCAGTGGTTTTATTAGAGCGATGGCCTCCTGGTTCTCCAATAAATGCATGCTTTTTATTTCTCCTCTTACTTGACCTCTTGGTAGCATTTGACAATGCCGACCACACCCCTGCTTTCTGAATCCATCTCTGCTCCCATCTCATTTTTTACTTCTCTGATTTCTCTTGACTATTCTTGTCCAGTCAGCTTCTCTGATTCCCTTTTCTCTCTTCTCCCAGCAGTGCTGTGGTTCCCCAGACTCCATCTTCAGCCTACTCCCTTTTCACTTCTCCTGGGTGACTCATTTACTCCATAGTCTCAGCCACCTCTTCCAGCTTGCTAGTTCCCAAAACTTTTATCTCCAGCCCAGGCCTCGCTGATGAATCTGGACCTGTATATCCTGCACAGTGGTGGACATCTCTGTTTGGTCTTCCATGGGCACTTTGAACTTGCCATGCTCCTATGCATTCACCATCTCCCTCCTCTTCCTGCTCCATTTCCCATCTCATTGAATGGAGTCACCCAAGCTAGAGAGCTCACCTTCCTCTTTGACTCCTCCCTCTCTCTCTCCTGTCACAGTCAGTTGGCTGGTCACTCTCTTTCCCGGGACCACTGCCTTTGTGCACACACTTATTTGCTCTTCCTGGACCTTAGCAATAGCACAGTAGCTTCCTGATGTCAGTATCTCCCTCCAACAACCCATCCTCTAACTTTTCTAAAGAGTTAGAAGCTAATCTTCTACAACAGATCCCTTTATTTTATGTCCTGAATTAAAATTCTTCCATGGCTCCCCATCACCCATAAGATGGAGTCTAAAGCCCCTATTATGGCCTTCACTATTGCTCTGACAGTTTCCAACCTCCCCTCCCATCACTTCTCGACCTTCTCCCGTCCATTCCTAGCACCCTGATCCTTTCCCCACCCACCCTTGTGCTTCAGCCTTGCTACGTGACTTTTTCTCCTTGGAAATGCCATTTCCTTCCCACCTCTATGCCTCTTTGCATGCTGTTCCCCATTCCTAGTATGCTTCCTCTCTTCTGTGCCTCACAGTCATTCCCACTGCTGGGGGTCCAAAACTTATGTGTGGACCCAAGAGGCCTTGTTTATTGGGTATTACCAGTCTCCCCCTGTACTTCGTGAGCTCGTCAAAGTCACGAAGACTATATCATATTCTTGGACTTTCCAGTGCCTTCCAGGGGCCTGGCATTTCCTGGGTACTCACTCAAAGTGTATTGAGTCGGGGCAAGAAAAGAATTTCTACACTTTGTGGGCTACTGAGCTTAATGCAACTCTTCATCCATCTATGCTGTAACAACTGATACTTTCGACTAACGAAATTTGAAGGGAGTGGTGAGTCCACATTCTTCTGTAGCCTGGAGCTAATAACAACAACAATAATAAAATCTATGGATGGCTATGTAGAACAATCCAGCAAATGTGGCAGCATGTTAAAAGTTGGTGGATCTGGGTGGCTGGGTAGGGAGTGTGTTGGAGTTCTCGGTATCAGTTTTGTATTATTTTTGCCACTGTTATGTAGGTTTGAAATTATTTAAAAATTAAAAAATAAAACAAATAAAAATCTAACATGTGACTGGGACCTCTGGCTCACCTTTCTCACGAACACCTGTGCACAAATTCTGAAGGACAGTGTTGAAGGTTACCTTGCCAGTATGGAAGGAATCCAGGGATTTTAGAGAAATTACAAGGTACAATGGACCCCTGCTGTCCAGTGACAAGGAAAGCAGCATGCACAGTTAGACTGGGTCTTAACCATGTGAGTGACAACTTTGTCCTTCCCCTCCAGTAAATCACGTTCACTCTAAAATCAGGGGTTCCAATTTCGATCTTTCATTGACTCTTTTGGCATTGGACTTCACCCTATGGACTAGAGGCCAGGTCTTTCATTTCGGAATATTTTTTGATCTCTGCACTTCACCCCACTTGTCCCCGCAATGCAGGAATGCCAGATGCTATAACACACACAGCCCTTTGTTCCAGGGCCCAATGTCCCCGTGTCCACTTAGAACACGGTGCTATTCTCTTCCTCTCACCAGATGCCTTCATGTGACTCATTTTATTAGCTCTTTATTTTAAAAGTATTTCAAACTTACATTAGAACTGCACGAATCAAATGAGGCATTCCCTATACATTTACCTCACGTTCTCTGATGGTTAACATTTTGCCACATTTGCTTCCTCTCTCTCTCTCATTCTGAACCATTTTCTGAATTCTTTTCCCTTAAGTACCTCAACTTATATATTTCCTAAGAACAAAGACATGCTCTTATATAACTACAGTACAGTGACCAAATTAAGGAAATTTAGCACCAATACAATGCTATTGTTATCTAATATAAAGACCATATTTAAAATTTGCCAGTTGTCCCAGTAATGTCTTTTACAGCAGTTTTTTGCCTCCTCATCTGGGATCCAATCCAGGCTCCTGCATGGCATTTAGTTGTCATGTCCCTTTAATCTGGAACAATTCCTCAGCTGTTCTTTGTCTTTCATGGCATGCACATTTTTGAAGAATACAGACCAACTGTTTTGTAGAACTTCTCTTGATTTGGGTTTGCTTAATGTTTTCCCATGATTAGAGTCAGATCATTTTTTGTAGGAATGCCACATAATGGATGTTTTCTCCTTGGTGCCTCACGTCAGGAGGCACACGATGCCAATCTGTTCCATTTATTGTTCATAACTTGGATCACTCATCTCTGTGGTTGCCACCAGCTTACTCCACTGCAAAGCTGTCATTTCCCCCTTTGTAACGAACAACCTATGAGGGAGCTATGTTGCGACTCAAATATCTTATTCCTCATCACATTTTCACCCAATAATTTTGGCACTTACTGATGGATCTTGCCTGAATCAATTATTTCTATGCTATCACTAAAAAAGGTGAGTTATACCTCTACCATTCCTTTTAATGTGACTTATTTTTCTGTGTTCCACCGTATATGTATAAGCCAAGAAAAATGCATCTTTAAAGTTTATATGCTAACCATATTAAAAATAAAAGTAACCTACACATGAAGGCCAGTGGACCTGTTGGGCTTGACTCAACTTGATGTTACAGTAGTGCCATGTTAAAAGGAACATTTGCCAAAGCCCTTTAAGATGTGGCTGGCATGGGCTTGTGCTGTCATTTCAACCTTTAAGAACCAGTTTAGGGCTTGTTTGCAACCAACATTCTCCCATGTTATGACTGTGATTTAAAAGCAAACTCATAGAGTCAGAATCTAGGATATAGGTTACCAGGGGACGGGATGGGGCAGGGTAGGGAATGGGGTAGAGTTTCTATTTGGGGCGATGGAAATGGAAAAGTTTTGGTAATGGAGGGTGGTGATGGTAGCACAACATTGTAAACCTAATTAACAGCACCAAATTATATATTTGAATACGGTTAAAAGGGGCAATTTTTAGATTGCACATATATTACCAGAATAAAAAAAAAAAAGTTTTTTTAAAAGGTCCATGGAACTGCACAACACAAGCTGTGAACCCTAAGTTAAACCATGGACTATAGTTAATAGTACAATTACAAAAACGTGCTTTTATGAATTGTAATAAATGTACCACACTAAGGCAGGGTGTTCATAATAGGGTGGTATATGGGGAACTTGTTTTTAGGCATGATTTTTCTGTAAACCTACAACTTCCCTCATTGCAAAAAAAAAAAAAAAACCTTGAAAAGCTGAAAAATAAAATGAAAAACTAGAAGAATACAGATCCATATGAGTAAATCACGTTCCGTTCGGCCTACATCTTTAACATTAACTTTAATCAACCACGAATATTATTCAGAAGTCGCGTGATCTGCAGGGAAATTGCTAGTCATTAGTTCTACCTGCGTGGTTCTAGCAAAGGCTGCTGGGGGATGGGAGACCGGGAGCTGGGCCGGCGAGACAACGGAGTTTTGCCTTATAAAGAAAGACTAAACACAGCTGAAATAATAGGGAGCTGCTTTCAGCACCCTCATTTCTGCATCCGCCCCACAGGAGGAAGCTTCTGCTCTTTCTCTGAGAACCCAGAAGGAGAGTCTGCATTGCAAGTTGACCCTCAGGCCCCTGCCTGCGCTTCAAAGAGCCTTAAACAAACATCACCTGCTCGGGTGGAGCCCTTGCCTCCCAACCCCGGCGAGGAAAGGGAAATACAAAAGTCAAGAGCTCCAAGGCGGTCTGGCCCTCTTCCATTTTCTACCTGGAAACAATTTCTTCACCCGCGTAGTGCTGCTTGCTTCTAACAACTGTGCCCCAGCCTGAGGCTAGAGGCTAGGGCTGACCCAGCCTCACCCTTGGACCAGGACTCACCCCGAAGTCATTTCCAAGCCACCTGGCCATGTGCTTGTGACATAAACCAAGAAGATCGCAGGGGCGCACCTCGTCAAAGGAGGCAGAGTTTCCAACGTGTAATAAATAGAATAATAAAAAGAAACCCCTCCTTTCTTTGGGAGGGAAGGGGTAGCATTTGACCTTTTAAAAGATTTGTTTTTGGTAATTAGTGAAAGTTTTTGGACACATAATACATTTATATTATAATTCAAATAGCAAGTCAAAATGAAAAGGTTTCCCTTTGCTCCCTTTGGGTAACCATTTTTATTTGTTTCTGGTTTTACCTTCAATACTGATGCAAAAACAAATGTATTTTTATCTTCCCCTCCTTCTTCATACACAGTTGGTATCATAACCATCTTTCTAATCAATAGTATTCTCAACCTATAAAAATTATTATGAGTAGTAGGTGTATGTTTATTCTTTTTAAATCAAACAATATAGAATGGACTAACCTCCCACTCATTTTCCAAAGGTAGTAATTACTCTTAGCAGGTTTGGGTGAATCATTGCACACATTTTCTGACGGTGGTGTGGCTCCCAAGAGCTATGTGTGAAATTTTTAGGGAAATTTGAGAGTTAAACACAACCATTATTAAAATTTAAATTATACAAACTTCCAATGAAATAAATTATATTAAAAGGAAAGGGAGGGGAACAGTTGTAGCTCAGAGGTTGAGCACCTGCATCCCACATCCAAGATCCTGTGTTCAATCTCTGGTACCTCCTTAAAAAAAGAAGTAAAGGGAATAAATACTCAAAACTCATCACTGCCTAATTATTTTTACTACGTTTTTACTATCATCTATGCTCTTGAGGTTATTTCCATTGGTAAAAAAGAAACTTTTCATCAAATTGAGAAGCTCACAGCTTTCCTGGGTGATGCATGAATAGGGCAGTACCCATTCAGAAAGTACAAAGGAGCTCTGCAAAGGGGAAGCTCACGTAGGGTGAACATGAAAGCAAGTAAGGAAATGTTCTCCTTGCCTGGTGGTACGTTTCCCTTTTACATAGGGGGTTCTTATGAAATGGGGAGCAGAGCTACACTGATTCGTAGCGTGTGCTTGTCCATTCTGACACACAGTTTCTACGGCACCGAAACTAGTTTTATCTTCTGGAACAGACCCTCTCGGACAGGGGCCTTTGCCCAGGAATGCCCAATGTAGGCGGCCAGTTTCTTTGACTTGACACGGTCTATCATAGCTGCACGGTGGAAATACTATACAGCGGTGGCTGCTGTGCATCTCTTCCCAGCTCCTCCTGAGGACGTTTCACCTCTTATTGACATAGAATGTCAGAGATAGTCCCTCAAAACGATTCAGAAATACACTGCGGAACAGAAAGATGCAACTAAAATGCCAACCCAACTATTTTTGCATTTGAAGAAAGTTAGCATTCTGATAAAAGGCATGGCTTAATTAGGAAAAACATATTTGTTAACTTTCACGGATGTACAAATGTCTTTTCTCTTTTTTTTCCCCCTAAATTTTATATATCATAAAATTTGCCCGCGTAACCATTTTTACGGGTACAATTTAATTGTTAATAACATTTGCAATGTTGTGCTATCATCAAACGTTGGTTAGCAAAACTTTTTCATTGCCTCAAAGAGCAACCCTGTACCCATTAAGCACAAACTCCCCATTCCCCACCTCCCTGGCCCTGGAAAGCTCTGTTCTACTGCCTGTCTCTATGAATTCGTTTATTTTGGATATTTCATACAAGTGGACTCATACAATACCTGTCCTTTTGTGTCTGGCTTATCTCAGCATAATGTTTTCAAGATTCATCCATGTTGTAGCACATATGGAACTTCGTTCCTTTTTATGATGGAATAATAGCCATACAAGAGAATATTCCTCTGTCATAACTGCTGCTATGGATGTTGGTACGCAAACATGTGTTTGAGGCCTGGTTTTCCATTCTTCTGCATATATACCTAGGAACAGAATTGCTGGGTCATTTGGTAATTTTATGTTTAACTTTTTTGAAGGACTCCTTCCTTTTTTTCTCCAAACATCCAAGTAGCCAAGACCTGTCCTTCTCCCTTAGCCAGGAAAGTCTCCTCTCTCATCAGTCTGTCACTTTTTTAGTTGTCATTCCAGCATCTTCCAACTGTCTCTTTTCTTTTTTCCCTCCCCCTCCCCCTGCCCTGCTGTTTTTGCTGTGTCCATTTGCTATATGATCTTCTGTATCTATTTCTCTTTGTTTGTCTTCTCTTCTCATCTTTCTCCTCTAGGATTTGCCAGGATTTGATCCTGGTGACCCCTGATGTGGAGAGAGGTTCCCTGTCAATTGCGCCACCTCAGTTCCTGGTCTCTGCTGTGCTTCACCTTGACTCTCCCTTTGTCTGTCTTTTGTTGTGTCATCGTCTTGCTGCGTGACTCGCTTGTGCAGGCACTGGCTCGCCACGTGAGTACTGGCTCACTGCGTGGGCACTGGCTTGCCATGCGGGCACTCGCTCAGGCACTTGGCTCGCCACATGGGCACCCATGTGGGCACTCGGCTCACTGTGGGCACTCGGCTCTCCATGTGGGCAGTGGCTCGCCATGAAGGAATGCTTTTTCTTTTTCTTTTACATGAGGAGACCCCAGGGATCGAGCCCGTGTCCTCCCACATGGTAGGCAGAGGCCCTATCACTTGAGCCACATCTACTTCCCCCAACTGTCTCTTAAATATGGGTTTCTCCAAGGAGCTAACCGTGACCTCACGCTCTTCATCTACACTTCTCCTTTCCCCAGTGCTTCAGTGAGTTTCTCTAACCTGGTGACCTCTGTGACTCCTTTAGACTCCATATGTCTCTCTCTCTTGGGCTCCATTTGACCAGCCCTCTTCACATGGTTGTTGCTTAAAGTCATCCTGTCTACAAAACCTGCCATCCCAACTTGGCCAATGGAATTGTAGTACTAGAAAAACCCAGTGCAGCTTAAATATTGAGGCGTTGTACTGAACCTTTGTAACTGAGGGTTAAGAATTATATAGATGCCTTTATATTATTTTTTAAAAATAGCAAAAGGTTAATATCTGAAATTGCTAAAACTGTCTGGGTTTTGGCTAGACTTATTATGATGATCATTCTAAAGAATTCTCATCTTTGCTTATGGTTATGCAAAACTTATCTTCTCCCTTGTGTGTAACCGTTCCACCCTCCTGTGGGATATCCATATGGAAATTCTTGTGACTGACCTCTACTCTGTACTTTCCTATCCCAGAGTCTTGTTCTCTGATAATGATTATAACCTTGTCACTCACCCTGGTTTGATAGCCACCCCACCATATTCAACCCTTTCATCTTTACTAATGAAGAAGCCTGTGTCCGGCTCTGCCCCAATCACTCACTAGCATCCTGAGGGCATAAAACATTAGAATTTCTGCCAGTAAGAGAGGCTGATTTGAGATTGTACATCTCTGGTCTCCCACAGGTGAATAAAGCCTCTTTTCCTTCCTACTCTTGTCTGGTGGGTCTGTCTGTTCTGTCACGCGAGCGAACGAACCCAGCCGAGGACCACCCCGGCCACACTTCAGAATCACTATTGTTCTCGTCACATGGCTAGTCAACTACCCCCTCTTCTTCAGCACCCATCTCCAGTTAGTCACCAGCCCTGGGGAATCTAATCCAAACACCCTGATCTACAAGCTCCAATGCCAGCCTGGGATTCAGGCTTTCTCTTCTCTCTTAAAATCCCTTTCTCCCTCTCTGTCCCCATCCACATCCGAGTCATGTTACAAGGCCCAAGTCATTTCGCACCTTCCAAGAAGTCTCCCCAGATCCCCATTCGGAATGAATGCTGTCCTCCCCCACCCCCAGCCCATTCTGCTGGCACCTCTGTGAAGGGGCCCACACCACTCTGCAGTAGCATATTTAGCTAGCTAGCTATTTCCTCCCACCAGGCTGGATGCTTCTGGATGGCAGGGCACTCCTTGCGCGCATCAGCACTGCGCATGGGCCAGCTCCACACGGGTCAAGGAGGCCCAGGGTTTGAACCCTGCATGTGGTAGACGTAAGCCCCAACCACTGGGCCAAGTCTGCCACCCTAGATAACTGGAGAGCCCAACCTCTGTTGAGAGGGGAGGCAGTGCCTTCTCAGCTCCAGCCACCTACCATAAGGAAATATGGACCTGATGTTGCCAGATCTTCCAATTTTTCCAGAGAAGGAAGGATTTTAAAAATGTGCAATCTAGGGAAGTGGACTTGGCCCAGTGGTTAGGGCATCCGCCTACTACAAGGAAGGTCCGCGGTTCAAACCCCGGGCCTCCTTGACCCGTGTGGAGCTGGCCCATGCGCAGTGCTGATGTGCGCAAGGAGTGCCCTGCCACGCAGGGGTGTCCCCCACGTAGGGGAGCCCCACGTGCGGGGGGTGCACCCCGTAAGGAGAGCCGCACAGCGGGAAAGAAAATGCAGCCTGCCCAGGAATGGCGCCGCACACATGGAGAGCTGACGCAACAAAAAGAGACACAGATTCCTGTGCCGCTGATAAGGATAGAAGCGGTTACAGAAGAACACACAGCGAATGGACACAGAGAGCAGACAACTGGGGGAGTGGGGGAGAAATAAATAAAAAATAAATCTTAAAAAAAAAAAGCGCAATCTTCCCGTTTTTAAACATTGGCAATGAGTTAAAGACATTTAAACGTTTTATTGTAAAATAAAAAAGAGATAAAGAGAACCATAAAAACCAAACGTGTAGCACACTGTGTCATTACAAGGCAAACACCCCACCCTTGGAATCATCACCCAGGTCAAGAAACGGAACTTTGCCCCCAACTCCAGAGACCCAACTGTGCCGTTCAGTGTGTGGTCTGCATTTCTTACAATTTGGCATCTGGATTCAGAACTCGTGTTCATTAACTATGACATTGTTTTAACTTGTGACTATTATTTGTTAACAGCTCACCTCATCTAGAACTCCTCTACCTTGCTCATGTTTCTCTATCTGCGTATATTGCCCTCCCTGTCAATAATAAACCAAAGTACTCGCCGCTTTCCATGCTTGTGATGAAGGATTCCAACCTTTAGGATTCTGACACTCCCTGACCTATCTGAATCTGAATGTGATTAGCGTGTTGCTAACATTGAAGGTTGAATGGAATGGTTCCGTTGATCCTATAACATGGGTCATATACAGGTCCTTTGGAGGAAGGAAACCAGGCATCATCCCAGAAACTGAGTTTGTTTTCTTTTCTGCCAAATAGCTGTCAGGGTGGGATGCAGAGGGGACACCAATCTTTTTTTTTTTTTTTTAGGAGATACGGGGGATTGAACCCAGGACCTTGTACATGGGAAGCAGGTACTCAACCACTGAGCTACATCTACTCCTCCAGACACCAGTCTTGCCCTCACCAGATGACAGGGTTTTTTCCAACCCCGGCTCCCATTGGTTTAAAAGACAACCCCAGAACCACTGCCTGCCCCTGAGAGGTAACTCTTATTTTAGGTGCCCAAAGTCAGAGAGTGATGAAAGCAAGGGATGGGAGGGCCAGAAGTGGTGTGTGAAGGCTTTGGACACAATTGCAAGCTTGAACAGCTTGGAGAAGAAGCCTGATGTGAAGGCAGAGAGGAGAAAACAGCAGGAGAGACTCACAGCCAGGAAAGGAAAAGTATGAGGCAGGGAGTGAAGAACAGAGAAAAAAGAGAGGAAGAGAGGGACAAAAGAAAGCAGGATTGGCAGAGACACTCAAGAGCGCAATGCCCTAGTGAAAAAGTCATCAAGGAATTTCTAAAGTCGCTTGAAATCACGCGTGAGGAACAGAGAGGAGCGCCTGGGTGAGTGTGGGTGATGGGCATGTTGCTAACAGTGAATGGAATGGTTCCACTGACCCTGTAACATGGGTTCTAGATGAATGCGTTGGAGGAAGGAAACCAGGCATCATCGAGAGACTGACTTAGTGGAAAAAGAGCAGAAAAGACTCGAATTTCACCTCAATAATAAATAAGACAAGAAAAAATTGAAAAAGGAATCTAGACAACAGAACCAAGAAATCAATGGAGCTGTTCTAGATCAAAAAATATTTTCCCCATCAATGAAAGGACCTGGTGAACCTAAACCTAAAGTTGTGCATCTGTGGCATGCATGTAATTTGTTATAATTATTTAAACCACTTAATAGTGTCACTTAAATGTTTATCTATAGTGTTAGATTGTTGCCCAAATAAAATTATTTTTATTACAAGTCAAGGGTTAAGAACTCAAATGTGTAAAGCATAATGACCATTGACTAGTGGACTAATACCCAGGCAAAAACCTGACTCGAGATAAGCTGACCTGTCCAACTACTGCCTGGGGGAGTGACAACCACGGAATTTACCCCCTGTTAAGTAGATGCAATGTCACGTGGTGGGTCATAACAGGTCACACGGACAGGTGGAACGCTTCACCAGGCCTGACCCTTTTTCTTCTCCTTTCAACCCTCTTCAATCCTTCTTGCCTTTCCTCTTTCATTTCTCATCCCAATTCAAGTTTTCTGTTAGTCAGACATGGCTGGTGAAAATTTCCCAGCATAGCATAGGGTTTCCAAGTTCATAACATAATTGATCTTCATTAAAATGACTTTGATTGATCACTGAGTTTCAAAATAATCCTCTCTTTCTCTCTGGGGAAGTGGACTTGGCCCAGTGGTTAGGGCATTCATCTACCACATGGGAGGTGCGCGGTTCGAACCCCGGACCTCCTTGACCCGTGTGGAGCTGGCCCACGTGCAGTGCTGATGCGCGCAAGGAGTGCCCTGCCACGCAGGGGTGTCCCCTGCGTAGGGGAGCCCCACATGCAAGGAGTGTACCCCGTAAGGAGAGCTGCCCAGCGCGAAAGAAAGTGCAGCCTGCCCAGGAATGGCGCCGCCCACACGGAGAGCTGATGCAGCAAGAGGACGCAATAACAACAAAAAAGAGACACAGATTCCCGTGCCGCTGACAACAACAGAAGCAGACAAAAGAACATGCAGCAAAATGGACACAGAGAACAGACAACAGGGGTGGGGGTTGGGCAAAGGGAAGAGAAATAAATAAAAAATAAATCTTTAAAAAAAAAAAAGAAAAACAAAATAATCCTCTCTGTATGAATAGCCTATTCACCATGCTTTGGGCACTGAAGGATAACACTTTGGCGAGAGGGGACACGTCTTCCTTAGAGAAACAACAAATGCTATGTGTAGTTACTCCCCCCTTCAGGGCGTGGGGCTTAATGCCCCCATCCCCACCCCACCCCGCTTGCGGCTAGACTCAGTTACTTGTTCCCACATAGAATAAGGAAAGAGTCGGGAAGACCACTTAACAGGACAGACGCCACTCCACCGAGACGAGAGGGACTACCATGGGGGAGGTCACGTGGCTGTCAGGTACTCTGACAGGAAGGGACGGACCAGAAGAAGAGAAGGAGGCATGGCAACTAAGTGCAACGCGGCACCCTGGATGGGATCCCGGAACAGAAAGAGGGCATTAAAGGGAACACTGGTGGAACGGGAATAAAGTCTAGAGTTTAGTAACTAGTAGTGTACCGAAGTTGGTTTCTCACTTGTGTCCAGTGTACCACAGTGTACCATGAACAACGGGGGCCATTGGGTGAGGAGTAAATGGGAACTCTGCCATAGTCTTGTCCCTTTTCTATAAATACAAGATTATTCCAATATTAAAACTTCATTTAAAGAAACTAAATAACATACACAAACACTTCTTTTTAAAAGGAGGTACCTAGGACCTCGTATGTGGGAAGCAGGTGCTCAACCATTTGAGCTCCATCCACTCCCCCTAAACTCTTTTAATTGAATACCAAGTATTTAACCCAGGCTTGTTTTCATGATTGACTACACATGTCCTGCTACTGCACAGACTGGCTGTTTACATATTAAGGACCTGTCTTCCAACGGTAGTAGCATATGTTAGGCTGTTTAGTGTACAATGCAGCTAAAATCAAGATATAGGTTTGACATGGATTTGTTAATTCTGGTTGATCCCATAGTTGAGTCTCGGCCCTATTTTGTCTAGAGAGACCTCATGCAGATGCATAGTGTTTGAGTCAGGGTGGTGAAATAGTCACTGTGGCTTTCTCCAGCCCCCAGAAAATAACTGAAAGCACATGTTCTCCTGAAGGTGGGCCAGCAGCACTGTCTTTCCATACATAGACCTGCTTGATTATAATTAAAACTTCCATTTGACTATTAAAATTAAAGAACAGCTAGCTATAAATTAAGGTAGCAATATTAGAGCGTCTGGGAATAAGTCTAAAACTCTCTGTAATTAGATAGTTACAAAATTTGAGGAGCACTTATTATTTTCCGTGTTGAGGTCTCACTTTGCAAAGTAGCCAGGATTTTATAAATTGCACACCTCCTGGGCTAAGGACAAATTTTGGTTCTTGCCCAGTGTTGTTGCCTGAAATCTTACGCCCTTCATGAACTAACTGAATTACGAGTTAGGAGACTGATCTCTTATCTGGATTGCGTATGTGAGAATCTGGGTGGTCTAGATCAAGTCACGACCTTTCTATGTTAGAGTTTCCGTATTTCTATAGTTAGATGTTGGGCTATTGACCATGTGTAACTCCTTCAGTTCAAAAAGGTTGGAAGTTCTATTGTTATAATGGAAGTAATACTCCCTAACGCCACCTATTCTGAACAACTGAAAGCATTAGTTATCTTTTGGGTGATGGGTTTGGTAATTAGGTGCTAGTATAGTCTTCATACTAGCAGCATGCCTATATTTTCCAACCTTATCCATGTGATCATGTAGCACTCTAATATGCTGAAAACTAAAATAGGAAACCATATTTGAAAATACAACAAGGACATATACTAATAGATTTCTTGTTAAGACTTAACTGAGTTAAATATTGTGGTCCGGTGGGTTTCAAGCCCTCATGTTAATGGGAATTTAGCCGGGACAATCTAAAAGTCGAACTTGGCCTTCAGCCCATTTCCTCTCTGTCTTTTTCCATTTGCCACTCTTAATATTTGTACTTTCTCTTTATAGAGCTTACTTCTCAGTTTTTATCTCTTTTTTTCCCCATTGGATTAATATAAACACTGAGCCTTAAAAAGAACACTCCTCGTGGCAGATATCTCCAGAGAGCTTATATTTACTTTCAACTAAACTCTTGCCAGACCGCCCAAGTTGATACCCCTGAGTTTTCAGGATCCGTCAACAACATGGTGGATACAATGGCATAAGAATGGTGTCACCAGGCAAAGCCTCAGCGGCCCAGCAGGGCAACGCAAAACCATGAGAACATTTTTCTGTCTAGTTTTTGGACTCTGAGAAATGGGATTGCCACCTTTCACATTTCCCATTGGCTAAGGAGCTGCCTTTTCTAAGAATACGCAGACCCTGGTGATGTCTTTTCAATTTAGGCGTGTTTGTTTTGTAGCATAGCGCCAGCATGACCTTACAGTCAACTGCATCTGAGCCTAAGCGTCTTTATATCGTATTTAAAGCAGTGGATGAGAACATGGAAAAACAGGATGGCTGAGTTTGCCAATAACTACCTTAAATTGATAGAGCTATGGATATGGCTGGGTCACGTCTGATCTGATCATCCACATGGCCCATTTTTCATACTGCCTTGTATTGGTCAAATAGTGTAAAAGACTCTTTGGTAATTTTAATTTACCACTGGGGTCTTGAGATATAATCACCATAAGGTTCATCCCAGCTTGTTGCATTTATTGTGTAGAATGACATACACATATAGAACTGTTCCCTGAGCAAAAAAAGAAGTCTCCCATTTGAATAATTGGCATAATTTGTGAACCTGAACACTGTAAAGGCATCTTTTGCTTATTTAATCCCACATCTGTAAATTTCCTGCTTTTTCATCCATACAAATTTTTCACTCCAAAAAAACAAAAGTCTTTTACAATGATTAATTCACAACTCTGATAACAACTCCCTATAGACTGGGCGGCTGGAATCTGTGGCCCAAGGGCCAAATATGGCCAGCTATCTCTTTTCTCCATCCCCTGGAGTTGGAGAAAAGCTAAGAGTGTAAAAGCTAAGAGTGGCTTTTACATATTTAAATGATTGAGAGAAAAAAAATTAAAGGAAGAATATTATCTTTGGCATGTAAAAACTATATTAAAATCCAGTAGCAGTGTCCATAAACAAAGTTTTCTTGAAATACGGCCACTCATGTTCATTTATGATTCGTCTACAGTGACCTGGGAGCAACCATGGCAAAGCTGAGCAGCTGCAACAGAGAGTACACGGCCTGCAAAGCTGAAAATGTTTACTACTTGGCCGGTTACGGAACCCTGGTATAGACAAAGCTATTTTCGAAGGAGAATTGAAGCACAACCTGAAATGCATAGAAACACACAAATTACTACAACATACTAGCATGGAACATAAATCTAAATTCTTTCGTGATCTAATTTCCAATGGAGCATCTTGTAAAAGCAGGGAAAATAAAACCTGGAGATTAGAGTAAAAAACCAAAACCAAAGCAACACAAAAAACACCCCAAGTATCGGACATCGAAACTTTGCGTAGCGGGAGAGGAAGAAGAATGGAGCGCAAAGATCGAAGGCATTAAGTTCACAACGATTACCATACACTTATTGTTTATGTATGTTTGTGTGTGGGTTCTATATTTCAATAAGTCAATTTAAAAAAATAGATTGAAGGCATATTTTACGTTTTGCCAAAATGTGCCTTTCTGGAATAGCATGCTTCTCTTTCTGAAAGCAGAGCTGTGCAGCTGGTAGGCAGCCACAAAACCCTTGCTGATTGACTGCTGAATGGATGGACACCCAGCTTGGATGCTGATCTGAATAGGAAATGATGAGGATGATCTTTGAATATTTCGCATCTCAAAGAAAATATCCATTGAGGGTCCTGTGGAAAGACTTAGTATATAGCCCTCCCCTTACTGGCTCTCTAGAAGTGCCACAGTCAGGTTCTCAAAAAGCCTGTCTATTCTTCTTTAGGACGTTTTTCAGTTTATTGGGGAGGGGATAACTGCGATGGAAGTTTCGACACTTGCCGTAACCCTTACAGCAGGGAAGAGAATTGTCAGGAGCGGATGAATGTGGCTGGGAGCGAAGGTCGTCCTCGTAATTTCCAGTGTGTGTGTATGCGTGTGTCGAACGCTTCGCTTCGTGATAAGCTCTTAGCATAGCAGTTCATGTACATAGTTTGTAACTACAGAACTATCTTTGTAGATATTCGTGTTCTCAAACATTTTATCGATAATTTGGGACGGCTCAGCTGGGCCCTCTGCTCAGGGTCCCACAGGGCTGCAGGTGTTGGGCGAGCTACATTCCCATCTGGAAGCCTGGGGTCCTCCAGGCTTGCGTGGCTTTTGGCAGAATTCAGTCCTGTGAAGCAGTGGAACCTGGGGTGGCTTGCTTCTTCTGGCTCAGCAGGAGCATGTCTCTGTGCTTCGGGGAAGGACCAAGTCCTCTTTTAAAGGGTAACCGACGGATGAAGTCAGGCCCACCCAGGATAATTCCCATTTGAAAACTTAAACTCAAGCGATGTGTGACCTTAACAGCATCTGCAAAGTCCCCTCCCACTTGCTATATAATGGAACCTAACCAAGGGAGTGACATCAGTTACTTGTGCCACGTAACCTAATCATAGCAGAACACCAGGCAGTGGAGACCGTGGGTGCCGTCTTAGAACTTTGATTATCACACTCTGAGCAGGAAAAGCATGGCTGAGAGACAGAGGGAGCCAAGTTTGAATCTTTTTTTTTTTTTTAAAGATTTATTTATTTATTTATTTATTTATTTTAAAAATATCTCTCCCCTTTCCCACCCCCAGTAGTCTGCTCTCTGTGTCCATTTGCTGTGTGTTGTTCTGTGACCGCTTCTATCCTTATCAGCGGCACGGGAATCTGTGTTCCTTTTTGTTGCGTCGTCTTGTTGTGTCAGCTCTCCGTGTGGGCAGCGCCATTCCTGGGCAGGCTGCACTTTCTTTTGCACTGGGCGGCTCTCCTTACGGGGCGCACTCCTTGCACGTGGGGCTCCCCTATGCGGGGGACACCCCTGCATGGCACAGCACTCCTTGTGTGCATCAGCACTGCACATGGGCCAGCTCCACACGGGTCAAGAAGGCCCGGGGTTTGTAGTAGACGGACACCCTATCCATTGGGCCAAGTCTGCTTCCCACAAGTTTGAATCTTAACTCTCCCACTTACTAGCTCTGTCACTGCACAAGTAACCTACACTTTCCACACACACCTCAGTGCCTTTAACTGTACACTGGAGGAGCAGATGTGGCTCAAGCAGTTGGGCACTTGCCTCCTACATGGGAGGTCCCAGGTCCGGTTCCTGGTGCCTCCTAAAGAAGACGAATAGACTCTGCAACCAGCAGATGCTGCAATGGGGCAGACACCGCAACGAGCAGACGCTGCAACCAGCAAAAAACACAGCAGCCAGCAGATGCTGCAACAAGCAGATGCAATGAGCAGACAACACAACCAGCACATGACACATCCAGCAGGGGGCGGATGTAGCTCAGGCGGTTGGGCACTCACCTACCATTTGGGAGGTCTGGGGTTTGGTTCCCAGTGCCTCCTAGAGAAGATGACAGGCACAGTGAGCAGACACAGCAAGAAGACACGGCAAGCAGACAACAAGCAGACAGACAAGGGAGTCATCTCTGGGCAGAATAAAAAAAGTGAAAAAAAAAATCTAAAAAAAAACCCCAAAACTGTAAACTGGAGCTCATTCTAGAACCTACCAGCCCAAAGAGTACAACACTGTGGTTGGCAAGAAGCAAGTGGTCAATAGATACTGGTTATTTTCATTAGATATTCATTTTCATACACCAGTAAATAACATGGAACATCACCAGAATATCCCTCACTGGATCTCCAAGAAAGCAAGACAAGAGGAGGGAAATTACAAACACAAATTAACCCTGGTTTCATAGAAGAAAGGGCTTACATTGGTAGTGGTTAAAAACAAGCTAGTTCAATAAATGGTGTTTTACCTCCAAGTGAGATACTGTATATGAAAGCACCAGCATTCAAGAAATAGTTGGTGGACTTAAACTTGGGCAGCAGCACTTGCTTAGTAATCGCCCTTGGCTTAACTGATTTGCTTATCTCCTGCTTAAAGTCACATCGCTTCCTTAGCCAAAGTCTTTCCCTTGGGAGTAACCCACAGAGCTGTTATAACAACGCAACCACGTCTGGGGAGGTGGCGCTTGCCTTCTTCCCCTCACTAAGATAAGACGTCTGTTAACAGGCAGCCAGTGGAGAAAGTCCCCGTGGGACGACATCTGCCCAAGCTCTTGGAAAGCGGCATGTAGCAAGTGGAGAAATACAAGTATCAAATCCCGGCCCTGTGGTTTCTGTACTGAAAAAGCACTCGATCTCATCTACCCCCTAGTTTCAAGTTCAAAGCCTGCACTGGGGTTTTCTGTGAAGGGGGAAAAACCCCAAACCCAAACCCAAGAAAACCATCCCCCGGAATTTGCTCCTGTCCTGGGAAAGAAAAAGGAACCGCTTCCCCTGCTGACAGGTTTCCTGCTCCGCAGAGAAAGCACAGCCGGGAGTAACCTCTGCTCACAGCAGTGGGGCAGAAATGAACACAGAGCAGGCTTTTGTGTTCTCAGTATATTGTCATCTTCGTCCCCAGAACGGCTTCTGGCCCAGCGATGGTGGAGAGTGCTGGCTTCTGAGAAGCCCTTTCCGGGGTGATGGGTGGGGCTCTGGGCCGTGTCTGGGGCGACTTGGAAAAGCAAAGTTCTGGCGGCAGGACCTGTGCAGTTGTCCTGGGATTCTGGAGAAGACTGGTGCTTTGGGCTCTTGGGGGCCCAAGGACAGTGACTCAAAGAGCTAACTCTTCTAAAGCCTTAAAGGGGGGAGGGCGGGAGGGAGCGAGAGAAAATGGCATCAACATGCAGCCGGCATTCTGTCTCACTGTCAAGCAATAGCCAGCTGTCTTAAGTGGCAGATGGAGATCGTGCTAAATTTCTGATAAAACAGGGAATTTTCAGGGGGCAGTAGGAAAAAGGAGACTTTAGTGTTGGTAGAATTTCTGGCCTTACCTTAGAATCCCTGTATATAATCTTTCCATGGTTATCATTAAATAATTGGAGGCGAACAGACTAATGGAGGCCACTATCCAGAAGTTTCCAAATATCCAGGTGTTTTGACATGGTAGAAATTTCTATAAATATATTCTGGGCTTTACCTAGGCTCCTTCTCACTTATTATTACTATTTTTTAAAAGATTGACATTTTTTCTTAAGATTTATTTTATTTATTTCTCTACCCTTCCCCCTCTGCTGTCCACTCCTTGCATCTATCCGCTGTGCATTCCTCTGCGTCTGCCTGCATTATCCGGTGGCACCGGGAAACTGTCTCCCCTTTGTTGTGTCATCTTGCTGCATTAGCTCTCCATGCGTGCAGCACCACTCCTGGGCAGGCTGCACTTTTTCCATGAGGGGCAGCTCTCCCCACAGGGCACACACCCCATGCATGGGGCATCCCTACGCGGGGGTGCCCCTGCGTGTGGCACAGCACTCCCCATGCACGGCAGCAACGCGCGTGGGCCAGCCCACCACACAGGTCAGGAGGCCCCAGGGATCGAACCCTGGACCCTCCGTAGGCTAGACGGATCCTCCATCTGTCAAGCCATTTCTGCCTCCCATCCTTATTTTTATTTGTTTATTGCACATATCTATTTGGAGGGGGAAGGGTAGGTGGGCCATGAGCAGACATTACTCATTCAGCACTTGTCTATGAAGCATCAACTGTGTATAAGACACTGTGGGGCCCAGAAGGACTCTGGCCTCGAGACTTGGGCAGTCCTACCCAGAGACTGCAAATCTTGGAATGCACATTGTTCAGAGTTGCACCAACGTCCATATTCCTCACTCATGTTCCGGAAAAAGTTGGTCCAAAACATTCAACCAGTTGCTGAATTCTAGAAGAGAACAAGAGTGAGAGTGAACTGACTGGCAACTCCACTAAGGTGCTTCCCTCGGTTTCCAGTTGCAGCGACGGTGAACTCAGTTTTCCCAGGCTGCACCAACAGCCAAGGTGAAGGCCAACCAGGGGGGCAAGCCAGCGTTCCACATCCCGCTCATCTTTGCCGCGTGTGCTGGCCCTCAGAACAACCAGTCCAACTGCTACCAGGAAGACAGAACGCCACCAGCGTGTCAGAGGCAGTCTTGGCCTCTGAACCCCGTGTTTTGTTTTCGCCTACACACTTCCTCCCGGGGCCCTTTGCTCATTCAGTGCTCTCCAGCTGCCGTTTCCCCCAGTCAATTCATCTCACTTTCTTTTTAGCCATCAATGGCAAAACAAGATAATTTACCTTTACTATTATCTGAGGCTCAGCATTATGCCCAAGATGGATCTATTTAAAATCTAGGAGGCCACTGCCAACAACAGAATGGGACCAGTAGTCGGGGGGCAACTGGGGTCCATATGGCCAATGGCTATTACAACTTATGCTAAGATCTGAGCAGTGATAGCTTGTGTTCCTGGCTTCTCCTATTTGATTAGGAGTCCACGAGTGTTTCTTTTCCCCCTCTTCTAACCATGTGTGGCATTTTTCTTGAAGCCACAAACAACCGAATATATGTATTATTTGCACCACTTGCAGTATTATTGCTACGAAAAATACCCTGGGTGGGCTCCGATGTGATTTTCGTCTTGTATTTCTGAATTGTCGGCTCCCTGGAAGCAGCTTGCCCACGGGTGGAGGCCTTGAAGCCTTTTGGACTAGCTTGCAGAGGAGGTGCATTTTAACCTTTTGCCCGTGAGAGCCCCTGACATGTTGGGGAAAGCCACGGCGGATGGCGTTATTTCAGTGTCGCCAGGAAAGGGGTCATAAACTGGGTCTCTTGATCCCCTCCGAAGATGTTTCAAGCGGCCTGGTCTCTCTGGACAAAAGCAGCCAGGAAGTGATTTTACTCCCCGGCCATGGCATTTTCAAATTGTGCTTTTTTTGCTCAATAAAGGTTAAAAAGGAAGTGAAACCTTTTGTACTCTTCTGCTCGGCTGTTTTTCCAGACAGAGCAGAAAGGCCCGCCCAAACATTCTTCTAAGGAGTTGCTAAGAAAGGGTAGAAAATAGCAGGCAAGTATGTCTGTTTGGCTGCCTGCTCTTTGACTATGAAATGAAAACAAAAAAAAAAGACATTGAATTTGGCGTGTGAAGCCAACACAACCGCAGTGCCACTCACTGTTCCTGTGGCGACAGGCCTGACAGACCTGCAGTATTCTAGAAGCTTGCGCTCTTCTCACTCCCCCCTCCCCAGCCTGCCCCAAGGAGCAGACTTAGGCATTTCTTAAGTAGGAAAACGATAGGGGCCACGCAGCAAGCTGGCAGAAGCACATGCAAATAGATACCAAGAACCCCAAAGAGTGACTCAATCATTTCCAGACAGACGGACAGTGAGCCTCCAGTCTTCAGCTCAGCTGTCACTGATTCAAATCCATTTGTTCTAGCTCTTGACGCAAATGGAAAGCTAAACTCGTAAACTTAACGTTCGTTATTAGACTTCTCTCTATCCTGTTATCTGCAGGTGGTTTTTAAAAGACAATATAAAGTAGAGTGATATTAAAAATCTAGTAGAGAAAGTGAAAACATAAAGTGCTTTTGGGTTTCCTTTCCCTGATTTTGAAGGGCTGAAGCTTTTTTCTTTTCCTTTACTCTACTATCTTAAACATTTTAAATGTCAGCCAGGAGTGAGATCTGTGGGACACAGAAGCTACATTTTACTCAACTTAGTGTCCCAGAAATGGAAGCTTTAGTGCTCATTGAATGAATGAATCTTCACCCTACTTGTGTCAAATTGGTGCATTTTCTATTTAGGACAGTGTTAGATTTGAATTCGACCAAGATCCTGGGTCAGTAGAACTCTTTGTGCTACTGGGATAAAATGAAGGAGGTGTTTAAGATTGTAGAGCTCATTTCTCTTTTTTCCAAGAGTAGGGAAGAGCTCTCATTTCCTGTTAATCATTTGCATTTCTATGGCCTATTATAACTAAAACATTTCAAAGTACCTCATAAAATGTGAGGATTTATTTAATTAAACTATACTCCTCATCTCTGGATGTTTACTCATCTAAGAACTGGAAAATCAAGGTCCAGATTTGTAAAGATATTTCTCTTCTCTAATTCTACATATATTTGCAGGATTTGAATAAATCATTTAATCTGGTAAAAAAAAAAAAGTATCAGCTTCACCCCCCCTCCCCTTTGGGTTGGAAATAAAACCTTTAACATAGATTTTGAAGATTCTTGCCTCCTCCAAATCGTAGCTTTAGTCACACATTCTGCTAACTAAACCACCATTATAAAAACCAACTGAACCATAAAGAAATTAGCTAAATAATTAAAATCCTCCTTTTCAAGGACTAGACCCTTTAATGTTCTTTCTCCTCTATGAAAATTCCTTGATTGCTCCATGCCTGAATTTTCAGTTTATATTACTTATACCAAAACAAGCAACTGAAAAGATTCCTAACTTTAGAAAAAACAAGTATGCCCCTTTTGCTATACCGTAACATTTTTGTGGCCTCCACAAGATACTATAATTATAACAGTGAGAAGAATCTCACAGCTAAGGAATTGCAGTCATTTGCTTGGGAAAACAAGTTTTCAACCCTGAATTGCTCCGTCCATGTTTTAACTCTACAAGGGCCCAGGAAACTGACACCCGCAGGTAAAGAACTTCTAGTAGAGTTCACTCAACGCCTTGGATGCCTCCTTGCTTTGTTTTCTCCTGGTTTCTCCTAGTCTATTTTTAGGGGATGAGAATGAGGAATCTTGCACAAGTGTGGCTCCACAGAAATGCTTCAGAAACTAGTTGCTGAGAGCAGGCTGGGAATTCTCAACAACCCTGCGAGCTCTCACGATAAAGTCCTTCATTTTAGGGGCTCTTGGGGGAGGGTTCACTGTGTACTGGAGAGAACAAGTCCCTGGCCTGCTAGGAGCTTGCCGTCTCCAAGGAGAGGTGATCAGAAGGAGTGAAAATAAATACTATAATGCGAGTTACTAAATCCACATGTGCAACATAGAGCCATAAGTTTGAATCTCACGTGAACTTGAATAGCCCTAGTGAAGGCGAAAGCATGATCTCAGAGCATCTGTCCCTTAGGTTTGAGGTCCTCAAACTTTTCAGGTCATGAGCCCTCTAAAAGAATTCTATAAAGAATCCGGGGGCTCGTTTCTTACTAGGACCAGTCCCTTGACTCTCTTTGGCCTGGGAAGAGACACTGTGCCGACCCTTCAAACAAATACTTGGTTGCGGCAACTCCTGTTATGTTTTAGTATAAAAGGAGGAACATCTAACCTCCATCTAGTCAGAATCTGACCAAATATTCACGAATTAGCAGTTTCCATCTCTGCAGAATTTGCCCTTTGAAGCTGGTTTTGCTGTCTCTTCTCACCACTGCAGGGTCCTTCAATTTTCTAACGAGCCCAAAGTTTCCAAAGATCCATTCCATCCAGAGAGGAACATCAGGGCTCTTGGCTCCATGGATGAAGGCTCCAGGCATGACCCACTGGCTGCTGGAAGAGTCAAGGGAAAAAAGATGGCAGCCCTATTACCCACTCTTCTCCCTTTCCTACTCTTGTGCGGGCACACTGCTTTTTCCTAAGTACATTTCTTTATTTTTTAAGATTTATTTTTTTTATCATTGTGTTTCCTCTTTGTGTCTCCTTTTTGCGTCAGCTCGCTGCACCAGCCCATTGCACCAGCTCGCCATCTTGCTCATCTTCTCCAGGAGGCACTAGGAACCGAACCTGGGACCGCTCATGTGGTAGGCGGGAGCTCACTTGCTTGAGTCACATCTGCTTCCTCCAAATACTTTTCATTGAAGTCTTTATACTCATCTTCTCAACAAGTTACTCTGAAAACTGTTGAAAAGGTGCCATTTATTCTCAGTGCAGAAACTGTCCTTCAGATTGCTTTGTGACTATCGCTTGGCTCTTACATCATATCTCCTATGAACTTGTGTTTGAACATCCTGACACTGGAACAAATCTTCACCCAGTAGAATCACCAACAGCTTCCTCATGGGCTGGTTGTAAAGAGCTTCTTGGTCTGATTGGCAATAACTCCAGAATCTTACCTCCCGCAGAAAAAATCCTCTAGCTAACTCTGCTCCCAAACCTCATCACTATTTCAAATCTCCAGGTTGCCATATGTGGAACCTAAATCACCTGATTGCAGTGGCAGAGAATTGGTTGGAAAGCACGTGAGTGTCTTCACATAAGGATTGTTAAGAGCTCTGCTTTGGGAAAACCCTGAGTTGTGTGGCTTGCTCCAAAGGCCCAGGTGCCTTTTCATTTGAATCAGTGTGAAGAGACATGCCATCGGCTCCATGTTTGTTTGTTTCAAGTTTTTTGTTGTCTGGTTCTGTGATGTTGTCAGGAAGTTGTAGACCAAATAGAACCAAATTCAGGCATACAAAGGTACTTGCACCCGACGCTAATTAGTTGGGTGACTTTGGGCAGGTCACTCTCTCTGACTTGGATTTTCTCATTTGTCAAACGACATCACTGGAGGAGGTTCTTGCCAGGTCTCGTCTGGGCCTTTCCATCTGGAAGGGTCTCGGGCCAATAGGAGGGCAGTACCGTCCCGGGTCCTTGCACAGCTCCCCATTCCTGGCATGTACGCACATCTTCAAATCGAGTTCCCTGCTTTAGAAAGAAGGGCGGATGGAAAAAGAGACCTGAAACCCAAGCAGTTTCAGTTCTGCCATAGAGAACCTTGAATTTAAGTGCTTTCTCCCATGAAACAGTGAATGGGTGGAAGAATCCTACAAAAAGAGAGCCCTGAGGCTAGATGTGCAGTGTGAGGCCCTTTTCTGTAGGTGACTCGTTTTTAGAACAAAACACATCACCAAAGCTCAACTGCCAAAAACGAGAAACAAAAAAGAAGAAAGAAAGAAAGGGCACCCCCCACAGTGCTCGAGGGCCACTGCTGAACACACAAGGAGAATGAGGTGGTGTGTGCACTGACGTCCGTTGACATAGGCCTCTGGCCTACCCGCCTGCCTCTGATGATGCCACACCTGCATATGTCAGGGCGATTTCTGCCATGGAGGTTTCTACTGAGCTCTGGAAGGCAGGGGAGTTTGCCCCCAGTCTCAAGACTTCCAAAAACAAAAACAAAAACAAAACCAGCGCTAGGAGGGAGAACACCATTGGGACTTACAGGCAATCACCTCTTCCGGGCAGCTCTGTGGGACGAGTGACCCTTGATTTGGAGAGTGTGACAACATCGGGGCCAGACATGGTGGCTGAGGGGGTAGCACCCTTGCTTCCTACAGCCTCCTACCAAGGCAGAGGGCCCTGGTGTGAAGGGGGCTGTCTTTGTTTTCTAGGGCTGCCGTAGCAAAGCGCCACAGACTAGATGGCTTCAAACAACAGGAACTGATTCTCTCTCAGTTCCGGAGGCCAAAGAGTCTGAAAAGGAGGTGTTGGCCAGGCCATGATCCTTCTGAAGCCTGCGGGGGAGAATCCTTCCTCGCCTCTTCCAGCTTCTGGACTCGGCCGGCCAGCCTCGGCTTGTGGGTGCATCCCCCAGCTCTGCGTCAGCCCCCTCACTGCCCTTCCTTCTCGGTCCGTGTGCCTTCTCTCCTTCTTATAAGGTCACCCGTCCTATTGGATTAAGGGCCCACCCTACTCCAGTACAGCCTTGTCCATACTGGACATCTGCCATGACCCTGTTTCCAAAGAAGGGCCCATTCTGAGGTACCGGGGGTCAGGTGGCAATAGATCTTTTTCGGGGATGCAGTTCAACTCATATCCAGGTCTGAGCACAGGGTCTGCAAATGATAGGTTTGCAACTTTTTAATTCCTTCGAATCCTGCCTGATGAATTTGTTCTGGGCACGTGATTTTCTGTGTGATTTTTCCTCGGGTTTTGTTATGCCAGCCCTTAACTGAAATACCAAACCCGGCAGGGAGTCAGGCGGTCTGTAACTGGAGTTTGGGAGCCCACGTGCACAAGAAAGGAGACTTGAGACGACAGAAATGCTGAGGATTTCAGAGGGAGGAACTAACCAGGAAAAACATATGACACTACGACGGAGGAATTTTTCCTTTTTTGGCCGTTCCTGAATTTCCGTAGTTGTAACCGTTCGTCTCAGGCTATTTCTCTGATTTGTTCACATCTTATACAAATGAAGAGTCTGTAAAAGACAACGTTTTGTAGGCCTTCCGCCTTTGTTTCTGCCTTTGTGAGGGAAGTTACTTATTTTCCCATAGGTCTCTTTCCCAAGCTTACCTTGGAATTTCGGTGTTTTATTATTTTTTCAGAGAGGGGGCAACAGATTTCATCTTCCTGTTTAGATACTGACCCCCCGGAAAACATGTTTCTCTGAGAGCTATAGATAGGGAAGGGGGATGTGACGTGGCCAGTGAATTTAAAGGCCTCATCGGTTCTGTGAAGGAAAACGAAAGAAAACCCGGCACGCAGGTTTGTAGGGAAGGGGTCAAGGGAAGTCAGACCTGCCGAGAAAGCCACGTGACATGGCAGTGGGCAGAGGCGAGTGAAGAGAAGCAGCCAGAGAATCAAGATAAATCCCAGTGGAAAGCAGGGCTGATTTCCCCCTGGGGCTTGGAGAGATTCGGGAGCCGTTTAAAAATAAATACTCAGCAGTTCTCCCAGGGTGTTAGAGATGGGAAGGGCCGACTCCCACACCACAGTGCACTGTCTGCCTGGGCCCCTTCCGGGTCTCGGGGGGCACAGTGAGTGGAACAGAGAGAGTCGCTGCCTTCCGGTGTGGGGACACAGACAAAAACACAGGACTGTGTAGTGCGTCAGGCGTGTTGACAAGTGCTGTGGGGAAAAGTACAACAGGCTAAAGACTCAGGGGAGAGCAGTCAGATCTTGGAGCCTATCATTTCTTCCCTTTGTGTGTCACTTACATTGATTCGCTTTTAAGTCCAAAAGGAACGGCTCAGTGCTATTCCCCTACCAGCTTACACCAGCAGTAGGGGCACCTACAATTTAGAAAGGGTGAATTTACCCGGTGGCCACTTGGGAGTCATTTAGTGTTGACTCAGCCAACTGGGTGGCCAATAAGTGTGGATGAGCATCTACACTTGGGCTCAGGGGGCTTCTCCGTGACGTGTGCGTGCACACATAGGTGGAGCAAAGCGCCTCTCCAACTTTAGTGTGCAGAGGAGTCACCTGGGGCTCTTGGGAAAACGCCAGTTTGGATTCAGAAGGTCTGGGGACAGGGCCAGAGGGTCTGCGTTTCCACCAAGGTCCCAGGCCACGCTGAGGCTGCTGGTCCGCAGACCTCACTTTGAGGAGCGAGTGAACAGGCGCCTCTGCTCCAGTTTGCTCAGTACCACTGAGAAAAGAAACAGACTCAAAGTTGGCACTTTTCTTTCTTCATTTACCTGTTGGCCTCCTCCCCTTCCGTGGAAGAATGCGACTTAAACACAGAAAACGTTACGAAACACCAGTGCCAAGCCTGAATTATGATGTTAGGCACGTAATTATCTGGGCAAGACACAGATGTCTCTGGCTGGGGGTTAGCTCGGTCCGCTGCCAGGGCCAGATGATAAAGTTGGGGAGAGTGGTACCTGAAACTCAGGGAGGAGAGAAGTGAGCCTGGGTTATCGCCACTTGAATAATTTGGGAAGTTTCCCCTTCCCCACGGATTGCCAGCTGAGGCTCCTGCGTGCTAAGCTTGGCTGCTGGAGTGACTCAGTCTGCGCCTGCAAATGAAAGGTTTTACTCTTGGCTGTGAAATAAAAATAGCAAATAGCATGGGCTGTGCAGGGGGCTTCCCTTGGCAAGGGGCTGCCCCTGTCCCCGGCTAAGTGCCGCTACTTGACCTATCAAAAGGCAAGAGGGACAGTGAGTCAGGACCTAGTTGGGGGCAGATTGCAGACCCAGTTTGTGGCGAGCTGGCCCACCTACCTGCTTCATGCAAAATCTCTCTTCTATTGCTCCCTCCATTCCTGCACACTTGCTGGCTTGCCCGAACTTCTCGCTGTCAACAGCTTTGCTTGAGCTGAGCTATGTGAATGCAAGTCCTGGGGGACTCAGAAGGCAGCTGGGGAGGGAAAAGCAAAGCCCCACCCTGGGATCTTGCTTCCATTTGTGAGAACTGGGCCCCCCACGTCTTTTGCCTCCGTGGAGAAAGGTGGGAATGATAACCAGGACAAGTTACAAGTGCTGCGTCAAGGTGGATGAAGGCCGGGCAGCCCCTGGTGCTCTGCGGAGGCAGGCCCAGTTCCGGTGGGCCTAGGATTTTGCAGCCACCTGGGGTTGCATTACAATGTGAGACTTTGCCCCATTCGGTTCGTCTTTGTTAAGACCCAGCCGCGGATGTGAGGACCGGGTGGTGAGTCCCGGCTGGAGATCTGACTTTGGATTTCTAGATATTGGCTAAAGTCTCTCAGGCTGCCTCGCTCCTCCTACAGCCTAAACTTGTCACCCTCGGGGAGAGGGGTCAGGTGCCTTGGAACAGTTGGGATCCTCCTGAACGCTCTCAGGTGGGACAAATGGAATGCTCTGAGCCGCCAACCAATGGCCTGGAAGGTTGTATTGCACTCTGGAATATTTGCTGGTCTCTTTGGTTCAGAGTTGAACCCGAGAGGTGGCAAGTGGAAATGAAAATCTAGCAGTTACCAGAAAGATTTTCCACGTCCCACAGAAGCCATCCCAGGGAAACAAAGCCGGGCTCACTGAGCCAGGATGGGCTCCCGCTGATAACAGCCGTCCTGCTTTGGGAAGAGTGAAGGCACACACTCCCTCTCTTTCTTCACCCAATCTCGGGGCTTTGTGAGTTAGGTGCTGCGGGGCTCCCTGGGGGCAAGGCCTAGGGCCACCCAGCTTCTGCCTGAGGCCCAGGACTTCTGCCTGAGGCTGTGGTTTTTGCTTGGCAAACACCAGCCATTTCCAGAAGGGGCTTCTGGGAAAAAAAGAAAGAAGAAAAAAGGAAAAAATCACTTCTCACTGTTAAGTCAAATGGCCCTTCTCGCCATCACTTTGCTTTGTAGTTTTAACTGCTGCCACTTGCAGATGGGGTGTATGTAAGTGGATGCCCACTTAAAGGGCCACTATGTAGCTCTAGGGAGTGACCCAAGCCCTGGGATGGGGCCAAGACAAGTTTAAGCCATTTTTTTTAAAGATTTATTTATTTATTTATTTATCTCCCCTCCCTCCCCACCCCAGTTGTCTGTTCTCTGTGTCTATTTGCTGCGTGTTCTTTGTCCGCTTCGGTTGTTGTCAGCGGCACGGGAATCTGTGTTTCTTTTTGTTGCGTCATCTTGCTGTGTCAGCGCTCCGTGTGTGCGGCGCCATTCCTGGGCAGGCTGCACTTTCTTTAGCGCTGGGCGGCTCTCCTTACGGGGCGCACTCCTTGCGCGTGGGGCTCCCCTACGCGGGGGACACCCCTGCGTGGCAGGGCACTCCTTGCGCACATCAGCACTGCGCATGGGCCAGCAAGCCATTTTTCTTATTGTACTGCTAGCCTTAAAACATAGTGATGTCTTTTGAATAAACTTTTAATTGGGGGATAATTTTAAATTTGCAGAAAAGTTGCAAAGATGGTGCAGAAAAGTCCCTTACACACTCGCCCATTTGCCCTAATATGCATGGCTCGCATCGCCTTGGTACATTTGTCAAAACAAAGAAATGTTGACCGCTGTCACCTCTGCTCCATGGTATTTGGAGTTTGCCAGTTCTTATCTTCTCCAGGAGCCCATGCAGGGTGCCAGGCTGCCCTGAGCAGCACGCTCTTCCTAGCAGACCTCCACTTGAGCAAATCACGCTGCATTTACATCCCACGTGTCCTATCTCTGTTCTTCTACCCGGGCTTAACTGAGCCCTGATCCTTGAGGGGCCCTGGCTAGCCGGCCTCTGGGAGAGTAAGCTGAAGAAGGCCTCAAGCAACTCGCCATCTAGGGGCCATGGCTGATGCACAGGCCACACCGGGGGACGCACACAATCCGAGTGGTTTAGAAACAATGCCGGGGGATTGCCAAGGCAGGCATCGTTCCTCCGCGGGCCTCTGGGAGGACACCTTGGAGATGAGCCGGGAGGGTCAGAAGTGGTCAGGATGGGGGGAGAGAAACGGGCTAGGAGAGGGAGGGCAGGGAAGGGACAAGCAGGCCCCACCCAGCTGGACTTCTTCAGGGAAAGTGCTGCGAGGTGCTGATTTGGTCACTCAAGATGTGGCCTGTTCAAACTGGGAAGTGTCCTGGTCTCCAAAATGGACGGCGAGGAGTGTCTCAATACTGGGAATAGTGTGTGCATGTGTGTGTGTGTGTGAGAGAGAGAGAGCACACGCTTTCCAACAGGAGCCCATTAGGAAGAAAACCCACTGCCCTTTCTTTTACTGGCAGCCATTTGAACTATTTGCTTTTATAGCAAAGAATGCACAAAAAAAGAGTGGCTTTGTTCCTAGGCTGAAGGTGCAAGAAAACAACAACAACACAACACACACACAAAACCCAACTCTACCATGCCAACAGCCGGGGAGAAAGTCATTCCTTTCATTTGCTGGATTTTAATTTTGCTGGCGGTGAAGGTCAATGCCGTTTCCTCGCCCTCGCGGTGCCGGGCCCTGCCGCAGGACACGCTTGAGCAGCCGAGCGAGCACCTACTTTCCCAAGCCCCCAAGTGGCCACAGGAAAACGGGGCAGTCAGGCTTCCACGCAGGCTCAGCCCGATCCCCAGGGAAGAAGAATCGTGGGGTGCCCTGGAGAGCGAGACCGAACACAGAGCTGAGAGCAGCGTGCTCCAGAAGCGGGGTGCCCGTGGGTGTCAGCACTGTCGCCCTACAGGATTTCAGGCAGAGTTCAAGCAAAGTATTCCCAAGTCCCCCTTTCCTTCTTCAAAGCGTAACTTCGGTTCTCCCACAGGGATCTGCTTTCTCCATGCAAAGAAGGCCACGTGGTAGGAGCAGGGGTCTTCTACTCCGGTGGTCCCCCCAATTCTCCACCAGCAAAGTGGGGCAGCTGGCAGGTGAGGACCAGCCAGCAGTGGGAGGGCCGTGGGACTCCATGTTCCAGCTGTTTAGCTCCCGGACTCATGAGGTAGGTGGGCTTCACCCAAAGGAAGAGGACAGGGTGAGACTCCAGGGGGATGGCCCTGGGGGACGGGAGAGGGTGGGGGCGACTGCCCTGGCTGTGCACACCTGACCTTTCTGGACCTCGGCTTTTCTTCATCTGTAGATGAGAATGTGATCCTCTCTGCCCTGCCAACCTTGCAGGGTTGGAGACAGAATTAAAAACAACAACAAAAATAAACGAAGACAAATCACCTCGCCTGGGGTAGTGGCGGCCAATGAAGGGTGGCTGTTGTTCACACTACATCCTGTATCAGCATAAAGAAATAATTTTTTACTGTTGAATTCCTCGTAAATATGAATTTCTCCTTATAGTAGACAAGGAAATAAACCTTATGCTGCTAGGGAAAAAAATCTGTATCTCTGTCTCTAGCTACCTCTACCTCTACATCTATCTATATCATCTATATCTATACCTAGAACAGTTTGCCTGTGCGGATGTGCAGGTCCTCATCCCCGGAACCCGAGCATGTGGTAGGTTACGTGGCAGAGAACGAAGGTGACAGGTGGGATTTGGTTTGCTCATCAGATGCCCTGAACATAGCCGGCTAATGCCGGATTATCCAGGTGGGCACAATGGAATCATGAGGGTCCAGAAAAGTGGAAGAGGAAGATGTGGCTATGGAAGAGACACCCAGAGTGGGGACAGCATGAGGACTCGGCTCAACGTGGCTGGCTTGGAAGATGGAGGACAGGGCCGCCAGCTGAGGCAAGGGGGTGGCCTCTAGAAGCTGGAAAAGACAAGGAAATGGATTTTCACCAAGAACTTCCAGAAAGGAGCGCAGCCCTGCCCACAGCCCTGGCTAAGTGCAGGGAGAGCCTGTCAGACCTCTAGAGCTGTGGGATATGACGCTCGTGTTGTTTCAAGCCCCTGAATTTGTGGTCATTTGTTTCAGCAGCAATAGAAAACAAATAGACCCATCCGAAGAAATTCCAGAATAACAGGCACTTCCTTGGACACAGACATGAAATGTTTCTTGGCTGCTCAGTCTTTCAGGAGCCTCCTTTGCTCTTTTCCTCATGTATACTCACAGACAAATTAATCCACCCCCCCATCCCACCCCCATTTGCCTGGCATGAATTCGAGTTGCTGATTGGGAACACAGAGCTCTTTTTATACTTTCTATGATGTTTGCAGAGATTCATGTACAAAATACTCTTGCATTGGGCTCCCGGGTTTGGTTTTGAACAGGGTGTGCCAGGGGTAAATTAAAAGGGAAATTCCAGCTCAAGAGCCAAGTGTTGGTAGATTCCAACTCAAAATATTTAGAGAAGAAAGAAGGGTAGGGTCAAGTGGGCCTTTTCCCTCTGCTTTCAGGGTTTCTCTGGAAACGAGGCAGATACTATTGCTTCTCCTTTGCTCACTTTGAACAGAAAACCAGAGGTGAGTGAGAGAAGCTGGCTTCACATGGTTTGACTCCCTGAAAGAGCTAGAAGGGACTGAGAAAAAGCTAAACTCCTAGGTGAACATCTGCGAAAGGATTTGGAACTAAGGGTAAGGAAGTCCCGAGGCCTGCTAAAAGGGAAGGAAAGGCTTTATTTACTGGCCCTGGATCGTACTTCCTGTTGTGAAGCTCAGCTCTGTTTCATAACGGCTGGGGGCCTGCAGAAGCTTGTGCTCTCATGAGGAAGCCGCGGCATTCTTGGTTCCTCCATGTTACCCAAGTTGATGACCCCTACCCCACAGTGAAACAGACGCAGGAACGAGATGGTGAAATGATGAAGCTACTGTTTTTCACATTTGCAGGGGTATCTTTTCCTACCTAATAATATTGAATATGCAGCAAAGCCATATTCCTGTGCTTATCCTTTGCTTGCCTGAAGATGAAAACAGCTTAAAGAGATAAGCACCCACAAGTTGAGGCCTGCGGCATGTGTCAGTTGTCACAGCACAGCCAGGAGCTATAACAACCAGTCCAGTGCTTTAAAAAAGGAATTAGGTTTCTGGCTTTTTTATCATAGAAACTTGCCACAAATGCCATGAAAACTGGTTTTGCAGCAGATTTTGCCTGGCAGGTCAGCCAAGGAATTGGGAGATGAAATTTTTAGCCTGACAGGAGACATTCTAATCTGCTTGTATTCTTGTGAGGATGAGTGATATTGTGGCTAGGTTTATATGTGTAAAGTGGACTAAAAACTGAAAAGAGTCCTTAGATACCACTTTGGATAAATATTCAAATTCTAGATTTCTCAGCCAAAGGATCTTTTAGGTTAGGGAATAGAGGTTGGGCTCCGTCATCACACTGTGTGAGTTTGAATCTGGGTTGGGCCCTTGACTGTGTGTCCTTGACTCTGTTAATTAATATCTCTGTGCCTCAGTTTCCTCATCTTTAATGGCTAGAGTAAAAATACTTATGCCATATGGTTGTTGCAAGGATCAAGTAAGTCGATATTTGAAACCCGCAAAACAGTGCCTGGCACTAAGAAAATGTTCAATCAATGTTAGCTGTTTCGACTAGACGCAGCGGATGTATATTCATGAGAGAGGAATGAAAGGCACCAAAACAGACCAGTCGCAGCAGGGAAGCAAAGCTTGGGAGCCCAGGAAACGCCGCCCGCCAACATATACCTTATCACTTGCACCCACCTTCAAGAATCTACACTGTCTTTCCAAGCTTCTTTTCTAGCCTCATTCTCATGATAATCCTTCCAGAAGATTCTGTACCAGACATGCTAGTCTCCTAGACCTTCCCATCTCCTTCCCTGGACTCACATCATTTCTTCCCTCATGACCTAAATTCTGCCCGTCCATCCTGCTATGAGTTCTCTTCCTGTTTAAAGTTTTCCTCCTTTGAATTCATACTAAAAATCACAAGGCTTTCAAAAAAAATTGAAGAGAATTTAGCTGTTTATGTTATCAATGAGAAAAATCTAGGCCAGAAAAGTTGCATGACTTGACAATCTTATTCAACTAAGTATTTGGAAAACACACCCCAAAAACCCCGGTTATGACTCCCTTACCACTGCGCCATAGTAAATATTGAGCACGCCACCCCACTGGCAAGAAAAGTCTACCTGCCCTATTTGTTCCTTCTATCACTGTGTAACCTTTGGGGGTTGGTTTCTTGTCTCTCCATTAGATTCTAAGTGCTCTGTGGCAGAGATCAGATGTAAGCTTTGCATTTCCAAAGAGCTCTCAAGCCCAAATCTCAAATTCTTGATCCTGTTAAGAACCTTTGGTGTCAATATTTATTGAAACTTGTATTGGTTCAATGATTAGATGGCGCCTTCTCTTGCAGTACAACCACCCATAAAAGGCGTGGTTTGTCCCTCCATAGAGGCCCTGTGGACAGGGGCACCACGCTCGGTGTGGGCCTGACTGCATGCATTCTGGCTGTATCCCAGCCTGCGCCATTCTGGGCTCCGCCCCAAGCCGCTGGTTCTCCCAGCGTCCTTAGCATCCTGCCCGTATTGACCGTACTGGAAGTGAAACCACAGGCTCACTTCTCCTGGTACGACCCGGTACACCAGGAAATAAAAATAAAAAAGCAAAAAAGCCAAAAAAAAAAAAGCAAAAGGAGAACAAGCCTGAGGCAGACTTGGGAGGCCAGCCAATTACCCACTCTTGGCCTCTTTTTCAGGCTCCAGGGAACAGGCCACCAAGTTCCTTTTGCAGGGGAATGTAGGACAGTTTCAGATGGCCAACTGCGAGCCTCTCCTCTGGGAAACGTAAGGAAGGTGGGCTCCTCACCTGATAGGATGGGGTATCCCCTGATAGACAGGGGACACTGTGCGGACTTGTGGGGACGCATGGCATGGAATCTTCTCATGTTTTCCTTTCTTCTGGATGAAACGTGTGCTGAAGACTTAGGAGAGCCAGTCGTTGAGTTGGCATTGGATTGCCCCACCTAGTTGCACAGGATCCTGACCTTCTGCAACTTGACCTTTAAACCTTGGGAGGTTTCTCTCTGATGCGACCTCATAAATTTCTAAGGGGCAAAAACATGGCCAGGCCTTCTTGGAATGCCTCTGCCCACCATTTGTAGCTTTCCACTGTCTAATTCGGCTCCCACATTCCATCCCAGCCCAGAAGTAGTATTCCTTCCCATAACTTTAGAGCGAGGAACTTGGGTTAGATGGCGCATGCCGGCCAGTTCCAACCTCCTAAGCATCTCCCTTCTGTTGGTGTGGTGTAGTTTAGGGAAAAGAAGGCAGGACTTGGAGTCAGATTGGGGTTCCAAAGGCAGCAACCCTGCTTCTTGGCTTCTTGAATGAGTTTCCTGCTCCAAGGTTCAATTTCCCCATCCCTACAGTGGGAATGACAATGCCGGGCTCAAAGTATAGTTGAGAACATTAATGAAGTAATGCTTGTAGAACACCTAGTATAATGCCTGGCACCCAGTACGCACTGAATGCATTTAGCTATTATTATTATTATGTGTTAATAGCATTAGTAATCTTCCATGGGATTAAAAAAAGCACAGGTCAGGTGAATGAATCCTTGAACTGAGTTGTTAAAATGCTAGGAAATAATCAACGCCAGTCTCTGCCGTCAATCCCCTAGCCTTTCTCCTTCCATTCTGGGGCCCAAATCACATCCTATTGCTATTATATAACAGATTTTTTTGGTCTGGTTTCCACCATATTTCACTTTTTCGTGGATCCCATAGCATCTGATAAAGTACATGCGTGATAGGTGTTTTAGAAAACATGTAATACATTGAATCGATCATTTTGTACTTAACCAACCAGTCTACTCTGCCAAATAATCATTATGGCAATTTTCACCGTCCTGAGCAATTTTCAGAGTGAGTTGACTGGACAGAGATGCACTGGGACTGCTCATGGCCACACACTGAGCTGCACTTCAAGGTTTTCCTTGACAATGCTAAGGAAAGCTTTCAGAGCTCCATGCAAAGGAGGGAAGCCATTCTGGAGCTGGTGGAAGTGGCACAGAGGCTGAGCAGAAAGAAATAGATCCCTTCTGTTGAGCAGCCACTATGGGGCTGGCACTAGCCGCACCTCATGTCTCTTCATCCTCCCAGCCTTCCTGAAGGTGGGAATGTTTGGTCTTCCATTTCACGCATGAGGAAATGGAGACTCGGAAAGAGAAGTTCACTTTCCCATGGTCCGGGCAGGACAGATGACTTCACAGCCTTGCGTGGGCTTTTCTGCCATGCCACCTTGACTCCTCCGCAGCGTGGGCAGCAGGGATTGCCTCACCTTTGCCCCTACGCCAAGAGTTGGCGACGTCTCCTGAGTAAGCCAGCTCTCGCTGAGCCCTCTCAGACCATTGGATGGCACTTCGCAAGCATATTTTCAGCTCTCTCGAATCTCCCTAGATCTGCCAGGAAGTCATTCATTGCGTGCGTTCTGAAATGATAAAGTTTGAGGTAGACTTTACAATAGATTATAGGACTCAGTTGAACAGAATGAAAATATTCCACCTGATGCCTCATCCCCTCCCAGCTATCACTGCTTCGGAAGAGTTCAGGTCTAAGACTTCAGAGATGGCTCCTTGGAGCAAACACACCCAGGATCTCCCCGCAGACACGGACTCTCGTGACGACCAATCAAAAGAGGACAGGAAGAAACTCCCTATCTTACAGGCACCGGCCATAATGCCCTTAAACACTAGAGTGCGATAAGATTCTGTTTAAAGTTTTGTTATTTTTCCGACTGACATAAAGGATGCCCCTGTATTTAAGTCATTTCTATTACTCTCTCTACGTTACCTCTAAACTGGGAAGGAGATAACGGTCTAAATCATCTATCTGTCCAGTTCTATTCAATGAATGAATTGATGAATGGGCTTGATAGATTTGACTTAACTAGCTATTCTCTAGGTCAATAATCATTTGAACTATTTCCACACACTTTGGTCTTCCAATAATCTGCACCCTTTCCCCCCAACGAGACCCTCTAGGCTGATGGATCTCTCTATGGTATGGTGAGAGAACAGTTGCAACGGCGGAAACCAAAATGTCCCTGCTCTTTCTGGTTTGCCCCTAAAAGTAGCTCACACTTTAAGGTCACTGCTTACGACTGCCGATTCAGTTGTAAAATGATTTTTACATTTATTTTGCTACACATGGTTCACTTGCCAGAAATGCCACCACCAGGATCTACCGATGGATTCAATTCTGCACGGGTTCAAAACGGAGGTGAAAAGGGAGGTGTTTCTTTTTGTTTTGTTTTTTTAATCCCCCCCCCCTTGCGGCTTGCTTGCTGTCTGCTCTCTGTGTCCATTCGCTGTGCGCTCTTCTGTGTTTTTGCTTGTCTCCCTTTTTTTTTGTTGCGTCACCTTGCTGAGTCAGCTCTCCACAGAGCTTGCAGCCCGGGTGGCACCCTGCGGCATGCAGGCGAGCCTGCCTTCACAAAGAGGCCCCAAGAAGTGACCCCAGGGCCTCCCATATGGTAGACGGGAGCTCAACTGATGGAGCCACAGCTGCTTCCCTGAGGTTTTAATTTAATTTGTCATCCTCGCTTTCCCTTGATCCATTAGAGTTGTCAAATTGGGTTGTTCTGTGACAAATACCACAAACAGAACACCCTTCCCTCCCTCCCACCCCCACCTCATTACAGTTCCTTTTCCTGTACCCTGAACAAAGAACATGGGAGGTTTCCTGCATGGTAAATTCTCCTTCTGTGCTTGCCCTTGGGAGAAGTTTAAAAATCAGAGCTAAGCGCATATTTTTTTCTCTCCATAAATCACCACAGAATTGGGAAGTGGATTTGGCTCAATGGATAGAGCATCCACCTATCACATGGGAGGTCCAGGGTTCAAACCCCGGGCCTCCTGACCCATGTGATGAGCTGGCCCATGCACAGTGTTGATATGTGCAAGGAGTGCCCCGCCACACAGGGGTGTCCCCCACGTAGGGGAACCCCACGTGCAAGGAGTGCACCCCATAAGGAGAGCCGCCCAGCACGAAAAAAATGCAGCCTGCCCAGGAGTGGTGCCACACACATGGAGAGCTGACGCAGCAAGATGATGCAACAAAATAGACACAGACTCTGGGTGCTGCTGACAAGAATATAAGTAGACACAGAAGAACACACAGTGAATGGACACAGAGAGCAGACAACTGGGGGGAGGGCAGAGAAGGGGAGAGAAATAAATTAAGAAAAAAAAATCATCACCACAGAATTAGCCTCTGACAGACCAGCAGCTGGAATAACTCTGAGCCAACCCTGGGGATGTCGTTCTTATTCACAAGGATGGGCTTTCAGTGCCCAGGAGCTACCCTCTGTGGTACTGGAGGACACCGTGCAGTGTGCAGTGGGCTTCAGTCAGCTCATCGAATTGTGCCATCTTTTTCATTCTCAGTGTGATGATATTGTTCTTGTGTAAGATACACAACCCCTGACCATTTTTCTCCCTTCAGATAAACAATTCCTCATGAAGGTTCCCCATAGTACTTTTCATAGTAACCGTAATAAGTCAAAGTTTGAAAAAAACTGAATATCTGATTAAAGGCAATTGCTCAGATAAATTACCATACGGCAAGATGGAAGATTAGGCATCTATTTCAAATGGGCTGTCTGAAGGGTATTTTTTGTCTTGGAAATTATTAATAATGCTATAGTGAACAGGCATGTACTGTATCATGTATACTTCTGTCTGTAGGCTATATTCCCAAGAGAGGAATTGCTAGCTCAGAAACTTCAATTATTAGTTGAACTATTAGTTCACATATTAATAGATATTGGAAAGAAAAATAAGCCCTTTGAAAAGATAGTACAAACTTATAATCACAAAGCAATATTCAACTGGAGGAGATTTTTTTCCAGGGAACCATTTTAATCCATCTATCTTGTTCTAAGAAAAAAATGGAATGAATGCTCTAGAATAAACTCTAAAACACCAACTGGTATTTTCATTCAAATAGCATCATTTTTCTGGAAAGCCATGTAGAGAAGAGAGATTAACTGGTAACTATATATAAAGCATTTGTTTTTTGTTACTAATCAGCTTCAAAATTTATTTTTACTGTGATTATGAAAATATTAGATGCTCATCATAGGACTTTTAGAAGATAAAGGCAATGAAAGAAAAAATTATAAAAATGCAATCAGACTGGATGGACATGTCAGGCAGACTTAACTTCCTTTCTTCACTTAGCCTGGGCATTTTTCCATGTCATTAACATTTTTTCTTCAGTATAATGTTAATGATTTACGTATAGCTACACCATAATTTGTTTCATCTCTCCCTTCCTTTGGAACACTTAAGTTATTGCCATTTTGGGTTATTTTAAATAATAATGTGACAAACACCCTTTTAGGTAAATCTCTGCTTATTTCCTTACTACAAGTTCTGAGACATTGAATTGCTGGCTCCAAAGAATTTACAGATATTTTTAAAGATTCGATCAGGTGTCCCTAGATTGTCTTTTAGGTTGGGACAATTTACACACCAGCCAGGGACTCATTTGCCCTCCCTCTCCCAGTCTTTGATTGGGAAAATGGGTATCTTATTTTCATTTCTCTAATAGTAGAGTTGAATAATTTTAATGTTTATTACTGCCTATTTGAATTTCTTCTTTTGGAACTTTTCTACTCATGTCAGTAGCCCACTTCTCTATATCTGTATCAACCATATCTAATATCTCTTTAGTGTGTGTTTGTATTGACCTCATGCTTTTAGTGCCTGCTTTGCAATTATTTTTCCGGGGTTGACTGTAGACCAGCTTTAACCACCACTTTATGTATGCTAGCAATGGCATAGGTTATGCAAATATTGCAGTTGGAAACATGTTTTTTAAATATCCTAAAAGCTTCAGTCTGTGTGTAAGTTGCTAGGTGTCACTAACATGTTTTGGGCCTCAGTTTCTTTCTGTTTAAAATGAAGGGATGGACTTTACGGCCCATCTCAACTCTAAAAATTCTATGATTTTATGGTTTCTCTTAGCAATGATCATAATAACCAGGAGACCTCTTCCTTCTATCATAAGAATATCTCATTTTTTTTAAGGATTTATTTTTCATTTATTTCTCTCCCCTTCCTGCCCCCCAGTTGTCTGCTCTCTGTGTCCATTTGCTGTGTGTTCTTCTGTGTCCGCTTGGATTCTTGTCAGTGGCACCGGGAATCTGCGTCTCCTTTTGTTGCATCATCTTGCATCAGCTCTCCGTGCGTGCGGCACCATTCCTGGGCAGGCTGAACTTTCTTTCATGCTGGGCGGCTCTCCTTATGGGGCACACTCCTTGCATGTGGGGCTCCCCTACATGGGGGATACCCCTGCGTGGCATGGCACTCCTTATGTGCATCAGCACTGCGAGTGGGCCAGCTCACCGCACGGATCAGGAGGCCCTGGGTTTGAACCCTGGACTTCCCATGTGGTAGGCAGATGCTCTATCCGTTGAGCCAAATCCGCTTCCCATGATATCTCATGTTATAGATTGTGTTAAATCCTCATAAAAACCTTTAAGGTCTGAGGATCACTGTGCCCATTTTACAGAGAGGAAACCAAGTTACAGGCAAGTCAAGTAAGTTGTCTGAGGCCACAGAGCCATGGGGGGCAGAGGAGCCAAGATGCCACCCCAGGTCACTTAGATGGTAGAACTGTGTTCTCTTTCTCTCCCTTCTCTTCTCCATCATTAACAGAAAGAAGCCAGTGTTGAACTGAACCCTCCAGAATTTTCAGTGTTGTGTGCTCTAGCCTAGCTCAACAATGTTTATTTCTCTGTTCCTGGGGAGGAGATTCTTAAATTGTGGCCAATTAATTGTATAAATCTAAACTTGGTTTTAGGTTCTGCATGTCTTATGTTGTAAGGTTAAGCTTTTTTGTGTTTTTTTAATGTTTATATTTCATAATTTTTACAGGATGCTGTGCTTGGTAGCACTGAAACAAAGGCAGAGTAGAATTGTGGGGGGAATCTTGGTTAAGTCAAGTTGAGGCACTTTCTCTGGCAGATCTTGATTAATAGATCCCACCAGGTGGCCTCCTGTGGCCCACACAGAAATCCCAACGGGATTTTCTTGTTAATGATGCGTCATGGCTGATGAGACTGAAGGGTAGTTTTGAGAATCAGGTGAGATTAAGTGTGAAGAGGAGGGACTCCCTAAGTGCTGGCCATCACCTTTTTCAGAACACACCTGCCCCTGCCAGACTCACAGTCCAAAAGGCACATTCTAGCATTTTGTACCAGGTAAGAGATCAGGGTTCCCTCCAAATCTATATCACTTTGGACATTTTATCTTTCTTCCAAAATCACTTGCATGTTCCACATTACCAGAGAGCAAGGACAAAATGCTTGGTCTTTCATTTCAAGTTTTTCTTCTCACTATCTTAAGTGTTCATCTGTCTTCCAGAAAACCACTTTGCTGGTTGGTCATCTTGGAGCCATCAGTCTTTTCCAGTTGACAAATACCTCCTTAGTCCTAGAGTAGATCGGATCTTGGAAAGCACTGCTGTTAAAGGTAGGCTCTACCACTGGGAGCAGGTTATTCGACCTCTCCAAGTCTCAATTTCTTCATCTGTAAGAAGGAAATCATTATAACACCTCAAGGGATTTTAGGGCTAACCATGGCAATGCTTGTAAATGTCTTAGCCAATGGGTGCCAAATCTATCCCACTGCCTGTTTTCTGTAAATAAAGTTTTACTGGCACACAGCCACATCCATTCATTGATAGATTGCCTATTGCTGTACCCATGCTATATCGGCAGAGTTGGGTAGTTGCGATAGCGACTCTAAGGCCCGCAAGCCTGAAAATGCTCACTATCTGGCCTTTTGCAAAAGTTTGCTGATTCCTAGTAAAATCCTATGTAAAAATAAGATATGGCCGAATTAAGAACACCCTTCATTGACTCACTAGTTTATCTGCACATTCAAGAAGTATTCGTTGAGCATGGATGCGGGCATTTGTACATGAATAAGGCAAGTCCCCACCTTCAAATTGCTCAAAGGATATAGGGGAGAGAGTGTGATTTGATGAGTTAAGTGCTGATCTAGATATAACTGGGCTCCTAGATAGTGGGTGGGGGGGAATGAGTTGGTGTGGTAATGGCCTGGGGTGGGGGGGGAGGACAAGTTGGAAGCTTCTAGAAATGGATGACCTCTGATCTGAGCCCTGGGTAGAGAGCTAGTTGGAGAGAAGCAGACTTGGCCCAGTGGTTGGGGCTTACGTCTACCACATGGGAGGTCCGTGGTTCAAACCCCAGGCCTCCTTGACCCATGTGGAGCTGGCCCATGAGCAGCGCTGATGCACACAAGGAGTGCCGTGCCACGCAGGGGTGTCCCCCGCGTAGGGAAGCCCCACGTGCAAGGAGTGCGCCCTGTAAGGAGAGCTGCCCAGCGCGGAAGAAAGTGCAGCCTGCCCAGGAATGGCACTGCACACATGGAGAGCTGACTCAGCAACATGATGCAACAAAAAGAGACACAGATTCCCATGCCGCTGACCACAACAGAAGCGGACAAAAGAAGAACACGCAGCAAATGGACACAGAGAACAGACAACTGGGGGGGGCGGGGGGGAGAGAAACAAACGAAAAAAAGAGCTAGTTGGAGACCCTTGACCCGTGTAGGCTGTTCTTTCTTCACTCACTAAATATAGCTTGAAAAATTCAGACAAGATTCCTGTCCTTATAGTGAATACATTCTAAGGCAGACAATTAGCAAGTTGACCGAGGAATGAAGCTCGTTTCTGCGTATGACACACCCTGAAGAACAGGGGCCAGGCAGGTGTGCTCCAGAGCATGGTGGCTTGGTGGGGTGGGGGCTGGGCAGAGTTTTATCTCGAGTGGTCTGGGAAAGTCTCACTCTAGAGATGGAGAGCACGTGCCGAGGCAAGTGTGCCAAAATGGAGCCAGCCAGGAGTCGACTTGTAGGACAAAGGGCCCCAGGCTGAGGAGCAGTGAGGGTAAGGGCCCTGGGAGGCCAGAGACCGCTTGCTGTGTGGCGGGGAGGGAGAGACCTGCCTGCTGGGTGGTGACGGGGGCGGGTGGGTGATGTATAATGAGGCTGGGGGCCCAGGTTTATGGGCCTTTTGCCATTCGCTTCTTCTCTGGCAATGGGTGATGGGTGGGAGGTGCGGCGCAGGCCAGGCAGGTGGGAGGTGTGACGCAGGTGAGGCAGGATTGGAAGGGAGGGTTCGTAATAACAATGTATACCTATTATGAGCCTTTCTGTGATATGACCATTTTCAGAGGATTCAGAAGGAGCCCCTGGCTGGAGGTATAGATTGGGAGGCCCAATCCGGACCCGGAGAGAGGATGGATTAGCGAGGGGGGAGGGGCAGGAGGTGAGGAACCATCCATGCTGGAAGCAGGCCTGGATGGCAGGGTGGGAGCACAAGTCGGTTTTCAGGCCGCTTGGGTGTTTGCTTTGCTTCAGGGTCACCTCCACAGCTCTGCCCTGTGGCCATGGAAAAAGATAAGGGTATCTGGAAAGGAAACACCCACAGGAGAACAACAGCTTGTTTACCTGGAATGGAAACTGTCCTGGAACAGGAACTGCCAGCTCCCAAGGATTCCACAATGATGAGGGCAATCTGCACTTTAACCTGGCCAAGCTCAGGGCTAACTCAGCTTGGCCTGGGGCCCTAAACCTGGACTTCAGTCTCCTAGTGTGTGTCCATTCCTTGCCCTTTTGCTTCCGGCCTTCTAGAAACTGTTCCGACTCTCACTCTTCTCATCGGGTTTCCACAGTTGTTTGGGCATCAAATTCCTTCGCTCCTGATACAACTCCTGAAGCTGTTTCTATGCCCAAACACCATATATTAATTCAGTCAAATAATCGATGGCTAGAAAGGAAGGGAAGTCCGAGTGGTGATTTGGTGTCAAGGAAACACTGTAACGGGCTTTGGTTGAGTCTACCTTTCCTTGTCTTCGCCGGTTGTTTTGTTGCATGGGCAGAACTTCCACCCACCCCAGGCAGGATTTTCCTCTTTCCTAAGGACTCCCCGCTTTTCTCGCTCCTGCCTGCGCCAAGGTTGTTACCTGCTGCTGTTCCTGCCTCATACATGCCACAACCATCCGACATCTCAGAATTGCCGAGAATTGGAGGAAAGGGGTTTTGGGCGCTCAGTGTCCAGCGGCTTCTCCTCTCCCTCACGGACGATGAAGGGCAGCGGGCGGTTACTCCTGCATGACAGTGACAGGATGTGCTTTAGAAGGTCCTGGGGGTCTCCGAGTCACTGAACAGGGCTGTGCAGCCAGACAGAAGCAAACCCCCCCCTTCAGGGGGCCCAGCTAGTTGTCCACCTCACCAGCTGTTTCTCGGCCCCACGCTCAATATCCTCATGTGGGCCTTGGTTGGCAAGGGATGCATCGAGCTCCTTCCTGTGCCTTAAAAAGAGCCTGCCTTCCTTCGCTTTCCACTTTTCATCCCAATTGTTCTCTTTCCCTTTCCGCAAAGGGAGGGGGGGGTGGTGGTGGTCCGTGGCTGCCTCCAGGTCTTACAGTGACCACCTGGTGCTGACACAGGAAAAGGACTCCATCTCGGGGCCTCGCACCTGGGGGAAATGCTTGTTTTCCTCTGAATTCAAAGGAAGCTTGTGAGTTTCCCATCTCTGCAAGTTGCTGTTGTGCTCCTCGTAAACATAAAGTGGTCTGGAAAGCTCCTTTCTACGGCCGAAGAAGATTTTGTGGACTCTTATGGGGATGGTCACTTGTGAAGGTTTGGTTGGAGTTTGAAAATTTAGAACTCAGGTGTGTGTGTGTGTAAAAAGAAAGCCTTATTGTCATGAGACCACCAGGTGCTGGCAGTGGGGTCTGTAATCAGGAGAAAGCAGGGCCACCTCTGTGCCTTCAGTGGCCACACTGAGGAGAGAGCTTGGGTTGGCAGGAAAGGGCGCTGGTCCATCTTCTCACTTTGGCCTCTACGCGAATCGGCTTTTTAACAATGAAAAGGTGCACAGATCACAGATTGTAAGAGCCACCCCTGCCATGTTCTGCAAATGGTGATGGAAGCCATTCTATAAAAAGGAGAGTTGATTTTGATGTAAGAATAAATATAGGAAAAACCATAGTATATATGTTGTGGGAAACTGGCTTACCTGTTCCTTATTGTAAATGTTACACCTGTTCTATTGTAGATGTTGCAGTTGTTGGATGTTGCAGTTGTTTCCTATTATAGATGATGTTGCAGTTCTAATAGCAAGCAGCTGCTTGGCAGTTTCCACTAAATATTAGGTGGAAACTAGGGTCGAGGCTCTCAGTTCCAAAAGCTGTGAGTACCTTGGTCCCAGCTTTATCGCCTCTCTTGTGTCTCTCTCTTTGTCCCTTTATTTTGTGAAGTTCTGTGTTGCCTTCCCTTCAAGCCAACCTATTGCTGAGCTGGTTCTCAGCATATATACAAAGCCAATTCAATCTGGATGGCAGGGTTCACAGCCATAAAGGACTATTAATAGTTAGGCTACTTGGACACATGTCTGATTCTTCATAAGAAAGCTGCAGAAAAGCCATGACCTAGATCTCAGAATGTGGGTATTTCCAAGGAAACCACCCAACTTCCCTACTGTCTTAGATTAAGTGCAATTAATGAAATGCCTGATAGGTCCCGAGGTCTTTTGTGTAATTAGATCAACAGCAGTACAGGTCATGGCATTTGACATTTATATCACTGGGCAACCAAGTGGGCCCCTCAGGCTTAGTGACATATCCAAGTGGAGAGAAGGAAAAAAAAAACCCGAACCACAAAACTACTGCTGCAAATAAGCAGCTAGGATTTTCCCCCGAGGCAGACCACTGAACTCACACCACCAGTGAGAGAGAAAGGAACCCGTGACTTTACATTTTACTCGATGCCGGGCACAATTCATTCTTGGCATAATAAAATATGGGTTGGTATAAATAAAATCCTATGTTTGAATAAATGCAGGTTGGTGTTATCAGCCTCATTTTACAGATGAATAAATGGAAGGTCAGAATCAACCACAAACCTGAAGTCTACAGGACGGCAAGGCCAGGATTCAAAGCCAGGACCTGCGACTGAATGCTAGAGCTTATGTCTTCCTTCTCCTTAACTGTCACCCCTTAACTAGGCTCATCTGGGAAAGATGATTTCACATGTAAGTTTTGAAGAGTAAGGATGGGGGAATGGGGTTGACCATCTGGCCCAAGCATATCTAAAACTGAAGATATTTCCTTGGCATGCTAGGTCATGACATGATCAGGGGGTGAACACGGACTAGTAAACCACCATGCTCCTGGGAATGGCCCAAATGCAATTGACTGCACCATCTGGAAGAAAAGGTGATGCTCACGCAGAAAGAACGCTGAGCAGAAACATGAGCCCGGCTTATGTCAAGCAAAGCTCAACATCTCCAGTTTCTTCTCACTGGAAACGGTTATTCCTGTTTATGACATAGCCCTTCGCCCCAAGGTGAAGTGAGTGTAGAAGTTGAGTGGAAAACAAGAGAAAAGCTGGGTGGAAACTGACATACTTTGTAGACCGAGCCTCTGGTGAGACCCCAGCTGGGGCCAGACCTCCAAGATTTCAATGGACAGAAGTTGCTGCCTTAGTAAATGGCCTTGGACATTTTTCTGTCTCTTCTTTCATGGCTCTGGTGTTCCTCATCATTTTATCAGCGACTTATATGGGAGAAGAGAAAATGCTGCTCACTAGATTCTTTTTTTAATTGAGGCAAGATTCACATGACAAAATCCCCCACTTAAGCCATTTTAAAGTGTACAATTCAGTGGCATTCAGTACATTCACAATGTCACCTATCTAGCACCCCTATCTAGTTCCAGAACATTTCTATCACCCTCAAATAAACTCTGTCCTCATTGAGGAGTCCCTCCCCATCTGCCTCCTCCAGCCCCTGCCAGCCGCTAACTACTTTCTGTCTCCATGGATTTGCCTCATCTGGACATTTCATATCAATGAAACCCTACGATGTTGCTCACTCCATTTTAGGACAAGCTTATGGAAAGGAGGATGGGAACTGGAAGGTGGGTGCCCGGCAGCTTGGAAGACAAGATCGAAATTCAGAAGCGATCAGAGGAAATTGAAGAGGAATCATAAAATAGTAAAACAAATGCTTGTTTGATGAATGCCAAAAAAGCAAGGCCTTCTTGGGCGGGGGTGGGGGAGGCAGAGCTGGAGAAGGCCAGTCCTAACAGGGAAAGGTCCATGGAACAGAGTTAGGGTAACTTTGCTTCTGAAAGAAAGAAATTAAGATTTTTTTTTCACTCAACATACTTTGTCATCCATGCTGTAGCAAGTGTCAATATTTCATTTCTTTTTATTGCTGAGTAGTATTCCATAGAATTTACATTATGGTGCTTAGATATGACTTCCCTGGAGAGGTTAATCAGTTGGCACATTCTTATTCTATTTCTTTTTTTTTTATTTTTTTTTATTGACTTTGTAATAATATTACATTAAAAATATATATGTGAGGTCCCATTCAACCCCACCCCCCCACCCCCCCTCTCCCCCCCCAACAACACTCGTTCCCATCATCATGACACATCCACTGGATTTGGTAAGTACATCTTTGGGCACCTCTGCACCTCATAGACAATGGTCCACATCATGGCCCATACTCTCCTCCATTCCATCCAGTGGGCCCTGTGAGGATTTACAATGTCCGGTGATTACCTCTGAGGCACCATCCAGGGCAGCTCCATGTCCCAAAGACGCCTCCACCTCTCATCTCTTCCTGCCCTTCCCCATACCCATCGACCACCATGTCCACTTTTCCCAATCCAATGCCACCTCTTCTATGTGGACATTGGATTGGTTATGTCCATTGCACCTCTATGTCAAGAGGAGGCTCAGATTCCACATGGATGCTGGATGCAATCCTCCCATTTTCAGTTGTAATCACTCTAGGCTCCATGGTGTGGTGATTGTCCTTCTTCAACTCCATCTTAGCTGAGTGTGGTAGGTCCAATAAATCAGATTGTAGGTGCTGGAGTCCGTTGAGGCTCAGGACCTGGCTATCACATTGTCAGTCCAGAGATTCAAATCCCCTAAATATATCTTAAACCCCAACGTTAACTGCACCTCCAGCACATTAGCATGAAAGTCTTATGAAGGGAGATCCCATCTGAGTCCAGATTCATCACACATAAACACCATTTCCAAAGAGGGGCCATCTGCCCTGGTAGTTAACCCCATCGGCCATGACCATAACTCTCATGGGTCTCTTTAGCCTTCAAAGGAACCAATATCTGGGGGTTGTATCTGCTTTATCTGTCTCTCTGACTCTGCTCAGTTGTGCATGAGGGCAATCCTTCTGCCAGCCTCCAGACTCTTTTTTAGAAACTCGTAGCCATATAAACTCATTTCTCCTTTCCATTTCCCCCTTACTTTAGGTCAAACAGCATTTTAAAGTCATGGTATTTTATGTAGACATGGATATTCTGCTGATCCGCATTGAACCTTCCGTATAAGGTCCTTTTCCAGTTGCATCATCAGTTGGTAGTTGATAGTGGTCCCTCCGTGCCAGGGAGGCTCATCCCCGGGTGTCATGTCCCACGCTGGAGGGAAGGCATTGCATTTACATGCTGAGTTTGGCTTCGAGACTGGCCACATTTGAGTAACATGAAGGCTGACAGGAGGAAATTCCCAGGCACAATGTTGCTCTAGGCCTTGTTCTTATTTTAGATTTATCAGCTCACAAGCATAGTCATTAGCATCAGGGGCTCACTGTTGAACCCTCACTCCCTCCCGGTCCCCGCCGCTGTACCTGGGAGACTGTCGCTGCTCCCCTAGGGACCACGAGAGAGCACCACTGGCCAGGAACCCAGTACCCCCCCTGCTGTGGTTTTTAATTGTTGCCACTATGAGTATATCCAAACATTACCATGCACCCTGGACATATGTTCTGTACATCTCCCTATCAGCCATTCTATTTCTTTATTTTATGCTTTTCGTTCAATTCATGTCATAGACTCAGTCAATATTGGTATTGATATATTTAAGGATTTGGTCCAAAAAATGTCTTTGAGAGGATTCTGTGGGAGCCCAGTCATTCATTCGTGCATTTATTTAGTCATTTGACAAATACCAACTGAACTCTTCCTAGGTCCTGGGCCCTGTACTCGGCACTGCAGATACAGTAATGAAGAAAACTGATGTGACACCTCGTTCCCATTCCCTTCCTTTGTCACGAGAGTGAGGCAGGTTAGTTTAGGGAGAGGGAAACCAAGTGGCAGCTGAGACCTGGCAGAAAACACGGCTGTGAGACACGTGGCCATGAAGCCCCACTTGGAAACCCCCAGAGAAAGACCGCCCCCAAGAAGCCTGCGGAAGGACCCGGCCAGACCCCAGCCATCCCGATGGGGTTTAAGGGAAAGGCCGGATACCCTCCAAAGGCCTCACATTGCCCCCCTGAGAACTGACAGGTAAGGCCGCCAATCAGAACAGCAAACAGCTGAGGGGCCTCCCAACAGTATGCAAGGGGTGGAGGGAAAGTCTTAGAAGGCCTAACCGGGGCCCCATGTGCTGTCTCACTCTGCAGCACACCCTCGGTCCACGCCTCCGACCTTGTACTTTCCTAGTTTTCTTGTTTCTTAATAAACTCCTTACTCCCTTGCCTACCCTAGGGCATGTCCTTAAAATTTTTTATGGGACATAAGCCAAGAATCTAGAAGCCCAGAACCCATTTGGACCCCACAAATGGGACTGGAGGGAGACATTTCAGTGTGGGCTTCTCAGCCAAACTCCCAAGGACCCCATGGTGATCAGCAACTTCCAACAGGCCTCAGAAGCAAACAAAAGGCTGCCGCCAATGGCCAAGGTCCTTTCCACTGGAATGGCTTTTGTGGCCACCTTAGGGAGAAAGGAGAGAGGCTGCCGGAGCCTCCTGCCCCAACTGCGGGAATCAAGCCAAACTCAAAGCTAGTTGCTAGATGATGATAAACCTGGGCCCGGGCTAATTGCACGCGGTCATTTGTTTGCTTTGGGGGAAGAGGGATGACCAGGGCAGACCAGACTGAAAGTTCAACCAAGCCAAACGTTTTGCTCAAAAAGTGCTGAAAAAGGACCCTGAATCCATAAGCAAAGAATGTGGGACCCTCTTCCCGGCGCAGAAGTGTCCTTGCATTTAAGCTTGGGTAGATTTAACAGAAGAGTGTAGAGAAAGAGTTGAGGAAGCAGGGGGCAGCCCCTTTGGGAACAGAACCCTCGCTGCTTGCCTTGAGCACTTTTATTCCAGTGCGATCTGGCGGCCCTCCAGGGCAGCCCCAACTTTCTGAGAATCTGGATTTCCTGTTCCCACCGCTTGGGCTGCCTGGAGGACTCAGGGTGACCCCGGCAGGGGAACGGGGAGTGGGGGGAGGCACTCTTTAGTTTAGGAGCAGGGGTGGGAACCGCTTATTCTGACGTGCTTAGAAAAATTTCCAGCAGCAACTGCGAAAATAAAAGCTGGAGTCAGTATGTCTTAGTTTTAGGATGTTGTTTTTTTAAACAACAAACATCAATCATGAGATTCTTAGACCTCTTTGGGGAAGATAAGTTTTTCTTTTTTTAAGTGGCCATTTAAAACATAAAACCATAGACTTCTTCAAATTCGGGGTGGGGGTAGGGGTTGAGCATCATCAAGTTCAACTTTCCTTAGATTTACAGCCCAGGCAACCAGACTTCAGTTTGGAGGATGGGAACAGGAGCCACATTTCCTGACCCTCAAGGCGGTGCAAATAATTTCCCTTATAAAAAGAGAGCAATTCCAGACACCAGGCCTGGGGGATGTAAATGATAGCTCACAACCTGATTAAAAAGAAGAAGAAAGTAAATGTTATCTGAGCCTCCTCTGGAGCCGGGTCTGTTGGACTCGCAAGTTGAAGTCTGGGACACTCCCGGGCTCTACCTGCTTAGGACCCTTAGCGCCACTGCTGTGAATCCCTGGTCCTTGCGGTGGTTTGAGGAAGGAACTGCTGACTGAGCACAGCCTAAAGCCTAAAGCCTAAGTCTAAAGGCATTGGCCGTGGCCAGAAAAGCCTTCCAAGTCCTCAGTCAGACCAGTGAAGAGCTTCTGATAATGTGTAAAATTTACTCCCCCAGATCAATCAGTCACTTTGCAGGGAGAGGGGCTATTTCTATCCACAGCCGTCATGGTTTGGGGTTCAGAGAGAAAACAAGACTGGGCCAGGCCCCGAGATGAGAAGGGGATATTTGGTATCTTCACTGGCTTCCTGGCTAATTACAAATGTGAGGAAACTTTGCCTTCCTCTCAGTGATCTACAAATAAAGAAGGATAACAGAAGTGAGCCAATGAAAATGGGGAATGAAATTCAAAGCAAAAAAATGATTAATCTCAATAATCACCGGAGAGAATCTTTTTTTTTTTTAAGATTTATTTTATTTATTCCCCCCGCCCCCATTCCTCCAGTCATCTGCTCTCAGTGTCCATTCGCTGTGTTTTGCTCTGTGTCTGCTTGTATCCTCCCATTAGGTGGCTCTGGGAACTGATCCTGGGACCTTCCAGAGTGGGAGAGAGGCAATTACTCTCTTGCTCCACCTCGGCTCCCTGTTCTGCTATGTCTTCTTATTTTCTCTCCTCTGTGTCTCTTATTGTGTCATCTTGTTGCACCAGCTCTCCATGCCGGCCAGCACTCCTGCATGGGGCGGCTTTTCCATGTGGGGCAGCATTCCCACGTAGGGCAGCACTCCTGTGTGGGGCCACATTCCTACATGGGCCGGCACTCTGCGTGGACCAGCTCACCACGTGGGCCAGTGTACTAGTCAGCCAAAGGGGTGCTGATGCAAAGTACCAGAAATTGGTTGGTTTTTATAAAGGGTATTTATTTGGGGTAGGAGCTTACAGATACCAGGCCATAAAGCATAAGTTATTTCCCTCACCTAAGTCTATCTGGAGCAAGATGGCTGCTGGCGCCGGTGAGGGTTCAGGCTTCCTGGGTTCCCACGTTCCTGGGGCTTGCTTTTCTTTGGGTTCAAGGTTCCTTCCTTCCTGGTGCTGGCTTCTCTTTCCTCTGGGTGCTGACCTTCCAGGTCTTCGGCATCAAACTCTAACATCAGAAATCCCCAACTCTGTTCTTCACCATGCCTTTTATCTGTGAGTCCCCACCCACCAAGGGGTGGGGATGAAACGCCCTAATCATAACTCAATCATGCCCAGGTACAGATCAGATTACAAGCATAATCCAATGTTTCTTTTTGGAATTCATCAATTATATCAAACTGCTACAGCCAGCTTGCGCTCACTAGGAGGCCCAGGGCATCGAACCCTGGACCTCCTATATGGTAGACGGGAGCCCAATTGGTTGAGCCACATCTGTTTCCCTAGGAAGAATTTTAATTTCCAATGGAACTTCAAGGATTTGTCATTTGCAAATAATTTCTGAAATAATAAACTGATAGAATGAATGGAGGCCTCTCTCTTAATGCCCATAGTAAATAAGCCTTAAATATAACAAGTGTGTGTAAGAGGAGTTAGGAAACACAAAGGGGCCAGGGACAATAAAGCTTTTAATTTTGAGTGGGGACAGGACATGTCCTATGAGATAAATGCTTTCTTTCCCTTTTCTTCATAATATTTCTTAAGAACAAGTGCCACCTATTTTTTTCTTTATTAGAGAAGTTGTGGGTTTACAAAACAAGCATAATGTACAGGATTCCCATATACTACCCTATTACTAACCCCTTGCATTATTATGGAACATTTGTTATAATTGATGATAGCACCTTTTAAAAATTGTACTATTAACTACAGGTTTAACTTAGGGTTCACCGTTCATTAGTGTAAGTTCCATGGATTTTAAATTGTATTCTTTTATCATGTATACAATCTAACATTACCCCTTTTATTCACATTCAGACATATTTCAGTGTTGCTAATTACGCTCAGAGTATTGTGCTAAAAATATGGAATGCTTCCCGAATTGTCGTGTCATCCTTGTGCAGGGCCCATGCTAATCTTCGCTGTATTGTTCCAATTTTGGAATATGTGCTGCTGAAGTGAGCACCCGCGTTGTATTTTGTTTTGTCCCTCGTGAGTATTCTTGGTGGATTTTGCTGCTGTGGCAAAAGCAATATTAAATGTAAGAGTTCCGAATTTTACGTTGAGAGTGTAAGCTTGACCCAGGACCAGTGATTGGCCCCTGCAGATGGTTTCTGGATTCTATCAGATGCCAGGGTGCCAGGGACTGAGTCTTTTTGTTCCCCAGTACTTTGAACTGTTCTCTGCTCTTAGCTTGTCCTCAAAGATTGCTGAATGGATAAAGTTGCCAGCTTCTCAATTTCCCTTCTTGAAATTCCTGACCATGTATCTTATTGTGCTTTTTAAGTAGTTCTCCAGGCTGTTTTAAGTCTTTTACTTGGTTTGCCTCCTTTTCTGGCACTTCACCCTTTCTCATCTCCAGTTTGCTCTGTGAGGAGTTTTTGCATGTGAAATGGCTTTCTTCACCCAGGCTTAAGGCCCAGTCCAGGACCATCATGAGAAACAGTTTCTGGAAGTTCGAGTCCCAGAAATGTTACACGAAGGCCTAGGGTGTTTACCGTGACAGTGGGCTAAGTAAAAATAAGTGTGGGGTTTGGGGATTGGTTGCTTTAAGATATCTTTAAGGAGGTATTCATTCTCTATGTTCAGAAATGATTTGCAAGCTTTTGCTTGGACTTGGGTACCAGGGAGGCAGCCCTGCCACAGGCTCAGGGCACTAACCTAGATGAAATCAAATTAAGTTAAATTAAATGAAACTATGTCCTATGCTATTTCATTTACTCATACTTGGCAGTACATGATTCTGTAGCTGACTCTACAAAGTTAAAGCCTGGGCCAACAAATGGCTGGCAGCGGCCTGGAGCAGGCAGAACATTCTGGGAGATGTGGTCTTTATCTTTCTGCAACTTGAGCTGGCTTCATCATGGTGCTGAGTTCACGATCATGTGACCTGCTTCAGGAGGAAACAAAGGACAGGAAACCCCGATGGCCACCCTCAAAAGCGACCCTTTGTACTGCCCCAAGTCCCTTCTGCACACCTCCTTCATCTGCTCTTCTAGCGTGGAGGCCCTCCCCCTCCGTGCACTGACCCCTTGTCCACACCTGCCTTCTCCCAGTCTCCGGGAGGGCCCTGGAGCACAGCCAAGTGTCCCTGACAACCAAAGGCGCCAATCGGAGGCCCCTGAGCTATAGACACAGGCCCATTTCCTCTCCTAGAAACTTCTCAAAATCTTTCCCCCCTTCCAGACGACTCCAACCCAAACCAGCAAGGCTAAGTATGGACTTGAATCCATCCGGGTCATTGATGTTCCACTGGGGATGGGACCGGTGAACCCACAGGCCTAAAATGTTGGACTTGGAAACGTGAGGCTCCCTGGCCTCCAAAAGAGCAGGAATGGGCATGCCTATCATTCTTCCCTCTCTGTTTGGGTGCACCTGCTGCTTCCTTGTCTGCCCAGGGTCTCCCTACCACCCCGACATGGCTTCCCACCTTAGGAAGACACAGCGCTGGCCTGGCAGCCCCACTCCAGCCTGATGCTCAGGCGCCGCTGCTTTGCCTCTGTCTTGACAGGGTTATTCCACCACCGGGTTGGAAGCCATCTCCCCCTGACGGCTCTGCTCGCCTTTATCCACAGGAGTTCTCAGTAACCCGAAGGGAATCCCTGATCCCGAGTCCTAACCACCACCAGCCGTTCCCATTTACCCACAAGCCACTGGGTACCCAAATCAGCCAAGGAGACATCTTGGGCAATTTTAGGCCCTAATTGCCTCCGTTCTCCCTCTCTTCGGAGTTGAAGATAGGTAACAGTTAAGAAAGAAGGCAAATTTTGCTGCTGCTTTGTGCAGCCAGTCTCGCAACTTTATATTCCATCTGGAGGGATAAGTGCAGTTTACGAATGCTTCATCAAGGATTTCAGCTGAAAGTGCTGGCTCAGTCCTGGTCCATAATGGGAAAAACACACACACATAAATGAATGGTATTCAGAGAAGAATTCAATCCCGGCTCACTCTACTTTAAAAGAATGTCAAACCAAGGAACAATCCTCCCTCCCAAAGCAGGATGAGATGCCAGGTGGAGACAAATGAGGATCACAGAGCTACTTACTTGGCACAACTGCCTAGAAAAGAACTAAAAGGACTTCTGCAATGTTCAACAGGCGTAGGCATTTTTTTTTTAAGAACCCTGAGTCGTCCAAGTTACGAAACCCCGAAGAAATTAATCTTCTGTACTCTCAGATGGGGCGATTTATCGCTTTTCTCAGCTGGAATATTTGTGAGGTGCCTGGCAGAAAGAAACAATTCAATATGCAAATCTTGAGGAGATTTGAGGAAGTCTATTTGAAACAACGTTGGGTTGAGGAAGTAGAAAGACTTGAAAATGCCTTTTTCGCAGAGGTTTTTGTGAACTGACCAAGGCATTTAGGGAGAGAACAGGGCCACCTCAAGATATCCCCCTCCCCACTAGAGGTTATCTGCAAAGACCACAGGAAATGCTTACATCTAAAGGCTATGTCTCAGGAGTTGTTAGGATAAGTATGGTAATTTAGAGAGTTGGCATCTAACAACTGAAGGCTTGAGCCCACCCCTACCTCCAGCACCCTGCTCCAGTCCGTTATGTGAATTGGCTCACAAATAATAACAATAATAACAATGCTTAATAATGAAAGCAGGTATGACAGATTTTTTAAAAACACTCATTCTTCTATTTCTCTCGTTGAGAACTAACTCACAAACGTACCACTTAGATGCACAGATTGACAGAGGGACAGGCCGATAGTCGATATATGATAAGCGAGTACAGCAAAATGGAACAGTGAGATCTTGGTGGGAATACGAGTGTTCTCTATACAAAAAATTCTTTCGACTTTGCTGGAAGTTTGAAATTTTAGTAAGGGAACAATAGGAAAACAATCTGCCACTCATTTTGAAAACGTCTAGAAATCTAAAGGTGTGAATCTTGTGCTATCGCTGGGAAGACTCATACTCTGTAGCCGGGAGGTGTTTTATTCAGACTCTAGAGTCAGTCCAACTTGGCTAAGGTATCAAGGCAGGCTGGCAGCACAGGAGCTGGAGTCTTTACCGCAGAGAATCCTGGGGAGGCCAGCTTTGTGTTCACTGACATTTCAACATTTTCTCCAGTGCTTAGACCCTTGGCAAAAGTTTTTACTCAAGCACAGTGGCAAATTTTAGGCTCTGGCTGTTTAAGAATAAATGAGGGAAGTGGATTTGGCTCAACTGATAGAGCATCTGCCTACCATATGGGAGGTCCAGGGTTCAAACCCAGGGCCTCCTTGACCCATGTGGAGCTGGCCCATGTGCAGTGCTGATGCACACAAGGAGTGCCAAGCCACGCAGGGGTGTCCCCCACATTGGGGAGCCCCATGCGCAAGGAGTGTGCCCCGTAAGGAGAGCTGCCCCATGCAAAAAAAGTGCAGCCCGCCCAGAAGTGGCGTCGCACACACGGAGAACAGACACAGCAAGATGACACAACTAAGAGAGACACAGATTCCCCGTACCACTGACAAGAATGCAAGTGGACACAGAAGAACACACAGCGCATTGACACAGATAGCTGGCAACAGGGGGGAAAGGGAGAGATTTTTTTAAAAAAGAATAAATGAAAGCATTCATCTCTTCCGGAAAGCCTTCTGTGATTTACTCCCACATCCCACCCCCTCCCCACTTATAAATGGCCCTCTTCAATGCACTCCGCCCCCCCCCCCCCAGTGCCCTCCTCCTCTCAGGCTCCTCTCAGGAGTCTGTCCAACTGGCTTCCAGTTCCTCCCAGAGTGAGAACAGTATGGCTGCTCTTTCCTTCTCTGGCGCTCAGTGCCTGGCCTGGGCCCTCAGTCAATGTTGTGTTTGTCTAGACGCGGATCGACGCCATGTCCACTGGGGGAGCCTCAGGCTCAGGCCCTCGCCATGCCCAGTTCTGAGAATGACACCCCCGCTCAGAGCAGAGAGTGCCCATGCTGGCTCCCCCCGGGCCCCGGCGATTCCAAAGCACCCTGCAGTCTCGAGGGGGTGGGCAGCAGTGGGGTGAGCCATGCAGACCCAGGTGGGATTAGGAATGGGCAGCCGGGCTGGGCAGGAAGAACGAGCCGGGGCCCCGAGAACCCTTGGTTTCAGGCTTGGCTGGCTGCCGGGTAGTTTTGCTGTCACTCACTTTCTTCCATTGGCTCTACAGGACCAGCTACCCAGTTGCCAAGGCAGAAGAAGGCTGTCATCAAACCCCTTAGGGGACACTTGGTATGGGCTGGAGGCATTGCTGGCTGTCCCAACTCATGCTTCCAGCATCTAGTGAGCAGCCACCAGGGAGGCAGCCCCGACAGCAAAGCAGGATTGTGCCCCTGGGGTCACCGGTGCTGAGACGGAGCCATCCTGGTCTATGGTAACAGGTAGGTGAGCCAGGGCCTCTGGCAAAGGCACCTGCTCGCTGCGTTTCCGCCACACGTGCCACGGCCATGGCCCAGAGAAGACAGACAACGGCATAGCCGTTGATTCCAAAGTACGCCTTCATCAGCTTTTGAGGTTACAGGTTGGATTGGCTCCAGCGAAGGAGGTAACTGACGTTTGATGAGTATACCCTTTGTGCGAGGCACTTCTGATGGAGAATCATGTGCCCCTCCCAACCATCTTGAGAGAGAGAGGCTCCAAAGGAGAAAATGAAACTCATCACACAAGAGCGTACATTTCACAAAAGAACCCCGGTTGGGGAGTCTGCGGGCTTGACCCCAAGTGCTCCATTAAAGATAAGAAGCCACCCCTGCGCCCTAATAGGTCTGTGTCGTTTTAATAGAAAAGTAATAATCCCCCATGTTTCTCAAACCTCCGTGTATGAGAAACAAATGTGCGCTTAAAACCTTCATCTTCCTTGCTCTGGGAATTGATGGGCCACATCCGCCCAATATGATGCCCTCCCCTCCTTCACCCTCCCTGGAACCCATCACATGCCTGTTAAAGTGTGAATCACTCTTGCATTATCAGTGCAAGACTTTTGCTTGTCTTTCTTTCTTTTTTTTTTTAATTATTTATTTTTAAAAATTACATTAAAAAAATATGAGGTCCCATTCAACCCCACCGCCCCCACCCCCCACTCCCCCCGCAGCAACGCTCTCTCCCATCATCATGACACATCCATTGCACCTGGTAAGTACAGTGTCTTTCTTGTTATGGATAAGAAGTTCTGAATAATCCAAGGACAGGTCAATTAACATAGTATTAAATGTCACTGTTAAAATAGACCCGTATCTTATTTATCTCCACTGGGCCTAGCACAATTCCTGCCATAAGGCTTACGCCTCAGAAATGTTTGCTGGATGAACCAATGAAGTAATTGAGTGACTCAGAGTAAGAAGCCCCAAATTCAGATGACTTGGAGGATGGAAACTCTACCAAGTTTTTGTTTGCCATCATTGACTTCTCTAGTGGTAGCCAAAAGAGGTGATGGCTGGTTCTCATTTTATTATTAAAGCACAAAAAGAGCATATCAGTATTTATGTCCTCGTCCCCACGGTGCTATCTAATAGTGTCACAAAGCATTTTGTATCATATGGACCAATAGAATTCCCATAGCCACATCAACATTTGTTTTCTTGTTGCCAGATATTCATTACATTTTTCTTGAAAAGAGGAATACACAGTTTAAAGTAGGAAATAGTTTACACAATTCAATTTCTTAAGATAACTTCTGCACCGACAAGATCAGCATTCGATAAATATCCCCAAAGCCGAATTCTCCATGAGGCACAGGCCCAAGGACCCATGATACCTTTAGGGGCCCACAAAACGATTTCAATTTCTTTGAAAGTCAGAAGGAAAAAACCTCGAATATAATTCAGCCTGGATGATTCTCGTCTTTATATCAACAGTCATAAAATATAGTTTTACTGTTTTTACTATTTTGGGGGGGGAGGGGGGAAGAAGGGCCCACCAAGGGAAATGTGTCTATGACCCATGAAAATGATCAGGTGGCCCTGGCTAGCCCTCTGGACATTATACTGCTCTACTCTTTTTAAAACAAAGAGCTGTATTTCTTGGCGTCCAACTGCAATCTTTCCCAGAGCTCGTTTGATCGTTCAAATGATTTGGGGGGGTCTTTCTTTCTGATCTGAAAGCAGAAAGGCCTACTAGAATTCCTAATTATCTAGCATCTCCCTCATCGCCCACCGACTTCTAAGTGCCACTTATAGTATTTTAATGCAAAGCAAGTCAACACTTTCTACTCTCATTTCCTGCCCATTCTAGAAACAAACCAAAACTGAAGCTAAACACACATCTGTCCTTTGCACAGGCCTCGCTTCAAGAATGTGTGTTGGGTGCCGTGACGGGCAGAAATGATTTTGCTGTGGTGCTTTTTCTGAAAACTTGGAGAGTGAAGGGAGAAAGGAAATACTTTTGTTTCTGCCTCCAAACTACTTGAATGTGAACCTAAGTTAATAGCTCATGGTCAGGCCGGTTGGTGGTTCACTAGAAAGGGCGAGGTTACTAGAAACTCAAACTCACACGGTTTCCTGTTTTTGAAAACGTATTTCAACAATATCACTGAGGGCCTCAAAGACAAAAATGGCTGTTCGCCAGGGCCGGGCAGCTCCAAGGGCCTTCATCTGCTTTATTGTTCGATGCTGAGGGGTCACGGCCCCCTTTCCATTGTGCTCCTCTTTTTTTGCAACCCCTGCTATTATTTGTGTGTGTTATTATTAAGATTCCTGCCGAAAATGAAATTAAGCTTCCTAATTTCTTCTTTGTTGATCCAAGCAACTAATTATAGAGAAATTTACTAAAGCTTTGCCACACTAGGATATTTTTTACTCAGTTCAAAGGAACATTTATAGCACCGACATGAAATGCAACACAGCTAAGAAATGGCCCTCCCCTCGTGTGTGTGTATCAGTCCCTCCTCCCACCCCAGAACTGAGGCCACGCCAAGTTTCTCCCAGGCTGGGAGCCCACCTTATGTGTCACTGGCTTCCCATCAGCCTGCAGTCCGCAGCAGCGCAGCGGAGGGTTTTTCCTGAAGCTCCGAATAGTCTTAGAAGTGGTGGGTAGCAGAGGGCTGGCCTCAGCTAAGAGAGCAGTTGCTTCCTTTCCTGTACTGAGGTGGCCTTGCTGCTTTCCACGGACACGCTGCTGGCCTGGTCTGGGGCTTCAGCCACGAGCCCCTCAGAATCCTCAGAAGCAACGGCAGTGCCCTAATAATCACGGCTGACGAGGTCTAAATTGTATTGTGGTCAGCTGTGACCTCAGTAGCTTTGTCCTCTAAGCCGGAGGTGGTTGATCCCCATCAGGAAAGAAATCCTGGGCCGGGGTGGGGGAAGCCACAGCCAGGGCAAACAGGGCAGAGAAGATCCACTCGAGGGTTCTGTAAGGCGGCGGTTGGCTGCACACAAAGACAGTGGGACAATAGTTTTGGAAAAAGAAAAACATTTGTATGAATTTTTCAACCAATATTTATATATTTTGACAACAAAATCCCTCCCCCTCTGTGCTGTAGAGTCATGAAGGACTTCTTTGGCAGCACTGGTAGACAGTTGATCATGAAAAGGTGCCCCATAGGTACAATTGTCTATGTCCCCCGGCCTATTCCTCTCTGCTGGGCCTGTCTACCCCACACATGCCCCACGTATATTTTTTTTAAGATTTATTTTATTTTTATTTCTCCCCACCCTCTCATTGTTTTGCACTTACTGTGTCTGTCTTCCTTGTTTCTTTGGGAGGCACTAGGAACTGAACCTAGGACCTCTGATGTGGGAGGGAGATGCCTAATTGCTTGAGCCACCTCCACTCCCTGCTTTGTTGGGTCTCTCATTATGTTTTTCCTCCATGTGTCTCTTCTGGTGTCATCTTGTTGCATCAGCTTGCTGCACCTGCCCGTCAGCCATGTCAGCTCACTGTCTTGCTCATCTTCCTTTAGGAGGCACCGGGAACCTCCACTCCCTATTTTTGTTGTGTCTCTTGTTGCATCAGCGTGCTGTGCCTGCCCATCACGCCAGCTTGCTGTCTTCTTTAGAAGGCACTGAAACTGAACCAGGGACCTCCAATGTAGTAGGCAGGAGCCCAGTTGCTCGAGCCACATCTGCTTCCCACACATAACTTTTAAATTGTAGCACCCGCTCGTGTAGCTCCTGGAGCCTGTGTAGTCCAATTCCAAGGCTAAAGCCACACTCCCAGGCTGCCCAGCATGTCATTGCTACTTGCACACACAACTTCAGCTTTGGCATAGTCGAAAATTCTTCCCAGCAAGAGGGATGGATTTTCCTGGGGCGGGGCTGCTGGGCCAACTCAGAAGGTCATGGTAGATTTTGATTCCAGCTCTCAAATGCAGAATGTGTTCAGGGTGGCTGTGGAAGGATTGAAGGACTAGTTGACCAGAAGGGCTCCCAAGAGTACATTGCGTGAATTCAAACTGCTAAGAAAAACTCTGAAATTGACCCCCTGACCTGAGCTTTGATTGAGACCCATGTGGCCACCATAGACTTGAATGGTTTGGCCTCAGTTTCCTGCAATTGAAAATTAGATTCTTGGGAAGCGAATTTGGCCCAACGGATAGAGCGTCTGCCTACCACATGGGAGGTCCAAGGTTCAAACCCAGGGCCTCCTTACCCGTGTGGTGAGCTGGCCCACAAGGAGTGCTGTGCCACACAGGGTGCCCTCCGCGTAGGGGAGCCCCACGCACAAGGAGTGCACCCCGTAAGGAGAGCTGCCCAGCGCGAAAGAAAGTGCAGCCTGCCCAGGAATGGCACCGCACACACGGAGAGCTGATGCAGCAAGATGACGCAACAAAAAGAGACACAGATTCCAGGTGCCGCTGACAAGAATACAGATGGACACAGAAGAATACACAGCAAATGGACACAGAGAGCAGACAACTGGGGGGGGGGCAGGGAAGGGGAGAGAAATAAATAAATAAATAAATAAGAAAATTAGATTCTTGAGGAAAGCAAGTGTTTCTGGAATCTCCTTGGGATGTGGGGGCTTTAGGCCTGGAGTGCCTTAAAGGTTTCCTTTAGGGACTCTTGGATATGATGACCACATGGTCTGATGTGAAATTCAGGAGCATGGACAAGTAGCCACAAAATATTCAAAGTGATGCTATTGCCTCGGAACCAAGATGAGTTTTCCAGATCACATGCCATTTCTTAATTTGCCACTCCTGAATCTCCTATGCAAGAAAAGTTTTCTAAGACCCGGTCATCCCTGGCTACATTGACTCCCAAGAGCTGTATGCCTCAGAAACCAGGTCTTGGGCTCATGATGTCACCTCTTTTCATCTTCACTTACGATGAAGGCCTTCAACCCCATACAGCGAAGAAAGGGCCAGCTAACCCTGCCATTTGGTGACATAGTTTGGGAATCCTTGAGCTGAAATGGGACAACTGCCATAGTTATGGTGACCACATCCCTCACCCCGGTGACATTTTAGTTAACAAAGTCTTCTGTATTTGCTGAAGGCTGTCCCAGAAATTTTTTTTTTTAAGGTACTTTATTCAAACCATTGATCACTCGTCTGTTTGACTTTCTCAGAGTTTCATATTGAACTGTCCCTGAATCACCAGTTTATTCTGTTCAGCTTTCAGGTGGGTCATGAATAAGTCATGAACATATTTAAAATCCGAACCCCAATAAGCCTATCAAAACCAGAGAAAACTGAGACACAGAGCTAATCTTTGGCTGTTAGTAGTCACCATAGCCATTAATAAGATAATCTTAAAACATCGTAAGAGGGAAGCAGCTGTGGCTCAAGCAATTGAGCTCCCGTTTACCATATGGAGGACCTGGGTTTGATCCCTGGGACCTCCTGGTAAAAAAGAGAAAAAAGGCGTTCTAGACCTGTACAGCGTGGACAAGCGCAGGCCTCTGTGCCGTGAAGCAACGCACCAAAACAAAGACAATGACGCAACCAGATAAAAATAAATAAACAAATAAAACTAAAAAAACACCCCATTATAAGAATCAAGAGGCTGTAGCGTAGTCCCAGAAAATCTGAATTATAGTGCCTTTCGATTCAGTATTGCTCTAAATCAGCATACTGTGTCCATTGCACTAACGAGTGATCATCATTCATTTAGAAGCGTTTCCTCTCTATTCCACAGACCTGGACTTAGTGTCAAATCAACGTTTCCTACTTAGTACAATCACAAAGACTTTAGTAAGTTTCTAAATTATGCTAAAAATAAGATGGACTCAGGATACAGAAACAACAGTTCAATACTCCTCAGTCCCAATCCCCAGTACCTCCTAAAAACAAAACAAAACAAAACAACAAAGGTAACTTTTAAAAGGTTTGGAGTATTTTTTTTTTTAAGATTTATTTTTATTTATTTCTCTCCCCGTCCTCCTGTTGTCTGCTCTCTGTGTCCATTCGCTGTGTGTTCTTCTGCATCTGCTTGCATTGTCAGGTGGCACAGGGAAACTGTGTCTCTTTTTTGTTGCATTTTCTTGCTGCGTCAGCTCTCCATGTGTGCAGTGCCACTCCTGGGTGGGCTGTGCTTTTTTTTTTTTTTTAAAGATTTATTTATTTATTTATTTCTCTCCCCTTCCCCCTGGTTGTCTGTTCTCTGTGTCTATTTGCTGTGTCTTCTTTGTCCGCTTCTGTTGTTGTCAGTGACATGGGAATTTGTGTTTCTTTTTGTTGCATCATCTTGTTGTGTCAGGTCTCCGTGTGTGTGGTGCCATTCCTGGGCAGGCTGCACTTTCCTTCGTGCTGGGCGGCTCTCCTTACGGGGTGCACTCCTTGCGTGTGGGGCTCCCCTATGCAGGGGACACCCCTGTGTGGCAGGGCACTCCTTGCGCACATTAGCACTGCATATGGGCCAGCTCCACACGGGTCAAGGAGGCCCGAGGTTTGAACCGTGGACCTCCCATGTGGTAGACAGACGCCCTAACCACTGGGCCAAGTCCGCCGCCCGGGCTGTGCTTTTTTCACACATGGGGTAGCTCTCCTTGTGGGGTGCACTCCTTGCGCGTGGGGCAACCCTACGCAGGGAAGTCCCTGTGTGGCATAGCACTCCTTGCACACGGCAGCACTGCACGTGGGCCAGCTTACCACATGGGTCAGGAGGCCCTGGGCATTGAACCCTGGACCCCCTATATGGTAGGCGGATGCTCTATCAGTTGAGCCATGTCCGCTTCCCTGGAATATTTTAATTGTACATATAAATATGTCATTGGCATGGTTTGAGTTCCTCCTCACAGCACTCCTGTGAGTAGAAGCGAACCAACTTCAATGTCTTTTTTTGTACACAAATGAAAATACACCTGCACTTTCGGTTTTTTTTGTTGTTTTTTTTTAAAGATTTATTTATTTATTTAATTTCCCCCCCTCCCCTGGTTGTCTGTTCTTGGTGTCTATTTGTTGCGTCTTGTTTCTTTGTCTGCTTTTGTTTCTTTGTCTGTTTCTGTTGTCGTCAGCGGCACGGGAAGTGTGGGCGGCGCCATTCCTGGGCAGGCTGCACTTTCTTTTCACGCTGGGCGGCTTTCCTCACGGGCGCACTCCTTGCGGGTGGGGGCTCCCCCACGCGGGGGACACCCTTGCGTGGCATGGCACTCCTTGCGCGCATCAGCACTGCGCATGGCCAGCTCCACACGGGTCGAGGAGGCCCGGGGTTTGAACCGCGGACCTCCCATATGGTAGACGGACGCCCTAACCACTGGGCCAAAGTCCGTTTCCCATCCTTGCACATCTTGTGTGTTATTACATGCACATCAGCCTCCTTTCATGGTTACAAAATATTTCATCACATGACGGTAGCCTATTTTAGCTAGTTCCTTGTATTTTTATATCCTTGTTCATTTGTATGAATTCCTGGAAATAAAATAACTGGAACAACAGTTGCCCTATTTAAAAATCTTGTGATCTGTTGCTCAATTGCCTTCCTCAGAATTGTCAGCGGCAGGGTAGGAAAGCCAATCTTAGTGTTTAGGAGAGTAAGACACTTGTGCTAATGGAGTTGTCACGGGGCTAGCTTAGCACTTGTCTTTGCCCCTCCCCATTCCTTGCTTGCTCGCTTTCTTACTCTTTTTATAATCTCTCTTTGTGAGCAGATTAGCAGACATTTTGTATTAAAGCATTCAGTGGGAAACGGCATGCAACAAATATACTGGATTTTATCCCTTGCTTGGTTGTGGGAAGCTCTTCACATACACACCAGAACTATAATTTGTGGAGATGGGGCTTAACGATTTTAGGAAAACAGAGAAGACAAGATAAATGCTTACAATACCTATTTAGGAAATCAGAATGAATTTGCTGATTTGGCATATAGATGTAGAATAATACACCTTGTTCCCAGGATCACACACACTCATGCGGGCCTCTGCCCTCCATCATTACCTGAACTCCAGCCATTCTAAGAGTCCATTGCATGATTTTCTGCTATGACATGTGAACCAATCAGGTATAATAGTAACAAAATAAAGAATCCAACTCCGGATAACTTGGGCAGAAAAGGAATTTATCGGAAGGACAAAGCATGGTTCATATAAGCATTAGAGAGCTCAGACAAAGAAAGTAGGCAAGAGCCAAAAGGTGGGAATGACGGCCAAGAACATGGCCGAGACCATGGCGCATGCTTGTTTGGGCCTCATTGCCGGCACCACCACCACTCCTGGACCTCCCCACACCTCAGGCTCCTGACTCTACCACTGCCCCCAAGATTTATCTCTTGCCCCCCTCCCTTAAGGCACAAGCACATTCTGTGCTCAAGCTCCAGCTGCAGAGAACTCTGGGAGAGGAAATTATCCAACCCTGTCCTTTGGCTTCCCTCTTGGGAACTTTCCCTCCAAGACCCACACAAATGGGGAATTTCCCCCAAATAGAAACAGAGGTCAATGCCCCATAGCCTAAACCAAGAAAGGAGAACCAATCACTACTGCAAGGTCTCCGCTTCTCTTTCTGGAATGACATTATAATTTATTTATGAGTCTCTTCTTTGGTGCCTCCTTAAAAGCAGCAGACTATCTCCTTGTTACCTCATTGAAACCTCCGTGACTTGGCTCATGTTAGTGTTTTGTTCTGATTCTCAGCAACAGCAATCATGTTTCAGTCATAGTCATCTAGTCTTAGGGTTTTCTAGATGCTTTGCCATGTAGGGTGTAGTTAGTTAGTTAATTTCTTTCTCTCCCCTCCCCCCCCCAACACACTAAGTTTTGAATGGTTAAACTGAGCTGGTAGCCAGCCTCGCCAGCATCGGGCCAGTGTCCACACCCAGCCATGATTGTTTGCTTGCTGGTCGTCTGGACCAGCTTTAGTCAAATCGAAGACTGGGGCTCCATACCCGGTGAAAGCCTGCAGTCCTCCTGCTGGCCAGTGTACTCCTTGTTGATATCATCTGCTCGGGGGCAGCCAGACCCCAGCCCTGCTGCCTTGGGGGCTGATGCTTAGGGACAGCGTCCCCTCCTTAAAGTAAAGGTCTACCACCTCCTGGGCATGAGCAACTCTCAGTATCTCTATTTATTTATTTTTCTCACTTTTTAATTTTTTCAAAGATACTTCGATGACATAAATGTTACAGCGAATATATAGGGGATTCCCACATGTCCCACATTTTCCCACATTAGCAACATCTTTCATCAGTGTGGTGCTTTCATTACAATCGATAAACACATTTTAGAGCCTTGCCACTAAGCATGGATTATAGTTTACATTGTAGTTTACACTCTCTCCCCTTTGACTCTGTAGGTTGTGGCTTGATATATAATGGCCTGTATCTGTCATTGTAATGTCATTCAGGACGATTCCCAAGCCCCGAAAATACCCCCCCTATTACACCTGTTTTTCCCTCTCCCTAACCCCAGAACATCCGTGGGTCACTGCCTCCACAACAATGGTATTTCTTCCATTGCTAGAATCAAGTAAGTCTTGATTCTACTTGAATCAAGTAGAATACTAGTAAGTTTATTTTAGTCCATAGTTCTTTTCCCAATCCTGAGGACTCTGGAATGATGATGCCCACTCCACCATTAATTGAGTGGGGCTTTGATCCCATACAGCTGATGGATGGGACTCTCTTGCTTGCAGTTGTAGGCTCAGTATCTTTATTTTGAGGCTAAGAACTGGGTTGGGCCATAGAGAATGGAGCAGGAGCAAGCAAGGATCCTTGTCATGATGACCCTGGGCAGGTGGTAGCTACGAGGTTGGGCTGATTGGTGGTAGGACATCAGAGTGATTCTTTTTCATGTTTAAGAGAAATAATGAGCATTGTCTTGAGAAACAGGCAATTCATAATTCTCATCTGCATAGAAAAAAATACTGCTGTGACAGATTTAGAGGAGTCCAGAGCTACTTCTGGTCTTCGAGGCAGTAGAGGGTATTGCTAAGAGCTGGGATGGAGGGCCAAACCACCTGAATTTAAGTTCCTACTCCACCCCTTACCAGCCATGCTGAGTGTGATGGTTTGAAGGTCTATAGACCCCAGAAAATCATGTTCTTAAAGATAATCCATCCCTGTGGGTGTACTCCTATTGCAAGTTTGGCCTTTTAATTAGGTTACTTCAGTTTAGGGGCTTTCAGTTAGGTTACTTAAGGCATGGCCCAGGGTGGATCTTAATCCTCTTACCCAAGTCCTTTATAAACAGGATGAATATGGAGAGAATGAGAGAAAGCCACAGAAGCCAGAAGCTTAAAGCAACAAAACCCAGAAGAGAAGGGAGAGCCCAGCAGATGCTGTGATGTGCCTTGCCATGTAACAGAGGAGTCCAGGATCACTGGCAGCCAGTCTTCAGGGAGAGAGCATGGCCTGATGATGCCTTGGTTTGGATATTTTTCTCAGCCTTGGAACTGTTAGCTTGTAAGTCAGTAAATCCCCAATGTAAAAGCCAAGGCATTTCTGGTATATTGCTTTCAGCAGCCTGGCAGACTAAAACACTGACTTAAGTAAGATAAGTTACTGAGGCACTTGTAAATCCAGGGTAATAGTTGTACTCTTCTCATAATGTTTTTTTTTTCCAAATTCTACTCAATTTATTCATTTTTTTAAAAGATATTACATTAAAAAAAAATATGAGGTCCCCATTTGCCCCCTCCACCCCCACCCGACTACTCCCCCTACAGTAACACTCTCCCCCATCATCATGTCACATCCATTGCGTCTGGTGAGTACATCTCCGGGCATCGCTGCTCTTCTCATAATGTTGTTGTGAGGATTAAATGAGTTAGTACACTGACATGTTCCCACAGAACAGTGCCTTGGAGCAAAGGAAAGAATATGGGTTAGGGATTATTAGCTAGAGCTAGTCTTCTCTAACCAGACAGAGTAAATCATAATCTAGGAAGGACAATTTGAGGGAGAGTCTGGAAGAAGAGGTGTCTTCCATAAAATTTAGATCGGTTCATCAAGGGCCATTCCTTTCGATTAACAAATTCCTTGCTTTTCGCTTTCTTGGAAGGATTTGGATGGTGGACCCTTAGGCTTTCATACCTTGGTGTGGGGGTAGTTTGCCAAAGCTGTTTCCCTGACAGCTCACTGATGCAGCAGTTCTGAGGGGATGGGAATCAGGCCAAGGTGAAGGCAGGAGAAGTCATGGGAAATGGGGGCTTTGCCACAGGGTGAAAGTTGGGTGGGTCCTGGAGGCAACATGAGCTGTAGGAAGACAGTGGGCAGTTCCCAAAGGTTGCTGTGCTGTGTTAGAACCTAAAGTCACTGTGCTAAATTGAATGTGTCCCATATCCAAGAGATCGCATGATCCAGCCAAGGTCTGTGCTAGCCATATGCTAAGGAGTCAAAGACTCTCTGTCCCTCTGAGATATTTTTATTTTAACCCCATCTCCTGAATAGCATGCCGACCCTTTCTGATGTCATTTCAAATCTGAAAGTGAATCTGGTAGTGATCTTTGTTGCCAGAATTTTCTTGTTAAATGAGGTTACAACAATTCAAGTGTTCTACAGTTACACGCTCATCATTCCGTCTTTGATGTTTGTCTCTCCAGCAAGCCAATTATTCTGACTTTCATACAAATACTGCTTCAAATCTGTACGACAGGTTCTTGACCCCTTCCAATGGTGGGCCAGCCACATCCTGCTTTTGATTTGCCTGCTCTGTGCACCCCAGGAACAGTGTGATTACCCCAAGCCGGGATTCCCAGACCTGTTCCCTGAACTTCTGCATCACAATCACCTGGAGTACAAAGGAAAATTGCAATTTCCTGGCTGAACGCCAGACCTTCTGAATCTGAATTTCTGAGAGTGGTGCCCAGGAAATGGACTTTACCAAGGATCTCAAGCCATTCTGATGCACACTGAAGTTGAGGAAACAGTGGTCTCACACCAGAGCCCAGGCTCTGCCCACCTTCAACATCCATATCTTTTGTTTTATCCACCCCGGAAGCTTCCTTCCCAGATATGCATCCTGGGTGATGTCATCAAGTTTGCTTTTCCAGGGATGGAATGAAGGGTATGACATGAGCTTGGTGATAGAGGGTGAGAAAGCAGATTTTATCCGAGAGGTTGGTTCTATCTTGAGTCTCAGGCGGAGAAAACAGGGTGAGTCCCCCGAGGACAGGCGGAGTGGTCAGCTAGCCCGGGCTGATCTGGGGAGCCATCTGCATGAGTCAGACTATGGTAAACCAGGCTCTGGGGTCAAGAAATATTTGCAGAATGAAACGGATGAGTTACCCATATCTAAACGGCAAGCCCTGTTGCTTTGATGATCTACCTGTGTGTACTACTTCACCCTGCGAGTCCACACATTGTAGCACAATGGTTTGTGCATCCTCTAAGCTGCCGAGCACTCAGCCTCTACTGGGAGCCTGATTACTCTGATTTCATGCACAGTCCCAAGGAGACTGGTTTTCTGGTTTCTCAGGCCACTGAAACCAGAAAGCAGCTGATTAGAAGCAATTTGGAAGACAAAGGGGAATATGCAGGCACAGCCACCATGACAGAGGCACAAGTGGACAGAACTTAGAGTTTCTGGAAAATTCGGTTATGTGGAAAAATGATTATGATGGATAATCATGGGAATGCAATGACACCTGTAAAACGTCAGCACTGCCAACTTAGAGACTTTGCCTTAAGAATCTTTTAGTACTTTTTAAAAAAATAGGTCATTGGCAAGCAAGTGTAATGTTGACTACATTGGGACAGAGACGCAGAGCTGATAACAGGTAAAAGACTTTACATGGGTCAGAGAATCGAGTCAGTAATGAGTCAGAGGCTGGGACTAGATTCCAAACAGGTCTCTCCGAATTTATAGATTTTGTTTCATAAAAGGAAAATGATGGCCTAAAAACTCATGGTGAGTGTCTCTTCCATTTGATTGACCTAAATTTCTTCCAGCTTTGGCAGATTACCAAAGCATTGTATTAGCAAAATGCTTTCTGCTAGACTACAGACATTTTAGCTGGAAATATAATACTCAAATAATTATAATCAATGTTTCCTATACAAGTATAAGTGATAGCTAAGACATTTGTCTGCTTATAGGGAAGAAATAAATCAAGTTCTGGCATAGTTCCATAAATATTAGCTATTTTCAGACCATTCCAACCATGCCACCCCAAGGTACAGGATGTAAACATCCAAATTATAGACTAAAATGGAATATGGTTATGCCCAGTTGTGTACCCCTTATATTTTTGAGAGTGTGCTAAGAGAATCAAGTTGAAGTTTATTGTTATCTGAGGAAATTAATTAAGGCATTAACCTTGCATCATGTAGTATAGTGATTCTACTTGATTTTGGTTTCAAGAAGGGAAATCTATGAAGAAGAAACGTGGTAATAAGGGCTGAGAAAATTTGAGCACTACCCAGCCAGGGGAGTTTACATTTCAGATCCCAAAGAGGAATTTGCAAAATGCATCCCATCTTTTCCCGAAAGCCCCGAAGAGGCCTAAAATCCTCCCTACCTTTGAGTTCATCTACTTCTTGAACCAGGACTCAGATGCTAACCTTCTCTGGGTCTCAATCTCTCCATTGATAAACTGGCAACATTATTGTTCACCATGGCGTGGCTACCCCAAGGTTAATGGTGATAAAAAACGACCCTCTGATTCTGAACAACGGGTCTGAGAGAAGTGATCACGTTTGCACAGAGTACTCGGCTCTGAGACCAGGAGGAACTTCTTGGGTGGTGTGGTACAAAACTCATTTGCTAGGTGGGGGATGGGGTCAGGAAGGCTCGGGCGGTGTCACCATCTCTTGTCCCGTTTTCCCTGGGTTGTGTTCCCCGCCGTTCTGGAAAGGCTTTCAAGGCAGGGGCTGTAGCCTAAATATTGCCAGGTCCCTCTGTCCTGGCAGAGTGCCAGGAAGGCAGCAGATGTTTGCTGTTTGTGAAAGAAGCTGGCAGAGCAAGTCAGAAAAGGAGGTAACTGGACTCGCAGCTGACCCTCCTTTCATTAAAGTCTGTGCATTCGGGAAGCATTCAGAACATTCTAGATCCATTGAGCGGTTTGTTTCAGAGGCCCCTCACTGGAGCGAGATATTTACGTTCCTTTGCTGAGGGTCCTGGCTGTGTCCTCCCACAGGCTCTGTCCACGTCCGCACAACAGCCTCTGCTTCTCTGGGGCTCCCTCCCCGCACTGTGAGTCCCTGTGAAGCAGCCACCTTTATGTCCCTGGAGACCAGCACCGCGCCAGGTGCACAGTGGCGGGCCTGCGAGTGTTGGCGGGCTAACTTAACGTTGACTAGCACTTGTTGGACACTAACCACGTGCCCGGCGCCTTTCGAAGCGCTTTACCTGGTTAGTGCCTTTAATCCTTACGACAGCATTCTGATCATTATTCCGATTCTACAGAGGGGGAAACAGGCACAGAGATGTTCAGACACTAATACAAAGTCACACGGCCAGTGAGGAGAGGGGCCGGGATTCAAATCCAAGGGATCGAGCTCTAGAACCCGCCGCCCATCCCAGTGATTCCCCCAGAATTTCGTCTCCGACCCCTTACAGCCCTCTTTAGATTTACTGAGGATGCCAAAGAGCTTTTCTTGATGCGGATGAACTCCCTCCACGTTTGCTATCATAGGAATGAAACCAGAGAAGACGAAACCCATGTAGTTGCTGTTTTATTTGACTGTAATAGTGATACCCCCGTTGCAGGCTAGCAGGCCCTCGTTTTATGGACAAGAACTGTGTTTTCCTAAACCACAACACTGAAAGGCAGCGGGGAGGGCGGCAGCGCTGTCGCAGTCGCCGTGGGCTGAACAGGAGACAGCTGGCTTCCCGGAGCTGTCTGCTGGCTGTCAGCTGTGAGGCGGCTGGCGGCCTCTGGGAAGCGCCACCGCATGCTTGGGAGGGGGTGAGAGCGCAAAGGGCAAATAGCTGAGTCTGCTTTGGAAAACAGAGTTGCCCTCTTCGGGTGAAAGGAGCCCATGTGATCCCATGCGGGTGAGGGCCCCCTTTTGAGAAGAGTTGGATGGCAGGTGGGCCAGGAAGGCACAGGGCCTTGGGGGTGCCGTGGCAATGCTTGTCCTGAGCAGCAGACATCACACTAGGGAGCCTCCCGTCCCAGACCACCGGCTAGCCCTGACTCGATAGGAGCAAGGACCTCAGTAGAGGAGAGCCCACGGCCACTGGGCCGGTGAGTCCATTTATTCTCGAGGACGTGGGCATAGCCCTCATCCTCACACCAGAGAAAGCAATTGTACACTAAGCTCCAGGACAAGGAAGCAGAGTGGTGACGGGGGCAGGGCGGGTATTTTCAGTCGACAGCAAGAAGTACATTTTCCCCCTTGTACTTCAGCTGCCATTGTGGCTAGTTTTGATGAGCGTGGAGAGAGACAAAGCCAAAAAGTTCTTCTAGTCACGATTTCCCAGAAAATGTCATGTTTTAAAAAATGCACAGAAACAGCTTTCTCTTGGTCTATTCGTTCCAGACATTCATCCTAGAACCATTTAACAAACTCTTACAGACTTAGCACCATGTAAAAGTTATTATCATGAAAATGGGGCTTATTGGAGAAGATTTTGAAAGCACAGAAAAACAGAGAGAAGCAGGAAAAATTTCCCCTGTGTTCTAATTCCAAACGCTGAGATTCCCCTTCTTTAGGTAGCAGTTGCCCAAGATGGCTGCCGCCAATCAGTCCCTTCACTCTCTGTATATGCACGTTGTGCCATCCTTCAAGAGGTAGCGTCTACCTCCCTTTCCCATGGATCTCTGATCTCCTGAATTACTCTGACTACCAGAGGCTGTGGAAGTGATGCTGTGCCAATTCTAGGCAAGACTTTAAAAGATCTGGCAACTTTTACTTTCCCTCTGGAAATCAGGGCCCATGTAAGAAGTCTGACTATACAGAGACACCAGGCTGGGAGGAAGACCAAACTAGTGATGTGGAGAGGCCCAGGAGAGGAGAACGAGGGACCCACCTTGTCGGTAAAGCCTTGTTGGGCCTTCCAGTCTAGCCCAGCCACCAGGGGAGTGCAGCCAAACTAGTGACCTCAGCCAATGGAGCAGAAAACCACCCAGCAGAGACCAGTCAACCCACAGGATCATGAGAAGTAAAACATCAGGGAAGGGGATGTGGCTCAACTGATAGAGCATCCACCTACCACATGGGAGGTCCAGGGTTTAAACCCAGGGCCTCCTGACCTGTGTGGTGAGCTGGCCCACGCGCAGTGCTGATACGCACAAGGAGTGCTGTGCCACGCAGGGGTGTTCCCTGCATAGGGGACCCCCACGCACAAGGAGTGCACCCCATAAGGAAAGCTATCCCATGCAAAAAAAGAGCAGCCTACCCAGGAGTGGCGCCGCACACATGGAGAGTTGACACAGCAAGATGATGCAACAAAAAGAGACACAGAGTCCCAGTGGCACTGGCAAGAATACAAGGGGACACAGAAGAACACAGCGAATGGACACAGAGAGCAGACAACTGGGGCGGGGGGGAAGGGGAGAGAAATAATAAATAAATAAATAAATGTTTAAAAAAAGAAAAGAAATAATACATCATTACTGGTTGACGACACTAAGTTTTGTGGGGTTTGTTACTCAGCAGCAAGTGAGAACTGAAACTCCCCAGGATATTTTAGAATGTTTTCTTGGTGTCTTTTCTCAAAACCTTTTTCAGCAGTTGCATTCACACAATTCGTACGATTGGTGATTACTGCTTTTCACTTCACATTGTGGGACATGAAGTTTCTCATTTTATCAAAAGTTCTATAAATAATTTTAATGACTACATGCTATCTGAGTGTAGGGATATCATATCATCTGGGCTGATCAGATCCTCGCTGCTGGGAAGGTGGACTTGGGACACACGGGTTCTAGCCAACCTTGGTGGCTGGGATGGCCACATTTGGATACTACACCAGCAGAACAGAGAAAACAGTTCCAGAGAGAAAGAAGAAAGAAGCAGGCTCAGAGACAGGAGTGAAAATGGAGTCAGTGCAGCCCATGGGATGGGAGGGGTGCTCCTTGGAGTCTGCTGACTTTCTAGTTCTAACTCTGGTGTGCAAACCCCTGTGTCACATGAAATACCTGAATCCCACCCCCCACCCCCAGTAAATTCTCCATTAACTCTTAAACCAGCTTTGGAGACTTTGTGCCCTATAGTCAAATGGCTTTTAATTAAGACCAATGGTTTCAAAAGAAGAGCAAGAAGGAACATCATCTTGGAGAGGTGGAACCTTCTGCATACTTCAGTTTCCTGATGATGACTCAGATCTGCCTCCTGGAATGGAGCAACGAAAAGATTGCGCATGAAGGGACACATTCATCATGGCTGGCCACCTTAAGGCCCGATTCTCATGCTGAGTACTGGTTCTAAAAGGAATGGAGTTCAAACGCCAACTGTGCACTTGAAAGAACAGTGTCAAATTCTCCACTTGCCAACTGGGGACATCGACTATTGCCACCTCCCTACACTGAGGCTATGATGAGGGTTATTTGCTTTGGTTTTCCAAGTTCAATCACCGTTTGTAAAATTAAAGACATCTGACTATTGTGTGTGTGTATCAATAATTAATACTGTATTTCTAGGCTAGGAGCCCAGAAACTACTTTACGTAAGCATGCACAAATGTACCTTTATATTTTGCTGACATTTACCTTTCTTGTAGGCAGCTTTCTACTTGAATAAATTACTTGTTGACTTTTTTTGTGTGTGTGAGCGATCATGAATAATGTTCCAGATTTACTCTCTGGTGTTTTAGATGTACAGTGGGTGACTTGCCAACATGTGACCTTGAACTTTCTGCAAGTAGCTGTCCTCTTCTATATGGTAGCCACTAGTCACAGGTGGCTACTGAGCAACTGGAATGTGTCAAATCCAAAGGCAGATGTTCTGTAAGTGCAAAATACATGCCTAATTTTGAAGAGTAAGTAGGAAAGAAAAAGTATAAAATATCTAATAGTTTTTATATTCATTATGTGTTGACATGATAATATTTTGGATATATTGAGTTAAATATAGTATACTAATTTCACCCGCTTATTTATACTTTAAAAAATGTGACTTTTTAAAAAAATACGTGACTACTGGAAGTTTTTAAATTGTGTGGCTCATGGTTTGTAGTTCACATCTACTTCCCGTGGCGAGCACTACCCTATGGAATTGAATTCAGCCTTTCGTGAGTTTGTCTGAGCCCCAAACCAGTAAAGATTGATAGCGATTAAAGACCAAGAGTACAACTGCAAGCAGAAGAATTGCATCCATCATCCATGTGGACTCTAAGCCCCCTCTCGATGTAGAGGGGAAGTGGGCATCACCATCCCAGGGTCCACAGGATGGAGGAATAAAATATGGAATAGAGGGAAGCGGATTTGGCTCAACCGATAGAGCATCCACCTACCTTGTGGGAGGTCCAGGGTTCAAACCCAGGGCCTCCTGACCCATGTAGAGCTGGCCCATGCACAGTGCTGATGCATGCAAGGAGTGCCATGCCACGCCGGGGTGTCCCCCGCATAGGGGAGCCCCACGTGCAAGAAGTGCGCCCCGTAAGGAGAGCTGCCCAGCGTGAAAGAAGTGCAGCCTGCCCAGGAATGGCGCCGCACACATGGAGAGCTGACACAGCAAGATGACACAACAGAAAGAAACACAGATTCTGGGTGCCGCTGATAAGGATAGAAGCGGTCACAGAAGAACACACAGCGAATGGACACAGAGAGCAGACAACTGTGGGGGGGGGGGTGGGCGGGGAAGGGGAGAGAAATAAATAAAAAATGAATCTTTAAAAATATATATGAATTAGAGTGGACTTACTGATATTCTGCTATGAAACTATTGTGACTAGTAATAGAGGAAATCATAGCATTGATTTGGAGAAAATGCCCACAGTAGCTGCTGAGGGCAGGGACAGGGAAGAAGAGATGTGATGTGGGGGCATTTTTGGGACTTGGAGTTGTCCTAAATGATATTTCAGGGTCAGATGCTGGCCTTTATATATCCTGCCATAACCCACTGAATGGACTGGGGGAGAGTGTAAACTACAGTGTGAACTATTATCCATGTGGTGCAGCAGTGCTCCAAAATGTGTTCACCGAGTGTGATGAGTGTGCCACAATGATGGGGGAGGTTGCTGGGGTGGGAGGAGTGGGGTGGGAAGGTGGGGGGTGTATGGGAACCTCCTATGTTTTTTAATGTAACATTTTTTGTGATGTATATATCTTCAAAAAATACAATTTACAAAAATGATGGGATTGGGGGGTGAGAAGTGGGTTATATGGGAACCTCTTATGTTTTTTAATGTAACATTCTGTGTGATCTATTAACTTTAATTTTAAAAATGTGTAAAAAAAAAAAAAAAGACAAGAGTATTTCTTCTCAGGGGCCCCAAGAATGGGAGCAGAGAAAAACCAGGGGCGATTTGCCTTCCTGTGCCCATTCTCCACTGCTGGTGTGTGGCCCCTGTCCAGGTTTCACAGGCCTCATTGTTACTCCTTGCTGCCTCCGCATCCACCAAAAGAACCTCCCCACTGTGCCCTGACCAAGATAGCTCTCTGAGCTCTTTTTCTTCTTGATCTCCTCCAGACTAACAGCCTCACAGCCCGTGGAGCTCACTTGGGCGTTCTGTGGAATGTGGGCTTTAAAAGAAGTTCCCACAAGGCTGCGAAAGACAAGTCCTTGTGTGAGCTTTCCATGGGACACTTCTGGCCAGCGGGCCCAGGAAAGGGATGATTTCCAGCAGGTGGAAGGAAGGTACTTGGGGATAGTGTATTTAAACCAAACAGTGTCGGCGCACACCTAGTCTGCAAATCTATTAACCTTTCCCCAGCTAAAGGCACAGTCAGTGGTCTTGCAATCATTATTATGTGATCTCAAATGGATTTTCCCCAAAACAGTCTCTACGTTCCCATGTAAGTATCCTACTGATCCCATTTCCATACCCCTTTACCCCATTAAAAAAAATCAGAAGGTGCTATTCCTGACAAATCACTTCTGTCGGTCAGATGAGATGTGTTAAGCTGTACCTCATGACTCTCTCGCCTTTGATGTGACCTGTTTCCCCATCATTCACTCACTAACTCCCTCATTCAATATTGACAGACCATGCACTTTCCAAAAGTTCCTGAGGCAGCTAGGCACCCTTCATATACATGTGGACATGTCCTCCCGTGGGTGTCTGTCACACACTGGGGGTTCAGCTGAAGTAAAACAATTCCACATCAACACCAATCGTGGCATACACAGACAGTGGGCCAGGCCCCCTGGGAATTTTCCACGTAGTCTCAAGTGAAGTGGTGGGCTTTTTTTTTTTTGAAGACCCTTTTGTAAAGTTAGCCAAGTCTAAAAGAGGTTATTAAGCAATTCCCAGTTACTGCATTACATTTTAGTGAGTTCACAAGGATAAGTAGCTCTTTATTGGGAACTAGCTTACGGCCATTAGCTTTCACACCATTAAAAATCTCATTTCAAGGGCAATTATGTTGGACTTTATATTCATCAGAAAATAATTCCAGAAGAAGTGCCATATGCACCAATTTTTCAAAGGCATCAGCAAAACAAAAGGTGGAAATCGAGAGTAATATTTCCTTTTTGCCTATTATTTGAAAATTGTGCCATGGCAGTTCTGTGGGGCTAAATTCATAGGTACAGGTTGGCTTGGTTATTTTAATGTTATAGGAGCATCAAATTATCCAAGTTCTCTGACAGTCTTTTAGTCTGTTCCTCATAAATGGATGCATGCTTCTTGGTGCCAACTTTGGTTTACACGGTGATTGGTGGCTTACTATTGGGCGAATCACTTCATTTAAAAAAGATTATTTGTAGATGGGTGTGATGGACACACCCTAAAGTGACTCCCAATGACTCACATCCTTGTATAATCCCCTCCCATTGAGTGCCAGGGGAACCTGCGATGTGCTTCCAGCCAAAAGAATATGGCAAATGTGATGGTGTGCCACTGTTATGGATTGAATTGTGTCCCCCCAGAAGATATGCCCACATCCTAATGTCCAGTCTTATGAATGTGATCACTTTTGGAAATAAGGGTGTTATTAGCCATGATGAGGCCAAACTGGATTACGGTGGGTCCAGTCCAATACGATTGTCCTACTAAGGAGAGGGAATTTGGACCCAGTTAGTAAGAGAGAGAAAGAGAGAGATGGCCATGTGACTGAGGCGGAGATTGAGTGAAGCTGCCACAAGCCAAGGAATGCCCTGGATTGCTGGCTACCCACCAGGGGCCAGGGGAGAAACATGGAATGACTCTCCCCTTAAGAAAATCATGGCCCTGCCAACACTTTGATTTTGGACTTCTAGTCTCAAGAACCGTGAGACAATAAATTTTTGTTGTTTAAGCCAACTAGTCTATGGTACTTTGTTACAGGACCTTGGGAAATGAAGACAGTCACTCCTTTAATCATCATATAAGACTCCGCCTTAGCCGGCTGCAGTGAGCAATTCTCCTGCTGGCCTTGGGGAAGTAAGGCACCATGCTGTGAGAGGATCTATGAAGGGGGTTGTGTGGCAAGGAACTGAAGCCGGCTAGTAAGATAGAGAATCAATAGACAGATCTGGAACCCGGCAGAGAGTCCACGTGAACATCAATAACCCCCAAGATGGCTGCTGGAAGACGCCCACCCCCAGATCCTGCCATCCAGAACAAAGATTTTCCCTGGAAGCCAGGAGAAGCCCAAGGACTTTATCAGTGGACCCTCATGAGATCGATGCGTGGGGTAATCAATCAAAACAGCAAATAGCTGGAATTCCTCCCCTGCCATTAGCGAACGGGTAGAATAATTGACAGTTCAAAATGGCAGGCACAGGGAAGTGGATTTGACCCAACAGATAGGGTGTCTGCCTACCACATGCGAGGTCCAGGATTCAAACCCAGGGCCTCCTGACTCATGTGGTGAACTGGGCCACCCGCAGTGCTGATGCTCCCAAGGAGTGCCGTGCCACGCAGAGGTGTCCCCCGCGCTGGGGAGCCCCATGCGCAAGGAGTGCGCCCCGTAAGGAGAGCCGCCCAGCACGAAAGAAAGTGCAGCCTGCCCAGGAATGGTGCCGCACATACAGAGAGCTGATGCAGCAAGATGGTACAACAAAGAGACACAGATTCTCACAGAAGAACACACAGTGAATGGACACAGAGAACAGACAATGGGGTGGGCGGGGAGGGGGAAGGGGAGAGAAATAAATAAAAAATAAATCTTTAAAAAAAAAAAAGGCAGGCACAGAGCCTAAGAGCTCTCGCTCTCAGCTCTCTTGCCTCCAGACCGGTACCTGCCCTCTGCACACCGCTCTCGCCATTTTTCCTCTGACACGTGGCCACGCAAGTAAACCTGGGCATTTATAACCTATAATAGGGAATTGTAGTCTGTAAACCAGCTGCTTTATCACTTTTCACCCCCTTCTTCTCTACCAGGGACTCCTGCTCTGTTATTTTCTCCCATTTCTTGTCCCTCCCTACCTGAATAAATTACTGGCCTAACTCACCGGACATGCTCTTGAAATTCATTTCTGCAACAGAGCCAAGAACCTAGACAAAATCCAGTAACAGAACTGCGAGCATCCTCTAGGAGCAAGAGTGGCCTCTGGCTGACAGCCAGTCAGAAAATGGGGACCCCTAGGCCTAAAGTGGCAAGGAACTGAATTCTGCCAACAACCATATAAACATGGAAGGGGTCCCTGAGTGCCAGATGACACCACAGCCTGGCTGGCATCTTGATTGCAGCCATGTGAGGCCTGAGCAGAGAATCTGGTCATGCTGTACCCAGCCTTCTGACCCACAAAAACTGTGAGATGAATGGGTGTTATTTTAAGCCACTAAATTTGTGGTAGTTTGTTATGCAGCAGACCGATAAATACAATGGGTTTCCCATTCATTTCCAAAGCACAGTGTTCGTACGTTTAACTTTAATACAGCTGGTCTACAAGTCTCTCTGGTGAAGGACTAGTGTTTTATTCTCCAATCTGTCATGGAAAAATATTTTAATAAAATACAATAAAAACAAAGTATTAGAAAAAATAGATGAAAAAGACCTACTAAATGTAAGCCCATGGGCCAACACTTTAGTAAAATGAAATAGTGAATTACTTGAAAAATTAAATAAAAAGACATGCAAAATGCAAGCTCAAGAGTTTCATTAAATTTGGTAGATAATTACTCTGTCGAATTAATATGAAAGATTCGAAACATTTGCTTATCTCATCGAGGATGGATAATTAGCAGTCCACAGGCGAGCACAGGTCTGTGAATCACACATTGGAATGATGCCCAATAAACCCCTAACAATAGCTGGCATTTCTGGAGGTCTTGCCATGCCCTGGACACTGTGTACGGTACTTTGTATGACTTACCATGTAGTCCCGCTTCTAACAACTCTATGAACTTAACGGATTCTTCCATCCTGGGCATTAACAAACGAGGGTTCCTGGGGTAATGCTACTTGCTTGGCTTGGCCATACAGCTAGGAAGTGCAGAAAGCTACAACGCAAACCGAGGCATTTTAACAGAATGATAACAATACGGCAGAATCCCTTTATTCATCGTAATAACCAAGATAATTTAATAGCCAAGTTATCATAAATAGGAAATGTCATTAATTTCACTATGATGAAAGGTCCCATAAATAGTCCTAGCCAGGGAGTTTTCCCAGGCTCTTGTTTGCTAAAAACAAGGCCAATCGCGTGTGCCAAACACAAACTCCAGAGGGGAGAGACACAGGGTGGTGATTTTTCGAAGGAAATGACCCGCACTCTTGTTGGTGGCTCATCTCAAAATGTGGCGGTTCTCAGCAGCAGAATCGAAGATGCGGAAGAAAGGAAAGCAGGTGCCCCGGGTGATTGATGCACCGTTGACATTTGCTTATGGCTTTCACTTCCTTCACTCAAGTCTGTCAGGGCCTGAAGGGTGATGTTTCCCATCAGAATCACTGGACGGGATGTTTAAAAATACCGATACATGGGTCTCGCCTCAAGAGATTCTTCATCTCCTGGTCTAGAAGAGCCCAGATATCAGGATGATTTCCAGAGCTTCTCCAGTGATTCTAACATGCAGCCAGGGTTGAGAACTGCAGTTTTAGAGAAGACAAGCAAGGAACTGGGTGCAGCTGTGTCTCTTGTCGGGGGCTGGGTGGAAGCTGCCTGAGGATAGCTTTCTGACCCTGGCACATCCCTACAGTGAATGGCCAGTTAGGATCAGGGTGGCCCAAGGACCCCATTTGAGATGAAGCTCAGGGAAACTTCCATCAGCTGCTTTAAAGGTCTCCCGCCTCTGTTGATTCAGACCCTCGTTATCTTAGGTCTCACCGATTTTGCAAAAGCACATTCAACTGATTTTCGTGTTTTAGGTTATCATCGACAAAATTCAAATTTTATTATTAGTTGGCCCCCATTGGTGGTTTTTGCCTAGGCTGTAGGAAATACATCCATCGTTTTAGAATTTCCCTCTGCATTTTCGTATTTCATTTTTTCCTCCTAACCAGCTTTGAGGGACCTGAATTAAAAAGCATTGAGATTTTGCTTTTAAGGATTTTACGCATCACCCCCCATGCTGCACTGGACACAAGAGCAGAGCTGTCTCTTGACTGGTCTCATGAGAAGTTTCTTGAAAAGCGAGCTCTCTAGCTCCTTGCTACGCAAAGCCTGACAGTCCATGACCAGCAGCGCTGGCATCTCCTGGGAGCTTGTTAGACACACAGAATCTCGCCCGCGACCCAAAAAATCAGAATCCACATTTCCCAGGCCCCCTCGGGTGCTTCGTAGGCATGGATAGGAAGAGTTCGAGAAGGACTGGCTGTAGGGGAACAAGTCCAAACCCGGTCCCTTTTCCTGGAGATGCACAATACACAGGAGGATGTAAAAGATTTCGTGAAATCCAGCGGTAAAGAAAAGGGTTTACCCCAGGATTTCCGAAACATAGTTGACCATAGAACGACATTCCCCAGCCCCGCCCCACCCCCGTGGCACTCAAAAAAACCTTTTTATTGAAATAGGACACACATCGTAATGGTAATAGTGCACGTATATTCATGGAAGACAGTTCTCCAGGGGTCGCTCACATTTCCGCACATCTTGTGAGCAGAGGCACTGCCTCCATTTGTTCTGAACTCTCTTTTCAAGGACGTTTGCACTGTGAGCAGCCTTGCAAAATACAGACAGGGCCTCCTTCCAGAGCAAAGGTCAGCCCAGCAGAATAAAGCAGAATAAAGCCAGTCGATTACGATAAAGATGTTTCCTTCCAGGGCAAATGTCAGGTAGGCTTACTGCCCATTTTAAAAGATTTGGGGGGAGCAGATGTAGCTCAGTGGTTGAGCACCTGCTTTCCACGACAAGGTCCTGGGTTCATTCCCTGGTACCTCCTTGGGAAAAAATAAAAGATTTGCGTTTCCTCCTCGGAGTTCTTCAGCTGTGATGCGAACCCACCGTGAGCGCAACATCTACCGCAGCCCCTTCACCTTGTCCCCGTGGGACTTAGGGGACAAGGGGAGCTGTTGTGAATATGAAACTCATGCTGCCTACGGTGTGGCGAGTAGTAAGGTCCTTAGTCTCTGACCCAGGAGTCTCTTGTCTTCTACTAGTGTCCAGGAAACTGGCATACTAACTTGTCAGCTTGCACAGAGGGCAAAGCCTCTCCTTCTTCACAGTTCTTACCCAGGATCGACTTGATGGATTTTTACAAATCGCACAGAATCCAGTAACCAGCAACTAGAGTAGGCAAGAGAATGTTATTAGCACTGAGAAGGCCTCCTGACAATGGCTCCTGTCACACTTCCCTCTGCTCGGGGGATGAGCAATGGACTCATTTATATGTAAGGCTTGGTTTTCTGAACTGCTATGATGTAAGCTGGCATTTACTAGCACTTAGTATGAGTCAGGTACTCTCCAAATCCTCTCACAGCAATGCTCTGAGGTAGGAATGCGCATACTCACTTTACAGGTGAGAAATGAAAATGCAGGTAGGCTAAGGGACTTGCCAAAGGGTACCCAGCTGGGATTTGAAAGCAGGGAATGCGACCTCAGCGCTAACTCAACCACATCACCGTATGGGACCCCAGGCTCTGAAACCAGCCGAGACTATCTGCTGTAGGAGGGCTCCTGTGAGGTCTGGGGCACGGGTTGCTTTATAAACACAGGAAGGCCTGGTGTGTACATAGGCTGTGTTCTAAGAACTTGCTTGTAAACCAATTGCCTTCCTTGTGTGGCAGGATAGGTACTGAATTTAGCATTTGAAAATCTAGATTCCAGTGCTGACTTTTACTTACCAACTGCGGGACCTTGGGTAAGTCACTATTGGACTCCAGAGTCCTCATTTGTAAAATAATGGGTTTTAAGCAGATGAGTATGCAAGCTTCCTCTAGCTGTACAATTTCATATATTAATATGGACTACATCTTTTCCATATTATAGAAGTAATGTAATCTATTCCAAGGCTAGCACCATACTGTTTTTTCCAAGTAAAATGAACCTGGAAATTGGAAGGAATACACGTAATATCTTCATGGACTAGAACCTGACTTTATCACTTGTGACTTGGCCAAGTTCTTTAATCTGTATGAGGCTGTTTTCACACAGTTAAATGAAAATAAAAAGTATTTGTTCTGACGGGAATCATGAAGCTCCAATCAGACAATTATCTATCATCTATCTAATTACCTATCTGTTTTGTAAGGTGACATGCATTAGGCACACAATAAGGTATTTGCTGCTTATAATCTCATCTATCTATTAATCTATCTAGCAATTAACTAAATAAAAAAAATTTTTTTTTGACTACCTGCCCTCTCCTTGCCATACAAATGGTGGAGGTAAATTTTAGAATACAGTGTGATAGAGGTAGAGGCTCAGAGAAAGATGAGTATGGTGTGCTCAAAATGGGCACCTAAACCAGTTAGGTTTTTTTTGGGGGGGGGGGTTGGGAGCAGGGAGACTCCACTGAGTGAGTGATAGAAAAGCTGGGGGGAAGCAGGTGAATGTCTGCCTCCCACATGGGAGGTTCCCGGTTCAGTTCTCAGTGCCTCCTAAAGAAAAGAAAAAAAGAGGAAACAGACAATGAGCAGCTAATGAACAAAAAACAAGTAGACAACAAACAGACCATGAGCAAAAGCAACGAGCAGTCAACATGTGCAAACAATGAGCAAAAGCATCAAGCAAAGAGACAAGGGAGCCATTGTGGGGGAAGCTGGGACTTGTGGGCCACCATGGCACAGGCTGTTGGAAGCCGAGATGGAGTGTGGGCAGGGCACACTCTCCCAGGCACAGGGCACAGCATGGGCCAACCTCGGGAGACAAGAGAGCACCAAATTCCTTTTTGTCAGTGGAGCTGAGGCATTCGAACGTCTTAAAACTACATCTCCCCCAACAAGGGGCCTGGGGGTGATGTTGGTGGCTCTGATTTGGCAAACTTTCCATTTAGGTTTAGAAAAAAATATTTTCTTAAGCAGCCCTTACCTTTCCAAATTGGGGGAATTGGGGAGGGGAGGCCAGGAGCAAGCTCTGGCCCATTTCATTTTGCATCAGCTCTTAGGAGGACCCCGGGAAGGTGGAGACGCCCTAAACTCCACATGGACCTGAGGGCTCCTCGCTGTCAGCCCTCAGCCCTCCACTCTGCCAGGGCTGATTCCAACCCAGCTGTGCCTGGGTTAAGATGTGTGTGTGGGGGTGGGGTGGGGAGGGACCTGTCTCTCTTTGCCCTTTCCCATCCTCTCTGCCTCCCACTACCCTGCCCTGCTGTAGCAGTTTGATATGGTTATGAATTCCAAAAATAGATATTGGATTATGTTTGTAATCTGATCTGTACCTGGGCGTGATTGAGTTATGATTAGGGCGTCGAGTCCCCACCCCTTGGTGGGTGGGGACTCACAGATAAAAGTCATGGCAAAGGACAGAGTTGAGGGTTTTTGATGTTGGAGTTTGCTGCTGAAGCCTTAACCTGGAGCCTCGGGAAGTCAGCACACAGAGGAAAGAGAAGCCAGCCCCGGGAAGAGAGGAACCCTGAGCCCAGGGAGAAGGAAGACCCTGGAAGGGAGGAACCCAGGAAGCCTGAACCCTGGCAGGCGTCGGCAGCCATCTTGCTCCAACATGTGAAAATAGACTTTGGTGAGGGAAGTAACTTATGCTTATGGCCTGATATCTATAAGCTCCTACCCCCAAAAAACACCCTTTATAAAAACCAACCAATTTCTGGGATTTTGCATCAACACCCCTTTGGCTGACTAATACACCTGCCCATGGTCCAGGAATCACAAAGCCACTCCCAGCTTCTCAGGAACTGAGGGAGAGGTGCTGCTCGGGCAGCACCCGCCCCCCAGTTCTTTCTGTTCCAGCCTGTGGTTACTTTACAGTAATCACCTGGAGGAAAGCTCACGGCGGCTCCCTGCTGAAAAAGGGAAATGCTTCGAGTTTAGCCTTTTAATTCCGAGGTCACGTGGCCTCCTGCTGCTGGTCCAACACAGCGGGGGGGACAGCGTCATCCCCAACACCTCGCCTTCTTCCCAGAATGGTTTCTGTGACTCGGAGCAGGTTGGGGGATGAGGAGCCCAGGAGCTGGCACCCCTTGAAACTCATGGGAGACTCTTGATGCACGGAGATTGGCTTCCCCGGGGCGCCGATTGCTTGCCTCTGGCCCCCATTTTGCTGCCATGGTCGCCTTGTGATGGAGCGGGTAAAGGTGTCACTAGTACTTGTTCTCTGCCACCCAGCAGTGGCTGGCGGGTCGTAGGCGCTTGAATGATGTGGTGGAGAAGGCACCCTGAGCCCGAGCTGTGAGAGCACTGTCTGAGGCAGGCTCTGCCCTGCCCTCCGCAGCTGGGGGCCAGGTGCTGGCCTTGTTCTGTTTCAGGAGCCTATCCAGGTCCCCACGCTGCGTTTAGTTTTTTAAGCAAAAAAACCTTTCCCTTTTGATGGGAGAATAAAGATTCTTAATCGTTTTTGCCCCTCTGTCTCAAAAATCCCTATGTCAACTTGGGGAATTGTGAATTCTTTTGGAAAATAAGAACATACTTATATTTAACAGTTGATTGGCCTTTGATTGGCAGTGGAAGAAAAAAACTAATGAATTAGAAGAAATGGGGGGGGGTGAGTTCTGGTGGGAGTGGATGAAATTTTCAGCAGCCAAGCAGGTTCCAATGAACGGCAAAGGGACAGTTTCGTGACTGGTGGGAGAAGCATTTGTTTATTCACCTATGTGTTTTGTTTTGTTTTAAGATTTTTTTTTTATTTTTTAATTTATTTCCCCCCCACCCTATTTCCCCCATTGTCTGCCCTCTGTGTTCATTCACTGTATGTTCTTCTGTGTCTGCTTGAATTCTTATTAGGCGGCTCTAGGAACTGATCCTGGGAACTTCCGGAGTGGGAGAGAGGCGGTTACTCTCTTGCACCACCTCAACTCCCTGTTCTGCTACATCTTCTTATTTTCTCTCCTCAGTGTCTCTTGTTGCATCATCTTGCTGCTCCAGCTCTCAGTGTCAGCAGGCGCTCCTGCCCAGGGAGGCATTCCTGTGTGGGCCGGCACTCCACATGGGCCAGCTTGCCCTCACCAGGAGGCCCTGGGCATCAAACCCTGGACCTCCTATATGGTAGACAGGAGCCCAATTGGTTGAGCCACATCTGTTTCCCTCACCTATGTGTTTTTGCCATTTTAAAACAAGTCCAGGGAAGTGGGCTTGGCCCAATGGATAGGGCGTCTGCCTACCACATGGGAGGTCTGCAGTTCCAACCCCGGGCCTCCTTGACCCGTGTGGAGCTGGCCCATGCTCAGTGCTGATGTACGCGAGGAGTGCCATGCCACGCAGGGGTGTCCCCCTGCATAGGGGAGCCCCACGTGCAAGGAGTACACCCTGTAAGGAGAGCTGCCCAGTTTGAAAGAAAGTGCAGTCTGCCCAAGAATGGCACTGCACACACGGAGAGCTGACACAACAAGATGATGCAACAAAAAGAGACACAGATTCCTGATGCCACTGACAATAATACAACAATAGAAGCGGACACAGAAGAACACACAGCAAATGGACACAGAGAGCAGACAACTGCGGGGGGTGGGGAAGGGGAGAGAAATAAACAAAAAATAAATCTTTAAAAAAAAATAAAACAAGTTCACTGGGAAGCATGAGTAGCTCACTGGTTGAGAGCCTGCTTCCCATGTACGGGGTCCTGGGTTCAATCCTGGGTACCTCCTTTTTTTTTTTTTTTTAACTTTAAGTCCTTTTTATTCTACATTTTAAAAAATGCAATTCATGTTTCTTCAAAAGCAAAATATTCACAATTTTTTTCTCTCTACTTAACCCTAGGTATTGGCTATAGTCAAGAGATTTATATAAAATGATTTTGGAATAAAGTTCTAAGTATGTAAAATATTGATTCTGGGTACCTCTTTGAAATTTTTGCTAATTTGTGCTAGTAGATAGCTTATAAAATAGGCCTGAATGTATCGCATAAACTCAAGGTGAGACCATGTTGCTTCCCTACTCAAAACCTTCAATGGCTCCCTATTTCCCTGAGAGTAGAAGTCAAGGTCCTTAGAGCAATCTGCCAGGTCCTATGTGATATGGCCTGATCTCCTTCTGGCTTCGTCCTTTCCCGCTCCTCCCTCACTGGCTCAGCTCCAGCACACTGACCTTGCTCTTCCTCCTGCAGGCCAGGCAGGCGCCCACTTTCCATTCCCCTTGGCCCTGACTGGTCCCTCTGCCTGGAGGACACTTCTCCTCAATACCCTCCCTCCCTCCCTTCAGGTCTTGGCTCTGATGTTGCCCTATGGACAACTATGCCACCCCCAAAGCTCCATTCCTTTACTTTCCTTTGCTCTGTTTGACCTATTAACTTCTAACAAACGATGTCAAACAGAACGATCGGTAATAACAAGACATATAAGCATGAATTGTATCCATACTGACATATGATGTGCACAAAGTTAAAAACAAGAGCATTTGAACATTTAAACTAGAAATAATGGCAGGAAGTAGTTATCAGGAAAAGAAACAAACAAATAAGCAAGCAAACTGAAAATCGCAAATATCCAAAGGGGCAGATCCGACCTGGTGGCTCTCTAGGAGGGCTTCTAGAATGAGGATCTTGGACCCCTTTTCATTTCCTCCCCTCTAGGATTGTAAATTAAGGGTAATGTCCTCTCTAACTAGTGTCCTTTTAATTCCTAAGGGCTCCTGGGATAGATTTAGATTATTACAATTATCAAAGTAACATGGTTTAATTTTTAAATGGCATTGCTTTGGAGGCAGCCTGTTTTGGTTTTTGTTTTGTTTTTTCAAAATTTGGGTCTTGAGATTTTAGATTAGCATGAACAGCCTGAGTACAGACACAAGTGCAAATTTTCCATGATGCTGTCAAAGGGGCGCTGACCCTAGTAAACCAACCGATTTTGTGGAAATTCACGTTGGGTTTCTTTTATTACTTATGGCATATTCACAAGGTCTTTATAAAGTACCTTTTAGCCACCAAGTAAAGAGAATTCCATTTATAAAACTTTCAGTCACCCAGCTGTAGCTGCCTTTGGAGGGAGTTCCACTGGATTGTGAGGCAAATTCAAAGCTTCGTGTGGTCATTAATGCTGTTCACCAAATATATCTAGTTTTCCCACTTCCCAAAAACATGGTGGCATTATACTCCTGTCCCCTCTTGGGCAATGAGTTGTGAGAGGAAGTGGCATGTGTAATTTTCAGGCCAGAGCATAGGATTGCTGTTGCGAGAACCTCTGTGATGTTCTTTTTCCTCCGGTGTATCAACTGGAAAAATTTGAAAAGATGGCTACGCCATTAACCTGGGTCCCTGGGCCCTGGGCATCTATGAGCAGAACCTCCTTGACAAAATGTGAGGTGCATGTAGTTTGAACAAGAAATAAAACTTTGTGGTTTTAAGCTACTGAGATTTGTGGTTTGCTTGTTATAGCAGCATAACCTAGACCATCCTGACTGATACATCATAGATGTGACATTTCATAAACTGTTGATGGATTCTTCTTTCTGTTTTTCCAATCCATTTAAGAGAATATTGAATAGATGGGGCTTTATAATACCCACTGACATAACTGGGTGGAGGTAGAGATTCTGGTCTCTGTCAAGGACTAAATGCCAAAGAAGAGAGAGTGGCAGCTTTTGTGAGGATGAGCTAGCCATTACTGGGTTATGGCCAGAGTGTGCCGATGGACATTGGGTATCACTGTAATGGACATTTGGACGTTTGGACACTGGGTATCACCGTAATGCTTGGTTTGGGAACTATTCCAGCGACCAGACACGAGCTCACAACTCTGGTATTCCAGAGCCAGAACTTGGCCTCAAACGGGGAGCCTGTGTGTTGGGTTATGAATGAGATGGGATGGGGCTATCGTGCTGTTGGTGGAGGAGAAGGAGGAGGAAAAAGAGGAGGGGTGAGGAGTGGGAACCTCAGACACCATGGCTACTTCACCTCGAAGTAATAAATGTGTGATCTGCAACTCTCTCAATGTCTCGCTGTTCTCTCTCAGTACAAAGGACTGAGAATTGGCTTTGCTTCCAATCCTGTGATATATACCAGTTAATCTTCACCAATGTGCTGTCCTTTCCTGCTGCTGCCGACTAGAGGTGTGCAAATGTTAAAATGACAAAACTGTGGCCCCTTCCTCTGGGCAATCACTACCTGTTTTAGTTTGCTAAAAGCTGCTGGGAGCAGAAATGGGTTGGCTTTTATAATGGGACATCATTAGCTTACAGGTCTGAGGCCATGGAGGTGTCCAAACTGAGGCATCATCAAGAGATGCTGTCTCACCAAGTTGCAGCTGTGGGCAATCAGGCATACGACAGTGTCATCTAAAGAGGCCTCTCTGAGCTCAGCTGTGGGCGATCAGGCACATGGCAGAGCACAATGGCAACTCTGCCAGTCTCTGCCTTCTCCTCTAGGCTTACTTTCTCCCTGAGTTCAGTTGTGGGTAAGCAGGCATATGGCTCATCTCTCCCCTCTCCTCCAGGCCTCTCTCTCAGTCTCTTGGGGGCCTCTTTCCATGCCTCTGTGCTCTGCTGATTCTAGCCTCTGGGACCTCTCTCTCAGTCTCTCAGGGTTTCTCTGTCTCTGATGCTTTTTTCTGTGTCTGGTGCTCATAGTCCTCCAGTTATAAATGACTCCAGTAAGAGCATTAAGACCCATCCTGGGTCCTGCAATCAAATCAAAGGCCCTTGACAGAAGTAATTTAATCCAGAGCTCCCATCCACAGTAGGTTTCCATGCACAGGAATGGATTAGTTCTAAGGACATGATCTTTTCTGGGAGCCACAAAAAGCTTCAAACTGTCACACTACATATACTTGCTGATGAGTTCAAAATGATCAATTGTATCTCAGTCATCTCTCTTGGGTTCAGACCCCTTTATCTAATTCCCTACGAGGCAGTCTGCCTGGATGTTTGGCCAGGACCTCACACTCAACCTTTCCCAAACTGAAACCATCCAATTCATTTCTGGGCCTGCTCTTATTCCTAGATTCTCAGTGCTTCCAGTTCCCAAGTCAGAAATGTGTTAATCAGGGTCTTCTCACTCTTTTACTCCCATGCAACCAATTTGATGACTGTTTCTACCTACTGAATGTCCAGCTTATTTCTCTCTCTCTCTCTCTCTCTGCCTTCCTCTCCACCCTTCCCTGCTGCCTTGGGGCAGACATTTGCCATCCTCTTGGAGCCCTTCCACACCCTCTGGACTGGCTTTCCTGCCTTTCCAGTCCATGGCTACCAGAATGACTCACTCAACCACCAAACCTGAGCCTGTCACTTCCTGCTTGGGAATATGCCTGTCTTTAGCACAAGAGACAACTGCATGAGAATATACATGGCCTTGCTGTCTTGGCTTTTCATTTGATCTTGCATTATATGTCAGAGCTACATCAGACTACTCATAATGCCCACACTCACTGTAGTGGGCCAAATAGTGTCCTCCAAAATTCCATGTCTGTCCTCAGGATGTGACCTCATTTGGAAATAGGGCCATTGCAGGTATAACTGGTGAGTTATGATGAGGTCATACTGCATTAGGTTGGACCCTAAATCCAATGACTGGTGTCCTTGTAAGAAGAGGAGAGGAGAGAGAGACACACACACAGGGAAGAAGGCCATGTGGCAGAGGCTGAGATTGGAGTGACGCAACTACAAGCCAAGGAACACCAGGAGTTGCTGGCAACCACCAGAAGCTGGGAGAAGGGCATGGAATGAATTATTCTCAGAGCTTCCAGAAGGAACCAACCCTCCCAACACCTTGATTTCAGATTTCTAGATGAACTGTGAAAGGATACATTTCTGTGTTTGAGGCCACAAAGTTTGTGGCAATTCGTTATGGCAGCCTAGGAAACTAACACACTCTACAATAGAGAAAAGGAGCAAAGGACTTTAAAAGTACTTGGTGGAAAAGATTACACAAATGGCTGATAAACATATGAAAAAGGTGCTCGACCTCATTAGTGGTCAAGACAATGCTCATTAAAATCACAATAAAGTATCATTTCACATTCACCAGTCTGGAAAAACATAGACTTCTATATAAAACCTTCTGGCGATACCAGGTCTTAGCAAGAATGCAGAGGTGCCCGTACCCTCTATACTGCTGTAAGCTGGTGCAACCATTTTGGAAAACAATTTAGCATTATTCTACCTAGAGGAATTTTTACATACCATTAGATATCTGTAAGAATATTCAGGGAAATGGATGTGGCTCAACCAACTGGGCTCCCATCTACCATATACAATGTCCAGGGTTCGATGCCCAGGGTCTCCTGGTGAGGGCAAGCTGGACCACATGGCAAGCTGGCCCACGTGGAGTGCCAGCCCACGCAGGAATGCCGCCCCACACAGGAGTGCCACCCCAAGTGGGAATGCTGCCCAGCATGGGAAAGGCGCCCTGCACAGGAGTGCTAGCCGACATGGGGAGCTGGTGCAGCAAGATAATGCAACAAGAGACACAGAGGAGAGAAAATAAGAAGACATAGCAGAACAGAGAGTTGAGGTGGTGCAAGAGAGTAATTGCCTCTCTCCCACTCTGGAAGGTCCCAGGATTGGTTCCCAGAGCTGCCTAATGAGAATAGAAGCAGACACAGAGGAACACACAGCAAATGAACACAGAGAGCAGACAATGGGGGGGGGGGGCGATCAGTGGGAACAGTGGGGGGGGGGGAATAAATAAAATAAATCTTAAAAAAAAGAATATTCATAGCTGGGCCATTTATAATAGCAAAAACCAGTCATCACCCACAAGTTCATGAAAAATAGAATAGATAAATTATGATAGAGTCATATAATGGAATGCTATAGAAAATGAATGTGAGGAGGGAAGTGGATTTGGCTCAACTGATAGAGCGTCTACCTACCACACGGGAGTCCAAGGTTCAAACCCAGGGCCTCCTGACCCATGTGGTGAGCTGGCCCCCTTGGCAGTGCTGATGAACGCAAGGAGTGCTGTGCCACTCAGGGGTGTCCCCTTTGTAGGGGAGCCCCACACGCAAGGAGTGCACCTCATAAGGAGAGCTGCCCCACGTGAAAAAAGCACAGCCTGCCCAGGAGTGGCACCGCACACACAGAGAGCTGACACAGCAAGATGATGCAACAAAAAATGATACAGATTCCCAGTGCTGCTGACAAGAATGCAAGGGGACACAGAAGAACACACAGCAAATGGACACAAAGAGCAGACAATGGAGGGGGGGAAGGGGAGAGAAAAATTTTCAAAAAATTTTTAAAAAAGGAAAATCAACGTTAGGGTTATCTACCACAACATGGATAAATCTCAGATACTGAGTATTACTCTATTTATATGAAGTTAAAAAAAAAAACCATACAAATGAGACACTTTAATGTTACGGCTACAACCGTATGTGAAAGAACCACAAAGGACAGTGGTTACTTCTGAGAGGGGAGGGGAGGAGAGGGGCTGGGCTTGGGAAGGAACACACAGGGCTGCATACGATCAATGATTCTGTTCTGTTTCTTAAATTGGGTGGTGCATATGTGATGATCATCTTATTTATCGCAACACACATTTGAAAATATTATGCTGCATCTCTTCTAATTTAATAAAAATATATTAATTCCCAAACATATTAAAATAAAAAAATGAAAAGCCCTATTTTTGGATGAACAGCAGTGACTCATTCTCTATGTTCAAATGGGTTTGGAGAGGAGAGGAGAGGGGTGAAGTGCAATGTTCTGTCTTTTTACCGGTAATTTCTTTTGCTGTATCAGTAACATAAATATGGCACTGGATAATTTTCAAAGGTTTTCACCAGCTTTATGACATTGGGTCTTCACAGTTTCATGAGCAAAGAAGGACCAACATTATTTTCTCCATTTCCTTCAGGTAGTAAAAGAGACAGCAAGATGTGGCTAGTACAGATTCATAAGGTGGCACTTCCATTTTCTTGCCCTAATTCAAAAATTGCATGTGACAAATGCTTTTCCTTAGAATACCCAGTTTATATTAAAAGAGAAATGTGCTCGCTTTCTAAACTGCAAATGGGGTGGACTGTGCTTTTGTTTTTTAATAAGAAAAATGACTGGTAAAGGCATATTTTATATATTTCTGCATTCTGGGCACTCAGTTTGTGGTTTGTTTTTGTTGTCGTGGTGGCGGTGGTGGTTGTTTTTGCAGTTATCCACACAATCAAATAACGAAGCATTGCTCTTTCAAACAGATTCAGTTAAGTGGATTCTGAAGGAAATATCCACAGAAAATGAAGTCTGAACTCTAATAGCAAAGCACTATTACAGTTTTTTATTTTCTGCCAATATTTATACTTCATGGAGGCATAAAATCTTTTTAAGTTTGAAGTGGAGGTTTTCAACTCAGAAACTCATCTTTCCCCCTATTTCCTTCTTTCCTTTATCACAAATTGCATCAGTATTGAATTTGGAGGAGGTAATTGGGGTTGAAATTATTAATTATGGAAGGGTGTGGGACTATAAAACGTTTTTTACTGTGAGAAGAATCTTATTTTTTTAAATAAATAGTTATCCTCTTTTATCTGGGACCTATTTGGGATGGTACAATTTTATTGAGGATGGTGGAGGGTAGAATGTAAAAACCTATTTCCGCAGTTGCAGTTATTTATTAAATCTGTGAAAGTCTTCGATGGTGACTACGGGAAGGGTTAAAGAACACACACATTCGTATTTAGAGTAAGACAACTGGATCTATCACAAGGGGAGTGAAAGTTTGAAGAAATAAAAGGGAACAGAGAGAAAAGAAAGGATAAGAATTTAGAAATACATCTCCTCATGAAATATTTTTGTGCCTGAGCAGGAAGTTGCTTTCTGAAAGTCAAGCCGCAGACTCTTGCACACAGATCTTGCACAAGCTGCTCTATGATTAGAAAATAGCATCAAGAGTTTAAGGGCATTAAATTTGAAACATGAATGGATTGTCTCTATTCATTTGGATCTTTACTGTGGCTATCTGAGGCGAAAGCAAACAAGAAATACTACGACCCTTCTCTCAATGTTGGCGTTAAAGCTGGGGGGAAAAAAAAGGTTTTATGTGCATCTGTTTATCCCAAGCCTAAGGAAGGTGATTATCTTATTACCAGAATTGATCAGGTAACTAAGATTTGGCGGTGAATTCTGAGAGGAGAGCTCTTGGGAACAAAGCCTCAGCTTTTGATGAAGGTGGATTTCTGTGCCTCAGCCCCCTTTCTTTTGCTCAGGGAAATGCCCTGTGAATGCACATTCCATTGCCCTAGCATCGACTTGTACACGCTGCTCATCTGGATTCCATTGGAGAGAGGAACGCTCAAGAAGGAGAGGGGAGACGGGATTCGTGTGTGTGTGAACGTTGTCATTTTAGAGCACGCAGAAATAGCAGGAGCCCATTGGTGACGGGGTTGCCGCCGAACGCTCTGTGGGAAACCGCTGCATTTCTGGGGCAGAACGGGCCAGTCCAGGGACCAGCAAAGCCGCTGGAGTTACAAAGCCACGTGCATAGGTGCATCTCGTTCCAAAGAGCAGATTTTTGCCGAGTGGTGAAAGGACATTGCTGAATTTGGTGAAAAGCAAGTGGCTAGAAATGCCCTGTTTGAGTCACTTTAGCTCTCTTCAATGAGAGCCTGCACCTGTCTTTTCGCAGGGTGGGTGGTGCCAGCGTGGGGCAGGCCTCATCACTCAGGATTTTTTAGGTCTTAGGAGCAGAAACTAAGCAGACAGTCTCTAAAGAAGCCATTCCCCTTAGAGCTCCTGTGATGGACAGTGAAAGCCACCAGGGAGCCTTGGGAGATGCCGAGTACTCTTCTAACCCAGTGGCTCTCAGTGGGGGGCCATCCCCGCCCCCTCCAGGGGACATCTGGCACTGCCTGGAGACATTTTTGGTCTTCCCGACTTGGATAGGAGGTGCTCCTGGCACCTGTAGGTAGCGTCCTGGGACACCACTCAGCTGCATCGCACAGGACACCCTTGGAGCAAAGAGTGGCCTGGCCCCCAAGTGGGAGCAGAGCCGCGGTTGTGCAACCTTCCTAAAACACGTGGATGTCCCAAACGTGAAACGGTTTGAAACACCCCCCACAACCCCCCCTTGGTATAATTCACCAGAACAGTTTGATAAAACAAAACTAGCCAAGCGACCCAGTTAGTAATCTTTCCTCTTTCCCGCCCCACAGAAAATCATTGAGTAAACAGAAGCATGACCTTTTTCGAAAACCGACTCTGTAAGCAATCTCCTTAAATATGTTTCACTGCAATTTCTGCCATTCTCTAGAGGCTATTATGCGCCCAGCGAAATTACTGAAACTTGAAACCACTGTAATAATAAAAATTTATAGCTGCATTAGTATCTCTTGGCTCAACTGGTTGTAATGACAGGTGAGGAGAACCCATAAAAAGCCTTTGAATGAAAGTTTGCCTGTTTGCTTGTTGCTCGGGAAATATAAGGTGGAGAAACACTGGAATTTATGCTAAAGCTGTCTTTAGATGCAGGGCAATAAATGACAGCTATAAACATTCATTCCTGTAAAGCCATGCATATGCCAGTAGCCTTAAGCTTGTTGCTTTTTAATTTGTTGGCCAGAAGAGAAACCCAAGTTTCAGTTCTGCCTAGATTGGGAAGAAAACTTGATGATTGTCATTGAAATATGAGGCCCAAATTCTCTGAGAACTCTTTGAGCCCTGGAAGGCATGCCCATGACTTGGAGAACTTTGTGCAACCAGCATTGATCTGTGTAATCAGAATAGTTTGGATTTTAGGAAAATCGGTGCCACCACCTATCTGTGTGACCTTGGTCCTCAGTTTCCTCATCTGTGAAACCAAGGCACGGGGTTATGAGCTTCAGAGTCGCTTTCAACTATAGAAACAAAAGCACCGAAGTAGCTGAGTACACGCTTGTCCTTGATGATTTCTGCCTTTGTGCATTGACTTGTGGCCCCCAGAACGTCCTAAATCCCAGTCCTGTGAAGGAACCCATTTGTAAATAAGATCTTTGAATATGTTGTTAGTTAAGATGAGGCCAAAGCGAATCAGGGTGGGCCTTAATCCAATATGCCTGGAGTCCTTATAAGCAAAAGGAATTTGGAGCCCGTGAGAGGGAGACAGACGGGGAGAGAGATGGCCCTGTGACGGGGGCAGAGGTGGCCCTTTGGAGGGCCGGCAAGCCACCACCAGAACACCGCAGACCACAGAGAAAGCCTGAGCCTGCCAACACCTTGATTTTGGACATCTGGCCTCCAGAACTGTGAGACGATAGATTCCTGTTGTTTAAGCCAACTAATCTGTGATACTTTGTTATAACAGCCCTGGCAAATGGATTCACCACCAAACCACCAAATGTCTTTGTCTAGCGATGTCTACTGATTGAGAAGTAAAGTGATAGCTCATAAAAGCATGGGTTTGCTGTTTAACACAATAGAGAAAAGAAGACTTATCACTATGTGCTGTAGAAGCATCCTAAATGAGACCCCTTCCCCTCATTAGAATAAATGAACCCAGGATATCTATGATGGAGAACTGATTGTGTCCCCAACGTCCAAAGTTATTTATTCAGTGATGATTGCGGTTGGGTATTTACATAATTATAGGCCATTTCTGTGTCAAATTGGGCCTGGTCATCCCCTCACATGATACCTCTATCTTAATATCAGTCTGAATGTTAACTTTAAGTAATTTAGAGTTTTTCAAGCAAATCTGCATGCAAAATGGATTGATAGCAGAGTGTAAGTGTCCAGTGCACGTTCCGGGAGAGACCCTTGAAAGCTGTGAACAGGAGAAAACCAGGGGCAAGAGTGCAGAACGCACGATGTGTTTTTGCTTCTAGAGGAAGTCTCTCTGGTGGGAAGCCATGCCACAGAGCACGCAGGAAGCTGGCAGAGAAGAACGCAACCCGTACCACGTCGACGGGACTCTCGGGAAGGGAGGGTTCACTCATTTCTTGGTCAGTTTTATTCTCCTGGCCACCCCCTCCCACCCAGAGCATTTGGCGCTCTCGTTTATCCTTCTGTAGTTGCTTTCAATTCTTTCAGGGATGGTTTTACAGACTTTGGTTTGCCCGAGACCTGGTTTTGCATTTTCATCTCTTCTTGGGCTAAAATTTAGAGAAGATGTAAAAAGCAAAGGGCAGTGAATACCAAACCCATTTTATTCATTCATTCATTCCTTTTCATCTTGGCAACTGTTTAGTGAGAAAGAAGGCTAACATGCTGACAAAAACGTGTGTGGAGAAGACTGGTAGAGTGCTTTAAGAAGGCAGGCCACTTTGGTGGCTGTGGCTGGCAATCAAGCATGGTAGAGTAAGGCAACTTTTAAAAATGAGTCCTTAGAAGGGCTTCGGGTTGTTTAGCAAGCTGTGTGACTTTGAGAAGAGAATGGAGAGTGCAGGAGAGCAAGAGAAACCATCTTCCATTTAAAATCTTGTGACCCAGCTCTGTTTCCAATGCCAACCCTCTGTCTAAGGTAAAATAAAGAAAATGGGGAAATATATATAAATATTTACGAAGGCTTCCCCTCTCTCAATAATATTCTTGTGCAAGGTACATCATCTTGCAGAGGTGGTTGCAGTTGAAATAAATGGTGCAAGAGGTGTGTGTGTGTGTTTTCCACAATGAAAGGGTAACTTGCTTGCAAACTTTGCAAGCATGCATCCTACATCGTAGGCGTCATCTGCCTCAGAAAGATAAAGCTTGACCCAAGAGCACTGGGATCCGAAAGAGCAGTTCCCAGGAATCTGAACATCTTTGATGTGATTTTAAGGCCCTCTCACCCTCCTCATTAACGCTCGTTCAGCAAAAATAAATCACATTGATTGGTATTGAGACCAGATTAGCAACAGAGGGCAGCTAAAAGGTATTTCCTCTTAGCCTCATTTCCCAAAAGAGAATGCTCGGCTGCGTTAGCGGAGCTGGGCTCTCTCCCTTCTCTAAGTGGTCTCCTCAGAAGCCTGAGGGAGCCTCGCCTGAGGGAAAATGGCTCAGTCTGAGGGATTCTTTAAGAGCAACTGAGAAAAGGCCCTACTGTCAGGCCTTCCTCCGGCTGATAGCACAATGAGAAAAAACAAGAAAGCATGAGAATGCCAATGGGCTTTGTCAAAGCGTAAAAGGGACGGCATCTAACCCACACTGGAGTTGGACAGAAACCAGGAAATGTGTCTTGTGTGAACGTTTCCCCCTGCAAAGTGTACCTGACTGTTGCCTCGAAACCACAACCATCTATCACGTGCTTGTGAGAAAGCCCCCAAAAGCTTCCTGTTTCATGAGGCTCCTGAGAAGGATGGTCTATTTGCAAGCTAGGAGAAAGGAGCATCATTTATACTTTGCATTTTTAGGTATTTATGCAGACTTTACATCTCTAAATCTCTCCCTTAGTTTGCAGACGCCACAAGCCAGCAGAGCGGAACCTGCGCACATCTGCTTTAGCCATTCGGTCTAGGCCTTGTGGAGGAGTTGAGACACGTCAGGCTAAAGGCACCGTGGTTTGGCAAGGGGGCTTCCAGGCAGCAGGGGAGCGTGGCATGGTGGTTCTCCCAGAGGGAGCAGATGGGATTGGGGTGGGTGGGTTGGTTTGTGAGGCCAGAGGCTTACAGGCTCTCCTGCTGAGTCCAGGACCGACCAAGGAACAATTGGAACCCACCAGAGAGCGTGGAGGGGAATATGGGCTGGCAGAAAGATCACACAGACCTCACCCATTGGCTCAGAGCATCCCCTAAAGAGCGGCTGAGGCTTCTTCTCTTGCAAACTTCAATGGGTGTATATTTTGTGCCATTAAGGCCAATGTGTGGTAAGCCAGAGGCTGATGGCATCAAAGGTGTGATCACAAGGTGGGCCGTTTCCTGAAGGTAGGAGAGCCTGCACAGCCACGGGCACAGGTCCCAGAAGAGGCCGCTGGGCCCCTCCTCTCACTTGGCTTGGGGTTTGTTTAACCAGCTCAGCAGGGGCAGCGTTTACGGAAGGCTTTCTCTTGGCCTGTGTTCACTCAAGAAGACAAGAGGAAGTCTCAGGCAGACATCAGCTGTCCTCATGCGTTGTCCCTCAATTAGCATGCCAGAGCAAGGATGGTCTGCTGCCTGCTGCTGCTTTCGATCCCTGCCTGGGTGAGCTTTCAGTTCACCATATTTTGAGTGTGAAAGCAGTGGATCTTTGCAGTGGCTCAAGTGATAAGTAATCACAACGACCCTGTTATAAGCTGATAGTGGGCAAAGGACAGGATGGATTCAGGACTGACATTCTAGCTTCCATCGTGGTGACTGGACCATTAGCACATTGTAGTTTCCCTTGTTTTCACTTAATTGATTGATTAATTAATTAAGGATCAACCTGCTTGGATGAGATATTATTTTCCTAAGTGAATTTTTTAAACTTTTTCTAAAAATTGCAGTTTATCCTTCATGCACGAACACCCATAAATAAGTGTATCGTGTAAGTTGTGCATGTTTGTTTTGTAAGTTGACAACTTTTGCTGCACACATTATATATGCTCATGTATGAATGATATACTTCAATAAAATTTTTTTAAAATGCTATGAATAAACAAAAATCACTGTTGTTGGACACTTAAGATGTCTACAACTTTTCTCCATGATAAACAATGCCACAGTGAACATCTCCATCTATTGAGCAGAGACTGCATTTCTGAACATTGATCTAGCGCACAAGCCCCAAAGTGAAATTTTCAGGACAGACAGTCTGGATATTTTTAAGGCCTTTGATGCACATCGCCAAACCGCCTTCCCAAATGACTGTATCACAAGGTTTCTTCACCTTCACTACCAAAGGATCCAAGGACTGAAAGTGGCCATGCAGTGTCTGAAGTGGGATTTCAAGATCAAAGAGGACAACTGCTGTCAGATGCATAAATGAGTTTGCTTCCTGGGGTTGTTCCAGAAGGAAATGACCCCTCAAGGACCACTTTGGCAGAGCCACTGACCTTTGCACAGCAGACCAGCACAAAGTGGACTCCACCTGAACATAAAAAAGACACACATGCTCCATCCAAAACGTCCCTCACGTCCAAAACGACCCTCACGTCTCTGTTCAAGTCAGGGTTCATGAGAGAGTAGCCTAAGAGGGTTTGAAGTTTCAGTAAGGGGAGCGTGCATGCGTATATACTTAGTTCTTGCAAAAAGGAAAAAAAGAGAAGGTAGCTTTGAGGTCACTTGGTGCACACCGTGCAGCGGGTGGGCGTGGGGGGGGTACAGCAGGAACCAACCCTGGCTCTTCTGCTTCTGCCCGGAACTGACGTCGTCCGCCATTGTCTGTTCCCTCCCCCCGCACCGGGGATAATAATATCCATCGGCTTCCCAAGGGAGAGTTGGGGTTGAATTCCTGTTTATCAAAGGCTTGGAAGAGAGGACCTCTGAGATCATGTGCAAGTGACTAAGGGCAGGCCGGCTGTGGGCTTGGACTCCCGGATGTCCCTCCCAGATAGCTATCTGATGGCCCTGGATTGCTCACTAACCAGGCTGGGTTATCAGGTAGTCAGTCTTCATCCTTACAGAGCTCCCGGGGTAGTTGGGCAAGAGGCTCACGATCTGATCACAAGAGAAAAAAAGAGCGCGTGCGTTGCCAATAAAGAATTTGCACAAGACCTGGAACAAACACCAGTGCTTTAAAACACTTGGCGGAAATTTAAACTGCAAAGCATTTAATCATCTCAGGCCACCGCTTAGAGGGGCCAGCTGAAGCTACCCTGTCCACATCCTTTCACAAGCCCTGGGCTTTCAACGGAACTTTGCAAACCAGCTGAACTGTAGCTTGCTTTTCAGAGAGAGGAGGCTGGTCAGCTTACAGCAGTACACACGGGCAGAGTGGCAAGACAGAAAACTGAAATTCAACCCTGCGCTGGGATTGAAAGTTCTCGAAGACAAATGTCACCGACTCTGAAGTGCGGCTTCCCTTCTAATTATGTTCTGTCAAGCAAGGATTGAAAATGTCAGCCCGGACTTAATGTTGGCTCCTCCGGTAACCAATAGCAGTGGGCCCAAGCCACCCTTGCAGGGCTCGAGAAAGAGTTCGAAAACCATTTAGTTGATTTCAAGACTTCCTGGGACGGCAAAGTTTAAACCACAACATTCGTCTATTGGGGACAAAGTTCAGAGCCCATCACAAGTGAGGTTTCTGACAATGCTCTGTCCATATTTGGCTGTACTCTTGCCTCATTCAACTCAACTTCTAATATATGCACCTGAAAAACAAGACTTTGAGGAGTGTTTCTCTCTCCTTGTTATTAAAGAAGTCTTATCTTTATATATTTGGTACAACCTATGAACTTACAGGGTAGCTTAAAGCAAAGAAAGGGGCCAGTGTAGAAGATACATTTTTACTTTTACTGTTTAAAATAAGCTTCAACTGCAGCTCCTGGACTGATGACATTTAGATGCAAGTATGTATTTTGTCCTGGGCAAAAATAACCAAAAGTGGCTAATGAGATTATATGGATATTAAAACACATAGAATGCCACATGCATTGTAATATTTGATCTGTGATCCATTTCTCAGCAATCCCTAGAAATAAATGTAGCCTTTGAAGTTTTTTCTTAAGGATTGGGTGAGGAGGAGGCCCGAGACTTGTGGAGAAATAAGATACAAATATGATAAATGTCATTATATTTTAGGCAAATATTTATGAAACCCTTTACATGTACTGTCCATTTCATTCTCACCACAACCCTACAAAGGAGCCCCTCTTCTTGTATCCATTTTGCAGATGAAGAAACTGAGGCACAGAGAGTTGGCATAACTTGCCCAAAGTGGCCCAGCTGATAAGGGGTGGAGGGAGGTTTCCACCCCCAGTTTCACTCTTAACCACAGTTCTCTGGTCCACTGGGTGTTTTCTTAGGTTTGCAGCTAAGAACAGTGACCTTAAGGAATACAGATTGCTCCCAGGGTACCCCAGTCTCTAAGACACCCACCTCCACTCACTCTCAGGACTCAGGGGAAGGAAAGTTGAGAGGTTGCTCAATTTGTCTCAGGCCTGGGGCTGGGAGATTGCTTCTGGAACTGTCTATCAGAGGCAGGCATCCAAGAGCTGCCAGGTGAGACCGGCACGCAGGGCCCCAGGTAGCCTCAGTCTTAGGACACCAGCTCTAGAAGGCCCTGTCCAGCGGGGCTGAGGAGACAGCTTCAAACACAGGGGCTGGAGCAGGGACCCAGCCACCTGGTCTTTCTGAGCTCTCAAACTTGGGCGACCCCGGGAAAGGGGTGTGTGTGGCCAGGCAGCTGGGCCTCACCTGGACTATGGAGGGGCCCCACCTGCAGCCTGGAGAGCCGGGGTGCTCAACCAGGGGGGTAGCTTGGACCTCCAGGGGACCCTGGGCAAAGCCTGGAGGCATTTAGGGCTGTCACAACTGAGGGAGTGCCTCCCTGGCACCTAGGGGGTGGAGGCCAGGACGCTGCGAGACACCTGCTGCGCAGGACGCCCACCACAGAGAACGCCCAGTGAGAAGTCCCGCGCTAGTCTGGCTTGGGGCGTTCCACCCACAGTTCTGAGGAAGCTCCTTCCGGGCCTTCTTCCAAGAGTCATTCTGCAACCAGGAAGTCAGCAGCCCCGCCACCTGGCCGAGGGCGGGTACCAGGGCCGGCGGACCCTGCGCCCCCGCCGAACTCCCCGCCGAACTCCCCGCCTCGTTCTTTCCGATGGGGAGGGGTCAGCGTTTGCCTCTGGGTTACAGGCCTCAGGCCCGAGGCCGGGGCCTGCCGGGGGCCTCCCAACCCTGCCCTCGAGGGGCAAAGCTGGGGAGAGGCCCCCCCAGGGCAGAGGCAGAGCCCCTGCTGGTTTTAGGGGGCAAGGGGGCTTTCCTTTGCACCTCCCTCCATACCTGTCCCACCTGCGCCCTCCTTTTCAAGCATCCTCCCCCGTGACAACGTGGCACCTGCCTCCCTGCTCCCTCTCTTGCGTCGAGGATTTCCAAGGGAAGGTGGACAAATCATGCCCAGCGGGCGGCGCCAGCCTGGCTGGGGCCTGTCACCTGCTCCCCACGCCGCAGGCCTCCGAGGGACTGGGAGCTCCTGCGGGCCGGGAACCCCCACCAGCTCCCTGTTGAGCCCCCCACCCCCCACCCCCGCAGTAACCAGCATGCAGGAGGTGCTCAGGCAACAGTTAATGTATGCTTCCTCCCACCTGCCCGCCAGAAGCGCTGACGTTCAAAGCCAAATCTGATGCTTGTGACAGTCATCTGCAGGCACTGGGGCTGCACCAACCGGGCAGGGACACCCTGAGTGTTCTTTTGAAAGTGAGGTGTAATTCACACCCAAGAAAGCGCGCACATCCTAAGTGGGCAGCTTGGTGAGTGTTTACCCCTGGGTCCGCCCAAGTAACCATTCCATCAGCCCAGGACACCCCAAGTTCCTCCTCTCCAGTCAACGAACCCCCACGCTTCCCACTCGGGGGGGAGTAGGGGGGAGGAGGATCCCTACTCTGACTTCGACCCCCATAAAACTAGGTCTGCTTGTTCAAGAACCTCATATAAATGGAATTACGTAGAATGGACTCTTCTGTCTGGCTTCTTTCTCTCAATACAATGTTTTTGAGACTTAGTCATGTAGCTGTGTGCATCAGTTTTGTTTTGCTTTGCTTTCTTTCCCTTTCTCTCTTTCTGCTCTGTAATATTCTATTGTAAGGATATGCCACACTTTGTTTATCCATTCTCCTGTTGATGAACACTTGGATCATTTCCAGTTTTGGGCCATTTTAATAAAGCTGCTCTGACCATCATTGTATTTTATGGACATGTGCTTTCATTCTTCTTACTAATATACCTAAGGATAAAAATGACTGGGTCATAGGGAAGGCACGTTTACATTTAATTAGAAACTAGCATTCTTGGTTTGGATTTGAGAAAGGAGATTTTTACAGAAAAATGAAGCGGTGCCAATCTTTCTGCATTTGTTTTCCCACTGCATCCATTACGTGCGTTTGTTAACATGCCTGCATGCAATGCTAATCATCAGTAGAGAAAGTTGGAAGTGACAGTGAAGCACACTCACAAACACACACTCATCTTATTTTCCTGTGTGTTCACAGTGGCATCTTTAAAACTGATCTTGGGGTTGTGATTAACTACAGTGGTCACTCAGGCAGAATCGCCACGAAAGCAAATATTTTAAGGGGAAGCTTTGCTCGGTAATGAAGCTTGACTGAATCGCCAACTGCAGGAGGTGAGAAGTATGTGGACTCTGCAGAACGAGCCACCAGAGCCTTCTGTGCTATCTGTTCTGAGGAGGGGGAGAGTCTTGCTCTCCTGATGACCAGGAACAAAGAGAATTAATTGCCTGGTTTGCTCCAACTTCCGGCTCCCCTCTGTAGTGAATTCCTACGTTACCAGTTGCTCCCCACTTGAAAACCACTGGGTTCTAGAAATCCTAAACAGCTTGGCAGAGGTGACTGGAGAAGGAGGAACTATTTTAAGACTTTGGAGTATTGTCATGAGACTGCAGGGTTAAGGCTGGGGTACCAGAAGAAAGATCAGAAATTTCCAAGCTTGTCTTTCTACAAGATGCATTTTATAACAGCCGTTGCTCATTACAAGTTAACTTCCTTTCACCCAAGGAGGTGTTTCATACCTTTTTTCCTAAATGCTCAGTTTGTTTTTCTATTAACTAACCCCTCCTCCTGCCTTCTGCTGTTAGAGACTTCAATCTTTATCCACGAAATGTATCTGAGGCCTTACCCAATGGCCCTTTCATACAGAACTTGAGAAGCTGTTCCTGGAATCCAATCTAGTCATCTATGTCTTCTTCTTTACTTGGCTTCCCAAAGGTCCTTACAATGTCTTTTGCCCACTTCGTCCCATCCATGGAAAAAAATTGGCCCCAGCTGTGTGATACAAAACAGTTTGATGGAGTCAGCGAATAAGGAATATCAATTACTCAAGTTGTGCATTTGGCTCCAAGAAATCAAAACAACAGGATGAGTGAATATTTTCTTTCTTTTCTCTTCTTCTGTTTTGAAATATTTATTTTTCCATTGTTCTTCTCCTGTGTAGATAGTCTCTTTTCCTGGACAGAAACAAATCACCTGCTATTTGATCTCTTTGCCTTTTTTAAGAGTGACTGTTGAATGAACTTGTCCTAGAACAGTTTTCAGAACAGATTTCAGCTTTCTCAGTGGGGTTGGTAAACATTCAAGAGTATGCAATGGGAACTGCTTTCCTGCATCTCAACTCCTGTATGAGTTGTTTTAATGTGTAACTTATTGGTTCTGTCATGACTTGAACTTCATTTCACTTATTCTTAAGGGCATGCAGGGTTGCTTGGGACAAAGTGGCTCATGAACTCAAGCAAAGACGTCCCTTATTATAGAGGTCATTGCTTCTGCCACTTGGATATCACATTATGGACCTTGGAAGCCTCCAGAGAGGAGGAGGATTGAGTTCCTTGAGCAATATATTTTTTATGGAAACATTTCCTTCTTATTTAAGTTCAACCAACACAATTTGGTGTTATTTTTTAAAATTTTTATTTTTACTATTATACAACTTAACATTTTCCCTTTTAACTACATTCAGATATATATTTCAGTGCTGTTAATTATGTTCATAATGTTGTGCTACCATGATGATCATCTAATACCAAAACACTTCCATTGTTCCAAATAGGAACCCTATACATTTTATCCCTATCCCTACCCTGTCCCCAGGTAACCTATATTCTAGATTCTGACTCTATGAGTTTGCTTATTCTAATCATTGCCTATCAGTGAGATCATACACTATTTGTCCTTCTGTGTCTGGCTTGTTTCACTGAACATGATGTCTTCAAGGTTCATCCATGTTGTTGCATGTATCAGAACTTCATTCCTCTTTGTGGATGCTTGGGTTGCTTCCTTCTTTTGACAATTGGGAATAATGATGCTATGTACATCAGTTTGCAAATATCTGTTCAAGTCCCTGCTTTAAATTCTTTTAGGTAAATACCTAAATATATAGCCTATATAAATGTATACCTAAAACCTAATGGGATTGCTGGGTCATGTGTCATTCTATACTTAACTTTCTGAGGAACTTCCAAACTGTCTTCCATGGTGGCTGCAACATTTTACATACCTGTCAACAATGGATGATTATTTCTATTTCTCCACATCCTCTCCAACACTTGTAATTTTCCTTTTTTTTTTTTTAGTAGCAGCCATTCTAATGCATGTGAAATGGTATCTCATTATGGTTTTGATTTGCGTTTCTCTGATGACTAATCATGTTGAACATCTTTCCATGTGTATTCTGGTCCGTTGTATATCTTCTTTGGAGAGATGTCTATTCAAGTTCTTTGCCCATTTTTCAATTGGGTAGTTTGTCTTTGTATTGTTAAGTTGAAGGATTTCTTTATATATTCTAGATAGTAAATCTTTATTGTATAGGTGGTATCCAAATATTTTCTCCCATTGTGTAGATTTTTGTTTTACTTTCATAATAAAGTCCTTTAAGGCACAAAGGTTTTTCATTTTGATGAGGTCACATTATCTATTTTTTTCTTTTGTTGCTTGTGCTTTGGGTATGTCTAAGAAATCATTGCTAACACAACATCCTGAAGATGTTTCCCTGTGTTTTCTTCTAGGAGTTTGATAGTTCTGGTGCTTATATTTAGGTTTTTGATCCATTTTGAGTTGATTTTTGTATAAGGTCTGAGGTAGGGAGGTCCTCTTTTTTCTGCAAATGGAGATCCAGTTTTCCCAGCACCATTTGTTGAAGAGACTAAGCTTTCCCAGTTGAGTGGTCTTTGCCCCCTTGTCAAAAATCAGTTGGCCAAAAATGTGAGGGTTGATTACTGAGCTCTCAATTCAATTCTACTTGTCTACATGTCTATCTGTGTGCTAGTATTATCTTGGAGGTTTTTTTGCTGTTTTTTTCTTTTTTAAAAAAAATTTGAGGTACTGGGGCTGAGGATTGAAACTGGGACCTTGTATGTGGGAAGCTGGAGCTCAACCACTAAGCCACATTGGCTCCCCTGAGTTGGTTTTTTCATTTGTTTGTTTTTTGTTTTTATTTGTTTTCAGGAGGCACTGGGGAACTAACCCAGGACCTCCTATGTAGGAAGCAGGCACTCAACTGCTTGAGCCTCATCTGCTCCCCCATCCTGTTTTGATTACTAGGGCTTTGTAATGTGTTTTAAGATCAGGACGTGTGAGTCTTCCAACTTCATTCTTCTTTTTCATGATGGCTTTTGCTATTTGAGGCCCCTTACTCCTCCATATAAATTTGAGGATTGGCTTTTCCATTTCTGCAAAGAAGGTTGTTAGAATTTTGATTGGGATTTTGTTGAGTCTATAAATCACTTTGGGTAGGATTGACATCTTAACAACATTTAGTCTTCCAATCCATGAACACAGAATGCCCTTCCATTTATTTAGGCCTTCTTTGATTTCTTTTAGCAAAGTTTTGTAGTTTCTTGTGTACAAATATTTTACAACTTTGGTTAGATTTATTCTTAGATATTTGATTCTTAGTTGCTATTGCCAGTGTAAATTTTTTCTTGATTTCTTCTTATGATTGTTCACTGTTTGTGTATAGAAACACTAATGATTTTGGGGTGCTGATCTTGTACCCTGCCTCCTTGCTGAATTCATTACTTCTAGGAGTTTGTTGTGGATTTTGCAGGATTTTCTGTATATATGATCCTGTCATCTGCCAATATGGAAAGTTTTTCTTCTTCCTTTCCAATTTGGATGCCTTTCATTTTTTATTTTTGCCTAATTTCCCTGGCAAGAACTTCCAGTACAAAGTTGAGTAACAGTGGACACAGTGGATATCCTTGTCTTGTTTCTGATCTTAGAGGGATAGCTTTCAATTTTTCACCACTAAGTAGGATGTTAGCTGTGGACTTTTCATACATGCCTTTTATAACATTGAGGAAGTTTCCTTCTATTCCTAGAGTTCTAAGTATTTTTATCCAGAAGCACTGCTGAATTTTGCCAAATGCCTTCTCTGTATCAATTGAGATGATTGTGTATTTTTTTCCTTCATCCTGTTAATGTGATAATATTACATTAATTGGTTTTCTTATTATGTATGTAATACATATGTAAGGATAGAACCACCCTTACATACCAGGGATAAATCCCAATTGATCATGGTGTATAATTCTTTTAATTTTTCTGTTGGATTTGGTTTGCTAGTGTTTTGTTCAGGATTTTTGCAACTATATTCATAAGAGATATTGGTCTATAATTTTACTTTTGTGTGTGATATCTTTATCTGGCTTTGGTATGAGGGTGATGTTGGCCCCATGGAATGAAATAAGGAGGGTCCCTTCTTCAATTTTTTGGAAGAGTTTGAACAGAGTTGGAGTTAAATTTTCTTGAAATTTTGGTGAAATTCACCCTGTGAAACCATCTTGTCTTGGGATTTTCTTTGTTGGGAGGTTTTTGATTACTGATTCAATCTCTTTCCGAGTAATTGGTTTGTTCAGATCTTCTATTACTTAATGCGTCAGTGTAGGTAGTTTATGTGTGTCTAAGAATTTGTCCATTTCATCTAGGTTATCTAATTTATTTGCATAGTCATTCATAGTATTTCCAAATGCATATACAGAAATGGTTACAGTGAGCTTTTAAAGAAATATCTTCCATGTCCATATCCTATTGTAATTGCTGTACCATTTTTTCTTTCAGCTCCTTTCTTTTGTCTGTAAGAGGATTTTTGCTTGATTTCTTTGATGTCCTGAACTTTCTGTAGTTCTTTATTATTTTTTAACCTGTTCATTATAAATTTAGCTTGGCATTTCTGTTTAATTTCTTCAACTCTCCTCATTGCATCAATAGTTTTATTTCATAGCTTTTGCTGGTACTTGACAGGCTCATTTCTATGTTTTTCAAATTCAGGTGAATTATCTACTATAAGTTCTTTACCAGGTGCTTTTATTTTGAATTTATTTTTAGGAAGCAGTTGCTCAACCACTGAGCTACATCCGCTCCCCAGTGAAAGTAGGTTTTTTCATTTGCTTGTTTTTTGTTTTTAGAGGCATCAAGGATCAAACCTGGGACCTTGTACATGGGAAGCAGGTACTCAACTGTTTGAGCTATACCTGCTCCCCTATTTGGATTTTAAGATTTCCTACTGGGAGTAGATGTGGCTCAAGTGATTGAGTGCCTGCCTCCTACACGGGAGATCCTGGATTCGGTTTCTGGTACCTCCTAAAAAAAACAAAAACAAACAAAAGCAAAACAAACAAACAAACAAATTCAGGGAAGCCAGTGTGGCTCAGTTGAGTGCCAGCTTCCCACATACGAGGTCCCAGATTTGATCCTTGGCCCCCAGTACCTCAAAAAAAGGAAAAAAAAAAAGATTTCCTGATCATTTTGGCCCTCAAGATTGAAGCCTAATTATGTTGGACATTCTGACCTGGTTTAAGGGTAGCGTTCTGATAGCCAGTTTTGGATGTTGTGGGTGAGAGTTGAATAATCTTTTCCTGACCTTGTGAGGATAACATTTCTTTTTAAGGTTTTTATGATATTTGGCTTATAGAAGCTGACACCTCACAGTCATTGCAGATGAACACCACGCCATGGCTGGGATAGATTGGTCTCAAACATAAATAACACTTTTTGATATGCGTATTGAACTTGCGTGTGTACCCACAGTCAAATGCTGAGTTTGAGGGGAAGTGACATAACCCTTTCTTCTTTTTTTTTAAGATTTTTTATTTCTTTCTCTCTCTTCCCCCCCCAACCCCCTCCCCCGTTGTCTGCTCTCCGTGTCCATTTGCTGTGTGTTCTTTTGTGACCACTTTCTATCCTTACCAGCGGCACCAGAAATCTGTGTTTCTTTTTGTTGCGTCATCTTGCTGTGTCAGCTCTCTCTGCGTGCGCCGCCATTTCTGGGCAGGCTACATTTTCTTTTGCACCAGGTGGCTCTTCCTACAGAGCACACTCCTTGCACGTGGGGCACCCCTACGCAGGGGACACCCCTGCATGACAGGGCACTCCTTGCGCACATCAGCACTGTGCATGGGCCAGCTCCACACAGGTCAAGAAGGCCCGGGGTTTGAACCGCGGACCTCCCATGTAGTAGGCTGATGCCCTATCCGTTGGGCCAAGTCTGCTTCCCTTTCTTCTTTTTTAATGTAAACTTTAGAGCTATAAATTTGCCTCTCAGCACTGCCTTTGCTGTATCCCATAAGTTTTGGTTTCTTTTATTTTCACTTTCATTTGCCTCAAAATATTTCCTAACAACTAGGTTTTGATTTGGAAAATGGTGAATCTATTACTGTAAATGCCTTTGTAGGTCCACAGACACTATTGTCAACTTGTATTTTTGTTTGTTTATATCAGGTTTAATGAGGTGTAATTTACCTATAGTAAAATTAATCCTTTTTAAGCATACAGTTCTAAATGTTTTGAGAAAAGAATAAAGTCATATAACCACCATAATCAATATGTGGAGTATTTGTGTCTCCCCATATAGTTCCCCTTCGTTCTTTTGAAGTCACTCCCCTTCCTCCAACCCTCAATTCTTGGCAAGCACTGATCTGTTTTCTGCCTCTATAGTTTTGTTCTTTCCAGAATGTCATAAATGGAATAGTACAACATTTAGCCTTTTGTCTCTCACTGCTTCCACTTAGCTCAACGTTTTTGAGATCCATTCATGTTGTTGCGTTTATCAGTAGCTGTTCCTTTTTATGGCTGAATATCATGCCATCACATGGATATACCACAGTTTACTTATCAATTCACCTCTTGATGGGGGAGGGCATTTGGGTTGTTTTAGTTTGGGGCAATTATGAATAGTGCTGGTATATACTTTCACATGCAGGTATGTGTGTGAACATGTGTTTTCATTAAATACCTAGGAGTGGGAATACTGAGTTGTATGAAAAGTACACGTTACCTTGTAAGAGAATGCCAAACTGTTTTCCAAAGTGGCAGAACCATTCCCACTAGTAATGTATAAGATTTCCAGTTGCTTCATATCCTCACCAATATTGTTGGTTTAAAAAGAAAAATGTCTAGACATTCTAATGCATACGTAATGGTATTTCATTGTGGTTTTAGCCTGCATTTCCTGAATGACTAATTATGTTGAGCAACTATTCATGTGCATTCTTGCCATCTATATCTCTTCTCTTTTGAAGGGTGTGATCAAACCTTTGCTCATGTTTTAACTGGGTTGTTTGTTTTGCTTTGATTATTAGGTTGTAAGAGTTCTTTAGATATTCTGGATATGAATCCATTATCAGATATATGATTTGTAAATATCTTCTCCCAGTCTGTGGCTTACCTTTTCACTCTCTTACCAGTTTCCTGCTGCACATGCTAATTTGCAGGAAGTTGGTGGGATTGCTAATCCCCATCACCCGAAACCCCTCTGCCATCTTAGATGCTAGGATGTGCCATTGGTTTTTGGTCCAATTCTTAATCCTCTGGCTATAGGTTAAGGTCAGTTTTCTGAGAGAAGAATATTGGCCTAAACATGGGACACTTTGCTTCTCTAACTTTCATGTGCATAAAATAATCTGGAAAGTTTGATGAATATGCAAATTTCTAGACCTCACTCCCAGAAATTTTCATTCCATAGGTGTGAGGTGGAGCCCAGAATGATGCATTATTTAATAAGCGCCCAGATTATCTGATGTAAGTGGTTCCTAGGCCACACTTTGGGAACCTTGAGAATCTAAGGCCACTGACACACGATAGCAAGGGCTAAGTTAGAGGACGGCAATGTTGCCACACAACTAGGCAAAAAGAGGAAGGCCCACCAGGAACACAGGAATTTTAGGACATTTTTCCTGAACGTTAAGCTCTTTCCCACATCCATCTCTCTCTGTTATTATAGGCCTGTCTTAATTTGGGCAAATATCTTTAAAAGCGCCTTTCAAATGTATTACTTTATTGGAGCAGATACTGGGGGTGGGGGTGTGGAAAGGTGGCTGATAATTACTTATGGCAGATTTAAAAATGTCCAAAAAGTCTTAACTTTGATCCGGAATAATAGCTTTTCTCTTTACTTCATATAGTACTGGGCTGTCAGCTGTGGTACTCCCATGAATTCCAGTTGGTTATTTTTTTATTTTTAATTTTTTTGGGATCTACTCTTCTTTACAGGAAGTCATCCTGTACCTTTTCACCAAGGATGTGTGGAAGGTCTTTGGTCTAACAATAATAATTTTTCAGACAAAGACACAACTTTTCCTGCTTATTTTCAAACAAATCTGTAAAGGATGTTGAAATATGAATCACTGCCTTTCTTTTTTCTTTTTTTTTTTTTTTTTCTTTAAAGGAAAGGAAACACAGACAGTTGAAACAAAATAGCCTACGTCTGTAAAATTCAGGCATCCAGATGTTGGACTGGGTAACACCAAATGACCAGTTAGTCTGAGGTCATTTGGTGACTGAGGTAACACCAAATGACCAGTTAGTTTTCGTGAATTGGACCAATTACTCTCTGATATTGCATAAATGCAACCAGCATGCTTTAAGTTTTATCTACCAACTGAAACCAATGGGACTGACCTGATTTTCTATGTTAATTAATCAAATGTTATTGTTTCAACTTTTTAATACCTCTAGCTGAAATAATTTTAGAAGTCCTGTCATTTAAATTGGTGGCCAAATTTTTCTTTAAACTACAACTAATTGACAAATCGAGGGCAACAGGGGCACCTCTGGCTCTAGCAAACAGAAGTGATCATTGCTAATCAAAGGTGAAAGAGTAGGAGGAAGCCGGGGATGCAAGACCAGACCTGCATTCTACTGCTGAACTCTGCCTCCTTAAGCTTTCAAGAGAGGTGGTAACATGAGGAAACGTAAATTTGTAAGAAGACTAAAACCAACGTGGTCAATCACTCTCTCTAAATATAATCCACTCCCAAAGCACGCAAGCAAACAAAGCACAAAACAATCCCAAACAACATGGGTTGTTTATGTACCTCCCATACGTAAGGGACAGGAAACCGGGATGTCACAGAATTCAATAAGGCAAGCAGAGAATTTGTCTCTTTATTCTAAAACATTATTCAAGTAAAACGTAATTAAGGGAAGTGGCTGTGGCTCAATCAGTTGGGCTCCTGTCTACCATATGGGAGGCCGTGGGTTCGCGTCTCAGGGCCTCCTTGTGAAGGCAGGCTGGTCCGCTCCCGCGGAGAGCTGACGGCCCATGCCTGTGGAGAGCTGGCGCAGCAAGATGATACAACAAAGGGAGACTAGCAGTCACAGAAGAACGTGCAGCAAATGGACACAGAGCAGACAGCGAGCAAGCCACAAGGGGGGAATAAATTTTTTAAAAAACTTTTTAAAAAACCCATGTAATTAAGGTTAAAAAAAAAAAAGGAAATTAGAAACTAGGGAAAAAGAGAAGACCAACCAATAAACAAAATCAACTACCATCTACCACCCAGTAACACCACTCTTAACGTATGCCTATTTTTCCGTAGATCGATAAATGTATATGGTCTACATATATTTCAAATGGGATCAAAATATAGCTGCTGTGCTGAAACCTGTTTCTTTGACTTAATGCTATACTGTGGGGCACCTTGCTTGCCAATGAAAGGCACCTCCACCCTCCCATCTTAAAGGCTGCATTTGTATTTCATTGTCGGCTTGTAAATTCTAACAACTAACAACTATAATGCTGTTGTGGGGTAGGAAGCGTGATTGCTCCTGTTGGGGAAACTGAGTTAACTGAGTTCAAGAGAGGTGAACTAACTGGCCTGCTGGATTCAGCGCCAGATGATCTGGCTCCACACTCTGAGCTCTTAACCCCTGGCCATACTGCTTCTCGCCTCATTCCCTTTGGTTGACTGTTTACTGGGGGGGATTGTTTTTGTTTGTTCCCCTAATACTTCATTATTGTAAACAATTCAGAGCAATTGAAACCTCTACTTCCGATGATGGTGGTGGAAGGTGGAGGCAGAAGGGGGAACATGATCTGAATGACTTCATTAAGAGAGTAAGAGGGGAATGTTCTTTTGGGTAAGATGAGATCAGAAGATGTTCGATCCCATGGGAAAAGCCAGGGGAGTCCCTAAAATCACTGACGTTTGGAAGGCCTGTGTGGAAGGTCTGTTTGGAGAACTGGAGAAGAGCCGGGTTCCAGCATTTGCGTGGATTACACCTCTGAAATAGAAGAGTTAATATCTTACTGGCTGAACTTTGACCTCGGGCCAAGAGTGAAGTAGAATTCCTCTGCAGTTAGAGTATCAGCCCTAAGACAAGGAAGTGAATGTTCTTTGGGGCCTGGGTGGGGCTGGGAAGTGAGCAAAGGGTGATGCAGGCACTTCTGTGCTCTGGGGCACAGAGGTGTGGCTGGCTCTCTCTAGACACGGGTTTTTCTTTACCTATGTCTGCCTATTATTATTATTATTATTATTATTATTATTTTAAATTACACAACTGACATATTTTCACTGTAGAAAATTTTATAAGTGTAGATACAAAAGATGAAAACAAGGTAACCATCCATTATCTCAAACATTCCTAGATACCCTCTGTTAAGAGTTTGTGTGTATTTTCATATTATCTTCCTACATACTTTTAAAACAAAGCAGGGATGACGTTAGCTACAGTGTTTGGTAGTCGGCTTTACTCCACTCGACAATTCATTCTAAATACATAATTACATCCTTGTTCAAATAATGGCATGCTATACAGCCACTCATAGCATAACATTATATCCCCCTGCCCTTAACTATCCAGTAGCCAATTTTCCCTTGGTTCATCACATTCTTGAATTTTACAAAATCAGTCTGATTTTGGGGTGATCTCATTCACTTCCAAGTGACTGCAATTAAGTCTAAAAGAGTGTGTGGTGGGGTTGGCTTGGAATTTCAGGAGTGAAAAGAAACCTTCATATCATTCTTTTTCAGAACTACTTTGGATGGCCCCAGAATTCAATTACAGAAGACCCCAGAAAAAGAGCAGAGCAACTATCTTTCAGTCTCGTACCCCACTTTACAGCCACGTTCATCTGCCAGAACAAAAATTAGAAAGTGGGCATCATTTGCTCATCTTTTCTTCAACTCTTGCATACTAAAGAATCTAGAAGAATCACCCTACAAAGCTAAAGGCAAAACAGCAGCAGGGGGAAACGGACTTTGGCCCAGTGGTTAGGGCGTCCGTCTACCATATGGGAGGTCCGCGGTTCAAACCCCGGGCCTCCTTGACCCGTGTGGAGCTGGCCATGCGCAGCGCTGATGCGCGCAAGGAGTGCCCTGCCACGCAGGGGTGTCCCCCGCGTAGGGGAGCCCCACGCGCAAGGAGTGCGCCCGTGAGGAAAGCCGCCCAGCGTGAAAAGAAAGAGCAGCCTGCCCAGGAATGGCGCGGCCCACACTTCCCGTACCGCTGAGGACAACAGAAGCGGACAAAGAAACAAGACGCAGCAAAAAGACACAGAGAACAGACAACCAGGGGAGGGGGGGGGAAATTAAATAAATAAATAAATCTTTAAAAAAAAAAAAAAAACAGCAGCAGGAAGGGCAAGCCTGTCCTGCCTAGGAGTTAAAAACACAGAGCCTTCCTGGGGAAGCCAGTCCTTTGATAGGGAGATTGGAGAGAGGTTGACTAGCACAGCCCTGGTCCAAGTGAGAAATACAAGCCAGTGGGTGCAGAGCAACCCAGTGAGCCCAGGAGAGGGTAGAGCTATATAGTCAGAAAGCACAGTCCCTTCATTATGTTATTTCCATAGGCGCTAATCAGCCCAGTAGAGGAGATGGCAGTGCAACCAGTCACAAATGACAGCAACATTGACTGGGTTTCCACCATGTGCCTTTCCAGGTGCTGGCTATGCCATACAGGACAAAGGCAAGATGGAGGCTGCTCTGCTGGAGCTCATAAGGTATCAGAGGTGGGGGTGGGGACGTGGAAGGGGGAGGCACAGGAAGCAAGTAGAAAGGTAGATAAATAAGTCATTATAGGGGTGCAGATGTGGCTTGAGCAATTGAGCACCTGCTTCCCACTCAGGAGGCCCTGAGTTTGGTTCCCAGTGTCTCCTAAAGAAGACAAACAAGCAACGAGCAGACATTGAGCAAAAACAATGAGCAGGACGATGAGCAAAGAGCAAAAACAAAAACGAGCAGGGAGCAGATGTGGCTCAAGCAGTTGAGTGCCTGCCTCCCACATGGGAGGTCCCGGCTTCAGTTCCTGGTGCCTCCTAAAGAAAAAACAAGCAGACAACAAGCAAAAACAAAGAGCCAACAGATAAGGGAGCCATCTGGGGAGGGTTAAGTCTTATAAAAAGTGATGAGAATTTGAATAGACATTTGTCTGAAGAAAATATACCAATGGCTGATAAGCACATGAAAAATTGCTCAATATCATAAGTCATTGAGGAAATGCAAATCTAAACCACAATGAGATATCACTTCACATGCACTAGGGTGGTTCTAACAATAATACTAATTTTTTTAAAAACCCAGACAATAACAAGTGTTGGCAAGGATTTGGAGAAATTGAAACCCTCATGTAGCTGCTGGCAGGAATGTAAAATGATACAGCCACGTTAGAAAACAGCCTGGGGGAGCGGATGTGGCTCAAGAGGTTGAGTGCCTGTTCCCACATGGGAGGTCCTAGGTTCTATCCCCGGTGCCTCCTGAAAAAAAGCAAAAACAAAACAACAAACGAAGTAAATATAATATTCAAGGGAAGTATAAACCTACATCTTCCATTCCTAGGGCGGCTGCACCAAAGCAGCCCAGAACGGATAGCTTAAAACAACAGAAGGATCTCGCCTCCCAGCTCTGGAGGCTGGAAGTCGGGAATTCACAGGCGAGGTTCCTTCTTCGCCTCTTCCTGGTTTCTGGGGGTTTGCTGGAAATGTTTGGGCTTCAGTCTCTGCCCCAGTTGTCATAGTACCTTCTCCCTAGGTCCGCCCGTCTGTGTCGGATTCTCCCCTTCTTATGAGGACCCCAGGCCCAGGGCCAGAGCCCATCCTCACCCAGTCTGGCCTCATCCTAATCACATCTTCAAAGAGCCGATTTCCAAGCAGAGTCACAGACACAGGACCGGGGTGAGGACTTGAACATGGCTTTTGGGGGGACCCAATTCAACCCATACCAACAGACAGCCACACAAAAACTTGTACACAAAAATCCATAGCAGCATTATTCCTAATAGCCATATAAGTGGAAACGACACAAATGCCCGTCAACTGATGACAGCATAAGCAAAATAGGGCCTATCCACACAGTGGACTATTACTCAGCCACAAAAGGAATTGAGGATTAGGACATGCTACAAGGTGGCTGTACCAACAGACTCAGTGGAAGAAGCCAGATGCAAAAGGCCCAAAATTGCAAGATTCCCTTTCTGTGAAATGCCCAGAACGGGCATATCCATAGACACAGAAAGCAGATGAGCGGGTGCCAGGGCTGGGGGGAGGGGGAGAATGGGAAGTAAGCGCTGAATGGGAAAGAGGTTTCTTTTGGGGATGATGAAAATGTTCTAAAATGGATTGCGGTGAGGGTTGCGCAACTCTGTGAATATATCAAAACCACTGACAAAAGGCTTTAAATGGGTGAATTGTGTGGTATGTGAACTATATCTCAATAAAATTGTTGAAAAGAAAAATGACTAAGTGAGCTGAGAAAATAGAAACCTAGGCTATGAGGCATGAAAGGGCCACGGGTGCTCCAGCAACCAGAGAGAAGGCCTGTGTCACTGAGCTAGGGGGCTCGGAGTGGACAGGGGCTCCCTCAGAGTTTGGGTGGGAGGGCCGGCAGGTGAAGTCGTTAGCTAGAGGCACTGTGGGATGATGGTCAAAGGGCAGGAGACATCCTTGAACTTACTAAAGCTGCAGTTCCACCATCCAGCTTGTACTGAGGTGGCTCTCTCTTCTTGGATGGTTAGGGAGTCATCGATTGCTGGTATAGCTATAAAATGTTTCCTAGGAAAACATCGTGGCATGGACGTTGTAAAATTTATTTGCATAAAATCGTGAAAAGTAACCATTTTGAAATCTCCTTTTCCACTTTCGATTTGTTCCCTATTCTCATTTCTAACTGTGTACTTTCTCCATTTTGGTCGGCTCGGCTAGAGGTGCTTTGTTTTATTTTATTACTTTTTCAAAGAACCAGCTCTTGTGTTTCTTAGTTCCATGGTTTTCCTGTTTTCTAATGTATTTGTCTCTGCTTTCATATTTATTAATTCCTTTCTTCTCTTTACCTTGGTTAACTTTGTGGTTCTTTTTCTAAATTCTCCAGTTAGAAGTTTAATTAATTAAATGTAATTTTTTGTAATGTAAGGGTTTAAATCCGTAACTTTTTTGTGTGTATTTTCATTTGGACATGAATCTCAGGGTTGAGTATTTTTGTTTCTCTTTTCTGTAATTATTTTTTGGTTATGTTTATTAGGGTTAAAGAATGGCTTCTGTTTTCCTTTAATATTTGAAGTTGTTGAAGTTGATTTTTGTCATAGTGGGTGACAAATACCCATTATTCCATAGGTATTTTGTAAAAAAGAAAAAGAAAAGAAAAAGTGTGTTCTCTGATATTAATACATTCAGAGCCTCAAGGTGCTCATGTATTTTTTTCTCCATCATTTGTCAAGAGTTGAGAAAAGTGATTTAAAGTATTGGTTTAGAATTGGGTCTATCATTTATTTTAGTGTTTCTTCCAGTTTTTCGCTTTATTTATTTTGATAAGATGGGTCTGGGTACATACATTAATCAGGACCGTTCTATATTTTGTGGATTGCAGCTTGTACTTGAATTAAGTCCCCCTTTTTCTTTCTTGATGCTTCTTTTACTTGGAACCTTTCTGAAATGATTGTTGAAGTACTACTTTTCTTTCCTTAATTCCTCCCTCCTTTTTGCCCTTCTTCTTCCCTCCCCTCCTTCCTTCCCTTCCTCCCTTCCTCCCCTCTCCCTCCCTCCTCTTTCTCTTTCTCTTTCTCTTTCTCTTTCTTCTTTCTGCATTTGCTCAACTGATTTGCTTATCTCTTTTGCTTTCTGAGTCACTTTAGTTTAAATGCATCTTGTATAAATCATAGATAGGTGGAGGCATTTTTTTTTTCCCCAATCTGAGAGTTTTTTATAAAGTATATGTTTATCTTATTTACCTATATTGTTAAATATTTACCTATATGTTGGATCTTAATTCTGTCAGGTTAATTACGAGTTATCTTTCTTGGTTTTTAAGGATATGAACCTGTAAATTTTCCATTTGCTAACTCAGAAGATTTACATTCATCTTTTAGTAACTTAGGGAGTAATTTATGGAGTTACTAAAAGATGAATGTATAACTCCATACTAGAACTCCAATTTATAACTCCATACCACTTATGGAGTTATAAATTGAAAAGATTTATTTACATGAACATTTCAATAATTGTATAATAGTCCATCATATAATTGTATCCTAATTAATTTTTAACATTTCCTTTTGTAGAAAATTTAGGTTGTTTCCAATGTTTTGCTAATATGTGGTATTGCTATGCTAAGCATCTTTGCACTTAAGTTTTCTCTCCTTATATTTCAGATTCTTTCCAGAGGAAAGATTCTGAGGGTAGAATAATGGTGTCAAAGAATTTGAATACTGAAAACTAGATTTCTACTGTAAAATTGTTCTCTATATGGACTGTGACAATTTATACTCTAAACATTCACTTGATTGGGGAAAAAAGTCAAATTTAATGAAAGAGTTCCTCTTTTATTTATCTTTTTAGGAGGTACCAAGGATTGAACCCAGGACCTTGTACATGGAAAGCAGGCGCTCAACCGCTTGAGCTACATCCTCTTCCCCCAAATCTTAATTAACTCTAAGGCTGCTATAGTCTTGGGATGAAAGTGTTCCCTACGATTTGAACTCTGAGATAAATATGAGGAGGTTCCATATCCAGGCAAGAGGAGCCAATTAACTTTGCTTCCATCTAATTTTGGTCTCCTTTTCTTGATGGTGGATTTCTGGGATGGTAGCTCTTTATATTTCTATGGATTTCTCACATCATATATAACCCAAATAACAAGCCACCGTAGTCTTGAAAAAAAAATGCAGTGAAAAATGGAGAGTGTTCTGAAGATCTTTCAGACAAACACAACCAGCTTGAGTTTATGGAAACTTATTTATAGGCTCATGAAGTTACCAGCAAATTGTAATGAAGCGCAAGTCAAAAAATTATTTGAGGAAAAAATAGCATCACAGCAGCTCTGGCTTCTATTTCACATCAGCAGGTTTTAGAAGTTCTTGCAGCAGTAGGGTGGCTGCTGAAGTACTGCTGAGTGACTCGTTAAATTCTTGACATGGAGTCTTCATAGATAAACTTTACAGGCTACTTAGATGATTTCAAGTCAGTTGAAACAAATCCAGGGTATTTATGTTGTTGCTCACTTCTAGAATCTTTTTGCTTGTTTATATAAACTCTTGAGCGTTGGTGTGTGGACTTTCAAAAGCATTCCACAGGGCTGTTGAGTGATAAATCCTCTTTTGCTGTGTCGCAGTCATAGCCCACATAAAATGGGAGTCTGCAGTGTTCTCCATCCAAGTCTAAAACCTGTGAGCAGCTTTAAACGCTGTGTAGCCTGGCTTCCCTCTCCCGCATCTTCCACTCCTGGTTTTGAATCGGGAATATATGATCATTCTTCTCCCTATCATTTCCCCAGGCTGACTGCCTTCCTTGTAAGGAAGGAGATGGGTCAGCAAACCTGTGCCTGAGGCCTCACGGGCTCCTCCAGCACAAGTCTCTCCTTGCATTTCAACTCCCCCCCACCCCAGCTTAAGAATCAGTCGCCCTTCAACTGGTAAAACTCCCGCATGGGCCTGCACAGAGGGATGAGCCTTTGAGAGTAAGTAAGGGTGTCGGGAGTCAGTTCTCTGGAAATCTGGTCCAGACGGCGCTCGTCAAGCTTTAATGTGCATTTCGATTACCTGGGGATCTGGTTAAAGTGCACATTCAGCAGGTCTGGAGTGGGGCCTGAGATCCCACACTGCCCCCCACCTCCCGGGTGATGCTGTGCTACTGGTCCAGGACCACAGCTGGAGTAGCAGAGGGTCTATACTACCGATGTCTGCTTCTTCAACAGATTTGGCTGCCTGTCCATCTTGGAATTCCTCATACATCAAGAAAAAAATTTCTAGATTATTATGGATGACTTCTGTATTCTATTTTATTACTTAGTCTTTTTGTGTCTTCACATATGCCACTTAGGATAAATAGACTGTTTCCTAGAACTTGGGTAATAAGTCTCTCCTATACAGACCAAATCTCGCAATGGGCTAAGTTTGCCATCAGGCCCCTGATACTCCTTTTTTCTCAGCACTTCTTTCCTTGAGGGCCCGTCATAAGCATTCTCGGCCCACTTCCTGCCTTCTTACTCCTGGGATCTTCCAACCTGGTTCCCCACTCACCCTGGAGCCTCCAGGAGCCCCTCCTGCCCTCCAACCTGACAGACCTAATCAGGAGCCCAAAAGAACTTTTGGGGAGCATCCATTCCCACTCCCTCATTTTACAGGTGAGCACACCTGAACCTAGGAAGTAGTGGTGACTCTCCCAAGGTTGGTCTTTGCTCCCTAGCCCTTTGCTTCTTTCCCAGGAGAGTCCTTCTAGATGGCCTGAAAGGTCATCGGCAATTCAGTGTGCAGTGGGCCTCAGAGCACAGCTGTCTCCCACCTCCCTGATAATAAACCTGGAATGATTCCAATGGGAGTGATTTCAGATACCATGGCGGGTGGATGTGGGTAATGGCTTTGATGCTTTGGGCCTGCCCCCGCTCCTTCAGATCTACACTGAGCGTCAGCACTTGTTTGGCTTCCTAGGAATTCCTGGGTCAGAGCAAGAGAGCCCGGGCTGAGAGGTGGGAAGCAGGTGCACTTGGGCTGGGAGCCAGAGTCCTCCATTCCCTAGCTGGATGAACTTGACAGGTTTCTCGCCCTCGCTGGGCTGCCCTTTCCTCTGCTGTAACACAGGGATGGTAGATGTCTCTAACTCGCAGGGAGAAGGGGGCTAGCCCTCAAAAATGTTAGCTCCACTGCCTGTCACAGCTGGTCACCCTAATGCAAATCTCAGATTTGTGCGGCCCTCTCATACACATAATTTTCATCTGAAAGTCTTGATTACTATGTGGGCAGAGAGGCCAAGATGATGATCATTGCTTTGCAGATGAGAACACTGAAGCTCAGAGAGGCTAAATGCCTTGCCTAAGATCACACAGCCAGTGAGCGAGGAAGAGAGAGCGTGCACTCTGCTGTCCCATCTTGACATTCTTAGTAATTCACAAATAAGAGGCCCCACATTTTCATTTTGCCCTGGGCCCTGTGAATTATTTAGCTGGCCCTGTCAAGAATAAAAAATGTCTATCTATACCCATCCTAAAAAACAAATTCTAAAACAAATCCTAAAATGGGAATCAAAAAGATATGCCTGCCACTTAAGATGGAAGCATTCCAAATGTAGGTGGCTACTAAATAAAAACAGCAACAGAACATCTAGAATATATTTTAAAACGCAGGCGACAAACCAAAGCCAGACAGAGTTTCCACAAATGAATTTGCTGTGTCTACTATTGTTGGCCTGAGAAACCAATGCAAGAAAAAAAAAGCCGTCGCAGGAAACTGACCCCAATCAAGGGCCGAAAGCCAACGCATTCCTTCTACTCTCCAACAAAAGGCAGGGAGCTATCAGATCATATGCCCTCGAGTAGAGTTGTGCAATGCTCCGCGCCTTGGCAGTGACTGGTAAAGTCGAGAGCAGTACGCATTCCCAAGAGATAACTTTTAAAGTAAACAGAATACTTCTGAAATGGCCTGCTTAGTCTTTCCATAATATTTTGATTGCAGGAGAGATCAGGCTTCTCAGGCTCAAGGAAAATTAAATGGGTTACTGATAAGCCCTAAACCTGGCCCTGCCCTTTCCAGTATAAGCACACAGAGCAGGGCCAGGATTTTTCCGAAGATAAGAGATAAGGAATCTTAAGTTCAGGATGGAATCACAGCTGGCCAAAAGGCCCATGCGCCTCCTTATCTGCTCCATCTGTCCTGAACCACATTTAGGGAGCGCTCAATTGCGCCTTCTTTAAAGAAATCTTGCCAAGCCCACCATTTCCCCAACCTTTCCTTAACAAATCTATAATCTTTCCAAAACAATCTACAAAAGACTGGTGGTGCAGAGCTGGGGTGGAAGCCCTGGCCGCTTCGGCTATTTGTTCCTTTCTGCAAGTGGGACTGAGAGGTATCCTAGGAGACAAATCCTTCAGGGGCTGATTAGCCCAACAGTGCCGTGGAGAGGCCTTCCCATAAGCCAGATGAACCGCGATGAGATGATCTCGTAATTATATGGCAGGTTTCAAGGAGACATCATAAATGACTACAGACAATTTGGCATCATGGCAGCAATTTGGGGTGTAACCTTCCAGAAGGAGCCAAGCTGGATACTCAAAGCAGAAGGCCTGAGGAGAGGAATTGCCGGGAGGCACCAAGGCAGGGAGGCAAGCCAAGGGACCCCAAAGATGACCGGCAGCCAGCGCCGGAATGTTACAGACTTTGGGGGAAAAGCATTGCCTGGCTGACACCTCGATTTTGGACTTCTCATACTCTCAAAACTGTCACAACCACGGTTTTGCTAGAAGAAAGTGCTGGAAACGGTCGCCCAAGCTCTCCTGAAACCACGGTTCCTCACACATAGCTTGGTGGTGCATAACTGGAAAGGCAACACATTCTGGGCGACCCTGGGGAATTGTGCCTGTGAGGCTCGCAGCTCCCCAGGCTTGCTTCTGCTTTCTTTATCATGATGTACACATCTTTTTCCTTTATTAAAGCCTCACTGTGTGCGTGTGAAAAAAAAAAAAAACAACCAAAAGCAAGAAGGACTTACTTTTGTACGGAAAGGACAGGTTCACCAAGAGCCCGTGACTTTGTTAGGCTTTGTGGGAGGGAGATTCTGCACTGCCTTTGCCCTCCCCTCTCTTCATCGCCATGTGCAAATACTGTGCTGTGTTCCCACAACCCTTCCTGTCGCAGAAGGGCCCCCGGGAGCACGTACTCAGCTTGCCGTCAGGGCTCAGCTAATTCACCATTTCTCAGGTATACCCTATAGAGCAGCAGCGTCCACATCTCTGAACAGTTGTGCGTGACTCCATTTCCCAAGATTTAAAAATGGTCTTGATTCCGGTCTGCCCCGGAATTGCTTGAACTTGTTTCCATTGGAAGGCAGAGCCGTTTTGCAATTTTACTTGCCTGTTCTGCTCAGCCCCACTCCATGCCCCACTCTGGGATGTACTTTTTTGAGGACAGGTATCACTTAAATGGATCTTTAGATTCCCAGGGCCTGGCGCACAGTAAGTGCTTCGTAAGTGTTTCCTGAACGGTTATATGAAGCAGAGAAAGACCCTTTCAAGAGCTTTTGTAGCCCAGGAGTTGATGATCAAGCTAGATGATAGAACTGGACCGCTTGGTCTTGAATTTGGGCTCTGTCTCTTGCTGTTTGTAATTGAGGCAAATTATTTTATCTTTCTGTACCTCAGGTTCCCCATTTCAAACTGAGTATAATAAAAGGATCTACCTTAGAATGTTGTAAGGAGTAAATGAGTTGATGCATGTAAAACACGTAGAACGTTGCCTAGAAAATGGGAGGCATTCAACTACGTTTATTTTTTTTCTTTTTGTTAGAAATTGTGAGTTTACAGAAAAATCGTGCATAAAATACAGGGTTCCCATATACCCTTTATTATTAACACCTTGCATTTGTGTGATACAAATGTTATAACTGATGAAAGCACATTTTTACAATTGTACTATTAACTATAGTCCATGGTTTAACTTAGGGTTCATTGTATTGTACAGTTACATAGATTTTTTAAAAAAATTTTATTCTAGTAACATATATACAACCTAAAATTTCCCCTTTAACCACATTCAACTGTATAACTCAGAGTTGTTAATTACTTTCACATTGTTGTGCTACCTTCACCGCTATCCACTACCAGACTATTTTTATTTTTAAAAATCGTGCTGATGACCCACTTTCATGTACTTATAGCTTTGTTGTATTCCCACTGCTTCCTGACAGAGTAATCCCTGGATAAAACATTTCCTGGAGTGAATGTAGCTCAAGTGGTGAGTGCCTGCTTCCCATATATGAGGTCCTGGGTTGCATCCCCAGTTCCTCCCCAAAATAAACAAACCAACCAAACAAGCGAAAAAACCAATTCTCAATGAGGAGCAGATGTAGCTCAATGGTTGAGCACCTGCTTCCCATGTAAGAGGTCCTGGGTTCAATCCCTTGTACCTCCTTAAAAGACATATATATATTTCTCCTTAAATATATGTGTATATATTTGAAGAGAAAAAAAATTTTCTATTAATAACCCAGCTCCCTTGCTATTATTCTATTATATAGGGCAGCCAAACCCCACAGGAACAAATGTCTCCAAATCCACACTTAACAACACAATGCTTAATAAATATTTATCCAATTGGCAAAAAAAAGGTGTGGGGGGGAGGACTTTTGAAGTCATTTTAAGCTTTTAGTGACCTAAGCATTTGTAACATTAGATAAATTTTGATGAATCACTTTTGCTTATTAAATATTAGACGTAAAATGTACTTGCTTATCCATGGCTATGCTTGAGTAAACTTGTTTGCCACCTCTTATTTTCCATTAATCTAAAATAGAGGGTGGGAACAAAGTTACAACAGTGTAAATCTCTTTAAAATAACCTTTCTGACATCTCCACCACTTAAGAGAACATCCGCATGTGTCCTGCTGGAAGGTTTGAACAGTTATAAATCTGCCAAGTGAGTTTTTTTTTAAAAGATTTAATTTTATTTACTTCTCCCGCCCCCCCCCCCGCCCCCAGTTTTCTGTTCTCTGTGTTCATTTGCTGTGTGTTCTTCTGTGCCTGCTTGTATTCTTGTCAGCGGCACCGGGAATCTGTGTCTCTCTTTGTTGCATCATCTTGCTGCATCAGCTCTCCATGTGTGCAGCACCATTCCTGGGCAGGCTGCACTTTTTTCATGCTGGGCGGCTCTCCTTACAGGGTGCACACTTTGCCCATGGGGCTCCTCTACGTGGGGGACACCCCTGTGTGGCACGGCACTCCTTGTGTGCATCAGCACTGCATGTGGGCCAGCTCACCACACAGGTCAGGAGGCCCTGGGTTTGAACCCTGGACCTCCCATGTGGTAGACGGACGCTCTATCAGTTGATCCACAACCGCTTCCTGCCAAGTGTGTCTTGATTCCTTCTTCTGCTGAATGGTACTTGCCATTTGGGGCCGGAGGATGCGGCAATGAGCTGGCTTCCCTTGTGGTGTGAGAGGATGCGTCTGGATAAAGAAGCCCCTGGAAGACCTTGTGCATTGCTTAGAGGCGTTGGAAAACTATTTGGCTATTTTTCAAAAAGTTGACCAAAGAATTACCACATGACCCAGCAATTCCACTCATAGGTATATTCCCTAAAGAATTGAAAACAGAAACTCAGAAAGATATATGTACACCAATGTTCACAGCAGCATTATTCACAACAGCCAAAAAGTGGAAGCAACTCACATACCATCAGCTGATGAAGAGCTCTGCAAAATGTGGTCTATCCACGCCTTGGAGTAGCACTCAGCCATGAAGAGAAATAAAGTTCTAGTAGGTGCTACAACATGGATGAAGCTTGCAAGCATTATGCTGAGTGAAGTAAGCCAGACGCCAAAAGACAAATATTGTATGATTCTACTTATATGAAACATCTAGAATAAGTAAAGTCATAGAGACAGAAAGTAAACTAGAGGTTACTAGGGGTAGGGAAGAGTGTTTGGGTGATAAAGAAGTCTTGGTAATGGATGAAGGTGATGAAGGTGACGGTAGCACTACATTGTGAATATAATTAATGTACACTTAAAAATGGCAAATTTCATGTCATATATATATATATGTTACCAATAATATTACTTTTAAAAAGTAAAAAGACCATATGTGATTTAAGCGATTGAGCTCCTACTGCCCACATGGTTCGTTTCCCAGTGCTGCCTTAAAAAAAAAACCCAAACCAACAAATAGCAAGCAAAACAAACAAAAAAACCAACTCAGGGGAGCTGATGTGGCTCAGTGGTTGAGCTCCAGCTTCCCACATACAAGGTCCCATATTCAATCTCTGGCCCCCAGTACCTCAAAAAAAGAAAAAAAGAAAAAAAGAAAAAAAATTTTTTTTAACGTACCAGGTACATCACATGCATTATTTCATTTAATCCTTACATTCTGGCCATTAAATATTATCCCTGTTTTAAACCACCCACCTACCCGCCCCCTCCCCCCAAAAAAAGAAGTCAATGGAAGAGGTTCTGGGAGTTGGCTATTGAATGTATGGCTGAAACTTCTGAAACAACAAAAAAGATGGATTACATGAAGCAGTGAGGCCCTAGTGCAAAGAAACCATAGATGTTGTGCTGGTATCGGCCCTGAGCCTTGGCACTCTTGGGGGCCTTGGAGATGCCAGGTCAATAGTTACCTGTGAGCCCTGGCCCCCAGCCCCAGCTGTCCCCCTGGCTAATCACCTACTCTCTAGCACAGGTTATTGGACTCCTCAAATGGCTTTTAAACAGCTGTAGGGGACCACTAAGTGAGCAAAGAAAAAGATAAGGAGTAATATACAGAATGATCTCAATTGTCTATAAAGAAAAACAAAGTCACACTCAGGAATAAGATTGGAGAAGACACTCAAAGTTAGCAAAGGTTACACTGGAGTTGTAATCTGTAGCTAATTTTTATGTTCTCCTTTGTGTTCACGTGCCTTTTCCAAAATGTCTATAATAAACATATGCTGCTATAATCATTTAAAAGGGAATCAAGTTCTGTTTAGAAAAGTACCCATATGGCTATGAGAACTGGCCAGCCTCAGGCTCTGTGTGGGGACCTTGAAGCCGCATGTAAAGAGTTCTGCTCTTTTACTTCTAGAAGCTTCCTGAGAATGTGTCCCCAGCCCCCTCCTTTCACCCTCCTCAGTAGGTGATGTCTGGGCTGCAATTGAACCCAAGCAGAACAGGAACCAGGAAGGAAGCTGTGGGTATTCAAAGCCCACTGTTCCGCCAATTCTTCCAAGAGGCCTATGGGACCACACTGGAGTTATGTTGACCCAAATTATCCGTCATCAGCAGTTAATAACTCCGGTGTGTGAATCGTTGTGCTCTGCTGCTTACTGTCAGCTCCAGATGCCAATAAAGGAGAGTATCTGTATGCTTCACCTGGTGAGCCAGAATGATTTTATTTCTTTAAGAAAATGGTGAAGGTTACGATTTCATTAAAAGCTGCTTTGCATTGAAAACTAGACTTGTTTTAGACATTTTTCACTTTCTAATGAAGTTCTCTGTTTGGCTTTTGCTTTTGGAAAGAATATTTGGTGGCTTAAAGTACAGATGGTTTTTGAAGTTCCAATGTGCAAAACAATAGTTAAATATTGACATCCATTTATGAAACTGTCGAAGTATATAGTATTTGTACAAATGTTAATGACTTAGGAAAATTAAGCTTTCAAGGGATTATTATTTTTTATAACATAAAGGAAATCCCAGTATAGCAAGAGGGATTGCCAATTACTCCAGAGATTTCTGATCTGACCTTGAGCCCCATTCCCCACCCTGATTTGCCATTATTTCTTGTCTAGACTTCTATCCTTTGACTTCCCAGGTCTCTGATGGGTTCAAGCAATCTGTGTGTTTTATCTTTCCTACTCAACTAGAAGCTCAACAGGGACAAGGCCAGGGCGGTGTCATTTTGTAAGGTCCACCTTGTCTATCTCAGTTCCTGGCACCTACGAGTAGCTCAATAAATTATTGTCGAACAAATGAATTTTAAATGCATTCATTGGCCACTCATTCATTCATTCAGATATTGTTTGAGCACGACTCTGTGCTAGTCACTGTTCAAGGTGCTGGGGATCCAAATTGCTAAGAGATGGAACTAAGATCTCCATCCTTAGAAAACTTACATTGTATGGGTATGACCACTACTGTGAAAACCTTTCATTTCCTTGTTTAAGTGTGTGAGAGCTGATCCCTGTTCAACTGGACAGGAATGGGGACATTATATATATATTTACAGTCTTTCCTTTCTCTAACGATGTGATCAGGATCAGGAAACAAATAAAGCCTGTAAAGAAAACGTGTAATTTCACAATTCTGGCCCAGAACTTTGCATGGCTGAAGGTGCACTCCCAGGTAGTTTCCTCTCTCATTGAGGAATTGGAACCCATGCATGGTCTGAGATGGAGTGGGTGAAACAAAAGGAGGATTACCTGAGTCGTCCCCTCTCCCCTCCCTCATAGTTCTAAAGTTAAGAATTTGGAGACTCCATGAGTCAGAAAATCAGGAGCTGAGTGAAAGTTCTCTGGGTGGGGGGAATGGTCACCGATCTCTGCTAAGGTGTCAAGAGGTCTAAAAGGACCTAGGTGAAGAAAAGCCAGTGTCTGGAGTTGGGAGGAAGAGGAGGTGGGCATCCACCAGGAGGAGGGAGGGAACCCACCGGGATTCTCAGAAATTCTAGGGTGGGTGCACGACTCCTGCAGTTTGCATGCTAGAGCCCTGAGCTCTTTTATTTAGACGTTACAGGAAAGGATGGTCCCAGAAGGCTGGAGTACTTGGGGAATTCAGATTATTCTAGATTATTCTGCAGTCTTGACTTTCCTTTCCTGCCTGAGAGCACAGTTCATTGGCAGCTCTTTATAGACTTCTGAGTGTGTTTATCCAGCTGGTCTTCATGTCTTCTTACTTCCAACAAATCCAAGAAGTTTAAAAGATCCCTGGCAAGAGTGTTATTAGTAGAAATGTCTTGTTTAAAAGCCTTTCACTCATGCTTGGAAGCAGATTTTCCTCTAATTGAAAAGTAGATGAAAAGTCTTTCTGTGTTTACATAACAACATTCTAAACCAATTCCCATCATTTGGCAAAACTGTTTTCTCGCTGTGTTATGTACAGTGGACTCGTGGGTCTTAGCAGTCTGCTATTTTTTTCTCTGATGGACCTGGTACTAACCCCAGGAAAAAGCACATGGTTTAGACACATCTCTTCCCTGTGAAGAAGAAACTGTTTTCCACATAGCAATGCTGCTTAAATGTGAAGTAGGTTCATCAGCAGTCTCTGCACAAGCTGATCTGTACGTGCAAACTCAAAATGAACCACATTGGCCAAAATTCCCAGCAGTGGGGGCAATAAGAAGAATGAGTCACAATGCTTTCTCCCAGCCTCTTCACCAAAGCCCTCCATCCCAACTGTCAAAAAGGCAACTAAACCCAGGCTATAAGGGTCACTAAAATAACAAATTTAATTTGATTAGAACCATTTCCCACTTTCCCCTAAGTTACACACTCCTCTAACTGCTCTAGCTTTGAACTTCGGGAAGGAAAGTTCAAAGGATCACCTCAGTTTGAGGGAGACCTGCATGGCAAATGACCTCTGCTCCATTCTGCAAAAAGTGAGGATTCAGAAAAAACTTGGGACCTCAAGCCTTCTGTCTGAAAGCTTAAACTTCTTGTGGAAGAAGATGCTGCATTTTCAACCACCACCATCAAAACAGGTCATCATGGAGACACCCGGGCCTGTTAGCCAAGGGTCTGTCCATATTCCATTTGCAACTTAGCCAATAAAACCCTTTGACTTTACTCTTTGGAGACTGAAAAACAAATTGAATAATGGAGAACATTTAACATTGGAGGATTTAATAATATTTTCATCCATTTGCTCTCATAGAATGGATTCAAAGAATGGAGAAGCTTTTACATCAACGCCCCCTCTCCCCCGCTTTCTGCAATCAGAATAGTCAGTTTCCTAATAGTCAGTTTCCTAATGCAGGATGAATTCATTTTTGAAAACTTTTTATTTCGAAGTACTTTCAAGCCTACAGGGAAGTTACCGAAATAATACAATCTCCATACAGAGAACTCCAACATCTACCAATTTTAATATCTTGCCACATTTGCCGTATCATTCTATCGATCAGCTCATCTACCTATTTATCCATCTATCGCTCTGTCTGCCTATCTATCTATTTATCAATCCATTTTCTGAACATTTGAGAGTAGGTTGTACACATTGTGCTCCTTGAACATTTAATACTGCCATGTACATTTCCAAAGAACAAGGATATTTGCTTATGTCACTACCTTAATTGAAATGATCAAGGTAAAAATATTTAACATTGATATAAAGCTTACAGTTTATTCCAGTTTTTAAACATGTCCCAATAATGTCCTCCTGAGCCTTCTTTCCCCCCTTGTTAGAGCATATCTAGGATCATGTATCGCCTTTAATTGTATTTGCTCTTTAGTTGCTCTCTCTCTCTCTTTTTTTTTTCCATTGTGGGAACCAACCTATGTACAATATAAACTTTCCCATCTCAACCACTCCCAAACATACCATTCCATGGGATTAATCACATTCACTGTGTTACGGTGTCCTCACCAGCTTCCTTTACTAAAACTTTCCCATCACCCCAAACAGAAACCCTACACCCATTTTGCATTAACTCCCCAGTCCCCCTGCCCCCCCACCCCTGGCAACCTGTACTCTAATTTCTGTGTCTAGGAGCTGGCATATTCTCTGATATTTTCCTTGTAGTCGCCACATGATCTTTAACCATATGACTCTCCAAAGCTATCAAAACTGCCCCTTATTTTTTTAGAAGCAAGCACAAAGTTTTCCCAATGCAGGCTCCAGGTTCCAATTTAAAATATTTTTTAAAATACATTAAGACCCAAGTTTTGGTTTGGCTTGGTGTTTTTTTTGTTTTAAGTAGCCCCAAGAGTTAGGTTTATTAGTGGGCTCTCTAAGGTAGTGGGTAAGAGCTTAGAGTGCAGAGACAAGTGCGTGAGTTTGAAATCCAGTTCTACCAGAAACCGCCTGTGGGATCTCACCATGCAGTGGTCTTTAGACTGTTATCTGTGACAATAGTTTCCTCTGTTCCCACTCTTCAATATTGTATATTAGTTTAGAGGCAGCATGGTGCAGTGGCAAGAGCGTGGCCTTGGGGTTCAGATTCCACTTCAGCCACTCATTAGATGAGGGACCTTGGGCAAAGCACCTAATCTTTCTATGGCTCAGTTTCTTCAAATATAAAGTAGGATTGATGTTTCTACTCTCATCAGAGAAATTCTGTGGGACTTAAATGAAAGGATGCATCTTCAGAAGTCAGTGCCAGCAGGACACATAGTTAGGGGCCCACAAACATTAGCCATTACCATTAATAAAATCTTGCAAACATAGAGGAGTTAATACTCTTTCAAGCACATTCATGCTCATTCTCCCATTTGACAGAGTATGGCACAGAAAGTAGGGGGAGTCCAAAAGTTAAGCACAGAACTACACAGCAATCCTACTTCTAAATATATACTCCAAGGAATCAAAAACAAAGACTTGGACAGATATTTACCCATTTGCATCATTCAAAGATCCAAAAGGTGAAAGCAACCCAAATGTCCATCAACAAGATGAAAGAATAAACAAAATATGGAATATGCACACAAGGGAATATTTGGCCATAAAAAAGAATGAAGTTCTGATACGTATGACAACATGGATGAACTTTGAAGACATCCTGCTGAGTGAAAGAAGCCTAAAACAAAAGGACAGATATTGTACGGTTCCACCTGTATGAAATAACTAGAATATGCAAATTCATAGACACAGAGAGTAGATTAGAGGTTTCTAGGGGCTGGGGGCTGGGGAATGGGCTGTTATTACTTAATGATTATAGAGTTTCTGTTTGGGGTGATGAAAAAGTTTTTACTATCACTGAATTATATACATGAAAGTGTACTGTATCTATGTCACCACAGTAAAAATTTAAAAAACAAAAACGTGGAGGCAGGTGAATTTTAGCTCCACTTTAGAGAGAATATGACTGAAGCAAAAAGTTGGCATGAAATTTGCCCAAGGCCACCAGTCAGCTAGCATCAGTCGAACCTGGAACCAGCTCTCTAAGACTGAGTCTTGTGCTCTTTTCTTGGCCATGTCTCTCGAGCATTAGTGTACATACAGACAATCTGGGACTCTGTTAAAATACTGATTCTGCTTCAGTGGGTCTGGAGGTGGCCTGAGAGTCTGCATTTCCTGCCAGCTCCCAGAGGATGTCGATATTGTGGCTCCACGGACCCCACTTGGAGTTGCCAAGGTCTATAGCTGGCGGCATCAACCTTGGACAATTCTGATGTCTTGGAACGAATGTCCATCAGAGTTTGAGGGAAAAAAAACACGGTGTGTGGGAAAATCACAAAACATACCATGGGAATAATCCCTAGCGTTTTCCTCCTTTCACCACTGTGAAGTTACTGGGAGTTGATTACAAAAGTACCCATCGAATCTCAAGGTATCTGTACAAACAGGCAGCCCTAAATTTTGCCAAGGCTCACAATCAACAAAGGCTTCCACGCTGCTGGTTGACTGGAAATCCTTCTGGGCCTCACAGGGACCCCTCCCTCCTTTCCCTTCTCTTAGCACCAAAGGAGCTCCGTTACCCATGGGGAGCTCTGTGGTAAAGGACATTTCCCTTTCCTCTGAAAACCAATCGTTCCTCTCTCTATACACTTGTTTTCCATTGGCACAGATTTCCTCAGCTATTTTTTGAATTTATTGTGTAATAACCCAGGTCACTGAAACCTGCTAGAATAAGAACTAATTCCAACCTTTGCATTGAATTTCAAACCACACCTGAGCTTCCTGCAGATCAAGCCACAGGAAGAATGACAAGTTGCCCTTGTGAGCAGGGCTGTCCTCTTCGATCTGTCATAGCCAGGATGTCAGCACAGTGGGTACAGCTCAGGTGTAGTTGATGGAAAACAACTCAAGAGTTTTCTTCATTTTTCTCCTTATTGCTTTTCTGGTCTTGTTTTTGTATTTTGACTTTTCAGACTCAACTGGTCTTTGTGTATCAGAGCAGGGGTCGGCAAACTTTCTGTAAAGGACCACAGAGGAAATATTTTAGGTCTTGCAGGTATAGGGTCTCTGTCACACCTTCTCACTTCTACCATTAGAGCTTGAAAGTGGCCACCGACAATACAGAAACAGATGTGACCGCGCTCCAGGTAGACAATGAAATTAGATTTTCAATTCATTTTCACGTGTCACACAATAGTGTTCTTCTTTTCCCCTCAACCGTTTAAAAATGAAAAAAAATCCTTCCAAGTTCCCAGGTGGCAGGCAGGATTTGGCCCATGGGCTGTAGTCTGCCAACCTCTATGTTAGGGTGACAGGAGCAAGCCAAATGCAACGTTCTCATATAGTGTAATGTTAAAGAGTGGACGTAGACTAGGTCTCCAGATTTCCTGCGTTTATAACAGCAGGTCAAAAGGAAGCCAAAGCTGCGTGCTGGGGATTGTTCTAGGTGTTCTGCAGATGATTTTTTCACGTTTGCCGCCAGAATATAATACATTCTCATTCCCTTGGCTGATATTTGGGGAATGCGGAGCCGTCAATTTCCTGCATCAACTCCAAGTAGCTAAGTGTTCCTACTTGTTTGAATTTCTTTAGTGGGCCCTCATCTTGTATTTATTTATTTTAGCTCCAAACGCTGACCATATTCATAGCAATGGCTTGGAAGCATAAGTAGTCGTTTTTTGTAAAGGAATATATTCTGACCAACTCATTCAGTGGAAACCTCCTAAACTCTGTGCTCTTATTCTTGTCGCAAGGATAATGAGGGCAAAGTTCTTTAGCCCTTTGGCTTGTACATATGATAGCTACCAGAGTGTACTAGCAGTTTTTCATGGGGGAATTCCACACATAGCCCAGAAACTGTTTTAAATGTCGAATTTGTCTTTGTAAACACTCTTCAATATCGTCTATTAGTTTGGAGGCAGTGTGGCGCAGTGGCAAGAACATGGCCTTGGGGTTCAAATACCACTTCAACAATGTGTGCATGCTTTTACAGAGCACTCAATTTTTCTTTCTCTCTTAGATGTTCTAAGCTTACTACTGATTTTCAGCCAGGCACAATCACACATCACCTATCGGATTCCCTCTATCACTCTAAACATACTCTTTAACCTCAATAGCCTTGGCTGCAGGAATTTTTCCAAAGTCACAAAGTTAATTTTTTCCAAACACCTCATTCATTTATTCCTCCCCTTAGTAGCACTAACTTAAAACATGGTGCATGGGCTGTCAGGTTTGGGGTTCTTTTTTTTTTTATTGACCTCTGTAAACCATCACCCAACTATTGATCTGACAGCTTGCATACACAGAGTAAGTTTATTAACCAGAATATCTCTTTTTGACCCTATAAAATTAATTTATTTCTGCAAAATGAGTTTATTTTGGGAGCGGGTCAGTAAGAATCTTCTGACTCATAATGTCTTTTGGAACTGCCTTTGTACTCCATAAAACTAACATTGACTCACGGGCCACTCCCAATATCCTTTGCGTTCCTTTGGGGATGGGCTCGCCCTGGGCCGCAGAGTGCTGCGGGATGCCCACAGACCGGGCAGAGGCCTGGCCGGCCCCCGCCTGCACCCCTGACGGACGGAGGCCACGTTCCTTGGTTCCTCATCGGATGCTTGTGTTCTGGGTGGCTCTGAGAGGGGCATTGGGACATAAAGGCTTTGTTGGAAGCGGGGGGGGGGGGGGGGGGGGGCGAAGGCAGCAGCTGTGGCCCCGCTGAAGAGTTCAGCATAAGCTTTCAGAGCTCTGCCATCTGCATGTCCTCTGCCTGCCCTTTTCCCAGCCCTTCCCTGGCTAGGGGGTAGTGCTCCCAAGGAGGCAAGCCCATGCCTCACCCCCCTGCAAGACCACGGAGGGGAGGTCGCTGAGCGGCCTAACAATAAAAGCACAGCAGCCCAGAGGAAAGACAAACAAAAATAAAGGGGGATGGGGGGGCAAAAAGAACTCTAAAAGAGCCAAGGCTGCGATATCATAAATGTCAGCTGGGCCAAGCTCTTCGGTGTCCTTTATATGCCAATTCATAGAAGAGAAAGAAATGGAATTTCGAACTCTAAAGAAAACAGCACATCCAACGGCCAGTCTATACTTGTTTTCAGTGATTTAATGCTTTGAAGACAACTGATTGAAAGAGAAACACTGTCATCTGCAAATAGAAACAGGCGGTTAAGCGTTCACGCTTGTAAGCAACTGCAGTTGGGGACTCCTGGCACTTGGGCTGTGCCCTCTGGCTTTCATCCACGTGGAGATAAGGTGAAGGAGCATCCCATTAACTCTCAATTAGCTGCGCTGCTGGAGGGACACAGACCTGGACCGGAGCCAAAAGCCGTTTTTGTTTAGCTCGGAATGAGTTATATGGTGTCTGTTCCATCAGATTTACTCTTCTGATGATGTTTGGTTTACACTAATTTTAAATGCACGGGTACTCCCTGAGGGCACCTTCTGATGAAATTCACCCCACACAGAAGGCTCCCAGAGCTGTTGCATTGCAGCTTGGGTAACTTTGCGCTGCCAGGCCACAGGGGAAGCTGTCGAATTTCATCCTCTAAAGGCTGTGCCCAGGGAATTGCGCGTTCTCTCCTCTTGTTTCTCTTGCACTCGTGGCCCTCATTCCCCTACCGTGTCAACCGCAGCAGCGGCCCAGGCCGGGCAACTGTGGAAAGTGCACGAAGCCCCTTACTCCAGCCCAGGGTTCCTTGTCCCCAGCACTCCCACCATCTGGGGCTAGCCCATTCTTGGCTGGGGCGGCTGTGCTGTGCATTGCAGGGTGTTTAGCAGCGTCCCTGGCCTCTACCCACTACCTGCCAGGAGCATCTGCCCCAACTCGTGATGGCCCAAAATGTCTCTGGACATTGCTAAATGTCCTGTGGGGGGAGAACCACCACTGCTCTAGTATGAGGGAACTGGGCAGGTGGGGGGGAGAGGTGTGGAGTATAAAGAGCAGCTAATCTTACTCTTTTTAGCTTGAGGTATTAGTCATTCTTTTCCAGACTTCTGATGCTCAGGACAGGCAATCATCTCAGCTAGACTGCAAGCTCCAAGAGGAAAAGTGTCCCTGCTTAATCCCTCCCTCCGAGCCTGGTTGTAGCAAAGGAGGTATTAAAAAAAAAGTGTGATGAGTTCAATGACATGTTCTTTTTTTCCTGCAAATTCTCTCCCCTTTCCGCCCTGCGCTTAAAGTCTAGGACTGTTGTCTCACTTCTCTTGGTAACTGGAAGAAAAAGACCCTTTGGCTTTGGATTCCCAGTCTTGGCTCAGTTTCAGATTAAATTTTCCTTTTCTCAAACAAGTGATCTTATTTCAGGGATGCCCCAAGAATCTTGGTCCTGAAAGAATGTTTTGGTCCTGGCTTAAGGTTGAGCTCCATACTTTTCCTTCCTCAATAGAGTTTCTCCAACTCACTTCCCTACCCCAGCTCTTCACAGGCCATCCGCAGTCCAGGCCGGCCTTCGGTCATCTCTGCATCTCTCTTTCAGGTCCCCATGTCCCCACTACTCAGGGAGCCCTCTTTTGTCAGGAGACGCTTTGTATGTATGGGGGCATTTAAAACACGCCCTGGGCAGAGTGTCCACAGTTTCCATCACATATCCAGAGTGCTTTAGGCCACAAAATCCTTCAGAATCATGGCTCTAGACCATGGCCTATCAAGGTTTAACTGCTTTTGAGAGTTTTAAGTAAATTGATGGCTCATACCCTATCTTTAGGGGAAGGAGTTGATTTCATTATTTCAGCAAGTGCATCCTGAGCAGCTATTACGTACCAGGCACTAAGCTAGATACTAGGAATACAACAGTAGCAAGACAGAAGCAGTCCCTGCCCTCCTGGAGGTGACGGTATCGGATGATCCAACTCAAGGGAAGAGAGAGTCCAGCACAGAACCCTAAACGCAACTGGTGTCTCTTATCATTTTAGAAAAGGAAAACCCGAAAAAATATACTATGTGCAAGTTTCACAGTGAAAGAATCCTTCCATGGATCTGTGTAGATCCAAAGCATGACTAAGTGAAAGCAAATATCTAAGAAACATGGAGTCCAAGAAATGAAATGGGCAGAAAAGATCATAAGCCTTTTATATGGGGGAAACTTATCAAGGACTTGTGGTCCACGTTTTTGAAAGGCGTGTTAAACTTTCACACTTCTTTAGAAAATTAAAGAAAATGTGACACGTCCTTGAAGTACAAATTCAGTTAGAGTAGAGAGGCCTTCAATAACAACATGAAGTGTTTTGTTTTGTTTTTGACCCCTTCATCTGATAGTGCTAGAAAGGGAAAGAAAAGCTCCTGAGAGATTTTGGCAAGTGGAAGGGTCTTCGAGCCATCTCTTCCTGGATGCTTTGCTCTACTAATCCTTGGTGACTTTACTCTGCATTGGGGATGGCTATGGAAAAATGATGTAGACCACGATTTTTCCTGATCGAGTTATGTAATGAATGCTACTGCAAGGAGTCAGAAATTATGCCAGGTATTATTCTATAATTGACCCTCCCTTTTTAAGAAAAATATGGTCCACAAAGCCATTTTCAAAACTGTATTTTTATTTTCCAGCAGACTACACCTTGGGGGATACATAACAAGTCACAGAGCCATCTTGTCCTGCCCATTAATTGTTAATGAGACTATTGTCCAATGAAAGACAATTGAGAGCACAATTATTTTGTTCTAGATCAGAAAGGCAGACAAAAGAACAGCACGGTTATTTCAAGAAAAAAAGACAAACAACAACAACAACACCAAAAAGCACGCAAACGAAAAAACCCAGGGGCAGCTTACATCTCTAGACGAGAGAAGGAAGCTTGCAATAGAAATATTACCTTAAGAAGCAGATAAAAGAGTTTAAGTTTTGGTTAGAACCATCTGTCACACTTAAAAGTGGCTTGATTTTTTTTTTCAGATAGTTCCAAAATGGATACATGCTAATATTTGTAAATATTTTCAAGGCTCCTTGTTGGGACAAGAGACATTTTAGGGCACTAAGAAAACTTAACCTGAGCCAACTGGCCTACCATTGCTGATCTTGAGCCCTCAGAGAGAATATGACAAGTGCCAAGAAGACTGAAGATGAGGATTTGGATTCTGAATACCGTTAACCAATGGACAAGAGGCTAAGATGATTACCAAAGGTAATCTGAGAACAAAAAACTCAGCAATCATCAGCAGCTCCTGAGGGCTCTCTAAGGAGGAATCCTGTCAGGCCAACCCAATATCCCTTAAAAAAAAAAGATTTATTTATTTATTTATTTATCTATTTATCTATTTATTTAATGTCCCCCCCTTCCCCTCCTCCCGCCCTGCTGTTTTTGCTGTCTGTGTTGTCTTTTCTTCTCATTTTCTCTCCTCTAGGATTCACTGGGATTCGACCCTAGAGACCTCTGATGGGGAGAGAGGTTCCCTGTCAATTGTGCCACCTCAGTTCCTGGTTTCTGCTGCACTTCACCTTGACTCTCCCCTTGTCACTCTTTTGATGCATCACCATCTTGCTGTGTGACTTACTTGCATGGGCACTGGCTTGCTGTGTGAGCATGCTTTCTCTTCTTTGTTTTCACCAGGAGGCCCCAGGAATTGAACCCAGTCCATCCCATATGGTAGGCGGAAGCCCTATCACTTGAGCCACATCCGCTTCCCCCGATATCCTTTTTAAAGGAAGGTCCTTCTTTGGTGGACCAGTGATATGAGAACACCAGGGAGAAGACAATGAAATCCATTGCCTCACAACAAATGCAATTCAAAGCATCTTTGACTCCTATAGGACTTCCCACCAGCTGGCATCTAGGCATATAACATCATACATAGGATATAATTTTTAGCAAGAGAGATGAAAGGCCCTGTAACAGTTTGATATTGATGAATTCCAAAAAGAAATATTGGCTTATGTTTGTAAACTGATCTTTTCCTTTGGGCACATTAGATTATATTGGATTCAGAGGTTTACTTGATAAAGTAATCAGGTAAACCTCTTGTGCCAGTAGAGTTGTTGAGTCCCCGCCCCTTGCTGGGTGGGGGCTCACAGATGAAAGGCATGGCAAAGGACAGAGCTGAGGGCTTTTAATGTTGAAGTTTTGATGTTGGAGTTTGATGCTGAAGCTGGAGCCCCAGGGAGAGAGAGACAGAACCATTCAACTGGTAGTCTACAGCTGACCCTGTGGAGAGAGGCAAAGCCTAGAGAGTCTCATAGTCTACAGCTGCCCTTGTGGAGAAAACAGAGGTGCTGAGACCAGAGGAACCCAGGAAGTCTGAACCCTCGCAGACGTCAGCAGCCATCTTGCTCCAACACGTGAAAATAGACTTTGGTGAGGGAAGTAACTTATGCTTTATGGCCTGGTATCTGAAAGCTTCTATCCCAAATAAATACCCTTTATAAAAACCAACCCATTTCTGGTATTTTGCATTAGTACCCCTTTGGCTGACTAATACAGGCCCTATGCTAAACAACGACGGCAATAACAACATCTTGCGGTTTTGTGTATGGTTCACAGCATTTTTCTCTGGACAAGAGGCAAATGATTTGAGGCTCTAGAAGGTGAGGGAGACAGTACCTGGGTTGTAGATCTAAATGTTAATTTGCCACGTGCATGTACTGTGTACAGGTGTTTGTAAGTTGCACATAGCATACAAAACAGAACAGTGATCTAGATCATCCCAGAGCGGCCCGTGACCCCTCCGGTAGAAATCATCCTGGAAATCCTGCTTCTGCTAGGAGCAACATCACTACTGGAGCTAAATGATTCTTTCCACACTCCCAACCTCTCCACATGCGTCTGCCTCAGCCGTGGACCCACTAGATCAGGGATGCAGGGACCAGGGTGACAATGTGGTCTAGGTGGTTACTGTTCTTGTAACAAATTTACCTACAGAGATGAACAGAAGTCCCTTTGTTTAAGTTTAAGGCGAAGTGCCAAAACTGAAGGATAGACCCACTCAAGAGCCCTCTTTTACACACGCATGCACGCGTGTACGCATGATAAATAGTAGGGCATAATTTGTTTTGTTTTCAGTTTTTTGTTTTTTTTTTAACAAGGGCCAGGAGGCCCTGGGTTTGAACACTGGACCTCCTCTATGGTAGGCGGACACGTCTATCAGTTGAGCCAAATCTGCTTCCCTGTTTTGTTTTCAGAACTCTTCTCTCTCCCCAGACTCTGTACATTCCACTACAAGGTGGTTAAACAAACAAACAAAATAAATTTTAAAAATTATAATACTTTACTACGATTAATAGATCCTGAGCAATTATTTCTAGAGCCTAGAATTCAGGCAAACCTCTGTTAGTGAACTGGAGGCATTAACAGGGACAAGTAAAGGTTATTTGGGTTGGGATTTATTCTAGAAGGCACTGGCTTCTGGATCTTTACACTGTGTCTCCTCTCCTTAAGGAGGAATTGGCTGATGTTGAGATTAGGATAAAATATGCTTGATGCAGTCTGTTTCTCTTTGCACTAGAAATTCCATCCAAAGTGTGTGGCCTAGAAAATAGTTTCTGGGCTTGGGAAGAAAGCAAGTACCTACAGACAGGCAGAATTTTGAAGCGAGTAGGATACTCTCTGGGTGGCTGCCACCATCAGATTCCATTTCATTTCTAAAATTGTAATTTCTCTGTTCATCCATTTGTTTGAATAGGCCTTTCTCATTTTTGCATTGTTTTGTTTATTTTGATTTTGTTCTGGAATCCAGTACTAACACACTAGGAGCAATAGCTTCTAGGCAGTGTTTATGAATAGCCAAAGGCGGGGATCAAGTTAAATAGCACATACACTCCCAGTGGGATTTTCCTCTTTGTACTTTATAATCTTCATGTTGCTGAATTCCTCAAACTACAACCCACTCTCTCTACAAGAATTGCCAAGGCACTGCCAAAGCAAACTTCAAAAAGCTAGAAACATGGCCCTTGTACAAATACATAGTGAGCATGGATCAAAAGGGTATTTAATTCATTAATGAGGGAACCAATGGAAGAAAGAATGCTAAAATAAGATTGCAAAGCTAGACACAAAACTGTTTTAAGGCCCTGCAGGCAATAAAAGGGTGAACTTTGGGGTTATCTCTTCCACCCAAAAGAAACCATTTGTAACTCCACTGGACAAAAATCATTTGCAACTTATCAGATTGCAAATTAACATCTAACTTCATAGAATACAGGTCCTAATCAGTGATAAAGAATAAGTCAAATTAAGAGATACATTTCCCTATAGAATTAAATACCCTGAGATGGGCTTGCTAGACAGTGCTCCGGTATGACTTTGAAAGGACATGCAGGGAAGCCAATGTGTCTCAGTAGTTGAGCGCTGGCTTCCCACATACAAGGTCCTGGGTTCAATCCCTGGCCCCTGTACCTCAAAAAAAAAAAAAAGAAAAGAAAAGAAAGGACATGGGGCCAATCTTTCACTTAATTCCAAGGACTGTATACATTTTCTTAGCACAGCTACACGTCAGGTGTTCTGTCTAAAGTTCAGTGGAAGGGGGTTTTAGGGATCTTGGACTCTGAAATTCCCTTACAATCCCCCTATCCTCCCCCCGCCAAAAAAAACCCCTATGCTAGGTAAAACTTCAGTAAACAAAGGAAAGGCCGGGTATTTCAAACTGGAGATCTTAGGGGACTCGTTCTTTCTAGAAACAGGATTTTTGTCATGCACCCAAGGCAAAGGTGCCTCCACCTCCCAGCCAGCAGCTCACTTGATTAGAGACCAGCCCTCTGCAGTGAACTGTTTGTTGCTACTCTGTCGTAATCTGAGGGTTGGAGGGTGTGTCTGCCCACAGCCAGCCGCGGCTCCTCCGTCCACATCTTGCCAGCCCATGCTTGCTGGCAGCAGCTCCCTTAGAATGGTGCAATGAGCAAAACCAGCAGCCCACAGGCCACTGGGGCAGAGGAAACCACAGACAGGCTCCCTGTCTTTCACAGGCTCCCAGCGTAATTGACCCTGTTCATTTCTTAGTATTTTAAGTCCCATGACCTTAGCCAAGGTTCAGCTCATGGTGCTGACTGGGGGAGGCAGAAAGAGAATGGCAGTTCTTGACACGAGCTTTGGACACACAGAATTAGGTTCAAATTCTGGGTCTACCACGTACACAAATAGCTTTGCCTGCCCTGTTGCCCTCCTCTGTACAACGGGAATGGGGAGACTTCACTTCCGTGCTCTGCAGAATTGTCTTAAGAACCAACAAGGAGGCAAGTTCAAAGAGCTTGCTCTACAGCCCCAGAGCAGGACAGGGGCGCCGAGGGCCAGCTGCAGCCGGCACTGCTCCTCTCAGCTACACTTCCTCCCACAGACGCACGCGTCTGCAGGCCTTTAGTCCCTCTGACTCTAAGTCCACTGAGGACACGTGAACACTCGACCTCACTGCCCAGTACCAGGCTCTGTACACATTCGGTGCTTAACTTGCATCCAATAAATATGAGTAGACCAACCTTCCAAAATAAAACACAGACCTGGATATGATCTACCTAGTTTTCATTTTTGTTAGCCACCCAGAGCCACGCAGCTGCTGCTTAGCAGGAGCGTGCGCGGCAGATACTGTCCCTTCCCCGCCACCGGCCACTCCCACCCTTCCTCTGCGCTAACATAACCTCAACTTTGTTGGCTGTGGCAGTATGCCCAGCTCTGCGGCCCAGACCCTCCCGTGGCTGGAAGGAGCCACGTGACCTGACTCGGGGCTTCCCGGGGTCATGGCCTCTTCTCCTTTCCTCCGGCCCCGAATGCGGAAGCGACGCCTGGGGCCAGCAATGTGAGAAAAAAGACCGAGAAGGGTGGAGACAAGGACCTGCGTAGTGGGGTGGAGCTCTCGAAGGAAACGTCTGCTCAGCTCTGAACTTCCTGGTCTGTGAGAAAATAAACCCCTCTAGGTTAGGTCGCGCTCCTTGGGTTTTTTTGGTTACTTGCAGTTGATCATACCACGAAGTGATGCACTGTGCACCAGGCAGCGAGAGAACTGGGTCTCGAGGAGTTTGATGAGCCAGCGAATGCTGCCTTCTCTGTGGAAGCCCAAAGGGCTCTGAATCCTGGTCTCTGGATTTTCTCATGGAATGGTGGTGGCCAATACGATAACAATAGTATGTTAACAATTATCTGCCCACGGGCAACTCTTCCAAATTAAACATGGGTTTGTTTCTCAAGTCTAAGGTCAGCTCTTGGTGCTGTGGAGCACCTGTTCTCATTTTGCCCAGTTGTTCCCATAAATTATAGAAATACCTTGAAAGTGAAAATACTTTGCCATGCAACTTTGTTCATCGATTTTTAAAAATCAAGTGTCTATTGGCTACCTGCTAAGTGCCTGGCTTTGGGAAGATAAACAAGAATAAAACACATGGCAGTCACAATCTAGGGAAGAAGACTTGTAAATAAATACTTTTTAAAGACTGGAAGGAAAATCATCAAAATATTCCCTGTCATCGATTTGAATGAGATGGATCCATGGGTTATTTTAATTTTTCGCTTCACATTTCAAATACATTCTAAACATTCTAATATTTCTACATCAAACATGCATGGTGTGAAGGAGCCCAGACAAGTTCCTGAACATAAAAATCTTTTGCTGGATCACAAATTCTGCAATTTGATATGGAAAATATGGTTATTGTGCTGTGACATAGCCTTCAGGATGGAGACAGAGGTCTGTGGGTCACATTTTTGGAACTGACCATATATCCATTGACTTCTGTGTGACCACACTCAGCTCACAGACTGTGACAGCCAAAAGGGACCTCGAGGATGACCTAAGCCAACTTCCAGTTCTCAGATGGGGAAATCGAGTCCAGAAAGTGTGGAGCAGACTAGGACTTGATCCTAGAGCACTGGACTAAAACAAATGGTCCGGAAACTCTGTAAATTAGACTCTTCACACATAGAGCATTTCAGGGTTAAAAGTTTTCAAGGGAGGAGTCCCAAATAGACTTAGTGTCAAAGACTCTACTGGCATTTAAAAAAAAATACTTCTGCTTTATGCTTATATTTACTATCATTTATTTTTAAAAATTTTATTGCAGTATATATTTATACATAAACATACATAAACAATAAATGTATGGTAGAAGGTGTCAACTTACAAAACAAACATGCTCAATATCATACACCACCCCACCACCACCGCCTTGTTGCATTGTTGTGAAACGCTACTAGGATTTTTAACATTTAATTCCCTAAATAGCTCAATGTCTGAATATATTGTGAGTGACATTTTATACTTGAAAGCGGGTGGCTGCGTTTACGCCACAGCTTTGCAGTTTGCTTAGTTTTAACATCAAGAGCTTCACAGATACAGGGTCTTACACATTTTTCCACCCGGGAAATCCCATCAGCTACTGGATAACCACTATGTGACTAGGTGAGTGTCTGGAGGCCTGACCCAAAGCTGATTATAGATTTAAAATACAGCCTTTAAATATAATTTCATATATAAAAAAACTAGTGTATACCACTGAGCAGCCAGGCAGATGAACTGCTGATCCCCTGTGGCTTACCTTCCTCCATTTACTCCCTCTTTCTTTCAAAAAATTTGCCCAAAATTGTCCTGCGCTCTGTGAGTACCTGATTTGGGAAGGGTGAGTAGAGGGGACTTAGAAGGCCACCTGGCACGATGCTGACTTTAAGGGCAAACTGAGCTGGGCTACCACTCCCGACCGTACTGACCTTGGGCAAGTTAATCACACGTTCATCACCTCATTTTCTCATCTATACGATGAGCGTGGTTACAATGCACACTTCAAGGTAAATATGGTAATCCATCGCAAGTTAACAGTGCTAGGAACGTGTTACATGCTCAATAGATTCTAACTATTATTATCAGGGGCTGTTTGCCTTTATTAAAATTGACCCTCTGGGGAGAAAATACTTGCAAATAACATTCTGATAAAGGCATAGTACCCAGAATATATAAAGAACTTTTGTAACTCAATAATAAAAAGACAACCCAATTCGAAAAGGGGCAAAGGCTTTGACTGGACATTTCTCCAAAGGAGATATGCAAATAGCCAACAAGCACATGAAAATATGCTTAACAGCATTATTCCTTAGTGAAACGCACATTAGAGCAACAAGGAGACTCCACTTCACACCCCCTACAAGGGCTATAACAAAAAAGACCAACAGCAAGTGTTGGTGAGGGTGTGGAGAAATTGGAACGCTCGTACGCTACTGGTGGGAATGTAAAATGGTGCAGCAGCTTTGGAAAACAGTCTGGCAGGTCCTCAAAATGTGAAACATAGAGTTATCGTATGATCCAACAAATCCACTCCTAGATATATACCAAGAAAATTGAAAACATCCACATAAAAACTTGTACATACATATTCACTGGAGCATTATTCATAACAGCCCAAAGAAGTAAACAAGCAAATGTTCATCAACAGATGAATGCATAAACAAAGTGTGGCCTATCCACATGAAGGAATATTATTCAACTATAAAAAGGAGTGACATACGACACATACTACATCATGGATGAACCTTGGAAACACTGTGCCTAGTGAAAGAAGACACAGAAGGCCACATATTGCATGATTCTATTTATATGAAATGTCCAGAATAAGCAGATCCATTGCCTACTTTACAATAGAAAATAGATTCATGGTTGCCAGGGAAAACTACTAATAGATACAGGGATTCTTTTTGAAGGGATGAAAATGTTCTGGTATTAGATAAAGGTAATGGTTATATAACTTTGCCAACATACTAAAAGTCACAGAACTGTATACTTTAAAAGGGTGAATTTTATAGTCTATGAATTATAGCTTAATTTTAAAAATGGATTCTTTGTGAGTTATTTTTTTTTTTAAATTATTTGCAGGAGGACCTGCATGACCAAGTTTTTATAAAAGTGTCTGGGGAAATGGATGTGGCTCAACCAACTGGGCTCCTGTCTACCATATAGGAGGTCCAGGGTTTGATGCCCAGGGCCTCCTGGTGAGGGCCAGCTGGCCCATGCGGTGAGCTGGCCCACACGGAATGTCGGCCCATGCAGGAATGCCGCCCTGTGCAGGAGTGCCACCCTGCGCGGGAATGTCACCCTGCAGGGGAAAGCCACCCCAGGCAGGAGTGCTAGCTGATACGGAGAGCTGGCGCAGCAAGATGATGCAACAAGAGACACAGAGGAGAGACAATAAGAAGACATAGCAGAGCAGGGGAGCTGAGGTGGCGCAAGAGAGTAATAGCCTCTCTCCCACTCTGGAAGGTCCCAGGATCGGTTCCTGGAGCCACCTAATGAGAATACAAGCAGACACATAGCAACACACAGCGTAGAGACACAGAGAGCACACAGTGGGGGGAACAGGGGGAATGGGGGGGGAATAAATAAAAATAAATCCTAAAACAACATTGCCTGGTTAAGGTTCCTTTGTAATGTTTACTTAAGTATTAATAGGCCTCTTAAAACGAAACAACACAAAATTTATATTCACCTTGGCTTTTATTGAGCCCTGACTTCTGCAAGGACATTTGGTGAGCATTTTTACAACTATCTTCTGGAAGTTCAAGAAATGCTGGGAAGCATAAAGCCTGAGATACCCAGTGAAAAATGGGTCTTCTTATAAACAGTAACTTATTCTATGTCATTTTTTTGCTCTTGGAGTTTGTTCTTTCTTTTTTCCTTTTTGGAAAGGCTGATCCAGCTACCTCTCCTTCTCTCTCTCTCTTTCTTTCTGTTCACATTTAGAGGCCCAGAGGTTGGAGTGGGGGCAAGAAAACCCACCCTCTGCTTGCAGCACCTTCCAGGTACAGGGGTAGGTGGATAAACACATAGCATTATCACAGGCTAAAGCCTGAGGTTTGGCCTGACCGAGGCCGTGGAGGCAGTACAGGTGAAGGTGAGGCTCTGTGCAAGATAAGCCACTTCTGGGGCCCTCCCCCTTGGGTGCAAGGGTGGGCCAGTTTCCTCACAACCACAGCTTCAATGACTTTTTCTCTATTAGCCAAGCATCTATGAGCTGAAATCTGACGTTGGAGGTTCGTGTTCCTGTGCTGTGTGGGTTTTAGACAATGTACCTCAAGGATCTCAAACACTTGTTTCAACTAGGCCATATCAGGAAGTTGGCCTCGGATGCTTTCCTTGATGGTGCAAGGAGGCATTTACTTTCAGGCTCTCACCAGGCCCAGGGCTTGCAGCAGACACACATTTCTCTGTGGTTATCACACAAATATCTGGTTCAGTGAGAATCCAGCCTCACCTGGCGCCAGGGGTTTGGGGACCGTGGGTGTTTTAATTTTCCCAGGCTTTCTGTAGCCCACAGGCCCAGCAAATAAATGGCCATGCAGTAAGGGGCACTGCATTCACTTCGTGCAGCAGGCTCATCCCTGAAAAGATCTGTGCAAGTCAAAGAATATTGGAGGGACTGGCTCATTATGGGGATCCTGAAGTGAAGGCCTTCGCAAAGGGAAAAGCTGCGAAACCATCAATTAGCCATTTGGAGAATTGGGATTGTTTGAAGATTTGTCCCTATGCAGAGGAAGGGATGAGGGGGTTGAACGTGTCTCTCCTTCAATACATTTGAGGTTGTGTGACATCAATGTGCCCCATCGTCTTCACCATCTCACCTTTGGTCCCTAGCTCAGTGCCCCGGACACAGGCGGGCTTCCATTGATAGCTGTTAAATGAATGAATAAGTTGAATGAATACATGGCAGATGCTACGTTATTTCACTTAATAGTCAATATCATCAAAATAACTCCTGGAGATATGTGTCACTATCTGTTTATGGGGGAGGAAGTTGAGGCTGCTGTGGGTTAGCTAATTTGCTCAAGGTCATACAGCCTGCAGAGCTGGAGATGGAGTTAAACCCAGGCCTACGAGTTCCAAGTCAAGGCAAAAAAGGAAGAAGGGGGAGAAAAGAAAAAAGATCTCCTCCCCCTGGCACAATCCTACCACTCAAAGAGTGTTATCTACCATTCAACTTTTTAATATTGGTATTGGTGTACAAAGGTAGGTTTACAATCCCTTTTGCCACTTAAGTTACCTTTTACAAGCAATAATATACAGTGGACGTGCCTTTACATATTCTTGTATAGCAAGGTTTTCCAAAGTGTGGTCCATGGACTGGCAACATCAGCATCCCTTCAGAACTTGGTAGAAATGCAAATTCCCAGACCCCACCCTCGAGTGCCTGAATCTAGGCCAACTCCAGGCATGGGGCCTAGCCACTTGTATTTTCTTTGACAAGCTCTCTAGGGGATTCTAATGCACACTCAAATTTGAGAACTACGGATGTATATTATTTCATCATATGGGTATAATATGTTTTGTATAACCATTCCCTTTTCACTGGAGGCTGAGGAGGTTCCCAATTTTTTTTTTCTTATAAAAAATGCAATGGTAAACTTTTGTGTGTCCATGACTCTTCCCCTAGAATAATCTAAGTGTGATTGCTAGGTCAAAACACATACCCAGTTGAAGGTACCCAAACTCACAAGGTCAGTGCAAGTCGGCCCGTGATATGGAACCAAGGCCTTCCAACTCTATAACTCTACGATACCCTTGTCCAGGCAACCTCATCGAAGCTAGGAACATTCCACAGCAGAATTTGGAGCAGGCTCTGGATCTCCAAGAGCCAGCACAGGAAAATATCAGCTTATAAGAAAGATTCTGAGGCTTAATGAAATGGAGGAGGAAGGTAAGATGAAAAACAGAGAGAGCTCCCTACAAATAAGCAAATGGTCAAGAAAGTTAAAATAAATTCAGATCACATGAGAATCAACTCTGATTAAATTTAAATGCAAGTAAAGTGCAAGGTGGAATTTAAACTCAACAACGATAGGGAATTTAGTATTAGCTATTACATTAAAATGCTTTAATGCATACAGATCAGGAAATTATTAAAACAAAACATTCCAAGCATTGTAAACGTTTCCAGAGACATCTGAGTCATTTTATAAAAATAGACTATTTTTCTCTTATTACTAAGAGTTGGCTCCAAACATTAGAAATAGAAACCAGAAACTCCATGCTAGGGCTGGTGATACATGACAAGGAACCAAGATACTCTGTCGTGGCGATCAAGCCCCTGCTCGGATGGGGGTCCTTGTTTGAGGCTCATGACTGCCAAAGCACATGAGGGACATGGGACAAAGCCAAATCAATGACAGTGAGCTTGAGCCCAGCGGACATCAAGCATAATGGGCTAGAAGGTAGCTCAATATGAGACTCCTGTTCTGACCTATAAAAAGTGGTGGTGTCCCATGGGAAAGGTTCTAGCCTCAACTCTGTTACTCCATGTGTGTGGCGTGGAGCCCTGTCACTCTCTTAGCCTCCTTGTCCTCCTTTGTAAAACAGGCTTGCAGAAATCTGTCCTTGTCTATTTCCTAGGATTCTAGTGGGCATGAAATGAGACAATCGCTCTGAAAATGCTTCATAAAGAAGGGCACCAGGGTAGGGCATTGCCATTACAAAAAGTGGACTTGATGAGGCGGTGACAAAGTTCACGGAGTTGGGTTTTAGTCTTGATGGTGCCACTAACTAGTTTGTGGCTTCAGGTAAACTAGAATGGGGGGTTGCTGATGCCCTGCGCAGGTCCCCTTTACTGGGCTGGGGCGCCCTCCCCAGCCGCTGGGTGTTCACATTTTCCCCCTTCTCCAGAGGACTGCCCCTGGCCAAAGGGGGTGGCATGGCCTGGGCGGCAGCCCCCCTGCCTCAGGCTGCAGCTCTGTGGTGCTCTTCATGCTCGAGCTCCCCAGGGGGTCAGGCTGAAGCTGGGCTCCCGCTGAGATGGAATGCTTATTTTGCTCCTTCCTCTGCTCCATCTTGCCCGCCTTCCTCCTTTCCTCCTGAGAGAACCTCCTCAATAATTCCCATGTGCCCAGACTTTGCTTCTAGAAAATCCCATTTCAGACATTGCCATTTCTTAACTTGCTTTCTACAGCTTTGCCCCAGAGTCATTCCTCAGCCTGAAGTGTTGGTCAAAACTGCTGGTCACTAACGTGCTCTGTGATTCCTATACCAAGACATGCCTTATCGTTATCCTAGTTGAACACTGATTTTTGCACAAAATGTTGCTCTTTAAATGACCTTGGACCATTTGACTTCATTGTACTTTCCCTGCAAATTTACCCCTAGAATGACTTGAAAATGACCTTTCTCCCCAGAGGTAAAACAGTAATTCTTAAGCCAACTAGAGCTTAAAAATTAGTCAGTGTTGCTGTTCCAACCAAGCTTTGATGGTTCTGTTCCCAGCACTGTCAACAAATACCCTACCCTGTTCTTTTAATTTTGTTTAATCAAAGGCTCTTCCCTCCACACACACACCAGGCCGTCTCTCTGCAGCTTGGGTGAAGTCCCAGAGGGCCGTGTTCCTGAGCACAATAACGTTGCTACTGGAATCTCGCGAGGTGCAGACACGGCTACTGTTTCAGGAGGGAGCGTTCCCATGGTCACCCTCACATGGGATCTATCGACAGGGGACAGCAGGGAAAAGGTCTAGACTGGCATTTAATAGAGGTCTGCTCACGGTTTCCTTCCAGGGGCCATGAGAAACAAAACGACCACATCGTTTCTGACATGTTACCATGTCACATTGTTCTTCTGCAGATTTACAAAGACCTAAAAACCGTAATTCTCCAGCAAGTGTTCCTTCATGCGTTCAAAGGTGACAATGCAAGGCTATGCGTTTGCAAGCCACTCTTGCTGGCCATCAGGTGAATGAATGGATTTCCAAATCTCTGGGCTTCCCTTGAGCTTCACTTACCTGCCAGATGTCACTCTCCCTGCTGATATTCACAAACATCTCTGCTATCTAAGGTGCATTGGGTCAGGGTCCCCCTCATAGCCTGCTGATTCTTGACCCAAGCTTGTTCCTCCCTTGGCCCATCTCTCCCCCAGTGACAGTTACTCACTGTCAGAGGCCAGTCCCAGGCCCACCTCCCAGAAGCATCTTGGGATCTCACGCTGGACAGAAGCGTCTAGACCCTAGAGGATCCCTGACTCACTACATATGGAGTGGGGCCCTGGAATTCTTTCATGAAAATCTTTTTCCAGGTGATTCTGACCAAGCAGAGTTAGTACCAACTAGTTTAGTTTATCTCAGTGGTTCTCCAAGCATGGTCTTCCAAACAGCAGCACCAGCCTCACCTGGGAACTTGTTAGAGATGCAATTTCTCAGGGCCCCTTCCCAGACCTACTGGATCAGACACTCTGGGGCTGAGGCCCAGCAATCTGAGTTTTGACAGCACCTCCAGGGATGCACCTCGAGTTTCACGGTCAATGGTTTGCCTTCTACGGTGCCCTCTACCCAGCTCCAGGGAATCTTTTATGCTTTGTTTTAATGTTTCAAATTTATGTTTTAGGTTTATTTATTTATATTTGTATTTTTTGTATGTTGCATTCTTATTTGTATTTTATAATTTTTATTTGTTATTTATTTTCTATTTTATTTATTATTAATATTTGAATTTATGTTTGAAATGCTCCACAGACAATGTCAACTTAGCAAAGGAAAGCAAGATGTACTAAGGCTACATGGCTTGACCAAGTTCATAGTCATGTAGTGACCCATCGAAGTACTAGAAACCCTGGCTCCTGCTTCTCAGTTAGAACTCATGCCTGCTCTAGGCAACCTTTCAGCCTGGGAGGCATCCAGCCCCAGAGAGCTTTTTCCATCTCTAAGCTCTTATAAACATTTACTGTGCTCTTGAGCTGACCAAATTCTGCTTTGCCTTACTGATAAACTTGCCGGTGGTAAGATTCAAGCCGGGGCAGGGTGTGGCCTCCTGGGGCACAGGCATACTGTCAATATTTGTCCTCTACCTACTGGCTGTCCTCCTGGTAGAGCAGCTTTCCCAGCCACCCCTACTCCCCCACCCTTTTCCTGTCCACATCACAGCATTGGGCAGGTTGTTTACTTGATTTTCCTCTAGTTGAGGCACAGAAGGCTCACTTACTATTAAAGAATGACTTGAATATACCTGCCTGCCAGCCGTCTGTTTTTTATACAGTAATTTTTCTTTTTAACATTTTATCTCTGAACACATTATTTGTATTAAAAAGGTTTTTAGGCGACATCATGACAATCTATTTTGACATGGAATATTTTTAATTGAGGTAAAATTCACATAACATAAAATTAACCACTTTCAAATCTACAAATCAGTGGCACTGAGTGCATTCACATTCATCACCACTATCTAGTTCCAAAAGTTATCATCGCCTCTAAAAGAAACCCTGAACCCATTAAGCAGTCCCTCCCCATTCTCTCCAACCCCAGCCCCTGGAAACCAATAAGATGCTTTCTGTCTCTATCGATTTGCCTATTCTGGACATTTTATATAATTGGAATCATGCAATATGTGGCTTTTTGCATCTGGCTTCTTTCAACTCACTCAGCATAATGTTTTTGAGGTTCATCCATTTTGTAGCACGTGCCTCATTCTTTTTTATGGCTGAATAATATTCCTTTGCATGGACAGACCAAATTTTGTTTTTCCATTAATCTGTTGATGGGCGTTTGGGTTGTTTCTACCTTTTGGATACTGTAACTAAAGCTGCAACGAACATTCATGTGCAAGTATTCGTTTGAGTCCCTGTTTTCAGTTCTTTTGGGTAGTCTGTCAACTCTTGAATCTAGAGCAGTTATGGGTTTGGGTGGGTGATAGGGACTGAGGCTGGGCCCCAAATGGACTCTTCAATACTGTGCCCACTTTCACAGGCATAGTCACAGTTTTAGTCTTCTGTTGAGTCTCGCATCATTATTCTTTTGTAAAAGCACAAATGGCTAGAATGGAGATGTTGACAGGGACTGGAACCCAAGGGGCAGGGGTGGGGGGCAGCCTAGCCAGCTTCCAACTTACATGAGGAGCTCACCCCTGATGAAGGATGGACAGGCATGGTGTGGAGAGGAAGGTTTTTGTTGGCTGCTCTGCTTAATCGTGACTTAATCAGGACTAAAAAAAATAAAAATCTATTGTTAATATAAAAAGGCACCAGATATTAGATAGAGGCTAAAAAATATATCCTGAAGATGATATTTATTAATGATTGGGGGGGAAAATCCTCAATTTAATATTTCTAGTAAGCTGAAGAACTCCAGTGTGAGACCCAGCAACCAGCTGTGGTAAATCAAAATTTCTCTAGTTTTGGGCTGGGTAAAATAAACAGAGTGTATCTCCAGTGGCTACCAAATGGAAACAAACACAAAAAGAAATGGAAGCTGAGAAAAGCTAACATCTCTTGAGAGACCCGGAGCCATTTCCAGGAGCCTGTTCTCCTCGAGGTCTGGTTGCTATGGCACCATCTTCGTTATTGCAAAATACGGTCTTATCTACTCCAGCAAATGAGGTGCTCGAAGACTCCCATCTTTCAGGCTGTCCTCTCAGGCTGCAGATTTGTGACTCAGCCTTGATGCCCCCTTCTTACTGCTGCAGGAGTGGCTGATGATTAAAGGGACACAGGAAGAAATCAAAGAGAAGCCACTCAGAGCACAGGAGCCACTTCACTGCCTGGGCTCTCAGGGGCTCTCAGTGACAGGAGTACCAAAGAGTGGGCTAGATTAACAGGGGTAAGGAGAAGGTTAGACCTTGCAAATGTCCCACCTGGGTAGCACAGGAAGTGGGTTAAAATGTGATGGCGTGAGTCTCAAATCTCCAGATGTGAATGGACCTCCTGGTGATGGCCATGCATGTATATATGGAAAGGACAGTTCATGCAGCGAGCACCTGAGACACCATTAAAAAAACCAAAGGAAACAAAAAAATCTGGTAGCTAACCACTCTCTTCTCTCCGCACCCCTCTCCTAGTCTAGGAAAGGACCTTGGCCTCCTTCCCAGCCTTCTCAGTGGAAGAGTGGTTCCTTTTCCAGTCTGTGGGACCCCTCTATCTTTTTGTAAATCAGCTTTATTGAAGTATAATCTATGTACGGTAAGCGACATCTATTTGAAGTGTACAATTTATTACATTTTAATACTCATGGAATTGCCACCACAATCAAGATACAGCATATTTCCAACAGCCCTGAACGTTTCCTCTTGCTTTTGTGCTATCCATTCTGTTCTCCCTGCTTCCACCCTTAGGCAACCACTGACCCACTTTTGGGCACTATAACCTAACTTGCATTTTCTAGAATTTCATCTAAATGGCATTGTGCAGTATGTACTCTTGTGTGTCTGGCTTTCTGCACTCAGCACAGTGGTTGTGAGAGTCATCTACGTTGTCGTGCGTAGCAGTAGGTTGTACCTTTCCACTGCTGAGCTGTATTCCATTGCGTGCATACACTGCTTCTCGTTTACCCCTCTTCCTATTGCTTGGGTTGTTTCTGGGTTTGGTTCCTGTTTCTCCTCTATCTTTAATTGCTTTCTCTCTTCTGCCTCTTGCACTTTAACATACAGATATTCGCAAGTCTCTGGCATCTTTAAAAACCACTCTCTTAGCCTGGCGACCCTGTGCCCAGTTTTGAACACTGAGGCATCAAGCCATTCTGGGGTATTCTGAGGATTTCTAGGCATACTTCAAATAAACCAGGCGGGCAGATCCAAATGCTCTGTCACAGTCATGGGACAAGCAAACTTTTCCAGACATATTTTATCCAATCTGGATCTTCCTCAGGTTTTGCTAAGTCTCTCTAGAAGTGACTGCCTTAGAGTGGGATCCCTCACCCCCCCACACCCCTGCCCATATTACTTTTTACCCCATTTCTGGACCAACTAGCCATTCTATGCCTTATTTTTCCCCTCAGAAATCAGGAAGAATCTCTACTTATAATTGGAGTGCCATGTAAAAGTCAAAGAATATGCCTTGGGTAGGAAAAAACAATGAAGTATCTTTACCTTGTCTTCTTGTACATTTTAAATACACATGTAATTAGGGTCATGGATAATTACTTGTTTTAAACCATAAAGCACAAGACAAGTTTTACTAAAAGTGAAAGTCTGCAATGGATGTGGCACCAGTGATATACATATTTAGCTTGGAAACTTCCTTAGCTAAATATTCAAGTTCATCGCTTTCAAGTTCTGCCTTCCATCCAACATGAGAACTCAATTTCACCAAGTTCTCTGCCACTTTAAAACAAGGACCATCATTCCTCCAGTTTCCAACACAGCCATCATTTTCTTCTAAGGTCTTATCAGACGACCTTTAGCACTCATATTTCTGCCAACAGTCTCTTCAAAGCAATCTAGACTTTTCCTATTAAGCCCCTCACAATTCCTCCAGCTTCTACCTATTACCCAAATCCAAAGCTGTTTTCACAGTTTTTGTTTTCTACAACAGCAGCACCCCACTTTCCTGGTACCAAAATCTGTTTTAACTTCCTAGGCTGCACAAGCAAGTACCGTGAAATGGTTTGGCTTGAACAATGGGAATTTATTTGCTCACCATTTTGAGGCCAGGAAAATTGTCCAAATCAAGGCATCATCAGGGTGATGTTTTCTCCCCAAAGGTTGTGGCATTCTGGGACTGACTGCCAGTGATCCATGATTCCTTTCTCACATGGTGAGGCATTTTCTGGTCTCTTCCTTCTTTTCTGGGTTTCATTTCAGCTTCTTGCTTCCTGTGGCTTTCTCTCTCTTTGTCTTAATTTCATTCTCTTATAAAGGAAATAGGATTAAGACCCATCTTGATTGAAGGGCTATACCTTCACTTAAGTAACCTCATCAAAAGACCCTACTTACAATGGGCTTACACTCACATGAATGAATTGAATTTAAGAACATGTTTTTCTGGGATACATGCAACTTCAAACCACCACAAATGACATGGAATAATGGGCGGAGGTGTTCCCTGCCTACACCCAACCCATCACAGTTGTTTAAAGACAGTGATGACAATGATGATGATGATGATGCATATGATGCAAGGAGTCCTCTTTTTTGTTGTGTCTCTGTGGGAGAACAATGGCTTCCAAAGATGTCCACATCCCAATCATCAGAACCTTTGAATATGTCACTTTGCATGGCAAAAGGGACTTTGCAATATGATTAAGTTAAGTATCTTAAGATAGGAAGATTATTCTGGATTATCTAGGTGGGACCAATATAATCACAAGAATCCTTAAAAGAGGGAAGGAAGAATGTTAGAGGGAGAGAGAGATTGGAAAATGCTATGTTACTGGCTTTCAACATGGAGAATGTAGGCAGACTGCAGAAGTTAGAAAAGGCAAGGAATAGATTCTTCCCTACAGCCTCAGAAGGAATCAGTCTTGCTGACACCTTAACTTTAGTCCAGTGAAAGCCATTTCAGCCTTTTGACTTCCAGAACTGAAAGAGAATAAACTTGTATTGTTTTAAGCCACTAAGCTTATGATAATTTGTTACAGCAGCAATAGGAAACTAATACAGTCTCTAAGGCAAAACATGTGCTATTAGCTAGGATTCTGGCTCCTGAATCTTTGGTCACCACCATTATAGGTTCCCAGGGGAGATACACAGAGGGGACATTCCAGGCAAGTGGATGCTGTTTGTTACTAATATAACCATGGCCCCAAAGCCCTGGGTGAGAGCTCTGGCTTTGGCAAGCCAGACCCTGGGTGGCCCTCAAGGAGCTGAATAACCTTGACAATGTGGTGGTAAGCCCATCTGTGGAAAGGACTTTTCAAGGGCCCTGCTTTGCATACAGCTTTGACTTTGCATTTTCACTTGCTGAGAGTTAGATCATTCAAATCAAGATACTAGAGAGGCAAGTGATTTTTAACCACACTTCCCAAAGACTGCTTTGGGCTTTTGATTCGACTATATCAGCAAGCATGACACAGGTTGAGTCCCTGCCCCCTTGTTGGGGCTAATATAAATGGACACTCACACAGACAGACACAGGAAGAGAGAGCTCTGTCAGTTTCGATCCTGCCATGTGACAGAAAGGAGAAGGCTCAATCAGCTGAGGCTCTGGAGAGAGACAAGCCATTTGCCTGATTGCTTAGAGCTGAGATTGAGAAGAGCCCAGACCAGCTGAGTCTGATATAGGAAGCCCAGAAAGAAACAAGCCCCATGCCAGGAGAGAGAAGACTACAGGATCACTTAAGCACGAAACTTCAAGAGACTGGGTCCACAGAGCTCAACAGGAAAGGGGAAACCTGGAGGGGAAACCAGAGACCAGTAAGATATATGTGGCCATCTTGCTTCAATACATGGCAACTGACTTTCATGAGAAAGCACCTCTAATGGTACCTTGAGATGGACTTTGTCGTGGCCTGAGAACTGTAAGCTCTTACCCCAAATAAATGCCCTTTATAAAAGCCAAAAGATTTCTGGTACTTTGCACCAGGACCTGTTTGACTGACTAATACAAGAACCCTAGAATACTATTATAGTACCTTAACCCTTACTATGAGTGCATTTAATTGGATCTATTAATAACTTATGGAAAGGATCAAGAATGCTCTTCCATGAAAATACTGAACATATGTAGGATTCAATTTGTTTCCATATACTTAATTTCTTGCTGACCTAGTCAACTAATGTTGACTATAGACCTGTGACATACACTTTCATATTTTATTAATTGAAATCTCTCAAGAAACCATGTGTCAAACACAAACTTAAAAAAAAAATAGAGGAGTGGATGTAGCTCAGTGGTTGAGCATCTGGTTCACATGTACAAGGTCCTGGGTTCAATCCCCGGTGCCTCCTAAAAAAATAATTAAAAAATAAACTTTTAGTTAGCAAAAGAAACTTAGAATACCGTGTACTTAGTATATAGAAGGCTAACAACCACATTAGCATTCATTACTCACTGAATTTACTTAAATGGTTTTTGGGTCCAATGCTGTGCAAATATAGGTTCTTCAACAATATTTGATAAAGTCATGAATTAATACATTTTAAAAACATAGGTGATTCTTGTTTTACTTTGGGTTTTTATGGATGGTGAAAATGCAACATAAGCCTACCAAATACTCTAATTTCCAGGCACTCTTCAGTAGATGAGAAAGAGCCCATGTCCAAGGGATGCACAGTGTTAAAAGCAAGATACATTAATCCACAAGTGAAACTACAGACATTATTCTTTCCTGCTTAGTCACTTCACACGAATACAGCTGTTTGGGGGTTGTGTTTGGCATATCATCTCCAGCTCTGGTTCAACTTAAATTCCTCAGGATCATCCTATCAATGAAATTCGTGAATACAAGCATGTATCAGTACTTCATTTCTCTTTATTGCCAAATACTATTCCATTGTAAGGACATGTCACATTCACCAGTTGATGGACATTTGGGTTGTTTGCAGTCTTTGGCTATTGTAAATAATGCTGCTATTCTAAGGTCAGCAAGCTATGAATGGCTTCTACCTTTTTAAAATGGTTGGTATTTTGTGACACATGAAAACTACATGAAATTCAAATTTCGGTGTCCATAAGTCAAGTTCTCCTGGCACACAGCCATGCCCTTTTGTTTCCGTATTGCCTATGGCTGCCTTCATGCTGTAGCAGCAGAACTGAGTAGCTGCAACCGGGACCGCAGGGCCCACAAAACCGAAAATATTTACTATCTGGCCCTTCCCTGAAAAAGTTCGCTGATCCCTGAGCTAGGGAGGAATTTGAGAGGCATGGTCTGCTAATTGGGATATTTAACGGTGAAGGAGTGAGAGTGATCCAAATTGAGATGCAGAGGGAAAAGCAGCTAGGGCCGGGCCTTGGGGCTGCTTCTGTTTAGGAAACAGGAGGAGGTAGAATAATTAGTGAAGAAGGTAAATATGTTTGAGTAAACCCGTCTTAATTAAACATGCCAACTCTCGGACAATCTTATTGCTTGGCATTTAAAACACACTCCCAAGAGGAAGAATGATTAATAAAGTTGCAATCTGGGGTTGCTATTTGGCTGGAAGCAGGACTGGTCCAGAAGAAGGGAAGTCTGTCTTTGGCAAATTCTTCCAGTCTTTTCTTTCCTTCCCTCACAACTCAGTGAGGCATCTCCTTTCTGACTTATTCCCAGAAGGCCTGGCTTTCAACAAATTGCCACAGAAAGGAGCATGAGAAAATGAGCGGTTGATAAAAGCTCAAAGTGTTATCCCTGCTCTAAGATTTGGACTTTAAGAGGGGGCTCTTAAGACACCAGGAAATGATTCTCCACTCTGGAACTTCAGGTACTTGCAAACGGGTAGGCAGAGAGCTGTATGAGAATGTAGGGCAAGGAGCTCCTTGCATTGTCCCTCAGATCAGGCCAACTACATGTTCAAGGGGTTGAACCCACCGGCTTGCCAAGCACTCTAACATTCCCTTTGGTAACTCATCTGGAAGTTGGGAATAAATTCTAAGTCACTTAAAAACAAGAGGGACAGCAGCATTTGAGTCTTCAGTATTTGCATAATTAATTATTGCAGGCTGGCTATGTCAATAACAGTGAGGCTTAGAGGAAAACACCTCCACTAGAGTAGCCAGTGAAATTGTTTTCTTTTATCTTGGACAAGGAGTGGGGAACAGGAAGCTGTTCCCAGGAGTTCCTTCCCCTTCTACCTCTGAGTACGTGGCAGGGCTGACAGCTGTGGCTGAATGCCCAGGCCCAGAGGCACAAGTACAAACCTGTGACCTTGAAAGCAGGAAACACATTGTCACTGCTCTTGGGGAGCAAACACCAGCAGCTCTTGTAGGAAGTCCTTGTGGGCCCCCATCCAGTGGAGCTCCAACTCTTTCTAAATACTGCTCCATCTTACGTGCATTAGTTAGTTTCTACATAGGAACCCCTGACTTGATAAGAGCCCTCCAAGCTTTCTTTTCAGATACCCCTGTTGCTATGGCAATTGCAGCTGGAACATCCACTCCATCCCCTATTGATATTTCTCAATCCCCAAGTGTCTCATCTGCCTGAATTATTATTATTATTTTGCTTAACCCAACTACTCTATCTGTAATGTACATCAAATAGTCATCTATAAAGATCCATCTTTTTGCCAAGAAAATAAGACCTGAAAGCCTTCTAGTCATTATCATTCTGCCACCTCAGCCGCCACCACCATCACCACTATAACCACCATCACTATTATAACCACCACCACCACCACAACAACCACTATTACATTACCACCACCACCACTGCTGCTGTCACTGTCATCACCACCACTATAATCACCACCTACCACCACACTACAGCCATCACTACTACAAACACCATCTGAACCCCCTCGTTACCTGGAAACTCCTCATCATCCAAGGACCAATTCATGTACCGTCCTCCCTGCCCTATTCACTGACCCACCAGGTCCATTCGAACTCTTTTCTCCATAAAGTCTTTTGAACATACTTATGTTATAGTTCCTATCTCACTGTGCTAAATGTTTTCATTTCTATCTCCCCCACTAGATCATGTGAGCTTTCCCGAGGCTCTGTATCCCAAATGCTTACTAAGCTTTGGGCCATATGATGGGTCCTTGATAAATATTATTTGAGTAAGCAGATGAATGTTTTGTTGTATTAAATTGTTAACATCTTTTGAATGGAATTGAAGTTTCATTTCACTGCTGCTTTTGAAAAACACATTTTGAGTTTCAAACAACCAATTTAATAAATACCAATATCAGAATCTTATGTTCTAGAGACTGCTATATATATGCAATCTGAAGAACCTGATGTTCAATCAGCATGTTGATTCTTTACTAAACAGATTCTTTCTCTTACCTTCCTCTATATTTACTCTCACTTTGCTGTTCATATTTTTTATCACATTTAGAGGATTCGTTTGATGGTAGTAGTTTTTATTTGTTTTGTTTTTGGCAAATTAATTTTTTTCAAATGAGATCTTTGGGGAAATCCTAATATTGAAAATAGATAAAAGTATTGTTTTAGTTTTCTAGGCTGCTGAAAGCAGATACCATGAAACAGATTGGCTTACACAATGGGAATTTATTAGCGTACAGTTTGAGGCCAAGAAAATGTCCAATTCAAGGCATCATCAAGGCCTGCTTTCTTCCCAAAGGCTGGCAGCTGGCGATCCTGGGCTCCTCTGCCACATGGCAAGGCACATGGCAGTATTTGCTAATCTTTCCCTTCTTCTCAGGGTTTCATTGCTTTCAGCTTTTTGGTTCCATGGTTTTCTCTCTCTCTTCCTCTCTCGGCTCTCTACATTCATTTTATTCATAGAGGACTCCAGAAATAGGGTTAAGGTCCATCCTGAATGAGGTGGGTCACACCTTAACTGAAGTAGCCTCATTGAAAGGTCCTACTTACAATGGGTTTATACCCACAGGACTGGATTCTATTTAAGAATATGTTTTTCTGGGGTACATACACCCTCAATCCACCACAAGTACTGATGGGCACCTCTCAGGAAGTACTAACAGATGCCAGTTGCCACATGAAATACATAGGTAATTAACTGTCCATATCTATACATACTCCCCTACTCTCTTGGCTCATCTCACCCAAGGGACTAGGTGAGGCATAAAGGAATGATATTAACAGGTTTTGCAGCTTTGCTTGGGGAAATCAGACACTTGACTTTCCCTCCACTCCCCCCAAATTAGTATATTCTCAGGTTCTGACTCTGTGTGTGACCATGGCAAGTTCACTGTTGACCGGTAATTGATGAAAACAATGCTTCGATGCCCATCCAACATGGTACCATCAAACCTTCCATAAATCAGTCTAATCGTTAATCTGGGAATGGTCTTATCAATCATCTGGTCCACAAAGCAATGACCTCTTCCCCCTTCCTTTTACATTATAAGGAAATGAAAGCCCAGAGAAGTGAAGTGCTTGTAGAAGGTAAGAATTGAGGCAAGTAAGAAAAACATCCAATTCTTGATTGCAAGGAATTGTGTAAGAGAATAAAAGGCCATAAATTTCCATGTCACCCTGCCTATCAAAGCTAGAAGGCCCCTTGAATTGAAGGTTGCAAGATAGAGGGTAAGAGTGAAACTATCTTAAAGGTGGTGACAAAGCAAACTTTATATAATACACTACAAAGATATATAACTATATAAAGGTAGTTAGATAAATAACTGGATAAAAACAGCCATGTAGATGATGGATGGATGGATGTTTAGAGATAGATATAAACAGGTAGATGATATTGGTAGATAGAGAAGTAGGTAGATAGAGATAGAAAATAGGTCAAAATATTTGTTGTAATTGGTCTACGGGTGGCAGCCAATTTTAATTTTCTACACCTGTGGGACCAAATTCAAACCTTGTCTTTTAGCTCTGAGAAACAAGCTGTTGTGATAATCATTTAGCTAGTAAGACCACTCAATTCACTGTTTTATGTACTGATTGCTTTAAAAAAAAAACCCTTTAAAGCATTCCTAGGGCTAAAACATATGCTATATATCCCAGCTATTAAAAATGTTATGAGGTAATTAATAAACTTTGGCCTAAATAATGTGAAAACAGAAGCATGGAGATTTTAGTGATATTTGGATCTACTTCATGTTTTAACCCAGTTCAAAGAGGGCTACTTATTCCAAAAGGAAAAACATATGTTATCCTGCATGTTCAGGAAAACTCATTTTAGGGCCTTGGAAACATTTAGGTGGGATTGTAATATTCTCTGAGATGTAGAAACTGTGATTTTTTTAAAGCATCTGTTGATTTGTAACATTTGTGTTTAATTTTGTTTGGTTCCAGGGATTGAAACTACAGATATTATCATTTTTAAACATGGGTTTTTATCCCTGATATGTGCTCAGAACGGTTGTTTTTACGGGGAAGTCAAAGTTGAATAAGACTTGGCGGAGTGACTGGAACATTGTAGAGGCACGGTAAATAATTGCTCCTTTAATGAATGCCTAAAATCTGGGTTTTTTCCTTCTCTGTTTTCTTTAGGTAAGATTTTATTGAAGTATATCATTTATACATGAACATACATAAACAATAAATGTATGTAAAATTTGTGAATTTACAAAACAAACATGCATATCATCATACAAAGTTCCCATACATCTCCCCCCCCCCACCACCACCTTGCAGAAATCTGGTTCTGTTCACCTCGGAATGAAAGTGTTACCCAACCTGACGGTGAAGGGTAGGGTTTAAGATTTATGTTCCAGGTTCCTGGAAGCCTCACAAGCCACGTACATTCCTTGTATAGGATATTCTACCCAGCCTTTGTTCAGATGAGTGTCCGTGATAAGAGATCTCACTGCAATAAAAATATTAACAATAGTACCATCTAGCATTTACTGAATGTTTACTTCTTGGCAAGCACAACACTTATGAGCTCATTTACTTCTTGCAATCAATCTTTTTTCGTCGTTGTTGTTGTTACAGATGAGGAAACTGCAACACAGTTAGGCTAAGTAACTTCCCAGCATCCAGAGCTGGAAAGTGTTGAAAGCAGAAATCCAAGCCAGGATTCAAAGCTCATAACCTCTATGCTACTGTTTCATTGTGCTACTCCCTCAAAAACTACTAGGAAACTCTATTTGTAAGGCAACTCGCAAGTTTTAGTTTAGAGGTTTTGCATGTATGATTTAAATGAAAAAATCATAAAATCATTTATTTCCAGTGGCCATATGGAAAACAGTTCAACCTGGAAGCTAATTGGCCAGCAAGGTGGGGGTTACAGGAATTCAAGGGACAAGGGATAAGGATCTGAAGGAAAAGCATGGAGAGAAGGGGACTAATTCAAGGGAGATTCAAGCAGGATTTGGTGCAGCCATTGAAAAGGGGAAGAAGAGAGGGTCTAATATTCCTTCAAGGTTTTTGGAATGGGCATTGGGGTAGAGAGTGGCGGCATTTCCGTCAGAAGATTGGAAACAGGGCAGGAGGAGGGAGCTCAGCATGCAGGGTGGCAGACAATGAACTTGATGTGGGAGGTGTGTCTTGGGAAGCAATTATGCGATGAGGAGGTGGAAACCTGCAGAGCTCGGGAGGGATCCAGGGCTGGGGAATAAGGGGCATGCTGGCAGTAGAACTCAAATTCTCTGTCCCCAAATAGCATGTATGTAAGAAAGCAAAAGGGCATAGATATTAAATCTCAGGGTTTTGAGTTTAAACTCTCAGTGGTTCTCAGTAGGAGACCAAAGTGGATACTAGAAGCCGGTGCACGCACGTTCTACCAATTATTTTGTTCAGAAATGCTAAGCTGCTTTCCACCAGTTCACAAAGCCACACAAAAACCTTCCCTGGTTTTGCCCAGCTATTTATGCAATTTCTTCTAATTTAAATACAATTTATCTCCTGAGGGAAGGCAGAGCTTTTGACATCCCAGGGCTTGCCCGCTGGCTACTCTGCACCGGTGGCAGGAGAAAGCCTCTTTGTTGCTGTTTTATGGTATCTTATAATTTGGACTTAAATTTAAAATTACGGTGTAAGCTGCAGCAGCAGCCTGGGGCTTTGTGCAAAGCCTGCAGCTTGGCCCTTTCCCGCATGACATCATTGCCTTTCTAATTACAGAGCTTCGTTTTTACTGAAGACAAGTGACAAAACCGAACAATGGGCACCGAGCATCAGAGAGGTCTTGGTGTGAAGACAGCCAACCTCAGGTGAGCAGACTTCCTTATTCCCAGGAACTTACAGGAAGAAAAAGCTTGCCTTCTGCCAGTTAAAAGTGGGCCCAAAGCAGTCTGGGACCCTACGCAGAGCTCACCGTGCGTTCTGGCTTCCATGGGGGCGGAAAGGTCCCCGAGAGCCCACAAGAGCTGCAGTTTCTCATTAGGAAGAAGACAGCCCTGACAAAGGCGCTAATATTTCCAGGGAGCCCTGCTCTGGATGGCCTTCTGCATTCAACTTGTGAACCCCTGGACTTCCTGCTCCGACGGGAAGTCTGCCCTTTGCAAGGCTCTGATATTTCTTCTCTCTTTACCCTACCTTTCAGCTACCCGTGGAGACTTTCCAGAGTTTTCATTCCAGTCTCTACGTACCCGGCTCTCTCAGCAACTTCTCATGAGAAACAAAAACAAAAACAAAAACAAAACCCCACTAGCATTTCTGCAACCCGCTTGGACCAAGCCAGCCATTCACAGCTGAATTTCCACAGAACTCCAGGATTTGTGGGAAAGCAAATGTTGGTTTTGGTGAATATTATTGGCATAGTCCGCACAGTGATATAATGCCAAGTCTGTTAAAAGGCTAGAACACATTCCTGTGTTTCTTGGGTGAGTATACAAAATCTTTAGTCCCTACAAATTCCTGTGTGGCTGGTGTTTTGCTGTGCTCAATGTCTACCCTTATGGCCGCTCCTGGTGGGGAGCTTCTAAGGGGTGCTCAGTTCCTAAGCCACAAGAAATCTAGCTATACTTACGGCTTCCTCCAGATCAGGAAATGAAGCTTTCTTCTCTCAAAGAATAAGTGACTCAAGAAGGGGAGCAATACATTGAGAATAACTGAGGCGTTTTCTGTGGACAAACACAAGGATCTATAGGTTAAAGCTAGTTGTTTTGAATAATATACAAATTCCTGTCTAGCCTGGGCAGTATGGACAATATTTGTTGTAAAATCATATAGCTATGATTGCGATTTTAATGGTTTTAAGTGCTCTGATAGGTGCAAAAGGTGACAAGGTTGAAGATGTTAGAAAGGATTCCTTATAAAAGGAAAGCAGAGAAGGAAGGTGAGCCTGAGTTCAAAGAGAGCAGCTTTTTGTATAGGATTCTTTTCAATAAACAACAACTCAGATCCTTCTGATGGAAGGCCTCTTCCCAGAAAGGGGAAAGCTACACAAGGGATTAGATTTCCCCTTTTGCTCACATGCAATTTTATTTTCTAATTTATAAACAACTACCAAAACACTATGAGACCTGGGATCAAGAAAGATTTTGAAAAATTCCTTGGTCTGATTTCAAATTTTTAATGTTCTGTGTGTAAGCACTAGCCTGGAAACTGCACTTAGCTCCAAGTTAATCAGACTGGTTGGAGGGTTGCTTCAAGTGAAGTTGTTACTAAGGAAGTATCACTAGAGTTAGTCCAAGTAAACAGTGCCTTGGTGTGTGGCTAAATTTCTCACTAACATGATTGTCTATAAAACCACAGAACTTTCTACACAGTCATAAATGAACTACCAGTGCATGGCAAACCTAGCTTGACTGCCTTGTTTATGATGATATAAATTCTAGCTATAAATATAAAATAATTAGTTGAAATATGAATGAAAAAGGTCAACCTACCAAAGTCAGATAAAGGATGCAAATGGGTTGACGGCTGGATTGATTGACTCAACTCATTACCAAGCACTTATATATGCTAGGCACCCTGCTAATCATTATAGACATAAAGATATACAATTCTCAAGAGCTCAGAGATTGTTAGAGATAGACCATAAGCAAATATTTACAATATGATGTAAAACATTCTATATTAAAAGAATTCCCTTCAGAGGGAACAGCATACGCAATGGTGGAAGTGTGAAGAAACAGGATGTATTCAGGGAAAGCCTATTTGAAATGGCTCCAGTATAAAGATGTGCATAGGAAGTTGACTGCAAAGAGTCCTGTTGAGTTTTACCCATTAATGATAATCGTGGTTGTTTTTTCACACATACGCTGATCAGGCATGTCTATACTTTTGGATTTCTATTTAAATGGAGTACCTCAGAATGAACCAAATAAAAACTGTGAACATATTTTAAAATGGAATAGCACTATAAAAGTTGTGAGAAAAACAATAGTTCCTTGCCCACCCTTCCCCATCCTTAGTCCCACTCCCCAGAAATAACCAGTTTCAAATCTTTCGGCTTTTTCTCCTGTCAAATAAACTTTCTACCAAATGCTTAATCTTTGTCTCCCATAATAGAATATAATATATCAAAAACCTAGAGCATATCTGTTCCCATTCTCCCAGTAACAGTATCACAATTTTTGGTTAAGCCAATATGTATGCTGTTAATACTCTATAAATATAATTCACTACTGAGTCAAGTAGCATACAATGATTATACAACTTTCCCCCCCCCCAGAGTCAAAATCACATCATTTTCCATTTGCTTAGTTTTTACATACATTTTGCCAATTCTTCTCATAGGTTCCAATATAGGTATGATAAAAAACACACTAATATAGCAGATTTATTTATTTATTATCTATTTCTCTGGAGATGTCTTTCCCATACTCTTCAGTCTTCCTGCTCCAATCTGCTGTACAACTATCCTCCTAGGATCTCTTCCTCCTACTCTTCTGTGTTGAATCCCCAGATTCCCTGATCCCATATGCAGGGGCTTTAACACATGGCTGCAAATTCGCTGACACTCTTCCCAGCAACAGTGGTGTCTGTGGACCGTCCCCTTGGGTCTGGGTGGGCTGGTGACAGCTTCAAACAAACAGAAGTGGTGCTATGTAAATGATGAGGCTACATCTTAAAAGGCCTCTAAGCCCTGCCATGGTCACTGGGAACACTCGCTCTAAGAGTCCTGAGCTACCCCACCAGAAGTCCGACTCCCCTAAAAACCACCATGCTGGAAGAACACATATAGATATTCTGCTAGGCAGTCCCACCTGAGCCTGTCCTTTGGTCATCCCAGTCCAGATCCCAGACAGGTGAGTGAAGGAGCCAGTTGGGAAGTGGATTCTCCAGCCCCTGCTATTCCAGCCTCCAGCCATTCGAGTGACCTAGTCATTCGAGTCAGCCCAGCGGAGACCTCAGATGTCAAGGAGCAAAAAACAATCATTCTCACTGAGCCCTTTTTGAATTCCTGACCACATATTGTGTTATGCCACTACATATTGGGGTAATTTATTACTCAGCAAAATATAACCAGAACATCATATTTTGTTTCCTTCCTTCCTTCCATCTTTTTGTCATCATTTCCCCTCTCCCCCAAAGATGGCTCCCTTGTCTGTTTGCTTGTGGTTTTTTGGCTCATTGCCTACTTGTTGTCTGCTCGTTGTCTGTCTGTTGTCTGTTTGTTTTTTCTTTAGGAGGCACTGGGAACTGAACCCAGGACCTCCCACATAGGGAGATGTGGGCCCAACTGCTTGAGCCACATCTACTCCCTGCTCATTTTTTCTTTTTTGCTCATTGTCCGCTCGATGTCCACTTGCTGTCTTGCTTGTTTTCACCGGTTGTCTGCTTATTGTTTTTTGCTTGTTGTCTGCTTGCTGTTTTTTGTTTGTTTGTTTGTTTTTTGCTCAATGTCTACTCATTGTCTGCTTGTTGTTTGTCTTCTTTAGGAGATACGGGGAATCAAACCCAGGACTTCCCCCATGTGGGAGGCAGACGCTCAACTGCCTGAGCCACACCCACTCCAAAATGTTACTATTTTAACCACTCATTTGATCTATACTTTGGCTGTGTATAGAATTTTTATTTGAAAACTTGGAAGATTTTGCTCTCTTGACTTCTAGAATCTTACGTTGTTATTAATAAATACAAGGTCAATCTCATTCCTAACCATTTGTATGTTATCTGCCTACCAACCCCAGCCCCTCCCCTGCAGTGTTTAGACTTTTTTAAAAATTCCCAGTGGTATGAAATTTCACAATGCCTTGACGTTAATCATGAGTTTTTTTGTGGTTGTTTTCTTTCGTTTTGTTTTCGGCTGGGCTTTCAGTGAGTTTCAACCTGGGGACCAATCCTCTTCCATTTTAGAATATATTCACATGTTATTTTATTATTTTTCTCTTCTGTTACCTGTTTTCTATTTCTGGAACTTCTCTTTTTTGGACAGTGGATGTGCTAGACAGATTTTCTTATCCCTTCTCTCCCACTTTTGGTGTATTTGTATTTGGACTACTTAGTTGCACAACACCATGGGGCACCAGGCAATGCCAATGGTTGTGCATGGGGTTATTGGATAGACTTTATCTTCTAAACCTTTTACTGATTTTTTCTTCCCATTTGGGCTATAAGGACATTTTCTGGTTCCTTTTACACAAGTCATCCTAATCTTGCTTCATGTATAAAATATTGTCCCTTATAATTCTGAGATTATTAATTTTAGTTCCATTACACTTTTTCTTCTTGATTCATCTTTGTCTCCTTCAAGTTCCTTTCTTTGTGTGTGCTTTGGTTTCACTCTTTGGAGACTTTGCTCAGTTGTCTATTCATATTTCAGACAAAAGTATGGAAAATAAAATAAAAAGGTTTTTGAACAGAGGTGGGACTTGATGATCGTTAATTTTCCCCATGGGGTGATTTTCTGTTGTGCTAAATGTTATGTTGTTGGACCTCTAACTGTAAGTATCTATAAATTCTTTCTATGAAGTACTCATTTTTTTCTTGTTGCCACTCAACAATTTGCTATTCAACTTCAAAAAATGCTGTTTATCTGTATCAGTGAGCTATTGCTACAGTCACAACAAATCCCCAATCACAATAGTTTATAATAGTGAAAATTTATTTTTTGTTTAAGGTACATATGAGGAGTGTGCTCTGCTGGGCTGGGCTTGGCTCCATGTGAGTTACCATTCTGGAATTCAGGATTAATTGCAGATACTATCTGCTGGGGAATTTTGTTCTCCGGATGACCAGAAGCACAATGGCAAGAACGGAACCAAAGAAGTACATTAAAGTTTCTGCTCAGACATGTCTTATATATTATTTGCTCACATTCCACTGGTCAAAGCAAGTCAGATGGCCAGGTCAAAGGTATATGGGGTGAAGAAGTAATTCCAGTTGTAGGAAAACAGAGTAAATACAAACAGAATAAATAATTATGAACAAAGAATAAAATCTATCCCAGTTTCTCATACTGACTAGTGTCATTTTCACTTTTCTCTAATCTTTTTGAAGTTATACCGTTTTCATCTTTTACTATCATTTTAATGGGTTTGGGAGAGGATCAGAGATAAATATGGGTATTCATTTTTCATGTTTAACAGAAAGTCTGGTGTTAATTTAAATTCTGGGTAGCATCAATATTGCTGGGCCAAACAGTATTTGACAACAATAAGTCTTGTATAAAAAAGGGAGAAATAAGAATTAATATTCATGCTTGTTTGTATGAAATTCTAAAAAAATGTATGTAAGAAACCAAGAATAATGTTTACCTTGGGGTAGACGTGGATGGTAGGAATTAGGATAGGCCATACAGAAATGGCAGAGAGCTTTCCATTCCATGCCAATTTTACTTACTTGCTTTTGTACCACGTGAATTTATTACCTCTTCAGAAAGTTAAATTTACTATTAAATTCTAGTGTTTTAGTGTCCTGACTGCTAAAACAAATACCATACAATGGGTTGGCTCAAACAATGGGAATTGATGGGCATATGATTTTGAAGCTAGGAGAAGTCCAAAATCGAGGCATCGCCAAGGCGATTCTTTTTCCCTGAAGACTGTGGCATTCTGGGGCTGCCTGCCAGCAATCATTGGGGCTACTTGGTTTTTCCATTGCATGGCAATACACATGGCGGCATCTTCTCCTTTCTCTTCTGGGCTCCCTTGACCTTCAACTTCCGGCTGCTCCCTGTGGCTTCTCTTTCTGTGTCCAACATTCTTTGCTTATAAGGGCATCAGTCATATTGGACGAAGGCCCACCCTCATTCAGTTTGGGCATGCCTTAGCTAATAACATCTTCAAAGGTCCTATTGACAAATGGGTTCATACCCACAGGAGCGAAGACTGGGGCCTGCACATGCCTTTTGTGGGGGACATGCTTCAATCCCCAACATCTGGCAATGCTAAACTTTAGAAGAATTAACATGAAGCTTGAATATTGTTATGATTAAACTAGCAAATCAAATTGGCTCTCTTCCTAAGAGCCATGAGCAATGTAGTATCTTTCAGTTTGTTACCTGAGCCCAGCTACTTTTATGTAAAAGTAAAGTGTTTCATTTAACCTCTCATGTCCCCCTCCTCTTTCCTATTGATGTAATTTGAAATTCCTTGTGGGTGACTAATATATTTTTGAGTTAGAGTGGAGAAACAAATCTTTTACTAAACTCTCATTCCTCTGTTTGGAAGCATGCTTTAAAGAATCACATATTCCCATTTTTCTGAATGAAAAAAAATCTAAAAGAAAAAGAAATCCAGAAAACAACAACAACAAAAAACCTGCTCTGTCATTTCCAGCACATTAGCAAGGAGGAAAAGACAGAAAGGGAAGTTGATAAAAAAAATTCACTTCAAATGTCACTTTTCTGAAGATTTTCTCAATCTATCCCCCACCCACCCCAGAACTAATATCTCATGTCTCTGTGTTGAGCAAAGCTTTGTTCACGCCTGCACCATAGCACTCATAAATCTGTAATTAAATATTGATTTATGGGTCTCTCTCTTGCACTGGGCTGGGTTTCTGGAGCGCCGGTTGCGGATTTGTAACCTCAGGACTTAGCTCGAATCTGGCACTTAATCAAATCTTAATGAATTGTTAATGAACTAATATATGATGTTTTCCTTCAGAATCTCATTTAGGAAAATGAATAAAATACTAACAAAAGAAAGTACTCTCTTTTTATTTCTTGACATTTTATCTTCTGGTGCTGACATTTATAGAAATTTCAATTCATTTCTCCTACCTATTTTCTTTTCTTTTCTTCCTTAACTGTTTTTGTTTCAGCTGAATAGTCACAATGAGTAAATGCCACTGATGTATTAAACTTTTCCAAAATAAAAAAAATATATTTTTTCAGATTCTAAAAATAAGGCATGGTTATTGAACAATACAAAGCAAAATATTAATTAATAGAAAGTGTATGAAATGGAATGTGAACAAGCCATTCCAAAATCCTACAGAGAGGGAACAGCTATAAACAGGAGGGGACATAACACTACACACATATATTAACAATCAGGAAGTAAAAATATAGCTGCTAGGGAAGTGGATGTGGCTCAACCACTTGGGTGCCCATCTACCTACCACACAGGTCCTAGTTTCTCCTAAAACAAGACAAGCAGACACCGCCTCCCATCACAACAGACCTAGGGGCCACCCCCACCATAATGAGCTAGACTCCGTCCCCGCCACAACGAGCAGCCAGCAGACGTAGCAGCCCGTGGGAAGCAGATGTGGCTCAGCCTGTTGGGCATTCACCTCTTATGTGGGAGGTTCTGGGTTCAGATCCTGGTGCCTCCTAGAGAAGGTGAGCAAACAAACAACAAGCAGACAGACGAGCAAACCATCTGGGAAAAGTGGGGAATAAATAAAGTTTTAAAAAAACCTTTTAAAAAAATCGCCACTAAAATAAAAACTCAATAAATAAAATAACCTTCTAGTTAAACAGTAGAAGACTGAACACCCACATTTACCTGTAATCCTCACAAAACCCTACTAAAGTAGAAATAAAGGAAATGTTTTTTAAAGGACATAAACCAATAAGGATGGGATGAGAAATTATAGCAATTATATTTTGGAAGGTAGACAGTGGTTTGGTAAGTGGAAACTGAGCTAGGAGACGTGAAAGCTGCTGGTGGTGAAGGCACTGGAAGAAGATGGTTCCTACTGTGAAACCCCAGAGAGGCTCAGGGTTGGCTCTATCAGCCACCTCCACAAATGAAGGTGCAGGTGAGCTGAAATGTAGAAGACTGGTTGAAAGTCTGTATAAGAAGTTATAAACCAAAAATCCCTCCCCCAAATGGCAAAAGATTGTAGGTAAGAATCAGAGGGACTCTGCACCTGAGATTTCAGGCACAGCTAGGAAAAAGTTTGCAATATATTTTAAAAAGGGAAATGGGGTTAAGTGAATATATATTCATTTAGCAGCCCCCTTCCCATACTTTGATCCCAGAGCTCTGCAAATAGTCTTATATATACACCCCAGGCAAGAAATAAAAAAATTCTTCTCAGGAAAATACTGATCTGCCTAAGGAAAATACAGAAAGATACTGAGAGCTAGGGAACCCCCCAATTAAATGGCTCCAAAGAACATTCTATATTCACCTCCTACATCCACAAAGGAAAAAAAAAAGGAAAACGATAAATATTTATACATCGAACTTTCAGTGTACCTCACTCTTAAATATGAAAAGACAGTCAAAAGTCCTAGTCATTTGAAGGAAGGCTGTAACATTAAAGATAGAGACCAAAAACAAACAAACAAAACAAAACAAACAGGAACTTAGAAGAAACAGAGACAATGCAGGAAGCATAAAAATAATCCTATAATTAATATTCTCACAGATATGAGAATATATTGCATTCATGAAACAAGAGCAGCATACTATAAAAAAGGAACATTCACTGAACACTTGAAAGTTGAAAGTATAAAAATAGGTATTAAAAATAGCAATAGATATAAATGAATATCCTTATTCTTAGGAGTTGTACATGGATATATTAAATGATCAAGGAGCATGATGTATACAACTTACTCTCAAATGTTTACAAAATGGATAGATAATGGATAGATAGAATGATATTGCAAATGTGGCAAAATGTTTAAAGTTGGTAGATATGGGTATGTGGGTGGGAATTACAGTGGAGTTCTCTTTATGGTTTTTGTATTATGTTTGCAACTGTCCTGCAAGTTTGAAATTGTTTCAAAATTAAAAGTTAAAAAAGAAAACAACCATAGATGTTCTTGAAAATAAAGTTGAGGAAATCTTCCAGGAAGTAGAACAAATACATAAAGAGAGGAGTGGGTGTAGTTCAGTGGTTGAGCACCTTTTTCGCATGTACAAGGTCCTGGATTTGTTCCCTGGTACCTTCTTTAAAAAGAAAAATGAAAAAACCTAAAGAGATGAAATGTAAGAGAGAATGAGTAAGAAGATCAGATGTGCAGTCTGGGAGATGTATCTAAACAGCAGCCACCCCAGAAACAAGGAACTTAGAAAATGTGAAGGAAGACATTACAAAATTTCTTCTGGAACTGCAGAACATGAGTCCTCAGACTGAAAAGGCTCATCCAGTGTGCAGTATCAGGAAAGAAAATTGACCTAAACCAATACTTATCATTAGGAAATTTTAGAAAACTAGGGCTAGGGAGAAGAGTCTGGAAATTTTCACAGAGAGAGAACAAGAGTTTATAAAATAGATTATATAAAAGGATAGGGAATAAGTATGACATTTGTCTTCTCAGTAGCAATCTGAAAGAGGGAGAAGTAGCTTCAAAATTCTGCAAGGCAATTATATGATTATATAATATATAAAGAGTTATCAAGTGTGAGGATAAGGAAGATATGTTTAGACATGAGGGTTTTAAAAAATTTTACCCCTTCTCTCTTCCTTTGAAAGCTACTGGAAGAGAAACTCCACCAAAATGGGATAATAAATGAAGAGAGAGGAAGTTATGGGATCTAGAAATTGTCAGTCCTATGCAGGAGAGACACAAAAGAGTCCCCAAGATTATGGTGGAGAGAGGTCCTGCAGTGAGTGCACGCCTCAAGTATAACTAGTCCAGCCCAATGGTTGATAGTTTGTGTTTGAATATATTGAGAGAATAATGTCCTTCTAGCAGAGAGTTTTTAGAGACAAATCAATGACAAGTACATTGAAAATGAAGCAAATGACTAAATTACTTAAAAAGGCAATTATTAAGTGTAGGGATAACCAAAAGGTGCACAAGAAAGTAAATGCAATTATATCTATGAATAATATGTGCATAGCCATGAAAATGCAAACACTGCATATGGATGGATAAAAAATTATCATGTAGCTATAGTAGGAGAATGGGGGAGGGAACGAGAACTTTCTTCCCAGGAAATGAGTGGGAAATATCTAAAACTGAGTAATGAAGAAACAGCAGAATAAGCAGGGGTTTGTTTTTTGTTGTTTTGTTTTGTTTAAGTACCAGAAGAAACAGCTAAAAGATTTGAAAACTGCTGCCTCTGTGAAGAGCGACTCTGTAGGATGAGTGAGGAGAGAAAAGAGATGTTTTAGATGAACTATTCCTCCATAGTTTTGTGCATATGTAAGTTTGGTAAAATAAAAAAGTAAAATAAAAAAAATTAATAGATGGGATAAACTTTAGACTGCTATAGCATTCCCTGATTGAAATCCTTATTTGAAAGTAATTCTAAAGCTGCACCTAACTTATAGATAACTCAAAAGCCAATGAGGATAGGTGGAGACCAGATGGGGTAAAGAAAGTGGGTGAAGAGAGAGGAAAACAGCAGAAGGAAGCAGACCTTGGCCAATTTTTTGTATGGATATAATTGGATTCTTAACATTAAGAAAGTTTTATGTCATCATTTTAGATTCATTAGTGCTTCAGAAAACCTTGAAATTTCTTTAGCATAATGAAATGATGGAGTTTATTATTCAAAATGAGAAAGCATCCATGTTTAGGCAATTTAATGAAAAATATATTTCATAATTTAACTCTAAGGATGAGTGCAGTCTTTAAAGGAATGGGCAGCTTCAGAAATTAGTGAAATGCCCATTTCTGGGAAAATGTCACGGTCAGATGGACATCTACTGGTGAGAAGATTCTTGAATTGGGTGGAAATATGAGCCACATGACTTGCAAGGTACTGTTGGAGCCTAAGTTTCTCAAATTCTATGGCATCTTCAGTCTGCCATTTGCATCTGTTATATCTCTAGAGAAATATTTTATACTGAGGCAAATGTATTGGACAGAGCTCTTCATAGTTAAAAAAAAAAAAAGGTCTTCAAAAATGACCTTGTTTGTGCTCTTCATTTTACAGATGAGAATTCTAAGGTCCAATTTTAATAGTGATGCCCCAGTCACATATTGCATTTCATCATTTCCAGTCCATATGTGTCTGTAGCTTGTAGCAATGAACTTATCTAATGATTATATTTCCTACTTCATAATTCCTCCTTGCAAATATAAACTTATTGGTCAGCTTTTGCTAAACTTTTGCTAAATGTGGGTCTCCTGAAATCCTACCAAGAGATAATTTTTTTAATTAAGAAAACTTTCAAAGATACACAACAGTAGAGAGAATTAAAACTCATGTACCCTTCAACCAGATTCAACAATTATCAAAAAATTTTGCCACCCTTGCTTTATAGATTCCTTTTTTCTTAGCTGAAATATTTTAAACAAAGCCCAACTATTATATTATCCATAAGTATTTCATATGTATCTCTGAAAATTACAGACATTTTCTTATATAACCACAGTGATATTCTTGCTGAATGAAATTAACACTCACTATTTAGTCTATAATCTCCCTAAATGTCTCAAAAACTCAGTCTTTCTCCCTCTGTCTCTTTTTATATAGATGGTTTGTTTGAATACAAAGAGGATCTTATAATCTCTTATACTTTATTAATAGATATGGTAAAATTAAAATTAGATCATTGGGTAAATACAAAACTGCTGAGACCAGCTCAGCAATAGATCTGCACGAAGGGAAGGCAATGCAGAACTGAAAAAATAAAAGGACAGAAAGAAAGACACAAGAGAGGAAACAAAGACGGGACCAGGGGGCTTCATAGCTTTTGAAACTGGGAGCAGTTGTGGGCTACAAGAAGCAACTTGCCACATCTACAGTAAGGTAATTTACAATAACAGGAGGCAATTTAGAACATCTTGTACAATAACAAGAAGCAACTAATAGGTAAGCCAGTTTCCCACAACACAAAACTTAGTTATCTAGTTTCTGCTTCAATAGGTGTTTTTGGGAAATCAAAAATTAAAATCCTTAAATAAGTCTCAAGTGAAATGTGAAATGAAATTTAGGCAAAGTTGTCTGAAATCTTATAAAATTTAAATCCTACTGTAAACTTTTTTTTTTAAGATTTATTTTTTATTTCTCTCCCCTTCTCCCCAGTTGTCTGCTCTGTGTGTCCATTTGCTGTGTTCTTCTGCGTCTGCTTGTATTATCAGGCATCACTGGGAAACTGCATCTCTTTTTGTTGTGTCATCTTGCTGTGTCAACTCTTTGTGTGTGCAGCGCCACTCCTGGGTGGGCGGCACGTTTTTTTTTTCATGCGGGCCAACTCTCCTAGCAGGGCACACTCCTTGCACGTGTGGCTCCCCTACATGGCATGACACTCCTTGCGCACAGCAGCACTAAGCATGGGCCAGCTTACCACACAGGTCAGGAAGCCCTGGGTATCGAACCCTGGACCCTCCATACGGTAGGCAGACACTCTATCAATTGAGACACGTCCACTTCCCTAAACTTTCTATCATTTCCAAAAAACTTAGGTATAAGAATTCCTTGGAGGCAGATTGGACCTGGTTGTCAGAGCCAAAAATTAGGGGAAATTCCTGGCTGCAGAGACCCAAAGCCTAGATCCTATTTGCCATGTGGGAATCCCATTTTCTCACCTTTAAAATATAAGGAAAAGTTCCCTGACTTTGTAGACCCAGACCCCTCTCTGAAAATTTACTCATATATCATAGTTGATTAAAAAGCACCAGATAAGGAAAGAACCAGGTAAAGATGCCTCTGCTACAAGGCACTTTGAAACTTGCCTACCTGCCTGCCTACCATCCATCATACACTTCTCATCCATCTATCTATCTATCTATCTATCTATCTATCTATCTATCTATCTATCTATCTATCTATCTATCTATCTATCTATCTATCTATCTATCTTTCTTTCTTTCTATCTATCTATCTATCTATCTATCTATCTATCTATCTATCTATCTATCTATCTATCTATCCCCCCCCACCCACACACACACCTATTTTCTACTTCCCTACTTTACATTTGGGTATAATGCCATCTGGTTGGACCTAGATTATAGTCTCTTTCCATTTTTAAAAAGTGAAATTCTCTCTTCTCCCCCGAATTATGGCTCCAACCACATGCATTGGGTAACACTTTTTCATTTTTTGCCTCCCCTTTGAATCGGAGGCTTGAGTTTCTCAGTTCTATATTGTCCATGAGGAACAGGTAGACAATTGGTACAGGTCCTAACACCTGTAGAAGAATGTGTGAAGAACAACATTTGGTTGTTTGCAGCTTCCTTTGGTCATTTCTCAACCTTTGCTTCTAGGGATGGAAATTGATTGAAGGGCTAAATTATACTGACTTCTTATTCAGAACCTATTTTTTAAATAACTTTTAAGGTCAAGCTCAGCACAAAGTATCCCTTAATAGTGCAGATAACATTTTATCAGATAGGGTTTGTCTGAAAGCCAAGTGGCCCATATCTGAGGTTTGGTAAAATTTTTTCATCACCCCAAATAGAAACTCTATACTCATTAAGCAATGACTTCCCATCCTCCATTCCCCACCTCCTGTTAATCTCTAATCTACCTTCTGTCTTAACAAAATTGCTTATTCTAGGTACTAATATTTAATACAAGTGAAATCATACATTTGACCTTTTATATTTGGCTTCTTTCACTTGATAAGATGTCTTCAGGACTTGTCCATAGTGCAGCATGCATCAGGACATCATTCCTTTTTTTGGCTGAATCATATTCCATTGCACATATGCACTGTATTTTGTTTATCCATTCACCTGTTGATGGATGTGGCTGTTTTGTGGAAAATATAATCTCTGCAGCTACTTGTATATTTTCTGTTTCAAATTGTTTCAGGAGAGAGTGGGGTATAAACTAATGATAAATTAAAGAAAACATTTATTAGAAGTAAATAGCTTTTAGTTTTTTTCAAATCTGTTGTGTAACTTTACTTTTTTTTTTTAAGATTTATTTTTTATTTATTTCTCTCCCCTTCCCCCCGGCCCCCCCACCCCAGTTGTCTGTTCTCTGTGTCCATTGCTGCATGTTCTTCTTTTGTCTGCTTCTGTTGTTGTCAGTGGCACGGGAATCTGTGTTTCTTTTTGTTGTGTCATCTTGTTGTGTCAGCTCTCCTGTGTGCGGGGCCACTCATGGGCAGGCTGAACCCTCTTTCGCACTGGGCGGCTCTCCCCAAGGGGTGCATTCCTTGTGCGTGGGGCTTCCCTACGCGGGGACACCCCTGCATGGCAGGGCACTCCTTGCGTGCATCAGCGCTGCGCATGGGCCAGCTCATCACATGGGTCAGAAGGCCCGGGGTCTGAACCGCAGACCTCCCATGTGGTAGGTGGACACCCTAACCACAGAGCCTGGGGTTTGAACCGTGGACCTCCCATGTGGTAGGTGGACGCCCTAACCACTGGGCCTGGCGTTTGCACCGTGGACCTCCCATGTGGTAGGCAGATGCCCTATCCACTGGGCCAAGTCCACTTCCTATCTTTACTTTGTAGTAAAGTAAACATCCCAGGATGACCAGGAAAAGAATTAAGAATGACTTATGGAAATTTACCACTTACTCTGTAACAAGCAATTGGAGGCTAATCTAATTCTAACAGGCCCCAGCCAATGTGTTATTGTGGGCACAAATTAGGGACCAGGGTGTCTGCTTTAGAGTCTCAAAGTTAATGTGCATACACAAATAATCTGGGAGTCTTGTTAATGCAGATTCTGATCCAGGAGATCTAGGGTGAGGCCTGACATTCTGCATTTCTAACAAGCACCCAAGGGATGCTGATGCTGTGGGTGCAAGGAGCACACTCTGAGTTGCAAGGCTTTAGAATGAAGTAGCTCTATGGTGTGTGGCGATGGCAATCTTAGCTGCCTGTTCCTGGCTGGTAATGGAGAGGGAGGAGCTATTGATAAGACTGGGGTCTAGGCCTCCTTTCAATTCTGAGGGGCAAACTAAATGGAGGTCCATTGGAGATGGCTGGTTCTAGCATGAGTCTACCCAGAGGATGAGGCTCCAACTGCCTCCGGTGATGCTAAAGGTTCCTAAATGGACTTGAAGGACCCAGGCTTAGGCAACCGTGAGTAGCAAGAAAACCATATCTCATCAGTGTGCTTGAAGTTGTCCTTGACTGACTGCAGACCTTCCTTGGCCTGTGTAAATCTGGCTGGGTCTGGCTTTTCTGACCCTTAGGCTCTGGGACCTGGACCAGCAGCTGTGCAAACAGCAGTCTTTTTAATTGTGCCTTCATTTCCCTTCTACTTTCTCCTCAAACCACACTGACCCTACCTTTTAAGATATCATCCCTGAGGGGGTCTGTGCCACTGTCCATCATATTGCAGACCTTCCTTACATGGGCAGAGAGAATTCTGATCTAGTTCTGAGTCATTCTGGTCCACAAAGACCCAGGGGACTCTGATAGGATTGCTAGATTCAGTGACACTTCATTTTTTGCACAAGCATCTCATATATTGTGGCAAAGCACTGAAGGTGGACTCAGAAGATCTGGGAGTAAATCTTAGTGGACTGCCCTTGGTAATTTATTACTGTGTGTGAAGAGCTGTGAGCCTCTGTTTCTTTGCCCGTAAAGTGAATATAAGTTTCCCACCACAGAACATTGTTGAAAAGACACAAAGCAAATACTAGTTGCTTTTATGATTAAAATACTAAATAAATGACAAGGCCTAGTATGGTGGCCTCGCCACCAGTGTGGCAGCCAGAGGTATGAAAGCAGAGAAGGCAAAAATTTTATCTTTTTATACCAAGTCGTTCTAAAAGGGCACTTCAAGGACCAGTGCATCAGAAGCACCCGGAGGGCTTTTAAAAATGTAAATCTCCGAGCCCCACTTTAGCTTTAACTGCATGGGAATCCCTGGAGGGGCCCAGCAATTAGCATTTTAAACAAGCCTCTCAGGTGGTTCCGGGGCACAATGAAGTTTTGAGAAGTAGGCTGCTGCCTCCACCTTGGGGGTGTTTGGCCTCTGCTGTGGTAAGCTTCAGGGCAAACACAGAGACGCACAAAGTAGCATTTTTTTGTCCTGCCAGTCCCCAACCCCAATTCCTGATCAAAGCTCCAGTCCTAGCTTGGTTTCCCTCAACCAATCTGAGCATGCCTCCCATTTGTGAGCTAGTTCTAAGCTCTGTTCTAGTTTCTCCACATCGGGCTCTCATTCCAGACGTCCTCCTGCTTGCCCTTCCTGGAAGCCTCAGCTTTTAGCCTTCCTCCAGCTTTCACCCCTAAAGTGTGCCTACTGGCTCCCCAGATTGATTTCCCAGGGAAGTTTCTGCTGCCCCTGCTGAGGGTGTCTTGGCTACAAGACACCCCGTGAGTCAGGTCTGTCAGGGTACAGGAAGGTTCATCAACAAGTCAGGTCGTGTGTGGAAGACAAGGCAGTGACAACCCATCCCTTCCCCAGGGCTTGCTGGGCTGCCAGCAGGATTCCAGCAGTGTGCACTCTTCTCCTGGCCCATTTCAGAGGCCCATCCAGACCTCCAGGGAGCTCTAGAATTAACCCAGTCCAGAATCATTCCCATTCGCCTCCATCACCCTAGAAGCAAGGAGGAAGGAGGGGACCACTGTGTGGGCCCAAGGTCATCTTAAGGAATTTCATCCACATCAGGTTTCAGTGGCATTCTACTTCCTTAACTTTCACAGAAAGAAATATATGTGAGTAAAGTGAGGCTTTGTCTCATAGGCAAGTAACAACAATACAGCTTCCACTGGGTTTGATAGTAGATGTAGAAGTCAAGTTCTAGTTAGTCTAGCTATACATTTGAGTGTTAAGACAATCCTACTTGGCTTATTGCCCTGGAATCACTTCCTAGCACATGTATGTGTTTCTGAGGATGTGAGGACATTTGAGGACATAGATTTTATTCCAAATCATGCTTGTTCCTCTTTTCCTTTCATGATGGTTCTATGGGATAACACCGTAATGCTCTTCAGTCTTTACCAAGTAAAACAAGTGTAGTTTAACGTAAGAGATTTCTTTTATTCATTGGCCTCAAAATGCTGACCTGGTGGTTTTCTTTAGTTAGGAGTTGGCAGCTACATACAGTCTGCATGCCTGTTTTTATAAATAAAATTTCTTTGGAAGACAGCCATGCCCATTCATTTACATACTGTCTATGGCTGAGTTCATGTGACAGTAGAAAGAGTTAAGTCATTTGGCCTGCAAAGCCAAAAATATTTATTATCTGGCCTTTTACTGAAAAAGTTTGATGATTCCTGGTTTAGACTGTAAACATCTAGAGGTCAAAGAATAGATATGGTTAGGTTATTTTGTAAAGAGCTCAGCCTGCACACCTAATGGATAGTCCTAGTGTATTTGATGATTTCAAGAGCTGAAGTACATGGCACCTTAAAACTTCCGAGCTGAAGTACATGGAGGGACAAAAATTGAAGAAACAAAAAAATGTTACTCATGCTTATCTTTGAATAGGAGGATTACAGGCCAGTTTAATTTTCTTTTTCCTTTCTGGATTTGCCAACTTTTTTTTGCCTTTATTTATTTTTTACCATAGATATATTTTTTTTAAGAAAAATAACATAAACCTCACCTATGGGGCATTTATTAAACACACACACACACACACACACAAATAAACCTCCCTAGGTTATTTGGTGGGGTTCAGTTCTTTAAAAAAATCTAAACAATATGGAAATTATTGTTTTCTAAGTCAATGTGTATGAGAACAGAAACAAAATCTTTCTCATAATCAAATCATAATGAAGTTGAAACAATAATATACAAAAGATGTTCTGTCAATCAAAAGGAAAGTTAATGAATTAGGATTATTCTATAGCACATTTTACCACCATAAAGCCAGGTCACAATACTTGGTAGATGCTAGGTAATCATATTTGCCGGATTATTACTACTGAGCTGCATATTAGTCAGGACTTTGTGGTTGCAAGTGACAGAAAGTTGATTCGAATAATCTAAGCCAAAAAGAGGAGGTATTTATTGGCATACATATACAAACCACAGGAATGCTGTAGGAGCAACTGGAACCAGCTCAAATAACATCAGCTTTCCCTGTTTCTCACTCTACTTTTTTTAATGTGTGGGAGTCATTCTCTCAAGCCAGCTTATTAGATCTAGTTTGAAAAAATCACAAGGTTCTGATAGGTTGGGCTTCGGTCATGCGCTCATCCCTGGTTGGGTTGCAGGAGGTGGAAGCATATTCTGCTAGAGTGGTTAGGAAGTGAAGAGAAAACGTGATTCTGTCGCCAGAAGCAGAGGAGGTGGAAGAGTCAGTCCTGGGGGAGTGGGGGGTTATTTTGGAGCAAGCAGCCACTTTGATGGGGTCTACTTGCTGTAGATACATGGTCTAAAAGTACTAAGAGAGTCTGGATACTATAGAGAGGTAGAGGACCAACAAAGTTCATCTTAGGAAATCTGTGTTATTTTAAAACCTTAAAGATTATTCATCAATTGTCATTAAAATCTAGGCCTCCACTCCCTTCTTCCCCACTCCCCTATTGATGAAGAATATAGCACTTGACAAATGAATCTCTATTTCCTGATAAAGCATGGATGACAACATGCACTTTTCCTCTGTTTCTCATCTTCCTCCAGCATTTTTCACTCTACCCCACCACCCACCAGTGAGAATTCTGATCATTGCCTCCTATTTATCCTCATCTCCATTCAGGAGGTTAGACAAGCTTGAACTTCCCCTGCCCTCTCCCCAAGAATCTATCCCAGTACTCACAAGACTTCAGTGAGCATCAGAGTCACTGGAGGGCTTGTTAAAACAGTGATTCCTGGGCCCCATCCCAACAGAGATCGACTTAGTAGGTCTGGGGTGATGCCCATGAACTTGGATTTCTCACAACCTCCCAGTTGATATTGATGTTACTGGTCCACAGACCACACTTTGAGTAGCACTGAGGTAGCCCATGTTTCAAATCCCACGTTTGCATAGTCTGGTGGTTTGGAGCTATGTACCCCAGAAAAACATGTTCTTAAACTTAATCCATTCCTCGGTGTGAACCTTTGTAAATAGGGCCTTTTGATAAGGTGATTTCAGTTAAGGTGTGGCCCAACTCAATCAGGATGAGCCTTAATCCTACTACTGGAAGCCTTATAGAGAAGGCCTCTGAGGAGAAAGACAAAGGGAGCGGCCAGAAGCTAGAAGTCAATGGAACCCAGAAATGAAAAGAGAGGCTGCCTTGTGCATTGCCATAGGATAGAAAAGCTAAGGTTCAAGGCTCATTGGCAGCCAGCCCCAGAATGCTACAGTCTTCTGGGAGAAAGCATTGCCTTGATGACTTCTTGATTTTGTACTTTTCCTAACCTCAAAATCATGAGCTGATAAATTCCCATTGGTTAAGCCAATCTGTTGCATGGTATTTGTTTTAGCAGCCAGGAAACTAAAACACATAGTAACCTCAAGTTCCTTTAGTCCAGTGGTTTCAACCCTGGGGCAATTGTCAATGTTCGAAGACATCTTTGATTACCATGGCTTGGGGTGGGAGGTTGCTATTGACATCTAGTGGGTATAGGCCAGATGTGCTGCTAAATATCCTACAATGCACAGGACAACCCCCATAACAGTGAATTATCTGCCCCAAAATGTCAATAGTGCTGCAGTGGAGAAACTCGACTTTAGTCCACACGGGGTCACGGATTGACAAGGCATGGGCCAAAGATGATCTTTGCAAGTAGTTTTCTTTATCCTCTACATTGTTCTAAAGGAGAACATAACGAGGCAGATCATAGTAGACTTAACTTCTGTTGACCTATATTGTGCTTACCTCTTTATATTATCTGCCTGGTCCCTGGAGACATCTGAGTTTGCAACCCTTTGATCTCACCCAACCTCTTTATTTTTTAGAAGAGGGATGAGTGGCAAGACAGGTCAAACAATCTACCTAAGGCTCAATAGTGGAACCAGTCTTGGAATGCAAGTATGTGACAGTGATCACAATGCCAGTATACACATGTTGGTATATTTTAGTACATTCAGGTATAGCTACAATATTTATTCATTTATTCTTTCAGTGTTCATTCCCCATATACAGAGTTCTTATCTGAACACACAAGATTGAGTATTTAGATACAGAAATTAAAGGTTCCCATGTATTACCTATCAATAGCGTTGGACACATGACACATTTGGCCTATGATATTTATTTTGCATCCCCTCCAAATGCTTAGAGATAGCAATGTTCCAGCAACAAGTTCTATTTCTGAAATACCAAATTGAAGCTTGGAACTTGTTATGAGACTGGATGGCTCTTCCATCTTGTGAGGCAGAGTGGAAACAGCTGGCCCCTTACATGTGTGCAGTGTGGCCAAACCATTTCCTTGCCCTTCAAAGAAGGTTTGCATCATCTAGGCTTTTAAAATTCTCATCATTTTAGCATAAGAAAATTATTTTTTAAAATGGACAGCAAAACCACAGGAAACAGAGAATTTTAAAATATTAAAGAGCAAATAAAGATGCTAAATTACACTTGGGTGCTGCCTCTAGATTAGAGGCTGGCAAGCTATGGCCTGTATACCAAACCCAGCCCACTGTCTGCTTTTGTAAATAAAGTTTTATTGGAACACAGTCACACGCATTTGTTTACAATTTGTGTATGTCTCCTTCATGGTACCAACAGCAGGGTTGAGTAGTTTCCACAGAGACTGTACGGTCCACAAAGCTTAAAATATCTCCTAATTGGCTCTTTACTGAGAAAATTTGTCAATCCTGCTCTTGATTATATATTATATAGCTTGTTCCATATGAAATTGCCAACCTTTAGCCATTCTGACCTGTCATTTCCCATGGTTCATTCTAAAGAGCAAGGGATACCAATTTCACTGAAAATATGGCATTTATTTTCTTGCAGGCTAAACATTGCAGTGACTCTTGGGGCTCAAAACAGAATGTCACAATGTCCATACTTATCAATAAAATCACTTCCTCATCTACAAAAACATTTAAAATCAAAATCATGCTTTGGTGTCACAGAAAATAGACAAAGACCAGAATGTCCCTCTGGCCTTGAAATAGCATTTCTTCTGGAAGATTTTGCAGCTCTCTGTGGACAAAAGCAGCACATAGAACCATCCTGCCCCACCTATAAGCTCGCTTTCAATCACAGTTGGTCATTCATGAAGACATCTTATTAACTACTTCTGCCCATGCTGTCTCCTGAAAACACGTGAATGTCTATGCTTCGTTGACAACGTGGCACTAATATGTTTGCATAACAAATGAATAGGATAAACCTCTGCTCAGATGGCCTCAAGTTACACTACACCCATAGCTGTCAATTTCTATCTTCCTCTAGAAATGAACAGCATGGTTGAGGAGGAAAGAGTCCAGATTTGGGACTTAAGCCAACCTACTTTGGAATTGTGAACTTGAGTAAGTTCTGTAGCTTAGATGAACCTCACTTTCCTTAGCTGTAAAAATATAAGTGTTGCTTATTTTGCAGAGGTTGTCATAAGGATTAATGAGTATGTGGGCCAAGTGCCTGGCAATTGGTAAATTAGTAAACCGTATTAAGTTGAACCATATAGAATAGAATTGCTGAAAAGATGGTAATTGCAGGTGATTTTATCTAAAGCTCCTATTGCTGGGAATGTTGTCCTATTGTATATATGGGAAAATGGAGCCAAAGTAAAGGGACACAAGCCTGTGTGCTGCCTGGGGTGCCTAGGGCATGGCATTTGAGGCGGTACCAGCTCTCAGGTGCTAAACCTGTATTTTCATGACCCTGAGAATGAGTCCTTCCTTAAACCCTGCTCCAAAGGCACCTCTCTTGCCTCATCCGACCCTACTGCTAGCTTCCCCTTAGCCAGCTGAGAAATTCCTCATCTTTTTTTATCAGCGCAGGTGCCTGATAAACTCTCTCTTAACTGACCCTTTTATATTAAGGAGTAAATGGCTCAGAGAAAAATCCTATTACCCCCTCCCAAAAATGTTTGCTTCAAATGAGGATTAAAATCTTAATTATAAAAGCACTAAGGAAGGATGGCAGGCATGATGTAGTCAGCAGAACAGAATGTTCCAGGAGGCCAGCAACTTCTGGGGATCTTAAAAACCTATCAGTTGACAGGCAGTGTCTCATCTTGCATGTCTAACCACATAAACATGTAGCTATAGAGGGACCGATGCTCTGGGGACTTGAACTGAGCCTTGAGGAATGATTAAGTAGTAGGTTAGATGAGAGGGGAGGGCATTTTAGCATGACCGAAGGCATAGACCAAAGGGACTCTTCTTCACCCTTCCCTTTTTTTTCCTTCCCCGCAAATGACTTGATATGACAAAGGACTAGTGTGGTAGCCAGTCTCTAAGCTGGTCCCCAATGATCCTTGCCTCCTGGTAGTCAACGCCTGTATAGTCAGTCCCTTCCCATATCAGGGCTGGTCCATGTGACCAATAGAATATGTTAGAGGGAAGGTGTGTGACTACCCAGGTGAGGACATAAAGGGCACTGCACCTGCTGCCTTGCCCTCTTGGATGGCTCACTCTTAGTGAGGCCGACCATCCTGTGGTGAGGAAACTCAAGCAGCCCTGTGGAGAGGACCACGAGGAAAGGAACTGAGGCCTTTGCCAACAGCCAGCATCGATGTGCCACCCATGTGAGTCAGCCATCTTGGAACTGGATTTTCCAGCCTCAGGCAAGCTTCAGATGCCAGCAGCCCCGCTGGCATCTGACTGCAACCTCAGGAGAGCTCTTGTGCCAGAACCAGCCTTGGTTAATGGCTCCTGAATTCCTGATCCACAGAAACTGTGAGAGATAATAAATGTGTGTTGTTGTTTTACACCACTTAGTTTCAGAGTAATCTGTTACATAGCCATACACCTAGAAAAAAACAAAACCCCTATAAATCAGCAAGAAACAGGCAGGTAACACAACAGAGAAATGGGCAAAGGATTTGTAGAGACACTTCATACACACACACACACACACACACAAATATCCAAATGGCCGATAGCATATGAAAGGTATTCAACTTCATTAACTATCAGGAAAATGCATATAAAAAGCACAATGATACATTCACTGCATTTGGTGAACACATTTTGCAGCACTGCTGTATTGCATGGATTATAGTTTACACAGTACTGGGAGGAGTGGGGGGGGGGTGGAGTGGGAAGTATATGGGAACCTCTTACATTTTTTAATATAACATTTTTTGTGCTCTATGTATCTTTAAAAAAAGACAGTAAAAAAAAAAGGGGGGGGGGGAAGCACAATGGGATGCCACATCACACCTGCCAGAATTGCTGCAGTGAGAAAGATGGAAAATACCACTTGGCAAAGATGTGGAGAAACTGGAGCTCTCATGCACTCCAGTGGGAATACAATTTGGTACACCATTCTGGAACACTAACAGATCATGGGCATCTACTAAAGTTGACCCAGCAATTCCACTCCACTCTTAGGTGTAGACCTAACAGGTATATTGTACACATGCTCACTGGAAGACTTGCACTAGAGTTTTCATAGCAGTATTATTGATAACAGTAAAAACTGGAAACTATGGAAATGTCCATCACAATAGAATGGATGAACACACTGTGGTTTATTCACACAAGGGATGACTACACAGCAATAGAATTGAATGAGTAATGGGAATTTGACTCACAGACATATGCTGAGCAGAGGAAGCCAGATGAAATAGAGCACATACCATATGATTCCATTGATATAAACTAAACTAAACTAAAAAACAGGTAACACTAAGGCTGTTAGACATCAGGAGAGTAGTTTTCTTTGGTGGGGGGTAGTGACCATAAGGGGCCATGAGGGAGCTTCTTGGGGGGCTGGTGATGGTCTTTTTAATTTCTTTAATCTGGGTGCTGGTTACATGGGTGTGTTCAGTTTGGACAAATACACCTTGCTGTAAAAAATGGCTTCAAAAACCCACTTTCTGTCATATGCTGAGAAAGCAAGAAGCCTCTGATGTTCAGATCATGATATCTGCAGTTATAAAATCCAGGCTTAAAGTAGAAGTGCCTACTTTGTTAATTCACTGGGCAGCAGACTACATAGAGCCCACCTGCCAAATCCAACCGACCACCTTTTTGTCAATGAAGTTTTCTTAGAATGCGGTCATGCCCCTGCAGTTATGTATTGTCGATGGCTGCTTTCCCCCTACAACAGCAGAGTGGAGTAGTTGTGAGAGAGATGCCCTGGCCCACAAAGCCATCTGCTCTGATTGCTGCCAAAGCTTCTGAGGCTGTTGTCATCTCTTACCTCTTCAGGCTCTTGATCCTTTATCCACCCTACACCTCTTTCCAGCCTGTATATTAAGCTTTTTCTCAAACGGAGACACATCCTGTGATTCTCCAGATAAAGGGCAAATGGGGTCAGCACCATGCTCACCACGCCCGTGACTCTGTCGTATGTCTGAGCGGTCTGTTAGGACATAACCCAGGGTTTCTATAATGTGTGCCATGAAATCGAATGATCAGATGGTTCATCTGACTCATGATTAAGGTGTTCCCGAAGATACGATTGAATCTGACAACATGGCAATTCAGGGTGCACAGAACACCTGCATTTACTCAAGCTACTTCAATGGAAAGAAAGCTATAGGTGCATAGTTTTTGGAAAAGGATATCCAGACAGAATTGTTTGATTACTCATTTCAACCCTTCTCCAGCACATGATCACAGATGGGCTCTGGATTCTCATGGCTTTGTTTGTAGCTGAGTATGTTACACATGCCAGGTGTTTGACAATTCTTGCTGAATGTGGTCACCCACATGGAAATACAAAGATCACTCATAGTTTAAATCAAGAAAATTCTCACTCTAAGCCAGGTTTGAGACTTTCTTTTTCTTAAGTGTTCTCCCTATACAACCACCACCACTACCATCAGACCCCCTCTCTATTTGGAATCAGCTGTCATCATTTTCCCTTGAGAAAGAGACTTGAAATGAAAAAGAAAAAAGCCCCACAAAAACACAAAAAGAAACCTTTGGATTGAGATTGTACAATAGTCAAAGCTGTAAGTTTCAAGTGAAAATTTTTGGCTCTCTTTTCTGCATTCTTCCAAGGACTTGCTCCATAACCTTGAGTTTATTAAACTATCTGGTCTTCCATCTGTAAAAACATTTTTAAAGTTTACGTTCACTTCCTCAATTGCTCTAGTCAATGATTGTTGCTCATGGAGTTCTTTAAGGTGCCTAGGTGAAATGGGATTGTAAAACTAAGCCCTGTGACAAGGGTCAGTACATTTCCACAGCCAGGACTTCATGATAAAGAGTGAAGATTCATGCTGGAACTTGGTCCCAGTTTGTCCTGTATTTTGGAGTCATGCAATCCTTATGTGACTTCATGCACTTTTACCTAAGCAGGGAGGGAAGGAGTCTGGGTAAAAAGAAGAAACTTCCGCAAGGAGGAGAAGTTCTATAGATGCACAAAGGGAAGGACCTTTCAAAATTATTTATTAATTTCTTTTTTTTTTTTTTGCTTGCACTGGTGGAATTTTCAGTTAATTCATTAGAAACACATACTTAACAGGTATGTGGATACAAAGACATTTTAGAAACCCTTTGTCTTAGTGTGCCAGGGCTGCTATAACAAGTATCACAGACTGGTTGGTTTATAAAGCAAGAATTTATTTTCTCACAGTTTGGGAGGTTAGAAATCCAAAATCAAGGTATTAGCAGGCCCAAGTCTGTAGCATTCTAGTGGTTACTTGCCAGCCATCCTCCATCACATGGCAGGCTATCTCTTTCTGCCTCCTCCTCACTTCTACTGCTTATGAGGAATGCAGCCAAATTGGAGTGAGACCCAAGGCAATTCAGTTTAGTCTCATCTTAATAGGATCTTTGAAGATCCTGCTTAAAAGTGAGTTCACACCCACAGGATGGGAGTTAGGACTTGAACATGTCTTTGTGGGGGATGTGATTCAATCCGTAACACCCTTTGTATTAAATACAAAGGCTATAGGAATAACAAACAAGTTCAAATTCTGATCATACCTCTTACTGGACACATGACCTTGGGAAATGTACCTGATTTGTCCGAGCCTTAATTTTTTTTTTATCCAAAAAATGGAGATAATTATTATATGCCCATCTCTTAGCACTGCAGTAAGGAAGAAGTGAAATAATGGATTTAAAGTGCTCAAGAGAGTGCCTGGAAAGAAGCCAGCAGTAAATCTTAATCATGTGATTGTTGTTGCTGTTATAAAGTATCTCACATTTGCACTTACTAAGAAAAACATTCCAACACTTGGACACAGAAAGATTATACTACACCTTTTCAATGTCATTCTAGAGCACTGTCTTCAAGTCCACCGAAGGGGCAGCTCATCTTTTAGGGGAAGGTAACTTTGTATGATTCATTATTAATAACCTGATTAGACCCAAGATTTTATAAAATTAGATGATAACTTGTAGAAAATTGAAAAATGGCAAATGATCTTTGTCAGGCAGAGGAGCAGAAAGAAGAAAGACTGAAGAAAAGTGAACAGAGCCTGAGGAATTTGTGGGATACCATCAAGCATACCAAAATAAGAAAGAGAAGAAAGATAGAAAGGGGGAGAGAATGACCAAAGAAATAATGGTTGATAACTTCCCACATTTAATGAAAGACAGAATAAACTCTAATAGACCCCCACCATGATATTTTCTTAGGGTATCCTTTTAATTCCTTTAATGATATTTTAACTGGATATTTGACTTATTTTCTTAGTGGTTCCTTTAGGACTTACAATATACATCTTAACTTATGATGATCTACTTCAGATATACTAACTTCTTTCCAGTAAGATATAAAACTTTATCCTTATATAACTTCATTCTCCCCCCACTTTTTTATTCCCCCCCCCCGCAGCTTGCTTGCTGTCTTCTCTCTGTGTCCATTCACTGTGTGTTTTTCTGTGTGTCCGTATGTATTTTATTTTTTATCTATTCCCTCCTTGTGGCTTGGTTGTTGTTTGCTCTCTGTGTCCATTCACTGCACGCTCTTCTGTGTTTTTACTTGTCTCCCTTTTTGTTGCATCACCTTGCTGAGTCGGCTCTCCACAGCATGTGGGTGAGCCTGCCTTCACAAAGGAGGCCCCGGGACATGAACCCAGGGCCTCCCATATGGTAGACGGGAGCACAACTGATGGAGCCACAGCCTTTCACCCTTTTGCTTTTAGTTTTTTCCCTTAAATTCCTGGGTGAGAATTCTGATAAGCAACTGCACTATCAGCACACTATATTTTCTTTGTTTTTTTTTTGAGGTACCAGGGCCAGGGATTGAACCCTGGACCTCATATGTGGGAAGCCAGCACTCAACCACTGAGCTGCATGGGCTCCTCTGAGTAGGTTTTTTCATTTTTTGCTTATTGTTTGTTTTTTTAGGAGGCACTAGGAACTGAACCTGGGACTTCCCACGTGGGAAGCAGGTGCCCAACTGCTTAAGCCACATCTGCTCCCCACTATTTATTTATTTTAAGATTTATTTCTCCCCATCCCCTCTCTGTGTCTGTTCATTGTATGTTCATCTTCCTTTTTTAGGAGGCATTGGAACCAAACATGGGACCTCCCATGTGGGAGGGAGGTGCCTAATCACTCATTATTTTTTCCTCCTTGTGTCTCTTGTTGCATTATCTTGTTGCATCAGCTCACCACACCAGCCCATTGTATCAGCTCACCGTCTTGCTCATCCTCTCCAGGAGGCACTGGGAACTGAACCTGGGACCTCCCATGTGGTAGGCAGGAGCTCAATTGCTTAAGCCACATCTGCTTCCCCCACTAAACATTTTAATTTCAAAAAGTCTAGCCCTGGTGACAAACCTCATAGTTCTCCAAGGCCTGGGCTTCCACCTCTAGCAATGTTTATGCCAGATAAAGAGATGGGGGAGTGTATTAGTCAGCCAAAGGGGTGCTGATGCAAAACACCAGAAATCTGCTGGGTGTTATAAAGGGTATTTATTTGGGGTAGGGGCTTACAGATACCAGGCCATAAAAGATAAGTTACTTCCCTCACCAAAGTCTATTTCCACATGTTGGAGCAAGATGGCTGCCAACGTCTGCGAGGGCTCAGGCTTCTTGGGTTCCTCTGGGCTCAGCTCCTCTGTTTTCTCCACAAGGTCAGCTGTAGACTATGAGGCTCTCTAGGCTTTGCACCTCTCCACAAGGTCAGCTGTAGACTATCAGGTGAACGGCTCTGTCTCTTTCCCCAGGGCTCCAGTTTAAGGCTTCAGCATCAAACTCCAACATCAAAAACCCTCAACTCTGTCCTTTGCCATGCCTTTTATCTGTGAGTTCCCACCCACCAAGGGGCGATTACTCAATGCCCTAATGATGTGGCCCAATTAAAGCCCTAATCATAACTCAATCAGGCCCAGGTATAGATCAGATTGCAAACATAATCTAATATCTATTTTTGGAATTCATAACCATATCAAGTTGCTACAGGGAGGGAGGGAGTCTCTCTTCTTCGGGGTGCAACCATTGGCCCTAGTGCTTCTCCTTCTCCTTACAAAAAGGCTGCACTGGGATGCTGTTTAGCAGCCCTTCCCACATTTTAACGTGCAGCTTATTACCTGGAGCTCAGTTAAAGAGCAGATTCTGACTCAATAGGTAAAGGGTGGAGCTGGAGAACTGCAATTCTAACAAGCTTCCCTGTGACCCAGATGTTAACCGATAGTCGGTGGAACCACATTTTTGAGTAGCAGGGATGGAACACTCAGGCTCTCAAACTTGTTGCACACTGCAATCACCAGGAGAGATTTTGTTGGTTTGTTTTGTTTTTAATATTTTTTATTAGAGAAGTTACAAGCTTACAAAACAATCATGCGTACTGTGCAGAATTCCCACACCTCACCCCTCCACCAACACCTGACGTTGTGGTAGAACATTTGTTACAGATGAGGAAAGAACGTGATCAGACTGTTACCACGAACTATGGTCCATAGTGAACACTGGGTATATTTTTTCCATACAGCCCTTATTAACACTATGTATTAGTGTTGTACACTTGCTCATGAGAGGACATTCTCACATTTGTACTGTTAACCACAGTCCATCTCCCACCACATGGCTCACTCTGTTATACCATCCCATGCCTTGTATACTCAGTGGCTCTCACTTTCATCACAGAATTGTGCAGTCATCGCCCCACTAAACCTTTGGATATTTTCCTTAGTTCAAAAGAAAAAATCCCATACCTCCTCTTATTGACCCTTAACATTGATAGAGTACCTTCTTTGACTTTGATTCACCTGGGGAGTTTTAAAAACGGCTGCTACATGGCTCCCAAACTCAGAATCAGATTGAACTGGTCTGGTGTGCAGGCTCCAAATAATTGCAATATACAGCCAAATTTGAGCGGCATGGGTTAAGGATTCCAGAGATTATAATCAAGACAGAGCTAACCTGGCACAGTTTATCCATCACCAGAACCCAAGTTGATATTGTTCCAGAGTCTCAACTCTGTCTTCATGGCCAGCGTGCCCTCCACATGAATACCACAGAAATCTGATTTCCCTTTTGGTTTTTTTAAAAAAAGATTTCTTTATTTATTTATTTCTCTCCCCTTCCCCCCCACCCCGGTTGTCTGTTCTCTGTGTCTATTTGCTGCATCTTCTTTGTCCGCTTCTGTTGTTGTCAGTGGCACGGGAATCTGTATTTCTTTTTGTTCTGTCATCTTGTTGTGTCAGCTCTCCGTGTGTGTGGCACCATTCCTGGGCAGGCTTTCCTTATGGGGCACACTCCTTGTGCATGGGGCTCCCCTACGCGGGGGGCACCCCTGAGTGGCAGGGCACTCCTTGCGCGCATCAGCACTGTGCATGGGCCAGCTGCACACGGGTCAGGGAGGCCTAGGGTTTGAACAGCGGACCTCCCATGTGATAGACGGACGCCCTAACCACTGGGCCAAGTCCGCCGCCCTGATTTCCCTTTTGTACATCTCTCCTTATTCTGCCTTTAGCATAACCACAGCCAGATCTCTTTGTAGCAGTGCATAGCCAGGGAGCATCTGCAAGGGGGCAGGCAATAAAGGGATGGATGGTTCTGTAGAGAAGTGAAAAACAATCTAAATATATAAACGGACCATGGCCTCCCCTCTTCTGGTGACAGAACTCCAACCCACTGCCTTTGCTGCAAGCAGCCTGGGAAGCCAATCCACAATGTCTGAGGCAATGACCCAGAAGGGTCAGGCCTTGGCCAACGACTGCCAGCTTCCCTGATCTCACCCGCGTGCTTCCAACTCAGGAGCAACCAGAGAAAGCTCAGTCTGGTCCCCAAAGCAGTCACATCAGATGCCCCATTTCCAGTTCGCCCACCTCCACCACCCCATGCCAACACCCTGCATTCAGTGTACCTGAACCCTTCTTTCCTTTTCACCATAAAGCTCTCGCCCACCACTTCCAGCCTTTGAGTCTTTGCTAAGTTCAAGTGATGGTGGCTGACTCCCTTGCTATACAAGCTCCAGGTGAAGAGCCTCTGTTCGTTCTCCTTTAGGGGGTGGTCTCTGCTTATTTGCACACAATAATGAAACTACGAGGCAGTGGGCTTTTCACTGTCACCGTGCCCCAGTAATCCCAAATAATTTCAGTGATCCATTACTCATCAGAGGTGTGGGTGGACCTCTCTCTGGGGCCGCTTGCTTGGTACAGTCCCTGTTTTAGAGACACTTTTCCTGCTAGTTCTTCAAACATAGCCCAGTATCAAGGCTGCCCTGTAACTCTAGACAGCTCTCTTCTTGCTGAATTTGTGGCCCTTTGTGTCCCCTCTTTCCTCACCCAGGGAGCTTCCCTCCTCTTCCAAAGACCTGCCTTCAGCTTCCGTTCTAACTGTTCAAGATCATATTTTTTCTATTAGGTCACAACCTCTGACTCACTCCTCTCCTGCTCTCTTCCCAGCAGCTTTCCCACCCCACCTCACCCCCCATCCCCTTGGCCTGGCTCCAAACCTCAGCTTTCACTTTGGTTTCTATTGTTCTATTTCCTGCCAATTGATTCCTGGCCCGTGGCAAATTAACATTTACGAATTGCTTAATGAACGTGAGATTAACTAAGAGGCTCTTATCTATGAAAAAAAAAAAAAGAAGAGTATATGAGTTCTCCATTAGCAGGGTATGTTATTTAAAGTCAAATTGCAGTTACTTAGCTGCTTGCCTAACCAGGCCTCAGTTTCTGATAGGGCATATTAAGCCAGTAGTTAGAGTGGGCTAAAAAAAAATCAGCACTTAGTTCTTCTGTTCAGTTTTGCCTCTTCACTCCCTCCATCTACTTCCCCTACCCTCACCCCCAAAATGCATCTATCAAATATCTTCAGATTTCTGGTGTGGGTTGAAAATGTTCACATGTTGAAGTCTATTTGCCAGCATATTCTTTCTACCTACTTCATTATGAATGAGAATAGAGTGAATTAATAAAGTGTTAAGAAAAATTATTTAAAACTTGGAAATTAGGTCAGGAGAGTACATATGCTCTCGTTGTCTTAAGAGGGCACTAAAAAGCCCATACAAGGATTTTATAATTATCCATGGGAATGGACCTACGTTTGGCTCGCTATGTACTATTCATTAAAGATCCCAGACTTTGTGGAATTATTTGCTTACTTTTCTATTTTGTCTGGTAAAGATGTAAAACATTTCTGTTGGGCAGAAAAGAAAATCCCAAAGGTTATAGCTTTATTGCCCTGTAGGACATTAAGCAGTTTTTTATCTATCCTAGCAATCTCCTTCAAACATCACTTTTCCTTTTTTGTTACCTATAAATACACAGTTCCTCCAATGCTCTTTGAAATACTTTTTTTTTGTCTCATTGGTTCCATCATTAATGAATTGAATAAAATATTTGACATAAGTCATGTTTTTAACTTTTAGAAAATTATACTTTGAAATGAGTCATGAAATAGCATAGGAGCTAATCCTTGTGGATGTGGTAAATGAAGAGGGTCCAGATTGATCAGCGAGGCTACCTGAATCCTTCTACAGTTTTCCTGAGTTTTTTTTTTTTTAACCCATTAGTAGTATATTAATTTCCTTTCAGGAAAAGCTTTTCACAACCTTAAATAAAATGGAATCTGAAAATGTAAATAACATTCATAGCCTCTAATCTGCCAGTAATGCTCTGGTGAAAGTTGGTGGGGGTTAAAACAGGAACTGGCACAAAATGAAACAGCCATGGAGTGTGAGTCCATGTGCCAGAGGCCAGAACTGGCCCAGCATTTCCCAGGGTGCAAACTAGGAAGGGAAACCAGCCTTTCCAGAATGATAAGGGTGTAATAAAGCAAACCAACTCACATCTAAATGTCAGCCACAAAGACACATATTGGAGCAGCAGTTAATTCACAGCACAACCCAGGAAAGGCCAGACAACTGTTGATGTCTAACATCAAACGTAGGAGAAAGCACAGCCCCAGTGAAGTATAGCGGTTCTTGCTTGAGAAATTTGTTGCCAGTAAAAGATTTGAAGGAGTCGGGATAATTCTGACACTGGCATTCTCTACATAGGAGTCTTTTTTGTTTGCCCCACTCAAAAAAGGGAAAAGATCTTTTCATGTTTTTGTTTAAAAAGTAGCTAAGTCCTACTAGGTCAGTTGGTCTGCTTGTTTTTCTGGCTTCTTGTCTGACAAAATTCCTTATCAGTAACTGTGCTTCTGATCACCAAGCATGTATTTCAGTGGCTTTTCCTCATTTAAGAGGCAGTTCAGTCTTTGGAGATATTTATAAGGCACGTTCCTCCCTTCCTGGTAGGCCTGGCATTCGGGCTGCTGTGTGCACTAGGCTCCACTATTTTAGGTGCTGCTGGATATTCATCCAGCTCTCACGTGTCAAGTCTATCAGAAAACTAGCTATTGGGAAAGTATAGTCGGAGAGTGTTGATGGAAATCATCCAGATCTCAAACCTCCTGGAGGTTTGGTTGTGCTTTGGTTTGAAGTATTCTGGTGACTCTTTTCATTGCCCGTCTGCTAATACAAATCCTATGCAGTGGGTTGGCTCCTGGTTTGGAGGCTAGGAGAAGTGAGCAAGGGCAAGTTTGCTCCCTAAAGACTGGCGTTCTGGGGCTGGCTGCCAGGCATCCTTGGCCTTGGCTTTTCTGACACATGGCAAAGTGCATGGTGGCGTCTTCTCTTTTCTCTTCTGCCTTCCGTTGACTTCCAGCTTCCCACCACTCCCCTGGCTTCTCTCTTTGACCTTCCCCGTAAGGCAGTAGGACTGAGACCCATCCTGAGGCAGCTGGGCCACACCTTACCTGAAGTCACCTCAGCAAAGGACCTCTTTACGAGGGTTCTCACCCTCAATAATGGATTAAGTCTAAGAACATGTTTTTCTGGGGGTACAGAGCTCTAAGCCACCTCTGTGCCAGAGTGATTATAATATAAATTAAATGAAAATCGTACCAAATGAACAAGCCAGTAAGTCTCCTCGAAAAATACCCAGAGCCATTATTTCTATTTTAGTAACTCTTTCCCAAAGTTGTTCTGCAGCTCTTGGCTAAAACTGCAAAATGGCTATCAAGTGCCTAGAAATGTGCCATTTGGGTTGGATGAATTTTCTGAAACAGTCAAAACAACCTAAATGGTCAATTTAAACACATTTTATTTTGCCTTGGTCTAAGAACTTATGTAGCCCAAAATAAATCTAGAAAGCAGAATTGAGGAATCAAACAGGCAGAAAGTTTTTACCATCACCGTTCTGCAGGATGAAACAATACTCCCCCCTACTCACTCTGAAAAAGGTTTCCCAATAGGGTTCTCCTTACCCCTCTGGCCGGTCCCCAGATCAGAGCTGTGTTCCCTGGGGCACTCGCTGCATTCCAAACCAGAGACAGGCTAAATAGTCTGTTCGCCCCCTGCTTCCCGGGCTCCCCTTCCTCCCACAGGCTTTAGCTGTCAGGAAAGAAACACTGAGAAGAATAGAAAAACCCTAAACGTACAGTGTTTTCCTTAAATGGCTTTAATGCTGGTTATCTTACAATAGGAGAGAGAAAATCTTGAGGAAAATGCTACTTCCTTTTGGAGGTATTAGCTCAGGCTTTCCCCCTGAATTTCCCAGAAAATTCCATCTTCAAGGAGCTGAACATTCTTATTCCCGGTCAAAACTTCTGGGGGGCTGTGTGACCTCCTCTTGCTTTTGTGGTGTTTTGGACACCCAGATGCTACTTGTCCCACTCCAGGAAGACCTGCACTTACCACTTCTAATTGGGTACTAACCTTTGCAGAGGGCTGACCTGCCTTTGCCGGTCTGTTCTTTTATCCTGAGCAGTTTCCTAAAAGTTTTTTACCCCATCGGGCAGGTCATGAAAGTGAGTGGTATACAATCAGCATCAAGTTGGGGAGGCTCCTGAGAATAGCTCACTTGGCTGCCTTTGTCTTGGGCCTGGGGAATCGCTGCTCTGACCCCTTCCAGTTTTGAGGCACCCCCACCCTGTCCCGCGACCGCCAGTGTCCCATGTGCGAGCTACTCTGAACCCCTGTGGGCTCATGAGCTACTTGGAAGAGGCTTTTCCTCCACCATAACCTCCCTTCTCAGCTGTCTCAACCCACAGTGAGGCCTAGAAGATGGGGTTGCTTTTCAACTCCCATTCCACTGCTTCAGCTTCTAGACTGTGCTGTCCAATATGGTAGCCACTAGCCACATGTGGCGACGGAAACCTTGAAATGTGGCCAATCAGAATTGAGATGTGCAGTGAGTGTAAAATTCACACCAGATTCCAAAGATTTCATACACATGCACAAAAAATAATATCAACTATCTCAATAATTTTTATAGTGATTATATCTTGAAATGATAATATTTTGGTCATATTGGGTAAAATAATATATAATATTAAAATTAATGTAACCAGTTTCTTCTTACTTTTTTTTTTTAAAGGGCCATGGGAAACTTCAAATTCCATACGTGGCTTGCATTTATGGCTCACAGTACCTTCCCATTGGGTAGCACTGCTCTAGACAATCAATCATCTGCCATCTTTACTCAAAATCTCTCCGCCTTTGCAGACCACACCATTTGGTGGTGAATAGCTTCTTTTGCATCTCTCCTGGCATCCTTGGATACTCCTTAATATTAATCGGGGGGGGGGGGGGACTTACAGCTTTTCTCTACCTAATTCCAAACTATCAGCCAAGACAATCTCAACATCTATTTAAGTCAAGTCATAAACAGTAAGTATTTTGTTGTTGTTGAGTACTCTGCAGCTCCAGATCTATATTTTCCAATGATTTAAGAAAGAGGTTGTAAAGAACATACAGCCTCTTGAGGGAGAAGGAATTAAAAACAAACAATTATGCTAAAATGAGAAAAGTTTGAGAATAAATGGATGTATAAAGTGCTATTAGAACCAACGATGGCACAACTAATTCTGTCTGCAATTGAGGAAGCGCAGAAAGGAGGTCGCAGGTGAGGGGGAAAGCACCTTTTAGGACCAGGTCTGGCACTGGATGAGACCCTGGGAGGTGAGGCTGCAGAGGCATGGTGGGACCCAATGATGAAACTGAATGGGCCACTGGGTGATACCAAGCTGTATAGGACCAGATGATGGTGGTAGATGAGGTTGAACAGGTGTGGTAGGACCAGTTAATGAAGCTACATGGGGCCATGGGACGTGAGACTCATAAAAGAAAAACTTTTCATGCAGTTTAGGATGTCACAGTTTTATTGAGAGACTCATGAATTGAGCGGCAACCCAGTCATAAAGTGGAAGGGAGCTCTGCCGAGAGGGTTGAAAAGGGGAGCTTATTTACCGCGAATGCAGAAGCAAGTGAGGAAATGTTCTGATTGGCTGATGTTAAATCTCCGCTTTAGATGGGGAGGGGGGTCCACAAAGTGGGGAGCAGATCTACATTGGTTAGTCTGGTACGCTTGTCCATTCTGGTAAGCTGTCTCTACTGGGCCTAAACTGGTGTGTCACCAGGTGTTTTTTAGCTGCAGTTCTGTAGGGTGTGTTCCATTGTTCCACTTCCTTGGAAAGCCCCTACAGGTCAATTGTTTCTGTCTTCTGGAAAATCCTGTCTTGGAAAGGGGTCCCTCCCAGCGATGCACAATGCAGGTGGCCATTTTATTTTAAAATGCAGTCCCACCATCCACAGTGGCAGGAGAGGATAGTTTTGGTGGCAGAGCTGGAGCAGGGCCAAACACAAAGGCTGTTAACCGAGAGGAGTGGCATGCTGAGTGGTTTCAGCCCCCAAGCTGCACGGGTCCTGACCCTGCTCACATATTTCCGTGTGCACCCACTGGGCACTGTCAGACGGAAGGAGCTGAAGCACTTGCTAATGGTCAAGAAGCTTCTGCAAAAGTTTGCAAATCTGTTTCTTGACAGAAGAGCTACTTTTGCAAGAAAAGTTTGGCAGAAACAATGACCTAGTTCATCTGCCTCAAAGGTGACTGGCTTGCCAAGGCAAAACACTGACATTTATTAAAAAGGAAAATTCATTCTCCAGTAAACACCTTACTTTTCAGAACCTTCTCTCCACTTTCCATGCCAGAGAATCCAGGGTAATGAGCAGTTAGAGAGTGCATGCATTTTCTTTCCTCTTGAAACCCAAAAACAAAATGGCAGAGGACCTTCTCCACCTTAACTTATTACAGCCTGTTTCCTGATATATCCAGGCCTGGACATTAGAGAGCCGTCAGCTCCACGTTGTGTGCTCAGAGCTGAGCACATCGATTTCTGCCTTACTGTCACACATGGAGAGGACAAGCAGGGTTTGGCTGGGAGGTGGCTCAAAGAACAGAAACAGCTTACTCCAAAAATTCAATATTTGGGTTGAGCTTGATTATTTTATAAAGAAATTAGGGAAGCATCTCTCTATCAAGCAAGGTCAGAGCCATGATTTTCTACTAGATTGTCTGCTCAGGGAATTACCTGAGGAACTTTAAAACAATACCAGCAAAGAGTCCCACCTCAGAGACTCTGATTTAATTGGTCTGAAGGTTTATATCTGAGTGCTGCCCAAGTGATTCCAATGTGCAGCCAAGGTTGAAAACCACTAGGTTGGGTGGGAAAAAAAATCCATCCATCCATCCATCCATCCATCCATCCAATCTCTCTAGTCTATCTAATCTATTGCCATTTACTGGTTGGCACTGGTTTTCTGCTTAAAGTAGGAGGAGGAGAAATTGAGGCCATTGGCTCAGGGTTTAGGAAAAGGAATGGGCAGGTACCAAGCAGCTGAGAAACCCTAACGTGTGTCCAAGGGTGAGCAATTGGAGCTACAGCCCGAACCTCACGTGGGGCAGGCTCTTCACACATGGCTTTTTTGTTGCTCAGCAATTGTCCTAAAAGGGCAGAAAGGAGTTGCAGACCTGATATTTATCCAAGGCCCTTGGTTCTCAAAAAGGTCCTGGAAGGCTGATTCCAAAACACAGATTGCTGGGCCCTAACCACAGAGTTTCTGATTCAGTAGGTCTGAGGTGGAGTCAGAGAGTTTGCATCTCTCACAAATTCCCAGCTGCTGCAGCTGCTGCTCATCCAGGACCTTGCTTTGAGAACCTCTGCTCTAAGGCAAGGGAGAACAGGATTACGTAAAATGAAAATGCAGGAGAGCAGATGTAGCTCAAGTAGTTGAGTGCCTGCTTCCCACAGATAAGGTCCCGGGTTGGATCCCGGATACCTCCTAAAGACAAAAACAAAACAAACAAGCAAAGAAATGAGAAAACAAAACACCCCAACTCAGGGTAGCCAATTTAGCTCAGTGGTTGAGCACTGGCTTCCCACATACGTGGTTCTGGTTTCAATCCCCGACCTTAGTACCTCAAAAAAAAAAAAAGAAAAGAAAAGAAAGAAAAAAGCAGCAGAAAGCACTCTGCATTTTTATTGAGCACCTACTATGTACCAAGCCCCATGCCAGCCCTGGAGATAGAGGAGGAACCTTGGCTCCTGCCTTCCTTAACATGGTAGTTTAGAGGTGGAGATGCACAAACAAACAATGACATTTTGTTAAGATTCTATGGAGGGGACTTCCAGCTTCCACTTGAAATAGCACTGCTCCCACACTTACAATAATCAAAAAGCTGGACAAACCTCTCAAGGCCACGACTTTTTTGAACTCATCAGACAGCTGATGCTACAGGGCTACCAACTAACTCAAAATCAAAGGAAAGGCAGGCACCTGCATGGGGTAATGGGACACAGGGCCTTGCTTACCTGCTGCAGATGTGCCTGGACATGGATAAGAACAATTTGCTAGAATAACTGAGGAACTGGTGAAGGCAGAGGGCAGGCTGCTGAGAGCGTGTGGACCTCAGGAGCACAGGTATAGAGGGATCCACATCCTTTCAGAGGCTTTTTGTCCACAAATCCCACTGGACGTTCACAGGGAAAACTGGGGAAAGTTGGGAAAGCTTCCTCATGGTATCCGCCCAAGGGAGGAGAATGGGTGGGGAGGGACTCAAAATCTTTCTGGGAACTGCTCTCCTCTTCTCACCCAAGAATGAAAGCCTTACTGTGTGTGTGTGTGTGTGGGGACGGGGGGCGCAACAAAAATGGTCGCTTTTAGGATACTGGTGGAAACCCATTGCAGGTGGGAGAAGGGAAGAGCAAAAATCACCCTCCAGCTACAGAGACCCACAGGTTCTATGGTCATGGCAGGTGGAGTTCAGTGCCATGTCAGTTGGCCCTACTTTGGAGTTTGTATTTCTGTGTGATGGAGTTGGACTCAGATGTGATCTTTGTCCACAAGCCTCTCCGGTTACTTTTACCACATCTGTAGTTGGTGCTGGGGTTTAGTGTATACCCAGGGGACCTGAATCTCTGGACTGACCATGTGATAGCCAGGCCATGAGTCTCAACAGACTTGCAACTCCTACACTCTGGTTTCTTGGACTTACCCCACTCAGCTAACAGGGAGGTGAAGAAGGTCAACCACCACACCAGGGAGCCAAGAGTGCCTACAACCGAAAGCAGGAGAACTGCATCCAGCATCCATGTGGAATCTAAGCCCCCTCTTGATATAGATGTGGAGTGGACACAACCATTCTAAGGTCCACAGGATGGAGGAAAAGAGAATGGATTAGAGTGGACTTAGTGATATTCGATTCATGAACTATTGTGATTAGTAATCGAAGAAAATGTGGCATTGGTGTGGAGAAAGTGGCCATGGTGGCTGCTGGGTGTAGGGAGTGGGAGGAAGAGATGTGATTTGGGGGCATTTTCGGGGGTTGGAGTTGTCCTGGGTGGTGCTGCAGGGACAGTTACTGGACATTGTATGTCCTCCCATGGCCCACTGGGTGGAATGTGGGAGAGTGTGGACTATGGTGTGGACCACTGACCATGAGGTGCAGCAGTGCTCAGAGATGTATTCACCAAGTGCAATGAATGTCTCATGATGATGGAGGAGGTTGTTGTTATGGGGGGAGGAGTGGAGTGAGGGGGGTGGAGGGTATATGGGGACCTCATTTTTTTTAATGTAACATTAAAAAAATAAAGACCAAAAAAATGTAATTTTTAAAAAAAAATCACCCTCTACCCCTTGGAGAGGCAGGAATACATGTGGGGCCCAGAGCCACAGTGGGAGGCAGCGGGAGGACTGGGAAGTCCACATGCCAGCCCCAGGGACACAGCACCTGCCTGAGGCTTAACCAAAACATCAGAACCCTCATCCCTCCACCACCCAGCTAAGAAATGTCCAGTAAAAGTAACCATGCTCGGAGAGTTGCAAGAGACAAATTGAGCACACTGCAAAGGAAAGACCTAAATGATGAGGGGCGGGTAATCAGCTGGCAAATCTGCCTCCGCCCTAAATACAAGGTGTATTAGTCAGCCAAAGGGGTGCTGGTGCAAAATACCAGAAATGTGTTGGCTTTTATAAAGGGTATTTACTTGGGGTAGAAGCTTACAGTTACAAGGCCGTAAAGAGTCCAACTTAAGGTTGCTGTCTCACCAAAGTCTGTTGCCCCATTTTTTTTAAAGATTTGTTTTTTATTTCTCTCCCCTTCCCTGCCCCCGCTCCCAGCTGTCTGCTCTCTGTGTCCATTCGCTGTCTGTTCTTCTGTGTCCGCTTGCATTCTTGTCAGGCGGCACTGGGAATCTGTGTCTCTTTTTTGTTGTGTCATCTTGTTGTGTCAACTCTCCGTGAGTGCGGCGCCACTCCTGGGCAGGCTGCACGTTTTTCATGCTGGGTGGCTCTCCTTATGGGGCACACTCCTTGCAAGTGGGGCTCCTCTACACGTGGCAGGGCACTCCTTGTGTGCACGTGGGCCAGCTCCACATGGGTCAAGGAGGCCCAGATTTGAACCCTGGACCTCCCATGTGGTAGGCGGATGCCCTATCCGTTAGGCCAAATCTGCTTCCTAGTTGTCAGATGTTGGATCAAGATGGTTGCTGATCTCCGGCTGGTCTCTCCTTCCCCTCTGGGCCTCCTCTTCCTCTTGAGGCTCCATAGGCCCAGCTTCTTGAGACTTCCTGCTTAAAGTGAAGTCCTCTCTCACCTGGCACAGGGCTTATTTCTTTTCGGGCCTCCTATATCAGTCTCAGTGCTCTTCCCCATCTCAGCTGTAAGCTATCAGGCAAGATGGATCATCTCTCCCTGGGGGCTTTAGCTGTTTGAGCCTCTTCCTTTCTGCCACATAGCAGGATCAAAACTGACAGAGCTCTCTCTTCCTGCATGTCTTCTTGAGTGAGTGCCCATTTATATCAGACCCAGCAAGGTAGTGGGGACTCAACCTGAGTCTCGCTCTCTGACATAGTCAATTAAAAAAAGGCCTAACTCAATCTTACCAGGTAATGTAATCAAAGGTACCTCAGCTGAATCTAATACAACCAAAGGGTATCACACCCAGCGGAAAAGATTAGTTTACAAACAGTCTCTCTTTTTTGCAAGAGTTATAAAATAATCTCAAACTGCTACCCAAAGTATCACTATATCAGTGCTTCTCAAGAGAGGGAGAGGAGATTTTGCCTCCCAGGGAAAATTGCACAATGTCTGGGGGCATTTTTGGTTGTCACACAATTGGCGGGGTCTTACCCATGAACAAGACAGCCTCTCACAGCAAGGAGCTATCTGGCTCCAAATGTCAGCAGTACCAAGAAACCCTGCACCAGAGGAATTTGAAGCCTGTGTTGCACTTAGGGTAACCATAGCAACAACAGACCTCAAACCTCAAGTCCAAATCCTGTCTATATTAACACAGACTTCCACCCTAAAGACCTAGCATAAGGAAAGGCATGTCCATTTCCAAGCATAAAAGCTCTTTATTTCCATCTCTCCTGTCCTTTAGTAGATGTCCAGCTCTCAATGGGAAAGCATACAAAAAGACAAGAATAAATCAGCATGGTCCCCAAAGACAAAGCAATCCACAGAATCACACTCAGATATGGCAGAGATTTTGGAACTCTCTGGCAGGGAATTTACATTAAAGGCTCTAATGGACAACATGCAAGATAAAATGGGTAATTTTATCTAAATGTAGATGGAAACTACACAAAAGAATCAAAGGTAAATGCTAGAAATGAAAAACATAGTAACACAGATGAAGAATTCCTTTGATGAGATCATTAGTATAATCAGAGCTGAGGAAAAAATGAGTGAACTTGAAGATAAGTCAGTATCCGAACTGAAATACAAAGAGAAAACAAGAGTGTGAAAGCATAACAGAGCATCCAAAAACTCTAAGACAATATCAAAGCTCTAACATATGTATTCTTGGAAGCCTAGAAAAAGAAGTGAGAGAGAAGAGGACAGAGGAGATATTTGAAGTCCTATGGTGGGAAGGTTTTCTGGGGATACATGGGTGGGACATGGGTCTGCTTGGATGTCAGAGCAGACTTCCTGGGGATTGGGGGAATGGTCAACTGAAATCTGCATAGGAGTCAACCAGGTAAAGTGTGTGTGAGTGTGTGTGTGTGTGTGTGTGTGTTGGAATGCCTATGAGAGGAAAGAGCATTTACTGGAGCAACTTGGATTCTCTGGAAAACAACAAATATCCAAATATGGCTGAAGCATAAACATTAAAGTCAGAGTGTGGTGAAAAACATGGCCTGAATCCCCACAATGGGTTAAACAGGGGTTGGCAAACTTTTTCTGTAAAGAAACTGGTAGTAAATGTTTTAGGCTTTGTGGGCCATACCATTTTTCTCACAGCTAGTCAACCCTGCTGTTGGAGCAAGAAAGCAGCCATAGATAACACATAAATAAAGGAGTGTGCCTGAGTTCCAATAAAACTTTATTTATAAAAACAGAGGGCAGGATATAGTTTGCAGATCCCTGGATTAGAAGACCACAAAGAAGGTCCAGCCTTCTGAGTCTCCTGGAGACAGATGGCTTATGTGTCCTATGGGTCCTATATCTGATTTTTCCTCCAAAATTGTTAGAATGGTAAATATCAAACATACATAAAAATGGAAAGAATAGTAGAATGAACCCCTATGTACTTTTACTTGGCTTCAATAATTTTTTAACATGTGACCAATCTTGTTTCATCAAGACCTCCACCTATTCCTTCTCCCCATATTATTTTGAAGCAAATAATAGATGTCATTTGTAAATATTATCAGCATCCAAATAAGGTTATATATTGTAATTAGTGGCTATCTCTTGTGTCTTCTAATCTACATGTTCCCTCTCCAGATAATTTTTTCCCTTACAATTTGTTGGGGAAAAAAACAACAACTATTTTTTAGCTTGTTTTTTAAATGAACTTTACCAAGGTCCCATATGGGTTTTGAGACATAGTTTGGAATCCATTTTGAGACAAGGTCCCCAACTCTGTCACCTCCGGTTTCCCCAGATGACAGCCAAGTCATAGTGTAGAAGCGAGGAGGGAATATGAAAAACCCCAAACCTTCTATTATATCAGGGTCCTTCCAGCTAGCATGAAACTGCAAGAGCGCAAACTGTTGTGGGGAAGCCCCTGGGAAGCTCTGAATCTTGAAGTTTTGGGTGCCAAAGGGCCAGAATGAGGAAACTCAGCCAAGAGTCACACTCTAATTGCTCAGACGGTATTCGTGCCAATGAGATACCTGAAAACCCAGGAATGGGCCAACCATGTGGGCAACAAGGGTTCTTTTTGCTAGCAATTTCTATAACTGGAGGGCTTGTCCCTTTGCACATCTGGGGAGCATCCCTATGGCAGCTTCTCCCCTGATAGTGTTTCCATTCCAGCTCCATCCCATGCACAACCGTGTAATAAATGTACCCTAACATCCCTTGCAATTCGTGAAACCAAATGAATGTAGCGTCTTAAAAACTGCCCATCATTGGGCAACTCATGTAACTTTTTCTGTAACTAAAAGCTATAGCCTTGTAGGTCTGAGATAAAACTGGGATGTTAATGGAGGCTCTGAGATCTGAAAATATTTCTGTTGGACTTTCAGAAACCTTTACTATAAATCCTATGGATCTTTGGATAGCACAAAAGAATTTAATGGAAAAAAGTTCATCTTCCAGGAAAACTCTAATAGCTAAGGTTTGCTTATTCTTTATTAGAGGCCTACCAGGGTCAGGCTAACTGAAAAGAAGGGTAAATCTTCATATACTTTATGTCATGTGTTATTCTTCATAGCTTTTATGATCCCGAGTCTCTCCATGGCCCACACTGATTTTGAAGGTACCCAATGCCATCCTTCCTCTCTGAATTTGTGTGGATGATTTTATTTCCTTTGAATCCTTCTTGCCATAAAGCATCCCTTCCCTGCCAGCACAGTTTTGCCCACATACTCAAGAAGGAGCCCATGGAGAGATGTGGACCCTGAATTCAGAAATGTCCTTTCCTTAGTTGCCAACGCAAAATGTAATTGTTAGAATTCCCAGTAATTTATCTGATGGTTCACATTTCCTGAAGTACCTTTTGTTGGTTAAATCTTGGTATTTCTTTGAGTCATTCACTTTTAGTCACTTTCTTCTAATTCTATTCTTCTGTTATTCAGAGAGGAATCAAAACCATTTTCCAAATATCTGGAGTTGTAAGTCTTCTTAATTCTACCCAGAAGAGAAATTTGGCTAGCTCTAACATGGATTGCCCTTGGTCCGACTAACATTGGTCTGGACCTGCTGAAGGTGTCTCCCTTCTTTAAATCTTTAAATTGAACATTGTGATACTGATTCCCAGTTCCGTATTCTGGTCTCCACATGAACTTTCCAACATATGCATTCATATTTAATTCTAGGACTCCCTTGGAACTGACCAACATCTCCCCACCAGTAATTAACTCAGGCCCACATTGGGTATTCTGAGCTGGTATTAGGCTCGAGTTGACCCTTTGCTTTCATCTTAACCCCAGAACTGAGGCTTGGCCATTGCTGAGTTGCTATGCCAGATTAGAGCCAAATGAAATAGACTTGGATTGCAAGTGCCTGGAATAACAGCCCCACTAATATTCCTGGCAGTTGTGTTAACATTGGGTTGAAGGAGATGATCTTTCCAAGCTGAAGTCATCCCATGCACACACGCAGTCACCAAAGACAGGAATGGCATGGCTTCCTTTCACTCGAACGTTCACATGAATTTTCTACAAATCCCTAAACACCACCAACACGAAAAGCCTTACGTCCCAGGAGAATAAATACATCTACATACACACAGACACACACACACAGGCATGCAAATAACCCACAGAGAAGTATCACTGGATGGGAAAGGGATTAAATGAGTGAAGTGCTAAACCAAGTATGGGTGCCCACTTGCTCAGTTTCATTCGAATTCAACTGAAAGCTGTTTATCTGCTACACAGGGATAGAGCTCAGCTTTGCTTTTGAAATAGATTCTTGGCACAGTTTCACTGTTAGGGACACAGGATCCAAGACAAAACAAAACAAAACATTGTCTTTTAGGAGTACATAAGACACATGGTCCACAGATCATTATCTATCTTAATGTTTTGCAACTTGCTTTAAGAGAAATCACATGAGGCTAGAGAGGAAGAAGAGGAAGGAAGGGGATGCTGCGAGAAAAGCCAGGAAGCCGGGACTACCAGCTGTTCTATTTTTCTGAGCTGGGGGAATAAAGTTAGACAAGAGTTGGGAACACAGGAGTGCAAAGCAACAGCAGGTCTGAGCGGGGCGCGGTGGTGGTGAGTCTGTATAGCTCATGGGTGGAGGACAATTAAAAGCAGTTCATGTAAAGGTCAGAAGGGTCAAGAAGGTGACCATGCTCCTCTGGGTTTCATCTCTCTCAGATGGAGGCTTTTCCTGCTGCAGAAGCAGGGGGAACGTGCCCAGGTTTCACTCGTTTCCCCTCTCAATTGATTTCCACTAACCTAACGGCCCAAACACTCATTTCTTTCTCATTGCCACCTGCTGGCATTAAACCGAGGCGTGCTTAATGACGACGAGAGCTCTGAATCAAAGGCCACCAGGACAGCGTCACAGGCCTGAGTGACCGGTGCCCCTGGGAGTAATCTTTATGCTCTTTCTCCAAGCCCAACCCTGTGAATGATACAATCTGGCCCTCTGTGTATAGCTCACACTTGAAAGCCAGAATAATGAAAACAGTCACTTGAGGCATTTGGTTTTTTTCAACACAGGCGTCATAAATGTGTACGCTGTTTTGGGTTTGCTTGCTTTCCCCCTGGGCCAGTCGCTGTCCAAACTATAATGTAAAGAGTCTGCCTTGAAGGGAAAACTACGGCTGAAAACAGGCACTTGGTAAATCCTTTTTCACCACCCAATGGATAAAATGCTTGCATTGCATTAAGATCCGTTCAATAATTTAACAAAAATATTGAGTGCATAATATATACCAGATACCCTCGCAGGCATTAGGCATGATGCAACAAATAGAGACCCAAATCCCTGCCCTTGTGGAACTTACCTTATGGTGATGATATGGGGGGAGAAAATGAAAGAGGGGAAGTGGGTGGGAAATGCCAGTGGTGACAGTGGCAATGTAATTTTAGAGAGGTTGGTCCAGGAAGGTGATGTCTGCAGAGATGTTTGAGCAGAGAGCTGAAGGAGGAGAAGGAGGGAGCCAAGTGGATGTGTGGGGGAGAGCATCCCAGGAAGATGAAATAGCAAGTATGAAGGCCAGGCAGGGAAAGCCTGCAATGGGAGAGCTGCACGGAGGCAGGGGTGGCTGCAGGGAGTAAGAAGGAGAAGCGTTTTTGAAATTGGAAAAATTAGAAATGACCATCTCAAAAAACAGTATTCTTTCTCATGCTGATTCTCACCAAAATTACATTTCTGACATCTAGACAGGAGAAATGATTGAAGTTCCAGGTGTGTCATTAATAGAAATATTAGAAATAATCATAATCAGAACCATGCCATGCGATCTTACTTTCAATCATTATGTCGATTATTATCATAATGGTGATAATCACCATCATGAGCACTAAAATACAGTGGCTGCTTCACAGTTCACATGATCTCATTTGACCCGCTATGATGCCTGGAGAAGAGTTATTTTCCCATTTTGCAGATAAAGGAACTTTTCTGATGTATTATATGAGTTACCCAAAATTGCTCAGCTAGTAAATGCCAGAGTCCAGACTAGAATCCTTTAGCTAGATCACATTACCTCAGGGCCAGTGGCCTCCAGTATACCTGCCCAGAACATCGCTCCTCTCTATAATTTCTCCCTTTAAGAGAAGATATTTGTAGCTAAAAAAGATTGCTTTACCTAATAAGGAAAATGTAAAATGAACAATAATGTTTATTACAATGTTACTTATCATAGTAAAAAATGAGAAGCAACCTAAAAGCCCAATAATAAGAGCTGGATTAAGGGTAGTTGGCAGAATCATGAGAATAATACACCCCACCCCCCAAATGTCCATGTCCTAAGCCCTGGAACCTATGACTATGTTAGGTCATATGGCAAAGGGGAATTAGGGTTGCAGATGGAATTAAGGGTGCTGATCAGCTGATTCAAATAGGGAGATTATCCTAGGTTATATAGGTGGGCCCAACGGAATCACAAGCGTCCTTAAAAGTGAAAGAGGAAGCTGTGACTATGGGCAAAAGGTACAGATACATGCAACATTTCTGCCTCTGAAGTTGGAGGAAGGAACCATGAGCTAAGGCAGGCAAGTAAGCTCTAGAAGCTAGAAAAGACAAGGAAACAGATTCTCCCCTAGAGCCTCCAGAAAGGACTGCAGCCCTGCCAACACCTTGATCTTGGCCCAGAGAGACCTGTGCTCGACATTGGACTTTCAGGACTTTAAACCACTGAGTTTGTAGTAATTTGTTACAGCAGCAGTAGGAAACTCATACAATAAGTCAACATATACTATGTACTTGAAGGTCTAGCATGCAAATATTTGATATGTGTGAGGTCTGTGCAATAACATGGAAAATATTTAGGGTTCACATTTAAAAAGCAGTATATGGATTTGTCTTAATAGAATGTGGTTACAACTGTGTTTGAAAAACGAAGAAACAAAAACTTTAGTTCAGTGGATATAAAATATATCTGGGAGAAAAGTCACAAAAATGCAAACAGTGAGTAATATAGTATGGAATGATGCGGAATCCTTTATTATCTTCTTTAAACTTATAAATTTTCCAAATTTCCTTTAAGTGTCCTGTATGGGGAAAAAAATCCTAAAATTAATTTTTAAATTGACTAATGAAAGTGAAAATCCCATGCATAGAGCTGCATTTATAAAAGTGAAAATCCCATGCATGTGTGGTGCCAGACAGGACAAAGATCAGTCATTATATCTATGGCAAAAATATGGATATTTTATCTAGGTGACCATACTGAGAAACAATTATCATTTTAGCAGCTGGTGCCAAAATTCCTATGTAGCGAGAGTTGAGAAGATAAATAGAAGCTTTGTCAGATCCACTGGAAAGAAGGGCGTCCCCAGGTCTAGTGTTGAGCTCAGATTTCTTATTGGAGGGGGAGGCATGTGGCGGCTGAAGCTGCTTTGGGGTGGAGTCAGAAGAATGCAGAGGCCTGGCAGCTGGGACTGGAAGGCATTTGAAGGAGTACACCTACAGCATATATTCAAGAACCTCAGTGCAGATATGACACCTCACTGTTAGCCCTAACTTTGTGGAAAACTGTAACTTATCAATAACTGACTGTATTTCATGAAGAAATTAATAAAGGGAGTGAATTTTGTATGATGGTTGACTCAGGGTTGGAACTGGGCTAGCCTCTGTGAATGGGAAAGAGCTCAGATCTCAGTCACAAGTGTCAACAACTGTGGGTAGTGTGCCCACCATGTGCCTTCAACTTTGCTCAGTCACCAGTACCACTAAGTGGGAGGGTTTATTGCCCTGCTCACTAACTCCCCTTCCTGGGGTCACTTCTGGCCCTTGTGAGTTCTGTAGCACATTGGCAAAATAGCAAATACTTGCAGAGCTATTTCACTACCTTGAGCTGTATTTCATATACAAGATGATCTTAGAAGCCAGCCTTTGTACTACCTGAGACTTGTGCCAGCTTGTTGCAAAGCAACTGCTAAGCCGATCCCCTGAGAACCAGTGGAAGATTCCTCCCCACTGATGTTCCCCAGGGACTGAGCAGCTACCTATTCTCCAGTGTCTGAGAAGGTTTCAGGTCCTTCAGTTATTCAAAGGAGTTGTGCCACTTGGATTGTCCTCAAAAGCTCAGAAGAGGCTGGGATGGGGGAGTTTGTTAGAGGACCCACTGGGGATTCTATATCCTCCAGGGTGCTCTTAGGAGACAAACAAACTTAACTCCCCTAGACACTCCAGAAACAGCTCAGAACTCCTGTGGTGCCCAAGACTGAAAACAAGAAGTCTTCCCCAGAGATCCCCTGGGCCCAACTCCAACTCTGTTTGCAGTGGTCTCTCCAGAGTGGTGATAGCTTCTTGGGTTTTCTCCAGCCCTGTCCCAAGGGCTCCATGATCCAGAACTTCCTTGGGCTTATGTGATATCCCAGAGGCCTAGTGCCTACAGTGTGTGGCAAAACTTGTCACCAGAAATGTGGGGGAGTTGCAGTGGTGATGTTGGCATGTCATGTGTGTGTGTCTATGTGGTAAGGGAGAGGGCAGGCAGGTGTAGATCCAGATTTTGTGGGGCCTGAAGCTTATATGATTTTGAGGGTCTTTTTTAAAAAAAGATTTATTTATTTATTTTCCCCCTCCCCATCCCCCTGCTGTTTTTGCTGTCTGTGTCCATTCGCTGTATGATCTTCTGTATCTGTTTCTCTTTTTGTCTTCTCTTCTCATTTTTTCTCGTCTAGGATTCACTGGGATTCAATCCTGGGGATCTCTGATGTGGATAGAGGTTCCCTGTCAGCTGTGCCACCTCAGTTCCTGGTTTCTGCCATGCTTCACCTTGATTCTCCCTTTCCTCTCTCTTTTGTCGCGTCATCATCTTGCTGCGTGACTCACATGCATAGCACTGGCTCACTGTGCAGGCACTAGGCTTGTGGCACGGGCACTTGGCTCACCACACAGGCACACTTTCTCTTTTTTACCAGGAGGCCCCAGAGATCGAACCCAGGTCCTTCCATATGGTAGGCGGAAGCCCTATCACTTGAGCCACATCTGCTTCCCTGAGGGTCCTCTTCAAGAAAAAAATAACAATAACACTACATTACCAATACAAAATTAAGTACAAAAGTAAACACAGTAGGATGTTTTACGTGAGCAAGATGTTCCAAGACCCTTCATGTAAGTTGAATATCATGCACAATAGCAAACCCCGTTATTTAATAAACACTTCTTATACAAACATACCTATCACACATTTTTAATAAATAAGTCAAATAAACACTCTAGTAGCAATAAGTAAACAAAATTATTCATAGAAATAGTTTTTTAAAAAATTTTATTTCTCTTTCTGCCTTTTTTTTTTCAATTGCCAATCGTATATACCTGAATTTGTGTGTGTTGAGTTTGTAAAAACGTGGTCCTACTGCACATATTTAGGATGAGGAAAAAAATCACAAAGAATTGTAATTATAAAATCTGGGCAGCAGACTTGGCCCAGTGGTTAGGGCGTCCGTTTACCACATGTGAGGTCCGCGGCTCAAACCCCGGGCCTCCTTGACCCGTGTGGAGCTGGCCCATGCGCAGTGCTGATGCGCGCAAGGAGTGCCGTGCCACGCAGGGGTGTCCCCCGTGTAGGGGAGCCCCACGCGCAAGGAGTGCGCCCCGCAAGGAGAGCCGCCCAACGCAAAAGAAAGTGCAGCCTGCCCAGGAATGGCACCGCCCACACGGAGAGCTGACACAGCAAGATGACGCAACAAAAAGAAACACAGATTCCTGTGCCACAGACAACAACAGAAAGGGACAAAGAAGACTCAGCAAACAGACACAGAGAACAGACAACAGGGGTGGGGGGGAAGGGGAGAGAAATAAATAAATCTTTAAAAATAAATAAATAAAATAAAATCTGGCACGGAAAGAGGACCTGGCTCAACTGATAGAGCAGCCACCTACCATATGGAGGGTCCAGGGTTCGATACCCAGGGCTTCCTGACCTGTGTGGTGAGCTGGCCCATGACGCGCAGTGCTGCCACACGCAAGGAGTGCTGTGCCATGCAGGGGCGCCCCCATGCAGGGGTGCTCCAAGCACAAGGAGTGTGCCTCGTAAGGAGAGCCGCCCTGCGTGAAAAAGCGCAGCCCACCCAGGAGTGGTGCCAGAGACATGGAGATCTGACACAGCAAGATGACACAACAAAAAAGAGACGCAGTTTCCCAGTGCTGCCTGATAATACAAGTGGACGCAGAAGCACACACAGTGAATGGACAGAGAGCAGACAACGGGGGAAGGGGGAAGGGAAGAGAAATAAATAAAATAAATCTTTTAAAAAAATTAAAAACTGGCAAATATAAAAAACATAAAAAAATCTAGAAAACTAACATATAATCTTAACTCTCTGAACACACCTCTATAATATTTTTCTTATATGTTATAGCTGCATCCTCTTTGATCATTTATTCAATGACAATGATTTTGTAATGTTTTCTATAACAGGAATAGAAAGATTGAGTATTTTCTCTATATGGTAAGATTGATTAAATTTTAAAAATCATTGATTAGCTTAGAAATTGATTTTAGCTTCACACTTCATTTTTGGCAATGTTATGTACATTTTTAGAATTTGTCAACAAATTTGGAGAACCTGTCAAGTTTCTCTCATATGAGCTGTTAGATTTCAGAGAATTGCAAGTGTCTTTACACAGTGACTAATCTTGAACACTTTTTGAACTGACGACACTCATTAAAACAATCTGTCATCAATGTCCTTGTTTTCTGTTGTATTACAATTTTTTATGTTAATTATTGTCAGTTAACATATTTCTTTTCAAATTGGCAAGAAATTTAATTTTCTTTCAATGTGTTCATATGATTCATTTCTTTGGATTAGAAAACAATCCAAGAGCCTATTTGTATTATTTCTTTTCAAAATTTATTTCTTCTCCTTCATATATTATTGATTTTGTTATAATGTAAAAAAAATCTTTTAACTGAAATTCGTTTCTCCATGTCAGAAAAATTTCCATTTATTTCATGTATAAATGTACATGTAAAATAATTTCACTGTATCTTAAGTTTATAATTGCATACACTTAGCTACCAGTATATTCTTGACAGGAGAGAGCCTCTGTTTTGACTTGGGGTCATTGAGAACTAAATCCTCTGCTTGTAATTTGACAGGTATCATGTTTGGAAGATTTCCCACACACTACTTCTGAATCTCTATATTTCAAACCTGGTTTCTCCTCCATTGGCCCATACTGCTGGCGTTGCTGGACATGATGGCACATGTTATTATTTATGGCCTCCGACCCCTCACCTTTAAGTCATGATTCCAAGTAACTCATCCCAGTGGATTGTAGAAGTAGTCTCCAAAACCATTCCTACATCAAGATGGCTGGTAATAACTTAAATGTGAAATACAAATATATCCCACTAAACCCAAAGTCTCCCAAATTCAACTTCACCTTAGTCAATTTCAAAAATGCCCATGGCCATCTCCAATGGCATCCAACACAAGGAAGGGAGCCACAGTGGAAAGAGGCAATAGTCTTGACTACCTGTGGTTGAGATACACTACTGTTCAAACTTTACAAAAACACACAACCATGTGATCACATTGCCTTGGAAGAGGCCCAGGTAAGCTTCATTAGTTTCCCAATCAATCCACTGCAGGGGACAAAAGAGAGACCGGAACTGGATGATGTACTCAACTGGAACCTTCTCTATTTCTACTCCTGAATTCACGTATTTATTACATATGCATATTTTCAAAATACACACTCACACCTGTCATGTTTCTTTCACCAGCTTTGCCAACATGTCCAATCAAAACTGTTTTGCTTGAACCATAGTTTAAAGCTACTATTATAAACAGAGACAATTTTAGCAAAGAGTTATTTTCCCCAAAATAAGAAAGAGTTACTTTTCAAGTCAACGAAGATTTTATTTGACTATTTCACTAAAGCACATGCTTTGTCAGGGAAATAGGGTACTTCTCAGAAAATAAAATTATTTTTGCACTACCACAGTGATAAAATTTCAACTTACTATGAAAATTGGAGATCAAATAAAGTGTAAAAAAAAAAAAAGCCAGCAAAAAGTTGTTTTAAAAGGCTTTATTCTTTTCAATAACAATGCTTGCCAATTTGAATAAGATTGGTTTTTCTTTTTTACTCTTATCTAGAAAGTTTTTTATAATTGAGTCTAGATTTATTAATCATTTCTATATCTTTCATTAATACCTGCAAACTCTTTTCTTTTTTTTTCTTTTTTTTTAAGGAGGCACTGGGGATTGAACCCGGACCTCAAAGAGGGGAAGCAGTTGCTCAGCCACTGAGCTACACCCACTCCCCTGGCAAAATCTTAATAAAGACTCTACTGACATCAGTAGATCCACCCCAAGAGTTACAAAGATTCTTTGCGTAGATACACATTAAGAAAAAAATGAATCCCTTTTCCAATTCTTAATGAATTCTTTCTTGTCTTTTTGTCTGTGAGTACGTTTGTGTGTATGTGTATCTTTCTGTTTCATACAACCATCCCAAACACTTCCTTTTCATAATTGTGAATATCACGATCTCTGCTGCATCTGGGGAATTTTCAACATTCTAAAAATAATTCCAATTCAAAAGCATCAGAGTGTTTTTAGTTACTGCTGCACAAATAGTAGGGCTTCATATAGATCCATTTTGAAATACCATACAAGGCTCAGAAAATGATGGAGGCATGAAAAGTGCTTTGAAAATTAAGAGAACTAAACCTGATTAAATAAACTTCTATAGAAGCCAAAGGATAAAATCTTAGTTTTAACGGTTGATCTTAGAGGCTCAACAGAAACCCCTTTCCTTTTTCTCCTCCTTGTCTTCTATTTGTCTTATTTGCGGGTATCTATTTTTTGTCTGTCCTACTTTGACATCAGCTAGAAATAGTCTTTATCTTACATTTAGCCCTCCCTTTCTCTCCCAGCCTTCACCAAAAATCCTAACTCTAGGTGTCAGAAGCTAGACAGGCACCAGGAAAAAGGTATTCCTAAGGCAAATTATTTTCTTCTTGCTTTCTCCCCAAGTCACCTGTTTTTTATTTTGAATTTTTGTGTAATTGGATTCAAATTTCCTCTCATACATATATTGAGAGATATATACATATAAACAATTTGTTTTATTACCATCGTCAACCATGGGAAATTAACTTTTTCAATATGATTTATGTTGCTTACGAATGCCACAATGAGGACCACTCACTGAATTCAAATTATTGCACAAGTCTTATGAAAAGCCTGGTGGTAAAAAAAAAAAAAAAAAAAGAATATTCATGGAAATTGCTGATGGAATGTAAAGGTCACTGACTACTATAGATATTCTAAATTTTATTATTGAATTGAACCACTTCACCTGATCTGAAGAGATCTGCAAATCTGAACTATTATTTTGGCCCATTTTTACATTGTTTTTACTGAATTGTGCTTTAGCATTAAACCATCAACCTGCAATGTAAAATGTGGTAAGAATCAGCTTGCTAATAACGGTTGTGGGTTTTTGTGGAGGGGTTCTTGTGGCAGTGCAATGCAATAGAAAGTATAACTACTCTCAGGTGTCATTACAAGTAATGCTGTGTTTTTCCTTAGCTTACTGGTTTGGATGTATCTTAGGGATAATGTGAAACTTGAAACTTGGTTTATTTGTTTTTCAAACATTTTTGGGAAGTCACAAACATATATATAGAATATTTTGCACACCATTAGGGGCTTCACAGCCCACCAATAATCTATCCATGGACTCCAGGTTAAGAACATGTTGTAACTGATAATATTAGTTAGTGCTGCATAACAAACAACCACCCAAATCTCAGGAACTTACGGCAACAAACATCTATTTTTTTTTTTTTAAAGATTTATTTTTTATTTATTTAATTCCCCTCCCCTCCCCCGGTTGTCTGTTTTCTCTGTGTCTTTTTGCTGCGTCTTGTTTCTTTGTCCGCTTCTGTTGTCGTCAGCGGCAAAGGGAAGTGTGGGTGGCGCCATTCCTCGGCAGGCTGCTCCCTCCTTCACGCTGGGCGGCTCTCCTTATGGGTGCACTCCTTGCGTGTGGGGCTCCCCTACGCGGGGGACACCCCTGTGTAGCAGGGCACTCCTTGCGCGCATCAGCACTGCGCATGGGCCAGCTCCACACGGGTCAAGGAGGCCCGGGGCTTGAACCGCGGACCTCCCACGTGGTAGACGGACGCCCTAGCCACTGGGCCAAAGTCCGTTTCCCTAAACATCTATTTTTTCACACACAAGTCTATGGGTCATCTATGGCTTTACTGGGACTTGGCGGGCTTGGCTCCAGTCTGCAGGTTGGGTTCAGGTCCCCTCCATGTGTTTCCTCATTCTCCTTCAACCAGGAGCTACTTGGGGCATCTTTTTCTCAGAGGGAATCACAGGAGCCTAAAAGGGCAAGCCCAACCACATATGTGCCTTTCAAGCTGTAGAGCTCATGTCAAACTTCCTATGGCCAACTCCAAAGTCAAGGGGTGGGGATGTACACTCTGTCTCCATTATTGCAATGCAAAGTCACATGGTACAGGGAGGGAGTAGAAAATTAATGACAATAATCCAGTCTTCCATTCTCTCTGTGACTTGACTCCCTCGTTTGTAAAATAAAACAAAATGCAATAGAAACAAACAATTCTACTTCCTAGACTTGTAAGGATTAAAGCACCTCCAATAACTACCTGGACACATGCAAAAAGAGCTCAACAAATAAAGTTAGCTATTGTTATCATCACTGCTATTGTTTTTATTGTTATGATTCTCTTTGCCACAGCTGCTGTGAAGAGGAGACATTTTCTGCCCTCCTCTAGCAAGTATGCAGGTATATATTTTGTGTACCACACTTACTCCTGAGTTTTATCTTATTTTTCAAATGTTATTCCTTTTCTTCTTTGATTCATTCCTGAATTAATTTTTCATATTGTGAGTTGAATATATTGAAGTAAGCAGTCCATAAATGCCTCTCCATATTAGTAGTTGTAGAATAGTGAATGAATAATAAATTCTGCGGCCTTGTTTCTTTTTTTAACCTTGACTACCCGTGCTGACCATCTCTGCCAATGCTGCATTCACCTTCCTTCTAAATGCACTCTAGGCTACGTAGAATTTGGACAGCTGACCACCTGAGCCTACCCCTCAGTCAGACCCTTTACAGATAGATCCCTTAGTGCCAATCCTGCTGCCTTCTGGAATCCCCCCTTCCTCACTGGACCCAGCTGCCAAGCAAGCCACCTGCCTCTCTGCCAAGTCCACTCTAGTTGTGGCTGATATATTAGACAATGAATGTACCATATTCCCAGACACCCCAGTCCCCTATAACCTCAAAATAAGGTCTTATTCCCTTTTATATCCTAACACCAATGGCTCAGAGCCTGCTATCTGACATGGAGACATGATTTAATGAGCATGGTTGGTAGTCTAAAGAACGATAGGTTAACCCTGAAGAAAATACTACTCCAATCATTAATTCCTGGGAGTTTGGGGTCTAAAGAAGTACCTTTAATGAAGGACTTATGCTAAATTGTACCCATCGACCATCAGAAAAATGTATATCTTGAATTCAACCTTCTCATCAACTTCACTGCCAATGCCCCAGGACAGAACTACCACCATCTCTTACCAGGACCAATGTTGGCGCCTCCTAATTGGTTTCCCTGTGTCCACTCTTGCTCCCCTATAATTGATTCTCCAGCTCTGATCTTCAGGAAATGAAAAGCAGAGCATGTCCTTTGCTTAGTGAAACCCTTTTATTTGTGGTCTCTCATCACAGTCAGTATAAACTCCAGACTACTTACCAGGCCTACAGGGGCCCTGGCCGTGTGGATGTGCTGATCTTTCTAACTCATCCCCTCAGGCTCTTTTCTCCCTCACTCTGTGCTGACTTCACTGGCCATCCTGTAACTCAACAAACTCCTCCCTGCCTTAGATCTTTTGTACTTGCTATATCTTCTGATTGACCTTGATCTTTCTCAGGATCTTCACGTGGCTCAAAACCTCATTCTGTTTAGGTCTCTGCAAATAAATCGCTTCCTCAAAGAGACCATTCCTCACCACTGTCTCTAATGTAGACAGCCTCCCCTGCTTTATATTTCTTCATTGCTTTTATTATGGCCAAACATTACATCATAAGTTTATTTGTCCATTGCTGTGCCCCTGCTTCCAACTATATTTTTAATATGCCTCTTTTGTCACTGCCAAGTATAGGCACACAGTAAATATTTGTTGAATGAATGAATAAATAAACCAATGTGTTTATTGTGCCTGTCTTTAAATTCAGCATTTCAGAAACCCATTGAAAATAGTTTGAGCTGCATTTTCCTTAGCCTGGTTTTTCAGTTGTGATGTAGATACAAAACACAGGCATATATTTGACTATAGGATCCCTTTTCTTTATACAACCCCTGGAGTCTGGTTCTGCTACCTCCACTATACTGAAACTGCTTCTGGTAAGGTCACTGATTACCAACCAATTTGTAAACCCAGTGGCCTTTTCTCCAATGTAACCACTTTGGAGGATATGCCAATGTTAATCATTCCTTTCTTCCTAAAATCTTCCTTCTGTAGCTTTCATAACTCCAGCCCACCACCTCTCTGGCCAGTGTTCCTTGGACTGCTGGTTAATCCACACTGAGGACTCTTAAAGCAGAGTCTCCCTGGCATAGAGGCATGTGCTTTCTACTGACTCCTGGGCCACTGGAAGCTGAACATATTAAAAATTGAACTATCTTCACCCTTTATCCCCAGACCTTGACTGGCTTTCACATGATGGTTAATTGTGACAAGAGCCACCAAATTTCCAAGCTATTGTTTTTATTATCTCCAGTCCTTGCTCACATCCCTTTGCACCCCACTCTCAACTATGATGGATTCCCAAAATTTTAATTGCATGGATTTTTTTTCTCTCTCAAAACATTCTCCTCCCTTTGGTAATTGTCTTGGTCAAGGACCTCCAATTTCTTGCTTTAACCATAGCAAGAATTTTCTAAGCTTCTTCCAGCCTTCAGACTCTCCCCATTTCCAGTGTATTTTTCACCCTTCTGAGGAGTGATCTTTCTAAAATGCAGATTGGTAGTTTCCCGTTGCCTTCAGAATGTAGCTCAAACCTCTCGGCGTAGCATCCAAAACTCCTCACAATCTTACTTCCTTCTAACTACTCATCATGCCTTGCTATACATGCTTTGCTAAACTTGACCGAGCTACTTGGTGTTCCTTGCAATGTCCACTGTTCTCTCTCTCAATTTTTCATATAATGTTCCATCAGGGCACTCACAGCTCTACCTTTGCCCTCTGGGATAATTTCTGCTCCTTGTTCAAGACTCACTTTTAGAGTTCCCTCCACAGGTGATGTCCCCTAGTCTCTATTGAATGCCCTTCCTTGGTGTTTCCATTGTACCTTATAATTAATCATTAATTTAGTCTATGTTCTCCACTAGACTGGGGGATTCTTAAGAGTAGAAACATTTTACGTTATGTCTGTATTCATAGTAAATTAAGTCTTAGCACATAGTAAATAATAAATAAATATTTGTTGGCTTGATATAAATTGAGTTGAGTTAGAAACAGTATCTGGGCTCTTGTTTTTAGTTAATCAGAAATTATAATTTCACCATTTAAGTGGAAACTTAACAATATACTGTCTAGTTGATGTTGACCTGAGTCAGAATATAAAAAGTGTAGTTTAGGCCTGTGGTTATAATTTGATACCAAGATTGGTTTCAACATGTTTAATGACATATGAGCATGAAAATCATAGCCATCTGATGTGTAGGCAATTGGGGCTGGGGCAGGTAGTTACACAAATAAGATTCTGCTCTGTTTTCTCCTCTTCTTCTCCCATCTTTTTTGCTTCCATTGTCATAGGAGCTCTTTGTTCCCACCAGATTGAAATGGAAATGCTAATTTCTTTGAGTGGATGGCGTTAATATAATCCCTGCCTCCCCCCCCCAAATGCTGTCACAGAAAGTACTGGAAATGATCTCACCAACCTACCATCCGTATGACCTGTGTTCTGGGCTATGTTCCAGTAATAGAAATAGGTTTGCTTTGTTCCCAATGTCCTCCCTCACTCAGGACTCTATGTCATCTCTTCCTCCCCATATATCCTACAGCAGCTATTATGAGTTCACTGCTCTGGTATTACCGCACTTCCAGAGACACCCAGTCTTTTGGGTACTGGCTTCAGAGGCATGATAAGTTTAGCTTTGCACCCCAGCTGCTCCACTCTCTAGTCATTGACAAATAGCTTATCCTCTCTGATGCTGCATTTTCTCATTTATAAAATGTAGGTAATAACATCTACTCCATAGGGTTGGTGAGATCCTGCATGGAAAGCTCTTCTTCCAGCCAGTGCCCTCTACATAGTAATTCTGTACTATATATTTTCATTTTATATGTAAAGTGTTGTGGGAAACTGGCTTACCTGTTCCCTAGTTGTTGTTATCTGCCACCCAGATCCCCATTCAGTGAAGATCTTGCTGCCAACAGGTGTTGGGAGGGCTAGTGGCAGACAGGCTTCAGCTGGCAGCCCCTTCAGGGGTCGTTCAACTGCAGAGAGACCCCTCATTCAAGGTCAAGCCCTTTCTATTCTCAATGACTGATTAATACAGGGTCTGGCCATTTCTACTCAACTCAGGATAACTCTGAAGGGCCATTCCAGCTCCAGAGGCCCCCATGGAGTTAGCTGAGGTGGTGGTTGTGCCTGTATTGCAGCTCATCTTCTCTCTTGGCCCATTCCTTCTTCTTTCCCCTCATTTTCATAGGTGCTGATCCCAATAAATGCCCTTGTCCTAATTTCTATCTTAAAGTCTCCATCCCGGAGAGCCATTTGTAACAGTACTTGAATGAAGTGTCCTTTGCAATATTTTATTCACCAGAGTTATCACTTCAAGACACTCAATAAATCCTAATGGGTTTAGGGACTGGTTCATATGTTTTGCATCTAATTGGGCAGAATTGAGTGTGCAGTTTGTTTCCATAGTTGTCTGTGACATGGATGAGTCCATATGTAGATTGAACCCATGATGAGCCACATATCTCCATGGAACACCCGCCATTTAGCCCAATGCCCATCTCATTACTGCCACCAGAAAAAATACATTTCTGTAGTCTAATGTGGTGTCTTAGTTTGCCACAGTACCAGAAATGGCTTGGCTTTTATAATGGGAATTTTATTCGGGGTAAAAGGTAAGAGTTCTGAGGCCATGAAATGTCCATATCAAGGCACCACCAGTGATTCTTTCTCACCAAACTCAGCTACCATTGATCTTGATGTCCTGCCACGTGGTGAAAATGGATAAATGTGAATAAGCCAACTCTGAGACACATACTAATCAAAATGTCAAATGCCAAAGAGAGAATTCTGAGAGCTGCAAGATAAAAGCAATTCATAACACATATGGAATAACCTATGAGATTAAGTGTTGATTTCTCATCAGAAACCATGGAGGCAAGAAGGAAGTGGTATGATATATTTAAGATACTGCAATAGAAAAACTGCCAGCTAAGAATCATATCCAGCAGGGTTGTCTATCAAAATGAGGGTGAGTTTAGAATATTCATTCACAGAGAAACAGAAACAGAGAGTCTCGAACCAAGAGACCAGATTTGTAGGAAAAACTAAAGGGAATGCTACAGTCAGAAAAGAAAAGACAGGAGAGAGAGGCTTAGAAGAGAGTCTAGAAATGAAGATTATATCAGTAAAAGTAACTTAAAGTATCAAAAGAGTGGTAAAAATAAAATATGACAGAAAAAACCCAAAAGTCAAAATGGGTGAAATTAGAACTGCCTTTCCAGTAATAACATTGAATGTTAATGGATAAACCTTTCCAATCAAAAGACAAAGACTGGCAGAATGGAGAAGAAAATATGAACCATCTATATGCTGTCTACAAGAGACTCACCTTAGACACAAGTATACCAATAGACTGAAAGTGAAAGGTTGGGAAAAGATATTCCATGCATGCAGTAACTAAAAAAAACCTGGAGTAGCTATACTTATATTGGATGAAATAGACTTTAAAGGTAAAATTATTATTAGAGACAAGAAAGGACATGGTACATTAATAAAAGGGGCAATTCGCATGAAGAAATAACAATCATAAATGTATATGCACTTAACCAGGATGACCCAAGATACATGAGGAAAACACTCGCAAAACTGAAGGTAGAAACTGATATCTCTACAATACAGTAATAGTTGGAGACTTCAATTTACCACTGTCATCACAGGATAGAACATTTGGGCAGAGGATCAATAAAGAAACAGAGAGCTTGAATAATATGATAAATGGACTAAACTTAATAGACATATTCAGAACATTGCACCCCAAAACATCAGGATATACATTCTTCTCAAGTGTTCATGGATCTTTCTCCAGGATAGATCATATGTTGGGTCACAAAGCAAATCTCAATAAATTTAACAAGATTGGGATTATATTATGCAAAGCACTTTCTCTGACCACAATGGAATAAATTTGGAAATCAACAAATTGCAGAAAAGAAAAAATACACATATATATGGAGATTAAACAACACACTCTTAAATAATCTGTGGGTCAAAGAAGAAATTTCAAGAGAAATCAATAAATACCTAGAGATGAATGAAAATGAGAACACAACATACCAGAACCTATGGGATGCAGCAAAGGCAGTGTTGAGAGGGATATTTATAGCCCTCAGTGCTTACATTAAAAAAGAAGAAAGAGCTAAAATCAATGACGTAACTACATAGCCAGAGTAGTTAGTAAAAGAACAGTAAACTAATCCCAAAGCAAGTAGAAGGAATGAAATAACAAAGATCAGAACAGAAATAAATGAAATTGAGAACAACAACAACAAAAAAAACAATAGAGAGAATTTACAAAATCCAAAGTTTTTTCTTCAATAAAATTAACAAAATTGAAAAACCCTTAGCTAGACTGATAAAGGATAAAAGAGAGAAGATGCAAATAAATGAAATAATAATGAAAACGGGGACATTACAACTAACCCCACAGAAATAAAAGAGATCATAAGAGGATACTATGAACAACTTTGCAGAAAAACTAGACAATGTAGATGAAATGGAAAAATTCCTAGGAACATGTGAACAACCTAAACTGACCCTAGAAGGAATAGAAGACCTCAACAAACCAACACAAGTAAAGAGATTCAAACAGTCATCAAACAACTCCCCAAAATGAAAAGCCCAGGACCAGACGGCTTCACAGGTGAGTGCTACCAAGCATTCAGAGAAAATTTAATACCAGTCTTCCTCAAGCTCTTTCAAAAAAATTGAACAAGAAGGAATGCTACCAAACTCATTCTATGAAACCATTTTCACCCTAATACCAAAGCCAGATACAGATATTATGAAAAAAGAAAATTACAGACCTATTTCACTAATGTAGATGCAAAAATCCTCAACAAAATATTTGCTAATTGAATCCAACAGTACATTAAATGAACAATATTAATCATGATCAAGTGGGTTTTATACCTGGCATGAAAGGGTGGTTAAACACAAGAAAATTAATCAGCATAATACATCACACTAATAAATCAAAGAAGAAAAATCACATGATCCTATTGATTGACACAAAAAAAGGCATTTGACAAAATACAGCATCCTTTCTTGATAAAAATACCACAAAAGATAGGAACTGAAGGAACTTTCCCAACATGATAAAGGCCATATATGAAAACAAAAAACAAAGCTAATTTTGTACCCAATGGAGAAAGACTTAAAGCTTTCCCGTTGAGATTAGGAACAAGACAAGGATACCCACTGCCACCACTGTTGATCAATATACTGCTAGAGGGTCTAGCTAGAGCAATCAGGCAAGAAAAAAGAAATAAAAAGCACCCAAATTGGAAAGGAAGAAGTACAACTTTCACTATTCGCAGATATCTAGAAAGTTCTGAAAAATCTACAATAAAGCTGCTAGAGCTAATAAACAATTTCAGTGGAGTGTCAGGATACAAGATCACTATGCAAAAATCAGTGGTGTTTCTATACACTAGTAATGCACAATCTGAGGAAGTGAGAAAAAAAATTGCATTTACAATAGTAGCTAAAAGAATCAAATATTTAGCAATAGGTTTAACCAAGGATGTAAAGCATATGTATTCAGAAAACTATAATGCACTGCTAAGAGAAATTTTAAAAAGACCTAAATAACTGGAAAGAACATTTCATGCTCATGAATTGGAAGACTACATATCATGAAGATGTCAATTCTACCTAATTGATACACAGATTCAATTCAATCCCAATAAAAATTCCACCAGCATTTTTTGAACAAATGGAAAACACAATGATCAAATTTATTTGGAAAGATAAGGATCCCCAAATAGCTAGAAATATCTTAAAAAGGAAAAGTGAAGTTAGAGAACTTTCACTTCCAGACTTTATATCATATTATCTAGCTACAGTGGTAAAAACAGCATGGTATTGGCATAAAGACAGACACATGGACCAATGGAACTGAATTTATGGTTCAGAAACAGACCCTCACATCTACGGTCAAGTGATTTTTGACAAGCCTGTCAAACCCACCCAGCTCGGGCAGAACAGTCTTTTCAACAAATGGTTCCAAGAGAACTGGATATCCAGAGGCAAAAGAAAGAAAGAGAGCCTCTGTCTCATACCTTATACAAAAATTAACTCAAAATTATCAAAGACCTACATATAAAAGCAAGAACCATAAAGCTCCTAGAAGAAAATGCAGGAAACATCTTCAAGCCCTGATGGTAGGTGGGTCATTCTTAAACCTTATACTGAAAGCACAAGTGATGAAAAAATCATGGATAAATGGGGCCTCCTCCAACTTAAACACTTTTGTGATTCAAAGGATTTTGTCAAGAGGGTGAAAAGGCAGCCGACTCAATGCAAAAAAATATTTGGAAAGCACACATCTGATAAGGGTTTGATTTCCATTCTACATAAAGAGATCATACAACTCAACAATAAAAGAATAAGCAATCCAATTTAAAAACAAGCGAAAGATTTAAATAGATATTTCTCCTAAGAGGAAATGCAAATGGCCAAAAAGCACATGAAAAAATGTTCTATATCACTACCTATTAAGGAAATGCAAATCAAAATGACAATGAGATACCATCTCACACCACATAGAATGGCCATTATTAAAAAAACAGAAAACAATAAGTGCTGGAGAGGATGTGGAGAAGTAGGAACACTCCTTTACTGCTGGTGGGATTGTAACATGGTGCAGCATCTGTGGAAGACAGTTTGGTGGTTCCTCAGGAAGCTAAATACAAAACTGCCATATGATCCAGCAATTCCTCTACTAGAAATATATCCATAAGAACTAAATACTATAACAGACAGACATCCGCACACCGATGTTCATAGTGGCATTATTCCAATTGCCAAAAGATGGAAACAACCCGAGTGTCCATCCACCAATGAATGGATAAACAAAATGTAGTATAATTCATATGATGGACTACTGTGCTGCAGTAAGAAGAAATGAAATTGGGACACATGTGATAACATGGATGAATCTTGAAGACATTATACTAAGTGAAGTAAGCCAGATATCAAAAGGACAAGTATTGCATGGTCTCATTAATATGAACTAAATACAAAGTATAAATGCACGGAGTTAAAACCTAGAGTATAGGTTATTAGGAGATAAGAGGAGGGTTGAGAAGAATTACTGATACTTAATATATGTAGAAGTTTTGATTAACTTGACTCTGAAAGTGTGGAAATGGATAGAGTTGATGGTAACATAGTGAGCAGCAACTGGTTTATAAATGGGATTGTGGTTGAAAAGGGTAGTCTGGGTAAGTAAATGTCAAGAGAAAGAAAGCTAAAGAATAATCTAGGGACTGAATAACAAAGTGAATCCAGAGGTGGATGAGGATTGTGATTAAGGATACAAATGCAAGAGTGTCCTTCTGTGAGCTAGAGCAGATGTACATCACTATTGCAGAGTGGTGAGAACGTGGAGAAGCATGGGAAAACTACAATTGGTGTGACTTATATTCTGTGATTAACAGCAATACTATAATATTCTTGCATCAATGCCAAAGATGTACTGTGTTGATAATGGAGGTGTATGGAAAAAGTGTGCCAAATGTACTCTGTGGACTATTGTTGGTGATGGTAGTCTGATGATATTGTCTCATAATCCATGATGGGTGTTCTGCTGTGGTGCAGTGTGTTGGTGGGGGAGGTGTTGTGTGGGAAATCTACACTTGTGCATGATTGTTTTGCGGGTTCACAACCTCAGTAATAAAAAAATATTTTTAAAAAATTTTGTGGGTTGGGGGAAAATACATCCAATGTAAGATAGGGATTATAGTTAGTAGCAATATTTTGATGATGCTCTTGTATAGTTTGTAACAAATATTCACAACAATGCATAGTGTTGGTGGAGGGGTGATGTATGAGACTCCTGTATGATGTTATATATGTTTATTTTGTAAATTCATAATCTTTACTACATACTTATTATTTATGCATGTTCATGTATGCATGATATATATCAATAAAAATATATTTAAAATAATAATAATACAGTGAATTGGAGGAAAATCCTCCAAATGTAAGATATGGACTATAGTTAGTAGTAATAGTTCTTTTATATTCTTTCATAATTTGTAATAAATGTTTCACAACAATTCAAGGTGGTGGTAGGGTGATGTCTGGGACTCCTGTATGATGTTGTGAATGTTTGTTTTATAAGTTCACAACTTCTCCTATACACTTATTGTTTATGTATGTTCACATACAAATGATACACTTCAATGAACTTTCTTAAAAAAAGACCTGAAAATAAACAAACAAAAATCAGTTATAGGCATGCAGTTTATCTTGGGGCAACATTCCCCTCTGGCTGTGGACCTGTGAAACTTAGAAAACAAGTTATGTGCTCCCAATATACAAAGGAGTAACAGACATAGGATAAACATTTGTATTACCATAAGGAGAAATTGGGAGAAAATCAGGCATTACCAGTCCCAAACAGTTCCAAAAACCTGCAGGGCATACATACTCCTTTAGATTACAAAATCTGAGAGTCATCTCTAGAACAATGTCTTCTTCTCCTCAGGGCCTCATGGGGTCCCGCCCCTTCCAAGGGCTTGCCTGGCAGCCATCTTCTCAGTTCCAGCCTCATCAAGCATCTGGGTGGCCACTGAGCTCTGGACCTCACCCTCCAAGAACACTGAGGTGATGAACACACTTTCCCCAATCTCTAGGGGGCAGTCTCAACCCCCTTCATATAGTGGGATGGTGGCAATTCTCCCTAATCTCTGGCATACCGGCCTAACCCACTCAAAATAGTAGGGTGGTGACCTAACTCTCCCTAATCTACGGGAATAGTCACAATCTCCTCAGAGCAGTAGGGTGGGGACCTAACTCTCCCCAACCACTGAGAAATGTGCTCCACCCTCTCTGTAGCCTGGGGTGACCAAATTCTCCCTGAACAATAGGTTAGAAGATCCACCCTCTTCAAATGCTAGGACAAACTCACTCTTTGTGCACATATGAGGTCCCTCTCCTTGCCTGAGTAAATGTCCCAAGTCCAGACCTCAGCTTCCACAGTTTTCCTCTTGAAGCCATTTTTCCTTCAGTTTCTCTCTTCCCTGTTCCTCTTAGTCCAGGATGGCAGTGGCTTCGTTCATACAGATCTCACAAAAAAGCTTTTTGGTTTAGCATGTAGGAAACTGTGATCCAAGCCATCAGATAATAAGACTTGCCACAAGTCCTTCCAGGAGAGCTGCATTTCCAATCCTGACTTTTAAGTTCCAAGTTTAGTTAATTCCTCACATGGGGTACTATCCCCTTGGGGCTTATTTTCCTGAAGCTCAGAATTTCCCAAACCATCAATCTCTGGTTTCTTTGTGCCCAACAATTCAGTTCTCAACTTATCAGTCAAATTGTCCACAATACCTGCTCAGAAAACGAATCTATCAGGATCAAGTCAGGATAACAAAGTAGAAATAACCAACCCAGAGAAATGGTTTGGAAAGGGATGATTAAGGAGTTGAGAATCATATATATTTCAGTTCAGGGGACCAGGTGCAGGGTCAGAGAATATGGCGGCACAAACACATTGATAGTTACTTGCTGCATCCAGTATCCATGTGGAATCTAAGCCCCCTCTTGACATAGATGTGGAATGGACACAACCAATCCAAGACCCATAGGATGGAGGAAAACAGTAAGGATTAGAGTGGACTTACTGATATTCTATTCATGAACTATTGTGGTTAGTAATCGAGAAAATGTGGCATTGGTGTGGAAAAAGTGGCCATGGTGGCTGCTGGGTGTGGGGAATGGGAGGAAGAGATGAGATGTGGAGGCATTTTCGGGACTTGGTGTTGTCCTGGGTGGTGCTGCAAGGACCATTACCGGACATTGTAGATCCTCCCATGGCCTACTGGATGGAACGTGGGAGAGTATGGGCTATGATGTGGACCATTGACCATGAGGTGCAGCGATGCCCAGAGATGTACTAACCAAATGCAATGGATGTGTCATGATGATGGGGGAGAGTGTTGCTGTGGGGGGAGTGGTGGGGTGGGGGTGGTGGGGGTGAATGGAGACCTCATTTTTTTTAATGTAATATTTTTTAAAAATGAATTAAAAAAATAAATAAAAGACATTCAAATTCGAAAGAAAAAAAAAGTTACTTGCCCCAGGTGGGTGTGGTTATAAGGGCTTAGCAAAGGAGAGCCCAAATGGAGAGAAGGTGACCCTGTCTCCAATACTAACCAGTAGGGGCGGATATCTTTGTGCCCTTGGTAAATAGATCCCTAAAGAGGGGGTGGAAACATCAGTGATGCTAGTTACCGGCTCCAGACAACTCCCTTTGCTTTAATTTCTTGCCCCTCCAGAGATTACATTGTGGTACCAGCTGATGTGAGGACTGTGCTCTTCTTGGCAGGAGCCGTTCTTGCTGCTTAATCAACAAATCGTGATTCTGCTACATGCACCAATCTACTGGGAGCTTCATTAGCATGGGAGGGTCATCTCTGAGAGGGCACTCAATTATGGGTGCCATGACCTATTTGGGCTTATGCATCTCTCTAGCTGATGGCAATACTCCGGAACGTGGTTAGGAATGTGTGATGACTTGTCTGAGGAGTCAGCTTATCCCCTAAGATGACATCTCTGCTTCCTCACTTTCTGTAGCTGTGAGTATGTATTTTTTAAGTTCTACTGCCAAGGAGCCTGAAAACTCATGTGAATTGAATCTCAACTATGTAAAAAAAAATTTCATTTATGCATTTATTTATACATCAAACAATATCTGTTGGGGTCCATTAGTGGCAGGCACTGTGTCATGCACAAGGGGGTTGAGTGGTGTTTACATTTTGAAAGCGGCCCTGCCTTCATGAAGCTCAGTCTCCACAGAAGTGTGTGCTTGTGTGTGCATATCCACACATGCCAGCCAAGACAACCTGTGTTTTGAAATGGAGACAAATGTGGCTCAATCACCCCATTTTCTGTCCTACATGAAACCCAACACCCTTCAGGATATTTCTGCAAATTCCTGGGCACTTGAATGCTCCGTGGCCACTTCTGGCCCTGCATTCTTGCTCCTATGCAACTCTTGTCTCACCCTCTGTGGCTGATCGCTCCTCTCTGCACTCCACAGTCAACTCTGACCCAGGATTCATTGCTTTTCTCCCTTAAGACCTCCTTACACATGGCCTTTGTGTGTATAGAGGGCTTCTTTGAAAGTTTGGAAAGATTTTTTTTAAAATGGGCGTATTGCAGTCATGCTATTTACTTAAAATTGAGTCAGACATATCATCTTTCTAAAGGTTTTAAAAGTCTTCCCACCATGGGGGAATTTCTTTCAGGTCAATTGTCTCCACAAACTATAGTCTGCTGCCATTTTCACTGAGCTTTCTTCTCCTTTTTTATTTTATTTTTTAAAAGATTTATTTTATTTATTTCTCTCCCCTTCTCCCCACTGTCTGCTCTCTGTGTCCATTTGCTGTGTGTTCTTCTGTGTCCACTTCCATTCTCCATGGCACCGGGCATCTGTGTCTTTTTTCACTGCATCATCTTGCTGCGTCAGCTCTCTGTGTGTGCGGTGCCATTCCTGTGTGGGCTGTGCTTTTTGCACACAGGTTGGCTCTCCTTACGGGGCGCACTCCTTGTGTGTAGGGCTCCCTTATGCAGGGGACACCCCTGCATGGCATGGCACTCCTTGTGCACAGCAGCACTGCATGTGGGCCAGCTCACCACATGGGTCAGGAGGCTCTGGGGATCGAACCCTGGACCCTCAATATGGTAGACGGACGCTCGATCCATTGAGCCACGTCCGCTTCCCTTTTTTCTCCTTCTTCACCTGCCTCTGTTCTCTCCCAACCCCAAATTTGCTGGTCAATTTTTATGCAGTGAAATTTTGCTATCTTGTTGATTCTCATTTTTCCCCCAAGATGGTCTATCAAGCAGTTAGGTTGAACCATATGGAAATACTGATATTTGATCATCCTTGACCTACACAAATGGCAATTTCATTGGATTTGAGCTAATATTTTCCTAAACAAAAGAAAGCCTCCTTTCTATGAGTGTCATCCACTAAAATAACAGTATATATCCAGATGGACCTATGAACATATACTATATATCCGTGGATATGTACAGAAAATGCAGTAAACAAAAAAATAATAAGTGGTGATCCCTAGGGAGTTAGAGAAATATTTATTTTCTTCGGTACCTTTCTTTATACTTTTCTATATTTTCCCATTTTCTACAATGAATAAGCATTCCTTATTATAAACAGAAAAGTATTTCTTTTTAATAAACTGTCTGTGCAAAAATAAAACTAATAAACCTAAGATATTTGCAAATTTAGATCTTCCAGCAGACCATCACGCTGTTTTATGAATGCAGCAGAGCTACAGCAGTCAGCATGGCTGAAATTCCCATATCTATGGAAAATCTTCATCCTATTTGTAACAACTATTAAGAAAGGCTTTAAACATTAGTTTTAGTCTTACCTGATTAAAATCTTCATCTTTTTCATATTATAAAGCCAATACATAGTTTTATTAAAATATTTAAAGCTGCAGATTTAAAAACTGTAGAAATTGCATGTCCTGGGAAGCAGCTGTGGCTCAATCAGTTGGGCTCCCATGTACCATATGGGAGGCCCTGGGTTCGTGTCCCAGGGCCTCTTGTGAAGGCAGGCTCGCCCATGCATGGCGGAGAGCTGATGGCTTGTGTGCTGTGGAGAGTTGACAGCCTGTGAGCCACTGAGAGCTGACGCAGCAAGGTGATGCAACAAAGAGAGACAAGCAGACACAGAGAAAACGTGCAGCAAATGGACACAGAGAACAGACAACAAAAAAATAGGCTGCAAGGGCAGAGGAATAAATAAATAAATATAAATAAATCTTTAAAAAAAAGAAATTGCATGTCCCCCACCAATTTCCACCCCCATAATTTAGTGTAGAACTGTCCCTATAATATGCCATATACTGTGTGTACTATTTTACAACTTTGGTTGTTCACTTAAAATATATACCTCAGGTATCTTTTCCTGGAAGCAGCTATAGATCTATATGCATATTTCTTCCCTTTCTGTCAGTTTCTCTTCTTCACTAAAACATCGTGGGACAAGCAAAGGTATTACCACTTTCCTCTCTCTTTCTCTCTGTTCCCATGCGTCATCAGCTGTGTTGAGCACAACTGACCTGGTGTTTCTTGTCAGTAAGTCTGCAGTGGGCTATAGGAAATGTGAAATTAAAAAAAAAAAAAAAAAGATGGAGCTTCTGATCTGTCCCTACACCCTTAAATGTGAATGCAAGTGGAACAGGTGGATGAAGGCTTGGGAACTCTGATCCAGTTCCTTGTGTTTGCTGATATCTGCATTTAGACTCATAAATACCTCACATCACAAGAAAATAGAAAATTCTCATTCTGTTCAAATGTAGATTTGATTCAGAGATACAAAAAATCCAAATTTATAAAAGATTAAGGAGATAGGGTCACACAGATTCATTTCTATCATATGCTCCCCAGGGAGGTATCATCAGGAAAAATTTGTTCAGTTTTTGGTGAAAAGGGAGAGGAAGAAGATGTATGAAATTGTTTCAAGTTTAAGGTCTTTTTGACCTTGTTCAAGAATGGGTGTGTGTGTGGCCTTATATAAAAATAACTTAAAATTTTTCCTAACTTCTGAACCAGTAATTCTACTGCTCAGAAAACAGCCTAGAAAATGAATCGAAGATCATCAAGAGATTTGTATGCAAAGATATGCACTGTAGCCCAATTAATAACAGTAAGTAAATAAAAAATAGGAGAGAGATATTAAGTATTAAAAAGAGCCACACCATGGACTATTCCACAGTCTTTAAAAACAGCTATGAAGAGCTTTAATAATCTGGAGAAAGGTTTCTGCTTTAGTAATAAGTGAAAAAAGGGAGAGGTAAAAGGTATGTGAGCAGTATAACCTTAACAATTAAAAAAATACATGTGAGTCAAAGTTACAAAGGAAATATATCAAGGGTTAAAGTGGCTGGTTCTGGGTGATGATTGCTTTTCTTCTTTTTACTTTTGTATAATTCCCAATTTTCTATATTTCTCTAATAATAGTGTTTTAAATAAATCTGTTAAAAATAAAATGAGATCTAGGGTTTGACTTTAGAATACAAGCATCTGATCACAGTCGCCAATTCTTTGTTTTGTGTTTTGGGGTAATTTTCAAACTCTATGCTTGTTTTTCCAGCTTCTCATTTGGGAATAATAGAATTTGCTTGGTTATTCAGTTTTTCAAATATCTAGGTCCTTTCCTTTCACATCTGTCCTTGGTTTATTTCATCGATTAAACAAGATGCTTTTAATGGCTGAAAAAATACACAGCAGGGGCTGGGGGTGCTATATGCTTAAGAATGTAAGGAGCAGATACTACATGTAGTAACACAACCTGTACACTGATCTGGTAAGAGCAAGGGGTTATCTTTAGACAGTAATAGATTATCTTTATATTATTTTTCTATTTCAATTATATATCTTTTTCTTGAGTGCCTGTGAATAACGGTTCTGACTATGACCCTAACCTTTTTAGAAAAATGTTACACTACTATAATGATATTTCAGAGGCATAATATTATTTGAATAGGCACCTCAATATTATTCAGACACATTTAAATCTTACCAGGACACAAAGTCTTTGAATAATGCAAACTTTCCTAATATTACTCATCACACTTAGTGTAGGCAGGTTGATTGTGGGCATATTGTTAGTTCCTTTCAGTAAGTTAAGTTGGATTGTGTTTTTCTCTGTTCTTGGGTTTCCATGGTTTCAGTATTATCTTCAGCAAGTCTGCTTATGTGATGTCTTTAAAACATGTCCACAAATTATTTGATATTGCTCCTTGAAAAGATGGAGTCTAACTCCTTTCCCCTCGAGTGGGATGGACTTAGTGACTTGCTTCTAACAAATACAATGTGCTGTAGGTGATGGTGTGTGACTTCTAAAACCAAGCCGTAAAAGGCACTGCAGCCTCCTCCTTGCTCTCTCTCTTGGATCACTCACACTTGGGGAAGCCAGCTGCCATGTTGTGAGGACACTCAAACAGCCTTACGGAGAGGCCAGAGGAACAAGGAACAGAGGCCTCCTGCCAACAGCCACATGAGTGAGCCATCTGGGAAGCAGAGCCTCCAGTCTCAGTCAAAACTGCAGATGGCTACAGTCCTGCTGGTGCCCTAACTAAAACCTCAAGAGAGACCCCGAGCCAAAATTACCCAGTTGAGGTACTCCCAAATGCTTAATTCCTAGAAACTGAGATAATAACGCTTACTGAGTTTTGAGCCAGTAGGGTTTAGGATAATTTGTTATTCTAGCAATAAATAATTAATAGGGCTTATCACAGAATTTTATGGCTGGAAAACTATCCTGAAAGGTTTACTATCCTGACCTCATGGTGTCTGCCATCTGACAGGATCTGGACTCCATCATAAGCATATAGTGGTGAGGAAAATAGATTCAGAATCTGCCGTCAGGTAGCTACAATTGAATTACATAAGCATATCATGAGAGAAGAGGAGAGATAAACATGTTCGATGTTGAGAAAGTTACTTAACATCACTTAGCCTTGATTTATGAAATGGAGAATGATAGCTACTTTAAGGGTTGTTACAAGGTTGGGAAATAATATTAAATTTAGTACATGACATAGCTGTCATTCCATAAATGCTGGTTATTATTGTTAGAGAAGTGGATTTTTATCACTGCCTGTTACCCCCCCACCCCCAAACTTCAAGAGAGAACCACTGTGTGATGTGAGAAGTGGAAGGCAGCATTTATTTTTTCACTGATAGCTTTAAAAAGTTAGGAACTTTACAAGAAAAAGCTCTCCATTATCTTCCTCAAAACTACTAGTGGGAGAACCTCCTAGGAAATTATGGAGCCATGGCTAAGATGTGATTCAGTGCCTATCAAAAAGTTGTTATGAATATCTATTTTCTTTTTTTTTTTTTAAAGATTTATTTATTTCTCTCCCCTTCCCCCCCACGCCGTGGTTGTCTGTTCTCTGCATCTATTTGCTGCGTCGTCTTCTTTGTCCACTTCTGTTGTCAGCGGCACGGGAATCTGTGTTTCTTTTGGTTGTGTCATCTTGCTGTGTCAGCTCTCCAAGTGGGTGGTGCCACACCTGGGCAGGCTGCACTTTCTTTCATGCTGGGCGGCTCTCCTTACGGGGCGCACTCCTTGCACGTGGGGCTCCCCTACGCAGGGGCACCCCTGCGTGGCAGGGCACTTCTTGCGCGCATCAGCACTGCACATGGGCCAGCTGCACATGGGTCAAGGAGGCCCGGGGTTTGAACCGAGGACCTCCCATGTGGTAGACGGACGCCCTAACCACTGGGCCAAGTCTGCTTCCCAATATATATTTTCATTACTAATAGTTTAGAATAATAAATAAGCTAAGTTCCCACTGATGTGCCAACATACTAAATGCCATCAGGTATTCTGTCAGAAGGCAGAATAATATTTCTCATTCTGGACCGTATGTATAATATTTAATTCCAAAAAACCCTCTTATTGTTTAGATAATTATCTATCCATCATGACATTTTTAATCAGAAATTAAGTGGGTTCTCCCTTTCCTTAATCATATTGTTTGCTTCAGCTACATCTCATCAATTAAGTTAATTTCTTAAGCCACTGACAAGAGGACCTAATTCATACCCACTTTGTTTATCCTCTTTTCTTTCATATTCTGGGAGTCATCATGAGAAAAAGTTCAGAATCTAAATAAAGTTTAGATAGATGACCAGCAGTTTTAAGAGCACGAATCTGGCTAATTGATGGACAAAGTGAAATCGCTAGATGACTGTGAGCAAGATGGTTATTTCTGACCGGAGGCTGCTTGAGCCTCTGGCATTTTCTTATATTCACAATTGTGGCTGGATTGTTCTGTTGTTATGGTAACCATCACTGATATCGCACTCAAATCTGGCATTGAAATATACTAGAAGCACGGATGAAATACATTTCTCATATTTTCCCCCAAGTCCCTTTTTCATGGTTTCATGTAGCAGTCCAACATGAAACATTTATTTGAGCCTAAAAAATCTTAAATATGTATTCTTCCACTTTGAGATTTAAAACTAGCTTCTGTGACTAGAATGGAAATTCACCATCAAATGGATTTCATGCATTTCAAATTATTAGACTTTCTTTCAAAGAAAGAAGCAGGGGAAATTGCATTGAGCTTATCTACATCACTCACTCCCTGATATAAGCAAAATTAGAATGATTCAGCTTCCGAACTACTGTAAGACAACGTGAAGGAACTTCAAATGAGGTGTGACATTTCTGCCTCTGTTCCATAAGGAATGGATATCTGTTGAAATTTGCCCGCTGCTCTCTGTTTAATCCACATAGCAACATCGGTGGCTTCTCAACGTCAGGGCTGGCGGCTCCTCTCCCGGTCTTCTCACAGAAGCAACGACATGATGGGTTTGGCACTTGGTTGAGACACACAATTCTCATTATCAGAATCTCTGGCATTCAAATAATGGAGAGGAAACTGTAGATTATAGTAACGTATAGCAAACTAAAACCCATTACAAATAAACTCTCAATAACCTAGTTCAGCAACTACTGAGGATGCCTCCTGGAGAGATTTTTGCATTAAGTGCTCATATCAAGAGAAAGGGCCCACATCCATTTATCTCACATGTTTAATTCTCAACATCATTCCTCTTTCTCTAGGGAAAGTATATATAACTGGACATATTATAACAAATAGAAGTAAGACTTGGAAAAATCCCATTGTGGAGTAAATTGCTGGCCTTGTATGAATTTTTGTCAACATTTATTAGATGCAAACTTAGGGTTTTTTTTTTTTACAATATTAATATTATTTAACCATGTTAATCCCTTTATAACCATACTTATTACCAAGGCTGGAAGATCATGTTAAGAATTTTTAAAGAACTCAAAGTTTTCAAGTCTTAAATTTACTTTTTCAATATTGAAAATAATTTGCTAGTTGCAATATCTTGCCTTAATTTTTTTTACTAGTAAGACCTTTCCAATCAACTGAAAAATCTTGCTAGAATATGATCTGAAAGGAAAGAAAGATTTTCTTTTAATAGCCAAGTAGTTCTAGAATCAAATTTATGAACTTTGGAAATGGAAAGAAAAATAAAGATTAAATGAATTAAAATGTCTTTGAGCCAGAAAGTAAGACAAGATGGAGAGGTGAATAGCATCTCATTTTGTTTGCTTCAATACAAATCCCACAAAGCAAATCCCAAATGCTCTGGGGTCTCATTAAGTAAATATCCCAAACTAGAGACTGCAGAAAACTGAAGTAAGTAAGCCATGGCAATTCCCAGTCTGTCCGCTGTAGCCAGAGCAAATTGCCCTCTGCCGAGAGAACTAGTATCAGGTTTCCCTCATGAGGAGTCCCATCAATCAGCTCCCAGTTAAGCAGGCTGTGTCTTCCGACTGCGGCTATCCAACCAGCGAGTGCGTTCTTGGTGGGGCACCTAACAGTGATGCCAAATCACAGCGGATTGGGGTATGTGCCTGCACTCACCCATTCTCAGGCCTCACTGTTCCTCATTCCAAACAGTTCCCTTCCCTTATGAGGGGAAGTGACCAATGCTACACTGCACTTGAAGTTTACATGTATAAATTTCTTAAGGGCTAAACTTTTCATTCTCCAGGCCTTCATTTCACCAACTGCTGGGAGTGTGGCCTGCTGACTGCTCACAGCGGGCACCCTCCCTAGGAAGGGACCTGCTCAGTGCAAGGTTAGGCCTCCTCTCTGGGGGCAGCCCACATCCGATCACGGTTGGTATGCGATTACAAAGGCCTGGCCCCCTCGTTCAATTCGTGACAGCTCTGAAAGGCCATCCCAGCACCAGAGCTCCCCAAGGAAGGGCTGGGACTTCTGCTCCAAATGCCCTGCAGTTCTGCTCTACCCTCTGCCCAGTCCTGCAACCCTCCTTTCCTTATGGGCTAATTCCCAGTGAACTTCCTGCAGGTAAATCTCCAGTTCAGAGTGGGAGTCACCACTGTAGGGAAATAAAAGTGGTCCAGGGTCTAATCATTGCCTCATCGGCTCCACCGCCTGACTTTGTCAGCACACAAACACTGCAACTGTCTTTAAAGGTGGATTGGTATTCACTAGGCACGCCATGCCACTGGCATGTAAAAGCCAGGATGCCAACGTGTTAATTACAACGTTAGAGTTGTGACTGCTGCGAAGAGCAATATATTCTCTCCCCGTAGCCCACCATATGTAGAAAACCCAGTGATCATCATCAGCATGCAGTCAGAACCAAGGTTCGCCAATGTGTGTTGGCAGAAGGCTAAGACAGAAGAAGGGCTAGGCGGCTGCAGGGGGAATGGCTTTGAGTAGGAAGTAGACAGGAATTACTCTAACAGTGCAGCCTGCATATGGTGAGGCGCTGATTAGGGTTGGGTCAGGGGAATGAGAAGCATGGAAATAGACGGAAGATATATTTAAAACTAATAGTGATGATTATATGAGCACATATCCAGTTAGTGAGAAAACTTGAAAAGGCAGCACTACTTTAAATATCTCATCAAACAGTTCAAATGAATGAAAACTCACTTAAAAATTACTTTTCAAAAATTATTAACAGATTCACCATCAGTGTTGTAGGTGCAATGCTTTATTTCATTTGGGAGTTCCAAATTCTGAGTTCCTTGTGATATCAAATGTAGACCTGGAATTGTATTTTCTTTTGTTATTATGTGGGAATTGGTGAAAAGTGGTATGATATCCTCTTTTTGTAAGTGAAAAATAGCCAATGAATTGGTCATTACAGATGCTTGATATTTTATTGGAGTTGAGATCAAGAAAAATGCAGATATAAAAGGTGAGCTAGAGAAATAGCTAGGAAACTCAAACAGAAGTTCTTGAGGGGAAATATATGGATTCTGGCTCTGTTGGATTCATGTGGCATTGATGGGAACAAGTCAAATTAGGTGACACCAAGAATATTTGTTGGCAGACCTGGGAATGACACTGCAAGAAACATACTTACTTTTTTTCTTACTATCCCTCCTCTATGCTGAAGTGCTTCATGGACCTGAACTTGAAGCTCAAATAAACTGTATGTTCTTCGTTGCCCTGGGTTTATTTCATTGGCATGAGTTATCTTGTTGGGTGTGCCATTTCATAGAGAATATGGACTGATGGACTGGTAGAAAATTTCCTAGAGAATATACTGTGAATCCCAGGCATGGGGGCTAAGCATGAGAAATAGCTCTATTCTCTAAGGGCAGGGGCAGCTGAATCCAACAGCAGAGTTTTCTATTTGAAGCAACTGCACATCTTGTCTTTTGGTGTTTTACTATATCATTGCTTCCCCTAGAATTTTTAGATTGAATTCAAAGCTTTCTGGCTTCGGCTAGTTCAGCAGTTAAATTCAGGAATGTACCCTCTGCTTCTTACTCTCCCCCACCCCCCCCACCTGAATTTAAGGAAGAAACCCACAGACAACTCAAAAGAGAATTCTAACTGGAGGGAAAGTTCATCCAGTTCTTCCTACTCTAAGTGTGGTCCTTGGACCAGCAGCATCACCTGGGAGCTTGTGAGAAATGCAGAATCTCAGGCCCTACCTTGGAGCCCCCTGAATCAGAATGTGCAATTTTACAAGCCCCTGTCCCCCTCCCCAGATGATTTACGGGCCTGTTCAAGTCAGAGAAGCAGAGCTCTACCTTGGTGGTTCTCAAAGTTTACCCCGTGCAGCAGCAGAACTGCCTGGTGGGGAGGGGGATGTTAAGCTAAAGATTGGGAGGGGGCCCCCAGAGTTTCTGATTGAGGAGGTCTGAGAAGGGGCCTGAGAGTTGGCATTTCTAACACCTTTCCAGGTGCTGCTGCGGGCGCTGGGCTGGGAGCCACTGGGAGAAGCACTCTCTGATCCACCCACCTCACTGCCCAAGGATCCAGATACCCCCCACTTCCCATTCCAGCTCTGACCCTCACCAGCTGCGTAATTTGGGCACCTCTGGGAGTTCAAGTTTCCTTCTGTTATGCAGAGAGAAGACTAACCTCATTGGAGTGTGTGAGAATTATCGGAGGTAGTAAAAAGCCAAGCATCTCCCCCATACCTGACCCCAGAATGGGCTCCTCAAAGTGTGTGGTCCCCCGACCAGCGGTGGCCCCGCTGGCACGCCATAGAAATGCAGCGTCTCAGGCCCCTCCCAGACCTACGGAATCAGCCTCTGCATTTCAACGTGACCCCTAGGTAATAATGATGCATATGAAAGTCTGAGAAACACATCTCTGTAAGCACCCGTGCCCGCATTTCCCACTTCCAGCTGAGGGTACTGAAGCTCAGGAAATGGACGTTTCCTGCCCCAGATCAGGCCTGAGAAGCCTGAGCCCCTGAACTCCTCCTCAGGGTTCCGACGCTCACATTCCAGCCGCACTGAGGCTTTGAAACCCAGGCTCAGGCCCCAGCACCCACCACTACCCATCTACAGGTTTGCAGAACACTGCGAGGCACCAAACACATAAAATATGTATGCAGAAAAAAATGAACTTGCTTCTTCACCCCAGCACGGCCAGAAACAGATAACAGCCTGAGAAGAGAGAAAAGGAGGATTGCTGTGCCTTAGGATTTGCTGATTTGTCTTTCCGTTTGCTCCTTTTGGGTAGTCATTTTAAGGTTCTCCCTGAATCCTTGAGGGCAGGAGAGAAGTAGGAAAAAGAAAGCGTGGAAGCAAAGGCCACGTGGGGCATAAAGCTTCTGACAGGGAAAGAAAGGATGCTCTCTGGGCTGCCAGGGAGAACGAATTGCTCACAGGGAGAACTGGTTTCTGTTGGAACAAATGGCGCAGCTGAGTTCCCATCACAGAAATCAGCCCCCTCAATGTTCTGGTGTGTGAGTCTTTGGGAACAGGAGTACTGTTTGGGAGTCATTATCATTTGTAGCTATTCTATTGTACAAACCAAAAGGAAATGAATCCTTCCTGAACATTCTAACGAATGAAGCGACACCTCACTGACTTCCACAGTTGGGAAGGCAGCATTGCTTTTGGAGTATTTATGAATAATAACATCTGAAAAATAATTTGACAGGAAATAGAAAATAACAAGGTTTATCTGATAATGAATAAAATTCTGGGACATTCTGGAAACTGTCACATACACACACAAGCATTCCCCATGAAGTGGTCCATAATTTTAAGGCTAATTTTCTCTTTGAACTTGCTCTTTGACACCTTTTGCACTGTAACAGAAGGATTTTGCTTTTGTTGCATTAGACAGGATCACTTTTTCTTTCCTTGAGGCTGAAGAAAGCTGAACGCACATAAGCCATCTTCCCAAACGCCACACCAACAGGATTTACGCTACCCATTATAGTGGAGATCAATACAGTGATATTCACTTTATAGCTGAAAGAAGTTCAGAGATGGGAAGTAATTTATCCAAGGTTATAGTCAGCCCAGGTTGAGGACAGGCTTAAAAATTAGATCCCGTCTGTAGCTTATTGATATAAAACATAAACATAAAAATGATAAGTTCCAAGTAAGAGCTAGATTTTTTTAAACTTTGAGTCTTGCTTTCCTTACTTAGCTATTTTTTTTCCCTTAAGCATTGACATGTCCTGGACATAGAGTCAGGGTTATGTTCATGAAAAAATAAGCAACTTTGGTGAAAATGGATTTCAGTTAAGTCTTAATCAAAAGCCCACTTGTGATCTAAGCTCTTCTCTCAAACAGAAGCAGAGTGGGCAGAGAATACGTATAACATGGGGCATTTTAGGGACACTGGAATTGTTTTGCATGACATTGCAATGATGGATACTGGCTATTATACATTCTGTCAAAACCTATAAAATGGCATGGTACAAAGTATATAAACCATAATGTAAACTATAGACCATGGTTGTGGCAATGTTTCAATATGTGTTCATGAATTGTAACAAGTGTACCACACTAATGAAAGATGTTGTTCATGGGTGACAGTGTGGGAGGGGGAGGGGAAGGGGTTTATGGGAATCCCCTATATTTTCGATGTAACATTTATGTACTCTAAAGCTTCTTTAATAAAAACAAACAAACATACAAAAAACACAGCCCACTTGTGAGAGTTTGGCCTCCAGTTCAAGATTGGGCAGAGCCCCTTTGGATACACTTCAAAATTAAACAAGATGGGAAGAATCTGCCAGTGATTGTCTTTAATAAGGGGGTGGGGTGTGTGTGCAGATTGCTGGCTGGGAAGGAAGGGACCATATGGAGCTTCTGGGGTGAAGGTAAGATCCAATTTCCTAGGGATCTTGGTTGCACAAGGGGTATGCATTTGGCCAAACTCACTGAAAGGTATGTTTAAGATTTGTATATTTCATTATAGGATAATTTTACCTAAAATAAAACCCTGTAAAATGAAACAAACTTACTAAGAAAGTATTTGGGGGTGGTGAAAGGGTTAAGAATTAGATGTACTCAAGTTGCATTTTGATCAGCTTCTGTCATCATCTTCTCCAACCACAAAACATAAACATCTTTGACCACCACTGTCAAGGGGAATGGCTGGAAGTTCTCAGGAGCCAAGACCTATATCTGAAGTGGAGGAGGTATTCTCTGGGGGCTATTGTCTTTCTGCGGCTCTGCCAGGAAACCAGATCTTTGCCACTGAAGCAAACAGGCTTCCTTTAGCAGTCAATTCTTAGGTAAAAATAGTAGTGGGCTTTGTGAGCGTGTGGGCAGAGTGGGATAGCTAAAGACTTGCAAATGCTCAGTGATGGGTTCCCTAGAGAGTCCCACGCAGAGTGGTGGGAACTCAGCACCTAGGGCTCTCTGATGTTGCTCCCGCCAAGTATATGTAGAAATGGTTACAGAAACCAGCAGGGAGGAGGAGATGCCCTGCTTTGGCGTAAGGTTGGGCAGGCCACTGTGGTTGGGGAAACAATTCTAAAAGCACCTGGGTAAAGAACAAATATCATTCAAATTTAATTGTTTGGTGGTTCTTCATTATTCTTCTGTTCCTACTTTATCACTCTATTTCTCCAATTTACTAACATGGTTTGCTTCTCTTACTTTATCATCATGAATTATTTCAAGCCTAGGGAACAGGGAATAACATGGCAAAGAGCAGCAAATCAATGATCCAGTCTTGTCTTTTTTTTTCAAGATTGAAAATATGTTTTAATTAGTAATAAATTATTAGTAACTAAATAGTTCAGATTAATTTGAGTTGGCCCTCTAGTCACATATACTCTTTTGACAGTTTTTCCTAACCCTTATATTATACATATTTGGAAATTGGCACTTGGTCGTGATAATTGGTAATTGGATGCCACTCCTATTTTCCTAAACAGGTGCATACAACTATTTATGTGACTCTAAGTTTTTTAAATTTATACTTTAAATAGCCAGATTATTGACAATAGGATTATCATTAAAATAATCAGGGTGCACTGTATTATTAATCTGCTTTCTCATCCTTACAGTTGGTGGTTAATAGTAGTTATATATAGCACTATCGGAAACATCCAAACTTTAAAACAGACATCTTTATTTATCATGTAAGTGAGCAGCTCTTGAACATTTTGGTCTCAAGAACTATTTATAGTCTTAATAATGGTTGAGAAGACTCCAAAGAACTTGTTTACATAGATTATATCAATTGGTGTTTACTGTATTAGAACTCAAAACTGAGAAAAAATTTTAAATGTTTATTTAATTCATTTAAAAAACAATAAAACCAATAGATGTTAACATAAATAACATGTGTTTATGAAAGTAACTATTTTCCAAAAATAATTTTGTTGAGAAGAGTAGTATTGTTTTACATTTTTGAAAATCTCTCTTTAAGGTCTGCCTTAATAGAAAACAGTTGGATTGTCACATCTGTTCCTGTATTAAACTGATTGTGAAGCATTGTTGGGGTGAAGTGTAGGAAGCAAACCTGGCTTCACAGAGAGGTAGTTGGGAATGGGAGGAGTATGGATAAGCCTTTTCAGATAGTTGTGGTTACTATTTTTTAATACTAAGCCAGGTCATGAGAAATGATAGTTTCTTTAAGAAAAGGTGCATTGTGAACTCTGAAACCAAACCAAAGGATTTTTTAATCTGTTACATTAAAACCCATTGACTAATCTTGCATTTTGAATGGATCTCTCGCCCACACGTGGTTTTGTCACATTATACATTGGTCGTTAAGAAAATATTGGCTCAGTGAGATATGCAGATGCTCCTTATTGCAATTTAGACAGTCACACTCCTTAATATCACCATTGAGGCTGTGAGAGAGGGCTTTACGTGTTGTGAAGCTATCAAGGCCATGGTGGCAGAGTCAAGTTTTCTAAAATTGTAATTGTCACTTGAAAACTCAAATTTTATTATTGGCAAGAAACATTAATTGTCAATTGTCTTCCCTAAAGTAACAGGCTCACTTTATTCATTTTCAAGAACAAGTGTGCCAAATCCCTAAGTCTGAATAATCATTGGATATCAGTTGTCCTTTCAAGGTAAAATGGTGTTACATGAAAAAAAGGCTAGTTCAGCTGGCAACTGAAATAATGTTACCTCAAACAGTCTTTTGAGTGCATTAAACATACTTATCATTTTACCATGTAGAATTTTAAAAGATGTGTACTAAACAATTGAGGTTTAATAAAAGCAATCATTTTTAACTAGAATTTGTTTTTTCTGCAAGTGCAGAGTGATGAACAAAACAACCATTAGAACAATCTGGTGACACTGCCTTTATTCATGCTTAGGGCCAGCAGTTTTACCCTTCACTGCTTTGCAACCCTAGTGCAAATAGCAACACACACAGTGAAAAAGACAAGTGCCACCTTAGAATTATTATGAGAATCTTTTTTCTATAAATAAAGTTTTATTGAAACACAGCCATGCTCATTTGTTTACATATTGTCCATGTCTGCTTTTGCACTACAACAGAAGTTGTAGTTAAGTAAACCATATGGCCCACTAAGCCAAAATTATTTAGTGTCTGGCCTTTTATAGAAAAAAATTGCCACCTCTCATCTATATGATCACATCAGTGTTCAAGTACAGAACAAAGACATCCGAATAACCTATAAAGTTCCTGCAAAGAGAAAGACACACAGTATAAGGCATACAACCAGTAGTTAAATATTATCAGGAAAAAATCCGCTATGAGAATAGTGTTGACTTCACAGAACCCTTAACAGGGTCTCAGAGATTCCCCGGGGTCTGGGGACCACTCTTCAAGAGCCACTGATGTAAGACTCTCCATAATATTTTTTCTTCTTCAGGTAAGTTTAGACTCAAAATCTTATGTGCTTAGTGTTACAGATGTATTTAGCATTCTTTCATTCAGGAATTATATGTGCACATACACTGTAAAGTGCTGACAATACAAGGCTAAACAAAACCACATCCTTGCCCTCATGGAATTTCTAGTCTACTGGGTGAGGCACACTCTAACCCCATAACAAGGTAAGTGTAAATGTATAACTGATAGGTTCTATGAGAATCTTGGTAGGAGCAGTTCACGTAATCTGTAGATGGGAGGGTAAGAAACAATGTTTCTGAGGGCACAGTGTTTGTCTTAAGACCACAGGGATCTGTCAGGCTTAAATAGTTGATGGGATGTGGTAAATAGTGTTCAAGGCAGAGGGACTAGCATATGCAAAGGTCCTGAGGCAGGCAGGAGCTTGGCATATTTAAGAAATGGGCAACAGCTCTGAGAGGAAGGGAGGATAGTGGAGGATAATTCCAGAGAGAAAAGAATGGACCAGAACACACAATAGTCTCTGGCAACATTTTGGCCTTTATGCAGAGAACAAAGTGAGGCCATCAAGGTGTTTCTAAAAGGGGTGGGTTAGTCAGATTGGCAGTATTAAAAGATTGCCTGGGTAGCAGTGTTGAGACTCAATAGATTGATTGATTGCAGGTGGTAGTGGGACGATGAACGCAGAGTAACCACTTAGGAGGCTGTTGGAGTAATTTGAGATAGAGGAAGAATTGTATTAAGGAGCTACCATGGGCATCAGGTGGCATGGATTCGGTGGAGGGGTGAGCCTTGGTAAGGAAGAAAAGGGCTTAAGAGATGACACAGTTGTTTCTAGTTTGCCATGCTGGATGGATGGTGGTGGCCTGGTGTAGCCATATCTCATTTAACTGACACTGTCTGGGAACAAAAGCTGGAAAAGAAAAGAAGAAAATAAAAGAGAGAAAAAATAGCAGCAGCTACAGCTAAGGACTGAGGGCAGGATCAAGTTACCAGGAGAGGGATTCGAATTTATTAAATTAATTATATCAGTCCCTGCCTAACAAAAATATTTCCAGGGATTATTTAGAGGTCCCTAAAAGTATTTAGTTACACTTCCCTTTATGTATAGATCTTTAGCAGCAAAAGAGTTTGCTATGGTGTTCGTTAGTCCTTACAGAAGACTAAAAATGAGAGAACTTCCAAGAATTCCAAAAGTAAGTTGATGGTCCAACACCCCAGGGCAGGTTGCCTTGGCTAAGCACCCACTGTGTGCCAAGCTCTTAGAAGTGTCCACAAATAGGATCTAATTTAATATTTATGATAGTACAGTGTGGTAGATATTGTCACTGTCCCCATTTTACAGATGAGGAAATGGAATCTCAGAAATGTTGAAGCTTGCTGAGGATCACACAACTCACAAGGGTCAAATCCAGGATTCCAACACTATTCTTTCTTAAAGCAGCTGAGTGATATTTCTAATGCATATATTTATAGGTTTCAGGAGGTTATGGACCCCTTTGAGATTTTACTGAAAAATTATCAACTTTCTCCCTAGGGAAGTTCACATACACAAAATTTTATGTCCCATTTCTAGGAGTCTTCAGATCCCTTGAAACCCATCAAGAGATTGCCCAAGGCCACCAGAAACCCAAAGTTAACAAGGCCTATTCTAGGGACTTTTTAAAGCTATCACTGGTAGTGTTTTTAAATCCGACCAATAGAGATTTTATCAATAATCATAGAAAAACAACAGCAATCCTGGATTTCCAAATTAAAAACTGGTTACTCTCTGCAGTATTACCATATGACCTAGCAATTCCATTCTTAGGTATATACCCAAGAGAAGTGAAGAAGGTGTTCAAACAAAAACTTGTTCATGAATGTTCATGGCAGCATTATTCATGGTAGCTAAAGAGTAGATACAACTCAAATGTCCATTAACAGGTAATGGATAAACAAAATGCAGTCTGGCCACACAATGGACTATTACTCAAACATAAAAGGAATGAAGTATAGAAACGTGCTACAACAGGGATGAACCTTGGATGCAGCATACTAAGTGAAAGAAGCCACTCAGAAAAGGCCACATTTATATGATTCCATTGAAATGAAATATCCCGAAAAGGCAAATTGATACAGACAGAAAACAGATCAGTGGTTGCCAGGGGCTGGGGGAGGGCACAATGGGAAGCGACTGCTAATGCACGTGGGGTTTCTTTTTTTGGGTGAACAAAATGTTCTGGAATTAGATAGTGGAGGCAGTCGCACAACATTGTGAATATGTTCAAAGCCACTGAGTCGCATACTTTCAAATGGTCAAAATGGTGAATTTTATGTTGTGTATTCCCATTTAAATTTTAAAAAGCACACAGAAAGAACCAATGGCTGCCCAGCTGAGCCTTCTTTGTTCTATGTACCTTCCCCTGCCTGGTCTATTTCGATGGGGTGGCATCATTTAGTCTGCTCCCAGGCGTGATTTCTCTAGTGGGTTGGTTTGTACCTACAGGCTGAATCCTGGCAACCTTCTCCGGATGTACCCATCGTCACCTCGGGGCTGGCAAAGTGTGTGGCCATCTCTATGCAAAGAGATCCCACGTGCTTGCCCTCCCACCTGCATTTTGTTTGCATTAAAAAACATTCATAGATGGGCTTTGCAAGACTTGAAACCTGAAGCACCATTCTTTCCTTTTGGCCTCTTCCCTAGCTGCTTTGGGTGGCCTCTGCCTTGGCTTCTACAGCAGTGATTCTCCAGTGAGGAGGGGGTGGCTGTCCCTGCCTCCCCAGGAGACATCTGTTGATGTCTGGAGACAGTTTGGTTGTCACAGTTTGGGAGTGGGGGCGAGGGGGTGGGGGAGGTAGTGCTACAAGCAGCTAGTAAGTGGAGGCCAGGGATGTTTCTAAACTTCCTACAATGCACAGGACACCCCCACAGCAAAGAATAGTCCAGTCCAGATACCAACAGGCCTGAGGTTGAGAAACACCCTCAGGATTACAGGATCATCGCTGTCTTATGATGCGATTGAAAATGCCAATAACTACTTATTGTGGCATTCTCGGCGAGATAGCTCCCATTCACTGGATCTCTGCCACGAGTGCCTCCAAATGCCGAGCCGGCCCCAAGGCGGGTCTCTGAGACTCTCCAGGGAAACCAAGGACCTCAGCCTTGTAGCTTATTGATCCCACAGGCCCTGGCGCGTGTACAGATCTTGGAGCTCTAAAATGCAAGCTGACCCCTCAGTGTCCAGCACCGTGGCCCACGCCTGCTGGTCTGCCTGGCAGAGACCTGCAGGGAAAGAATTAAAATGGAAGTCACAACATAAGAAGAACACTATAAAGGAAGGAACTGATTCCTGTCATTTTTTCTGGATGTGGACTAATAATTTTATCATCAGTGGCTTCTCTCATCACCAGGTTTATTCATTGATTTTTATTAACATAATTATATATGGTTTGCCCTTTTATCTCGCATTTATCTTGCGTCTGAGCAAGGGCAACGTTGGCTGCAGGGATGGGTTTTATTTTCTGTAATAATATTCCTAGCTGGTAAAACAAATGTATTTAAAAATAGGCATGAACTGGTACGGATATTGGATCCTCCATTTTAAAAACCTTGTTACAGTCTTTCCTGAAGAGAGCTAACACATGCAACAGATTCTTTCAAATATTCTTATTATCCTGCACAGAGACTCAATGTGCAAAACTCCCATAACTGTACTTATACTTAGAAAATACCTCAGGGAAAACCTTGAGTAATTATCTGAGCAGGCTACTTGCTAGAAGTTTCACTCCCTAAAAATTAGGCTCTGCCTCTCCCTAGGAAAAATGTCACTGTTAGGAGATGTCACGATGAACACATTGAACACACTGACAACAATCTGGTGGTCGCATAGGGAAAGGTTTCATTATAGTTCCTCTGTAATGAGTTTCCCAAATGCATCTGAAGCTGTCCCAAAAGCACTAAGCTTTCCGTGGTGGCCATCCAGAGTAGATGGAAGAAAATATGTTCAAGGAGAGGTGGCACTTGCTGATCTGGAGTCACTTACGCTGAAGATTCCATGAAGTAAGACTGTCATCTTTCTTCATCCAGGGGGTCAAGCCAACCCTTTCTGACAACAGTGCACACTTCTGAGAGGCATGGACTTCATATGCTGGTGATGGGAAGACTACGGCTATAATAGCAAGCCAGGTAGTTGGAAGAAATGAAAAGTGACAGTGAGTGTGAATTTCTCAACATGGACACCTACGCTGCCCCAAAATGGGTGCATGGAAACCTCTGCTTCAAACCATTCTGAGCTAGGAAGAATGTGTGAGGCCCAACCACGTGGTTCTCTTGGGAAATGCTTGCCTCACAATCTTGACCCAAAATATGACATTCAGACAGAGAGGAAACGGAAGTTGACCTAGAATCACATCCTCTTAAAAGAAAACAGAACAGAAAAACTCCCTTATGCCTTTTATTGAAGGGATTCTTCACACCATAAAGATTCCCCAAATTTCCCTGTTGCCTTTGTTATTTTTAACTCAAAAGTTAACAGCTTACTTTACTGGGGCACATTTGTCAAAAATAAGAACCCAACATTGGGGCATTACTATGAACTCAACTCCAGCCTTGATTTTTATTTCCCCAGTTTCCCTACGACTGTCCTTCTTCTGTTTCACGATCCCTTCCAGGACACCTCACTGCACTGTGTGGTCCTGTCTCCTTTGTCTTCCCCTTGCCTCTCAAGAAGCCTCCTTTCTTCCTTGTGACTGAGGTATAAGCATCACAGTGGACTCTTGAGAAGTCTTCTGAAATGTAGGGGCCAGCTTTTAAATTGTGTCTATAACTCAAAAACAAACGAACAAAAAATCCAACAAAATCCTGGGGAAAAGTGAAATATTCAGCTGCACGGCTCTCCTGGCTGCCATTTTTATCTATGTAAATCCAGGCAGCATCCATTTAATGAATTTCTTTTCCATAATTTTATTGGCTAGTCTGGCATAACTCAACAGATAGCTAGCTGGAACTGCCTCATGGGTCAGAACACAAGGTCATCAGGTGAAACTAGACCTCTGGACTGGGAAAGGACTGAAGTTGGACCAGACCAAGCTGACATGTATGAGGGGAAGTTCAGATGGCTGGATGACCAAATCTAGAAAGTTGGGCAATAGGCCATGTGGGAGAACCCAAACATATGGCATCAGGAAGTGGAGCAAACAGCAGAGGCACAGGGGTGGGTTGGCAACGGTGGGCGGGCAGATGGACTGGCAGGTGAGCAAACGAAAGGGGTAGGTGGGATGCAGGAGCCAGTAGGTGATGATGGGGAGGTTGGGTAGGAAGAGCAGGAAGGGCATGAGCTGGGGTGCCCACTGCCTGCAAGTCGGAGGCAGGATCATGGCCCAGGGTCTCAGAGCTTAGGTTCTCAGCTGGTGTCCCCAGCAGGGTTTAGGCAGGCAGGGACTACTTTGAAGCAATATTTCTGGGCTTCAAGGTATAAGGTACCTGGGAAACAAAGGCAGAGAGCTGATTACAGGAAGCCCAACCATTAGAATCAGGGCAAGGTAAGAGCAAGGCCAGAACTCAGATCAACTTGACATTGAATTAACTGCTCTACTGAACCAGCGATTTTAAATTCCCCAAGACTAGGAAAAGACAGTCTCTGACTCTAACTCAGGGTTTCTCCACCATGGCACTATTGACATTTTGGGTCAAGTAATTCCTAGTTGGGGGAGCTGTCCTATGCACTACAGGCTGTGCAGCAGCATCCCTGGTTTCCACCCACTAGATGCCAGTAGCACCCTGCCCCAGGTGTGACAACCCAAAATGTCCCCAGACATTACTAAATGTCCCCTAGAGAAACAAGGTCATCCCTGATTGACTGAATAAGTGACCTCAGTTTTAGAAGAAAAAAGTTTGGGGGAAGGAAACGAGGCCGGTTATTACATCCCAGAAAGGAAGTCACGGGGAAGTGAGGTAATGGTTCCTTTGTAAAGGGCCACTGGACATGGGCAGGTGTCTGAGAAAAATTTAGACATCCGGAGAGGCTTTAGATAGAGGGCACCTTGCTCCATATAAACACATATGCAGAAGAAATGGGTTCGTATTAGCTGATTTATCAGGTCAAATTTAATTTATGCTTTAAAAAGTGTTTAGTGCATAAAGCCAAAAATAAAAAATAAAAATTCTCTTTGTGTTCTTACACCTGCCTAGCTTTAAGATGTCTTTGCTTAATGTGGGACGTAATGATATTTTCTTGAATAATGCCTCTTCACTTTGAGTCTTTTTCAATGGAGTCTTATAAAGGCACTAAGCAAGCCTTTTTTTTTTTTAACCCCAGAAAATAGTAGTCATTTTAAGCACTTTGGTGGAAATGTGATTTCATATATATAGTTCTATCCTATTTTCTCTGTGGCTTTGATGTTTGGGAATAAACTGGCTAAGAGCAATGGTGGCCGAACACTCTGCTGGATTGGATGCCATATTGCCTCATTACACTGTGGTGGCAGCTTCTAAGGAGTGCTCAATGATCCCACTTCCTTGTATTCGTGCCCTGGTGGAATCCCCTCCCTTTGAGTGTAGGCTGGACCTAATAACTTGTTTTTGGCAAATAGACTATCACTTCCGAGATTAAGCTCGGTCTTAGTTTGCAAAGGCTGCCGTAAGAAAGCACCGCAAACTTAAACAACAGAAATTCACTTGTCTCATGGTTCTGGAGGCCAGAAGTCTGAAATTTTGTCATCAAATGGCCGTGCTTCCTTTGAAGTCTAGAGGGCAGAATCCATTCCATGCCTTTCTCCTGACTTCTGGTGGTGGCTTGCCAGCAATTCACGGCATTCTCTGCCTTCGTCATCACATGGCGTGCTCCCTTCTGTCTGCCTCATTGTGTCCAATTCTCCCCTTCTTATAAGGTACCATATTGGATTAAGGGCCCACCCAGCCCCAGTACGACCTCATTTTACCTCACCTAATTCCATCTTTAAGGGCTCTATTTCCAAATTAGGTCATATTCTGAGTACTGGGGGTTAGGGCTTCAACATATCTTTTAAAAAATTTATTTATTTTGAGGTACCAGGGCCAGGGATTGAACCCAGGGCCTCATATGTGGGAAGCCATGCTCAACTGAGTTGTGGTTGGTTTGTTTGTTTTTGGTCTGGTTTTTTTTTTTTCTATTTAGTTGCAGCATCATCTTTTTGGTGCATCACTTCACCACGTGGGGGCCTGTGCCTCTTCATGTCTTCATGCAGATCTGGGACACATTTTTCCTTTTTTTTTTTTCCTCTTTTTTACCAGGAGGTCCCTGAGATCGAAACTGGGTCCTCCATATGGTAAATGGGAGCTCAAATGCTTGAGCCACAGCTGCTTCCCTTGGTCTGTTTCGCGTGTTGCTTTTGTTTTTAGGAGGCACTGGGAACCAAACCCAGGACTTCCCATGTGGGAGGCAGGTGCTCAACTGCTTGAGCCACATCTGCTCTCTCAACATATCTTTTGGAGGGATATGATTCAATCCATAACAAGTTCTAAAGACTGTTAGTTACACCTGACTCACTCTCTAGCTCTTGTCATTTGCTCTCTCTGATGAAGCCAGCTTCCATGCTGTGAGCTACCCTAGGGAGAGGTCCATAAGGCAAGAGACTAGGGGTGACCTCCAGCCAAGAGCCAGCAAGGGGCTGAGACCCTCAGTCTGATGGTCTGTCAGAAACTGAATCCTGCCAACAACCACTTGCATGAGCTTGGAAGTGGATGCTCCCTCAGCTGAGCCTTGAGACGACCACATGCCACACCTTGTTAACAGCCTGTAATACACTAATGTCATTCTGTACGTAGATCAGTGGTATAATAGTGAGTCATCAAATGTGGCAACATATAGCAGTGAAGAAAAAACAGTTAAACTTGAACTCCAGCTCCTAATGGGTGGGAAGGGACCATGAGGTAGAGGTACGGCAACCATGACATCTGCAAGTTAATGCTGAAGTGAAATGAAAAAGAATCTGCTTGTGGCACAGAAACAGACAGTTCATCATTTCAAGCAAGAAAACAAAGGCTCCAAATGTTTATAAGAGGCCACCCACTGCAACAGGAGTGAGCAGAAACAAGCAGAAGACCAAAGAACGGTGGTAAGAATGTCAGGTGGAATCTCCATTGCACAGAGGGGGAAGGACCTAGGAAGAAAAAGATCCAGTGTTCTAGGGGTACCAAGGATTCATGGAATAAAATGGTGATTGTCATTTCAGATTCAAATGAAGCCATTTGCTACACCACAGAGAAAGTCATTCTCCTGTCTTCATTCCCCTCCCATCTCTACCTTCTGTCAGCTTTCCTTTCTATAACTGTAATTTCATAAAGATACCCTCATAGGCAGGGGAAACAGGTAATTTGCGAAATTTTTAAGCTTGATTTGCAGTCTGCAGAAGTAATATATGTTACATATGTTTTCTAATCATGTTTGCATTAGGGCCAAATGATATGTGTAGCCCATAGAACAGATATTCCAAGGAATATACAGAGGATATAGGCAAGGAAATCACAAACATTTACTAGACACCTGCCACACAAAGCGTGGTCCATTGACCAGCAGCTTCAGCATCACCTGGGCCCTTGTTAGAACTGTAGAATCCCAGGTCCTGCCCCAGACCTACTAATTCAGAATCTGCATTTTAATAGGAGCCCTGGGTGAATTGGTATGCACATTAAAGTTTGAGAAGCAATATATACTATACTATATAGAAAATCTTGACATCAAGCAATATTGAAGATGTACAGAAATATGTTATGCATAAAAGCATAGCAGTTTGCTACAATAATTACATTTCCCTTTGTATAACGCTATAACAGTTGAAGTGTTTTCACACACGCCACTTCAGTTCTACCAGGAAAGCTCTACTCTGTCATACTGCAGAAAATCCGAGCCCTTCACGCAGGGAGGGACGGGCCTTCCCTAATCATGACACTTGGCCCAAAGGTGAGGGGTCCCCCTCTAGGGTTCAAATTCCAGCAGGGCAAGAATGCAACAGGCAGCAGAGGGGAGCACGCTTTCTACTGTTCCCAGTACTCTACGTTTCCTCCATCCGGGGCTCTTGCAAGTTCATGTGCTATCTGCCTTTTCTGCGGGATGGTAACAACAAAAATAGCAGCAACCCATCACTGAGTGCCCGCCATGTAAAATAGGGACTATTCTCCTCATGCCAAGGATGATAAAACTAAGGCACAGAGAGGTGAAATCATTGATTCTCCTTTCAAGTGCAAAGAAGGGAGACGACATAGAGAACAGTCACAAAGAGAAAAAAAAAAACGACACTTCCCTCTGTGCATCACAGGGGCAAAGTTGGGCCAGAATTTGCATGGCTTATTTGGAAAATGAACTGGGTTAATGTGGTCATTTTCTTACCCCACCTAGTAGGGCCAAAACTGGACCTCCACCCTAGGCGTGGTTCCCTACAAAGGCCAAACCATCTGTCTGTGTCAGTGCCTCCCAAACTGGGCTGCACCTTGGAATGGCCAGGGCAGCTTTTAAATCCCATTGCCAGGACACACCCCAGATCAGTGAAATCAGGGTTTCTAGGGGATGACTCTGGGATTGAAATGCACTGCTTTATCTCCTACTGCCAACCTTGTCGCCCAACCTAAGGTCACATATATGAATTCCTCAAATCTGTACTCAACATAACCAGCCAGGCTGGAGGAGGGCAACTCTACGACTAATTCAAGTTGACTTCATAGTTTTAGAATTTAAGACAAAACAAAGGCACCAGCTTTTCTCAAACCTTCCCTGTTTTCAAGAGGCAAGGCAGGAGCTTGCATTTTTCTTTCTAGAAGGCTCTTTGGCCAGGACATGCTGTTCCTTTGCAGCTTTCAGAACCCCATGTGCGTGCTTCTATTTAAAAGTCCTCTGTCTACAAATGCTCAACTAGCAGACAATCCGGTTTCTCTTTCACTTTTAGTTGGTATGTGCTGGAAATAAATTTCATTGTTTGATCTGACAAGTGGAGAGAGGACCCTGCAGAAAGGCGGCTTGATAGAAGAGGGGTGAGGAAGAGGTTGATCTTCAGACAGGATGTACCAGTACATTCTGACTGGGTGGTAAAATACTGATGTACAGAACATCAGCGCCAGTTAGGAAATAAGCACTGCCCTGAACAACCCAGGCGGCCCCCCGCAATCTGTCACGCAACACCCAGCAGGGGGCTCCAGGAAGGGGCTCAATTCTAGGGCCGTTGTGTCCTGATTGCTCTCACCTTGTACTGCACGGTTGTAAAATCTCCCCAATAGCTTCTCTGGTTAAAGCTCAGGTTTCAGAATTAAATGACCTGGGTTTAATCTGGCTCCACCACTTACAGAACTCATCACGAGGTCTTAGTTTCTTCTCTTAAGCATGATGTTTACATGAACTGTAAAGTGTTTTGCACCATGACCGGTACATGCCACTGTTGTGTTTGAGCTTCTTGACCAGTTACTGGTCAGGACATCCTGACTCTCTCCTTCTTCCATCTGCTAACCCTCTTTTTTGCCCACTGGGCCTGTGGGTTGTCCAGAAAATTCAGCTATAGTTTAGTAGCCTAGAGGGCTGGCAGCAGGTTATGCTCCTTCTCTTGGGGGTGGCTGTTGTGGTGGTGGCTCTTAGGGGATGTCTAACTCAATCATATATCACATTGCAGAAATATTTGTAAAACCGGCTGCACATTTTGCATCTTCTAAAACAAAGATGGGGGGAGCCGATGTGGCTCTGTAGTTGAGTGCTAACTTCCCACATACAAGGACCCAGGTTCAATCTCCAGCCCTGGTATTAATACCTCAAAAAATAAAAATAAAAATAAATAAAAAAAGAAAACAAAGAAGGGATCAAATGTTGTTCCCTTTACTCTGCCTCAAAACACACACGTTGTTCCTCAAGCATGACCACTTTTTGCTGATGCATTCACCATCCACTTAGGCTTGCCAGATAAAATAGTATGGCCCAAATGATGAAAAATAAATTATTCATCGTTTATCTAAAATTCTAATTTAACTGGGTGGCCTCTAAATCTGGCTACTCTAGGGCTCTACCAGCCTCTTCCTACTTCTAATTTGCTTCCTTTAATGTACTGAGGGCTGAAATCCAGATATAAAGAGCTGCCAAGAGTAAGAAACTCAATTCTTTTCCATCTACTCTGGCTTCCCATTAGCTTTAAGACTATCTCTATTCTAACCAAACCAATTTCTCCAATTCCTCTCTCCTGAGCTCTCTTAGATCTAGTTTGCTTCTCAACATCTCTGCTGGACTATCTATCAGCATCCCAAACCTAATATACTAAAAATTCCTTCTCCAACATTCTACATCTCAGTACATGGCACTGAAGGCCAACAACCTAAGAGTCATCTTGGGTGCTAGTCTTTCCCACACGCACCCCTTTCCAGTCTATCAACTGGGCCCGCAAGTTTTCTCTCTCTCCAAACATTTCTCCAATCCACCCATTACTCTCCATTCGCCATGCTAAAATACTGGTCTACACCATCATGCCCTCTTGCTGCTGGGACTAGTGCTATGGAACTAACTGGTCTTCTAGAATCCCTTCTTGTCTCCTTTCCCCCCATGTCCCTCACAGCAGTTGGAGGGATCTTCTCAAAGCAGTAATCAGATCATATCACAAGCCCCCCCATCCATTGGTTTACACCCTCAAAATCCTTCAGCAGCTTCCTATGGCAATTATTGGATGGAAGCTAAATTTACAACAGAGGTTCCCAACCAGGGGTGATTTTGAGCCACCCCCCACCCAAAGGACATTTGGCAATGTCCCCAGGTATGTTTGGTTGTCACAACTGGGGGGAGCTACTGCCATCTAGTGGGTGGAGGCCAGAGGTGCAGCTAAACATCTTAAAATGCGCAGGACAGTCTTCCATGACCCAGTCCCAAATGTCAAGAGCGCCAAGGCTGATAAACCGTGGCCCAAAGTAAGTAGTGTCACAGTGTTTTAGATGAAAGAATCAGGGACAATGCTCTCAACTCTAGCTGGAAAGTTCTTTTGCTGACGAGCTGCCTTTCTGCATTATTGAACGCCCTCACTCAATCATTCCCTGCGACTGCTGCAGGGAGGGACCTGCTAGTGCCTCCAGAGTGAGGCAACAAAGAGAAGCTGAGCTGTGCTGGAGAGGCTTGTACATTCCTACCAGGGAATAGCAGGCATGAATAGGGTGCTTAGAGTTTATATAACCTCAAGCAAATCATACCCCTTCTAAATAATAAAACAAATCACAAAGCAGTGTGCACCAAAGGGTTGTATTTCCAAAGGTCCCAGGGCACAGCCAGTGAAAGCCTTGAACCATACAGTACATTACTGGCTGCCCGGGGAATTTGCAGAGAACAAAGGTCTCTGATTTCCCCCCAAGCTGTTAGACATACTGAAACAAGGGTAAGAAAGTTCCCTTTGTGTCTATTGACAATTAAAGGCGGATGTAGGCAATGTATTTTGATCTCTTGCAAAAATGATGAATTTTTTTTTCTTCTGTTGAAGCTCTTTTCCAGTGACATTTCAACAAATTACCAAGGGCAACTTCAGAATGGGTGTTTTTCCACCTAACAAAATGCAAAACAATTATTGTTCTTTTCTCCTTTGTTAGGCTAAACAGACTTGACCTAAGGCTGGCCTTTCTGAATAGTCCCTTGTAATTTGAAAACCACTGCCAAGTAGATGCTAATTATCTCCCTCTACCAACTTTCCTGTTAACCATTTTTAACTTGGATTTCCCCTGATGAGTAGGGGTCCGTGGGTGGTTCACCAGAGAAGAGGTCTGTAACCCCCTCTCCCTTGATAGGGCAAAGCCCAAACCTATCTTCGTCTGCCAGGCTTAAGGAGCCCCACAGTGATAAGAGCCTGAGGAAAATGGCAGAAGAAAATGGGGCCTGGGTTTCGGCAGAAGATTCTACCGGAGACAGAACGGGATGCTTAATAGGAGTCAGATACTTTGGAGGTGTAGAAACAGGCTGTTCAGGACAGCACCACCTCTTCACGCCCATCGTTCTCAACTCGGGCTGGATCTTCTAATCACCTGGGGAGCTTTAAAAAAGCACTGAGGCTTAGGCTTCACCCGCCCCCATCCCCACTCTGACATTCTAGGTTATGTGGCCTGGGGAAGGACCGGGGCGTCGGGATTTTTGAAAAGTTTCCCAAGTGACTCTAACGGGCGTTGAGGGTTGAGACCACTCACTGCCTTAGACCAGGGTTTCTCCACTTCAGCACTGCTGGCATTTGGGGTGGCGGCTGTCCTGTGCATTGCAGGATGTTCAGCAGCATCCCTGGCCGCCATGCACGGGATCTGCAAAACCAGAATGTCTCCAGATATTGCCAAGTATTCCCTGGGAGGGGGCGGGGTTAAATCGCCCCCAGTTGAGAACCTCTATTTGGAGCACCATGTGCTGAAAGTGGTTCCCTGGTGATAGCCACGCAGACAGCGTCCTGGGGTTTGGAGGTCCCGCTTCCTAAAATAAAAATCTATGGAATGAGTTCCTGCTCCGTGGGTACAGAGTTCCTGTTTGGGGCGGTGAAAAGGTTTTGGTGATGGATGGTGGTGGTGGTAGCACAACACTGTGAGTGTGGTTAACACCACTGAACTGTATATTTGAAAGTGGATAAAATGGGAAATTTTAGGTTGAATGTAAGTACCAGAATAAAATTAAAACAGCAACAACAACATAGAACTGTACAACACAAAGAGTGAGCCCTAATGTAACCTATGGACTACAGTTAACAGTGTAATTAAAATAATATTGCTTCAATTGTCACAAAAGTACCACACTAATGCAAAATGCTAATAAGAGGGAATACTGTGTGTGTGAAGGGGGGTGGCTTATGGGGACTCTCGACTTTAAGCATGATTTTTCTGTCAACCTGTAACTAAAAGCAGCTAACTCCTGTGCAAAATATAAAATAAAATCGACAGTCAGGGAAACTTGAGGGGGGAAAATAACCTTCTAAGGAATGAAAGAGCTGCTCACTGTCCCATCCTCCTTCAGTGCAGAGGCAGGATTAGTGGCGTGTTCCATTAGTACGGGATTACAGGCATACAGACCCTATATGCTTTATAGTCTATATTTGAATACACTAATCCATGGTGGAAATGATTTCTATGATGCTAAAGATCTCTCTGGAAAGACAGAGGAAACAAATGATTTCTTTTCTAGCTAGTCAGTATTTCCCATAGGCAGCCTCTTCCCCTCCATTCTCCACGCTCCAGGAACAATGTTCTAGCCCTGAGCTATCCAATATGGTAGTCACTAGCCACAAGTGCCTATTTAGATTTAATTTAAAATTAATTAAAATCAATAAAATTTAAAATTCAGTTCCTCAGTCACATTAGCCTCATTTCAATTGTCCGATGGCTGGTGGCTAGAGAAGTTTGTGCAGATGTAGACCATTTTCATCATGGCAAAACACTCTTTTGGAGAATACCGTTTAAACATAGAGCTTACGGTGGCATTCCCCTGCTTAAAAACCTCCATTAGCTTCCCATTGCCTCTAGGGTCAAGTTCAGTCTCCTTAGGGTGGCATTTAGGGTATTTCACAATCTAACACCAGCTGTCCCTTCCAGTCTCTTGCTCCTCAGTCTCCTTCAAACCCTTTTCTGAGAGACTCCTTAGCTCTGACCAATTACTTCCCTATCTCCAAGCCTTTGCCTGTGTTGTTTTCTTTGCCCTTTCTCTAACTTTGCCATTCTTCAGATTCAGTTCAAATGTCCCTCCAACTTCCCTTTCCATCCCAACCCTCTGGATCCCAAAAAACTGCTCCATTCACTACTGCCCCACAGACATAAATACCTGACCATCACACACTTGTCACATTTTATCATGAATAGTCATCTTCATATCAGTCTCCCATGCCTAACTCAGAGCTCCTCAAGGTCAAAGAGGGGCTGAGGTCCTCTTCACATCACCAAAAGCTAGAAAATGTAGGCACTCACGTGTTGAATGAAATAGCCTACTCGCTAATGAATGAAATGGCATGATTGGGCACATTTAACACTAGAGAATTCTAAGAACCCATACCTCCATGAAATTGATGGCATCTCTTTAGGGTACAAACATCTGCCTTCCATTTTCTGAGCAGAATATGCACAACTGGTAGCTAGAGGGCTCTTTACTGAGACAGAAGATAAATTCATTTAAGGGTTATATCATCTGATGAGTTGATTGTCACAAAGAGTGAAAAAGGCAATAAAAAGGAAGTTTACAGCTCTCTTACATAGACTTCATTTCTTATATCAGTTAAACAGAAATATCCCAAGAGGAGGAACACATGAATGAAGAAAAATGTAGAAAGGACCTGCTTAGCTTTATGGCTATACAGTGTTTCTTCCCTGGTATATTCTTGAATCTCTCTAAAGGGTCACTTTTAATTTTTCTGTGTTTTTAAAAAATTATTATTAAAGTTAATAGATCACAAGGAATGTTACATTAAAAAACACAAAAAACATATGAGGTTCCCATATAACCCACTCCCCACCCGCCCCCATCACCAATCCCAGAGTTGTATCTTAACATTTGTCTCTTCTTTCCCTCAGTCCCTAAGACAGTGTCAGGCAGGTAGTTGGTGCTCTGTCAATATTTGTTGAATGACTAAGATAAAAACAAACAAAAGATGGGGGAACAGCACAAAACACCATAGAAACAAGACTTTGAGTGAAATTACTTTTTAAGAGTGTATTAGTTTTCTATGGCTGCCTAAACAGATTGTACCAAATTTAGTAGCTTAAATCAAGACAAATTTATTCTCTTACATTTCTGGAAGTCAGAAGTCCAACACAGCTGTCACTGGGCTATAATCAAGGTGCAGACAGGGGTGCATTCCTTTCTGAAGGCTCTAGGGGAGAATCTGTGTCCTTGCCTTTTCCAGCTTCTAGAGGCTGCCCGGCCCCTTTCTCTGTCTTCAAAGCCAGCGATGGTGGGCTGAGTCCTCCTTGTGCTGCTATCTATCTGACTCTGTCTCTCTGACCCTTCTGTGGTCACATCTCCCTCTGACCTCAGCCAGGAAATGTTCTTTGCTTTAAAGGACCTATGTGATTATTAGATTGGGCCCACCCAGATAATCCAGGATTATCTCCCCATGTCAAGGTCCATACTCTTTTTTTGAAAGATTTATTTATTTATTTATTTCTCTCCCCTTCCCCCCCTCCATGTTGTCTGCTTTCTGTGTCCATTCGCTGTGTGTGTTCTTCTGTGTCCTCTTGGATTCTTGTCAGCAGCACCTGGAATCTGTGTCTCTTTTTGTTGTGTCATCTTGCTGCGTCAGCTCTCTACATGTGTAGCAGCACACCTGGGCAGGCTGCGCTATTTTTGTGTGGGGCAGCTCTCTTTATGGGGTGCACTCCTTGCGCATGGGGCTCCTCTACGTGGGGGACACCCCTGCGTGGCAGGGCATTCCTTGAGCACATCAGCACTGCGCATGGGCCAGCTCCACATGGGTCAGGAGGCCCTGGGTTTGAACTCTGGACCTCCCATGTGGTAGGCGGACACTCTATCAGTTGAGTCAAATCCACTTCCCAAGGTCCATACTCTTAATCACATGTGCAAAATGACACATCCACAGGTTCCAGGGATAAGGATGCAGCCATCTTTGGGGCCATTATTCTGCCAGCCACAAAGAGTCGCATAGAATGACTAGAACTACAAAGGGAAAAAAAAACTGCTATGGGTTTCTGGTCTCTTCTGCCAACCACAAAGAGTCACATAGAATGACTAGAACAACAAAGGGAAAAAAAACTGCTATGGGTTTCTGGTCTCCTCAAAAGCAGCAAGAAGAATAAATACTAAAGCTTTAGACTGGAATAGTTTCCTAGATCTATTTTCAGAAAGCACTTTTCCTGAATGAGCATACAAATAATTTATGGTATCTGACAATAGTTTGGAAATGCAGAAAAGTTTGAAGAAAAAAAAATCACCCTAAATCCCACCAAGTAGTCCAACCACAATTACTATTATTTATGTGTATATTCTCCTGGTATTATATATATATAAATATATGTAAAATTTATATATCCATTAAATATTGAATTATTTCATTTATTCTACTTAGCATCCCATTTTCCCACCAAATATTATCCTAAACATTTTCTGATATCATTAAATATTATTCAAAAAAAGATCATACCTCCTAACTGTACAATGTTCTACCATATTGCTGCCTCTTCCTATGTTTGTTCATTACTCTATTGTTGTATTTAAGGATTATTTTTGGGAACATGCTTGTGTATAAATCTATATGTACATCTCAGATTATTTCCTTAAGGGAATTTAGCAAATGGGGATTACTGTATCAAAGACTACAGATAAATTTTCAGATTGCTGGTACCCATTGCCATAACTCCCCTGACAGAGATTGTTCCCATTTTACCCTCAAGAAGTAGCATACGAAAGTACCATCTACACTGAACTCTGGACAACACTTGCCAGCTTGATGGGTGAAAAATGACATAATTTTTCTATTAACTGGTAATCCTTTCTGGTAAGTTGGCAATTTTGTCATGTCTCTGGGAAAATGCAAAGTCTATTGTTGAACTGTAGAGCAGAATGATACAAAAATCATGGGGCACAGAGGACTAGAATTCAAGTGTGCTTCCACAAAGCTAGAATTGTGTTCTTTAGTGTAATGTGTTTTTAATGTCTGTATCAACCAGAACAAATGCTTCCATCCATCTATCTAACCCCTTTTGCTTTTCATCTTCATGTATCTATTTCTAAAGACCTTGCCACAGAGTACCAAGAAACCTCTTTTGTATTTGTATAAAAAGTCCATAACGGGAAGCGGACTTGGCCCAGTGGTTAGGGCGTCCGTCTATTACATGGGAGGTCCGCGGTTCAAACCCCTGGCCTCCTTCAACCGTGTGGAGCTGGCCCATGAGCAGTGCTGATGCGCGCAAGGAGTGCCGTGCCATTCAGGGGTGCCCCCACATAGGGGAGCCCCACACACAAGGAGTGCGCCCCGTAAGGAGAGCCGCCCAGCGCGAAAGAAAGTGCAGCCTGGTCAGGAATGGCGCCGCACACACGGAGAGCTGACGCAGCAAGATGAGGCAACAAAAGAAACATAGATTCCTGTGCCGCTGACAACAACAGAAGCGGACAAAGAACACGCAGCAAATAGACACAGAGAACAGACAACCGGGGCGGGCAGAGAAGGGGAGAGAAATAAATAAATAAATCTTTTTTTAAAAAGTCCATTTCTCATCTGGGGCTACTACAAGGGCCTCTTAATTGGTTTTCTCTTATTTTACATGAAATGTTTTTTATAAATATAAATAATACTGACTGAAATCTCTTTAATAACTTTCTGTTGCACTTAGATTTTTAAAATACATCCTTTTTTATTCCAATTTTTAAATAATTTTTTATTTTATTTATTTTTTAAATTTAAGAAAATTCCATTTTCTTATTAATTATATTTGATTATTTTGTTGGCTTCATTTTTTAAGAAGTAGTTTGGAATCACAGAAGGGTTACAACTGTGGCAGGGAGGATCATTGGTGTAGGTGTCAGTGAAGGGGGATGCATGGGAGGAGGTTTACCTGGGGCATACCTATAAGGCATATAAATGTGTTCAAGTGTTCATGGGGCATTGTCACAGTAAGTGGAGACTCACACAATAACCAAAAAAATATCGAATTCCCATCCTGGGGAGCTCAGCCACATTCTCTAATAGGACAGCAAGAATCCCCTGAATACAGTGGCAGTGACTAGTGAAGGACAACAGACCACTGACTGGCCCTTGATATTGATGACTGTCCTTATGAACCTTTATTTTTGAAATTGAAACTTAATCTAGTATTATAGGATGCCTAAGAGTTACCTCTGAGAGCCACCTTGTTGCTCAAACATGACCTTTCTCTAAGCTAAACTCAGCATTACCCTCCCCGCCATATCGGACTTGACTTCTGGGGATGAACCTCCCTGGCACCAAGGGATTACTACCAAGCACCAACTAGCAATGCAACTGGAAAAAGGCCTTGACCAAAAGGGGGAAGGAGGAGAGGATAAAGACAAATGAGTTTATATGGCTAAGAGACTTCAAGGTGAGTCAGGAGGTCATTCTAGAGGTTATGCTTATGCTCATCTCAGCAGGATCTCATTGACTGCCAAAGAAAATATTGCCTCAAATAGCGGGGCTCCTGGGGGTTCTGGAGACATCCAGACACTATAGGTAGAACAGACAGCTTAGGAGTTTGGTGCCCTGCCAATGGGCCCTACTTTGGAATTTATGCTCCCCTGTGTGAGAGAGCTGAACTCAGTTATGGTTTCCCTACACATGGCTCTTCTGCTCCTTCTATTTGAACCTAAAGTTAGTACTAGAGTTGATAGGTGTTATGTTCAAGAGAATTAAATCTTTGGGCTTTCCATGTGCCAGCTGGGCCCTGAATCTCAAAAGAGTTGCAACACCTACTCTCCATTTCACCAGACTCACCAAGGGCAACTAACAAGGAGAAGATGATGGACAATGACCATCCCAAGGAACAGAGAGAGTCTGCAACTGCAAGCAAGATAGTCCTATCCATCTGCCTCATGAGATCAAGCCCCCTCTCAATTAGAGGTGGAATGAGCATCACCATCTCAGAATCCTCAGGACTGGGGAATGAGAAATGGACTAGAGTAGATTTACTGGTATTCTACTACAGACTTATTGTTATTCTAGTAATGGAAGAACTTTTATCATTGATGTGGAAGTAGTGGCCTGGCCACTGGAGGTTCTGAGGGGAGGGAGAGGGAAAAACAGGTGTAATATGAGGGCATTTTTGGGACTTGGGAATTGTCCTGAATGACATTACAATGACAGATACAGGCCATTATATATCTTGTCATAATTTACAAAATTGTGTGGGAAAGAGTGTAAACTACAATGTAAACTATAATCCATGCTTAGTGACAATGCTCTAAAATGTGTTAATTAATTGTAATAACTGTACCACACTAATGAAGGATGTTGTTAATGTGGAAAAATGTGGGAGGGGTAGCGAGCAGGGCATATGGGAATCCCCTATATTTTTTATGGGACATTTATGTAATCTAAGTATCTTTAAAACAAATTAAAAAGTATATTTTAAAAATGCATCCTTCTTGGTTATTACTTTAAAAACAAAAAACAGAATATAACACGTGTTGACAAGGATGTGGAGAAATTGGAATGTAAAAATGGTACAGCCTTGTGGAAAACAGTTTTGTGTTTACTCAGAGATTTATATATAGAATTACCATTTGATCTAGTAATTCAAACTTAGGTATATTCCTCAAAGAACAGAAAGCAGGGACTCAAACAGATACCTCTATTCCAATATTCACAGCAACAGCATGATTCATAATAGCCAAAAGGTGAAAATAATACAAATGTTCAACAGATGAGTGAATTAACAAAATGTGATATATCTATACAATGGAACACTATTCAGCCATAAAAAGGAATGAAGTTCTGATACGTGCTGCAACATGGATGAACCTTGAAGACACCAAGTTGAGTGCAATAAGCCAGACACAAAAGGACAAATATTGTATGATCCCACTTACATGAACTATCTAGAATAAGCAAATTCATAGAGACAGGAAGTGGATTAGATTGCTTAAAGGGTAAGGAGTTTCTGTTTGGGGTGAGGAAAAATTTTAGTAATGGAAAGTGGTAATGGTAGTACAACATTATTATAATTAATGCCACAGAACTGTACACTTAAAAATTGTTAAAACAGCAAATTTTATGTTAAATATATATATATATTACCATAATCAAAAACAAAACCCATCCTTCTTAATTTAGTTCACAATTACATAGCCTTCATGCCAGCCTCTGAGATCTCATCTGTCCACTCGCCCATTTGTTCTTGATACACAGTTACTTTGGTCTTCGTCTGTCCCTAAAATGCACAAAACTTATTTCCAACTTTGGACCTTGACTCTAATTGTCCTCTCTGACAGGAAGGTCTCCCCTCCCCCCCTCCCCCCCCCCCTGACCATCCCATCTAAATGAGTCATGTTTTTACTGATTGATTTGCAGGTTTGTTCATGAGAGCAGGAACTGGATCTTTCTTACTGAAGATATTCCTGAGTCAACCACCTGGGAAAGAGAAAGTAGAGAATCCAGTGAAGGATTCCAAGAGCTTAGAATATAGTGGAGCCAGTAACAGAAGGAGCCTGGTCTCTGAAAGACTGTGTGGAGCATAGAACCCCACTCCATGCCACCCCCTGCTAACCTGCATTAGATTATGACATGAGCAAGTAAGAAATCCTTGCTGTTGTGTTTGCCACTGAAATCCTGGGGCTGTTTGTTACAGCAGTTAACCTCTCCTGCCTAATATATGTCCTCACTGCTTAGAATTCCATTTAACCTTCCGTGAGTCTTCAGTCTTACGCAGGTCATTTTCCAAGGTGGAGAGACTGTAGGTAGCAGTGGATCCTGGATACAGGGTTGGAAGCAAGACTGCAATAGCAGAAGCAAGCTGGAGATTTAGCTTGGGAATAGATCAAGTGATAACCTCACCTTAGAAGTGAAAACAAATACCAAGTCAGAAGCAAGCACCAAATCAGCAGTAGCAGACACAACATCCATAGACAGAAGAACCTCAAAACCACAGAAAACTTCTTATATAACCCCAGATGCAAGGGTCCAGTGGCTGGCTCTTCCAAGGCATGGTAGCCAATGTTGAAAAGCTGCCACTATGTTGGAACTCATCACTCTGGGTAGATTTTGTTCAACAGAGGTATAATATATGTGTGTTTGTGTGGGAAGGGGCAGGGAGTGGGGAATGATTAGCCTAAGGGATCACCCAGTCCTGAATAATTAGATATTAAAATAGCTTCAAAATCATCCTGAATAGGTGATTATTTTACCATGATTATCTTTTCAGTATTTAATCTACAAAGAAATTTAATTTTATGTAATAGTTTATGATGAGATTGTGCCAACTAGGGTTTTCAAATTTCACGCAATTGGATTATGGAACCAGCATTTTTGAGGAATAACAAGAGTTATACCATTTAACTCTCACAATCCCATTTTAAAAAAAAGAATTCCATTTAACTTCTCTTTGCCTCATTATATATTACTCAAATTTTATCATTCAGCTCAAGAGTCACTTCACCTCCTCCAGGAAGCCTTCTTTGACTCCCCCCTGGCTGGTTTTATCCTACTTTTGTGGTCCCACCACACTATAAATGGTTCCATCAGTACTTACCACATTTTATTACCTATCTCTCTCCCCCATGTGACTGTTTTTCCTGAGGTCAGGAATTGTATTTATTCTTTGCATCTTTATTGCTTACTAGGGTGTCTGGCACCACAGTGGATCTTTTCTTTATTAAATAAATAAATCTTGGGAAGTAGGCAGTCTAGATTTTAAGGGAGGGCAACAGTGTTTCTCTGCAATGGTTAATAGTGGGAAGTTTTAGAATTTGGAATGAAAAAGTGGGGAAACACTTTAAGAGTATGAATTAATTTGGATGAGAATAACTTGGGTGCTACTTGGTCTGAATGAAACACATTAATTATTAAATAAATCTAGAAAGTAGAGAGAATTCTAGAAAAAGAATCCTTGCAAGATTCCTTTTCAACCTGTTTTCAATCCAATGAATAATTATCAAAGACTTTGTATGAACAAATTACTGTGCCAAGTGGGAAAAAAGAAACTACTTCTGCCAGTTAACATTTCATAATTCTATGATCTTATAATTCTGAACACCTACATAGGGTATTTTTAAACCCTGCGAGTCACGTTGGATAGATTTACATCAAGAACCAGGCATTATGAATTCACAGCTTGCATGGATTTCTTTCGTCAAAGTTTTGCTGGAAACCAGTGTCACTGGGTCACCTTTAGACCCAGGCGATCCCCCGAGAGTGGGCAATCGTGTGCCACTTGGCAGTTTTCAAGGTGCTGTTTCATTCTGTTTTATGTTCTGTCCATGTTTTCTACAGGACAAGTGGCCAGATGGTTAATTGTCTTTTCTGATGGTTAATTGCCTTTTCTTAAGCACATGCACACTCATAGAAAAGGTGCAAGGAAGGGCCCTCGGAAAGATGAGCCTCTCACACAGCAGGCTGAGCGGCTGTGCGGACCTCGGGATTGTAGACCCACTGAATGTGCCCGAAAGCCCTTTCAGCCACACAAAAGCCCCCGGGCTTTCCATTAGCATATGAGAGGTGGCGCTGTGGTGGGAAAACTGCGGACAACAAAGGATAAGGCGCAGTGGCATTGTCTCACTGGTGCTTACAGAAGCAGAAAAAATGGTAATCAGCTCGGCTGCAGTGGAGGACGGGAGGAAGACAGACTTTCTTGGGTGACCAACGTCTCCCACCACCCACTCCAAAGGAACAGTTCTTCAAACATTATACAAGGAAGAGCCCCGGTCCATCAGGCAACTAGAAGTAAAAAACCTCTCTCTAGCTAAAATGAAGATACAGTTTCAGGGTTAACTCGAACCAGAACTGGTAGGGATCTGTCATTTTTTTCAGGCTTCAAAGTCTTTTTTTGAAACTTAACTTGATGATAAATAGGAGGGTCTGCTGCCAGTTCTAATACACTCACGGAGATGAATCACTGTGTATGTTACAGTGCCTCCTCTTAGGAATCAGTCAGCTCATTATTTTATATCGAAGGGGAGAAAAGATGTTTAGTGAAAATGTAACTTTACATTCTTGTCCTAAATGATTTCTCTTCTCTAAAGTTTGAGACCAGTTTACATTCTTTATGGGAGTAGTTCTAACCAGGGGCGATTTTGCCCCCCAGGGGACATTTGGCAATATCTGGAGACAGTTTTGGCTGTCACAACTTGAGCGGAGGGTGCTACTGGCATCTAATAGGTGGAAGCCAGGGACGCCCAACATCCTGCCATGCCGGGACAGCCCCCTACAACCAAGAGCCATCCGGCCCAATGACAACAGTACCGAGGCTGAGGAACCCTGCTCTCCTGTCTTTGTAAATATAATTTTTAAATTCTTCTTGAGTCAAAGTACTGTTTATAAATGGGCACCTTGAGGGACTTGTGTCCCCATGTTCATTATATTAATTTAGGATATTGAACAGTTTTTGACAAAGAGACAGGCCCTAAATTACACTTCTCATCTTTGGCTGCATCATTGAAAGATTTAATCTAAGCAACGGGTGTACAATTTTAGAAAATGATATATTGAGTACCACAGAGGAATGAAAAATTTTCCTACATGCAGTAAATGTGCCTTTCTTATAGTCAAGAATATGTCTTTTATTCCATGCTCAGCTGAATCTTGAATATAGTCCAAATAGCATAAAATTTGATTGAAGATTCTTCCTTCTCACTTGGAAATATTTTTAATGCCTTAGAAAAATGATACATCAGGGTACACTATAAATTGTCCAATTAAATATATACGATCAAATTTACTTGTAAAATCACACATTGTAGTAAGTTTGTGTTACTAATATCATGTTTTTCTGGATCAAATTTTTTCCAGTTTAATATTTACAAATCAGAATATTTGTAATCATATATATACACATACATATATATAGAGAGAGAAACAAAGATGTACAGGAAATATATAAATTGTTTCCCTTAGATTCAAGTTGTTCTAGTCAAGTCACTACACGTTGACCAAACCACTCCAGAACCAAGACTCGAAGAATTATTGATCACTGGTTATTATATGCATCGGTAAACAATTTTGATAACTGCATTCTTCACATGGAAAAGTAGATTTTGGATGCCAGAAAACAACTACAGATGATTATAGTGGATCTTTATAAAAGAAGAACATAAAATGGAGACCAAATTTTAATTGCCTTAATTCATCTTCAATTATCTCATCTTATGGTCGGCATGATATACATCTTTTTCCTTAAAAATTCTTAATTAAAATTACTCTGTCATTTAGGAATTGATCAGGCTTGAGACACTTGTAAAATCATAGTTACGTTGTCTGATGAAGAAATTTCACCATTTAAAAACTATTTTTACTGTCTGTAAAACAGAGTGTCATATTTCTAATATAGTGATTCAGAATCTGGCCTTAAAAACATTCTCATTTCCTAGGCCCTATGCAGACTGGTTGGATCAGAGTATCTGAGGATGGGCCCCAGGTATTGGTAGTAAAACAAAACAAACAACACACAAGCACATACACGTACACTTGCACGTGCACACATCTAATGATTCTAGCATGCTGCCATGGTTGGGAATCACCCCTCTGGAGAAACTGGGTCTCTTCAATATGGGTGTTCTCTCTCTAGCACTATCCAGAACCCTGCCAGGTTTCCATGGCTGCTAACTTCAGCATCTAGATTTCATCTGGGCAGCAGGGTTATTCTCTTCACCACTAGATGGGAGCCCTGATAATTCATCATCCAAACAGGGACACTTTGAGAATGAAAGACAGTGCTAATAATTACACTGGCACCAAACAGGACTGTTCCAGAAACATTGGAATATATGGGATAAATGATCATTCCAAGCCTAAGGAATTAAAAAATACAAAGTGTTTCTTAATTCTACTGTATGGCCTGCAACAGTGAGGTGTCTAATATCAAGAGTTTCACTAGAGCATCACATAAACCAATTACCAACATGGAATTCTCAGGAAAAACTAGTTTTATGGTGGATGCCTTTGGAGAGCTCAATTTCTTACACAAAAAAATATAAAGACGAATAAGGCAAAATCCCTGCTTTCAAGATATTAATAATCTAGCAGAAAACACAGAAACATAAGCAAATGCTATAATACATCATGTCTTCTGCTGTAACAGGAAGGCATAAATTGGTAGGAGGGGACAGAAGAAGCAGCAATGAAAATTCTGTTTCCCCAAATTGTAGCTGTCTGGAGAAACTTCTGGAACAGAATACTGTAACCGAGGGTTAAGAATTAACAAATAATTATGATTACTAAATCATTACATAGATGCCTTTTTCTTCCAGTATATTATAAAATAGCCAAAGGTTAATATCTGAAATTATTGAAACTGGCTAGAGTGACCTCATACTTTGTATATGGTCATTTCCAACTAAAAATCTGCCATTGTGATGATTATTCCAGATTGGCCTTACCCTTATATATGTGAGGCAGGCTGGTTTAGGGAAAGGGAAAAAGAGTCTAAGACCTGGCCTTGAAACCCTTCCTGTAAACCCCTGAGGGAAAGACCACCACCAAGGAGGCTGCCGGAGGAACCCTGCTGTGAGAACCCCATTTGGAACATGATACCTGAGACATCTGAGTGGTCAGCATCCCTTAACTTCTTCGAGGGACAAGTATTTGGGAGCTTCGGTTTGGAGGGTAAATGTTTAGGCAGATTTGGACTATGGGACACCAGATCAGCTGACAAACTCTTCTCCATTCTTTCTAGAAGAATAGGCACAGTCTCTAGCATTCCAGCAGACTCCCCGTAGGGGTGTCTTCTCAGGAATTGGGAAAACCTGCCTACCGATGGTCTATGTGGCCACAATATGGCTGAGAGTGGCCTCTGCATGGAGCTCTGAATTCCAGTTAAACCTTTGTAAGAGAAAAGGAGAGGACAGGCAGATCTGAGGGCCAGAGACCATGTGGCCATGTCTCCTTAAAGAGAAGAGGAAATGCACTACCCAAACTGGTCAATTTTAAATAAGTTCAGGGAAATTAGTCAGGCAAAACCTAGAAATCCAGCCAGTCTGCCTCAGATATCCATAGAAAGCTGCAGAAACTTTCCCTGGGCCCTCAAACTTCATTAACTCCCTTTTAGAAACAGCTTTCTCATTTTCATCAATGGAGACCAAGCCACCAAGATGGAGAAAGTAAGGAGCAGCAGGCGCAGGGCCCAGAAACAGGCTCACCTTTTAACATAGGAGCCAATGACTCCATCCTAGCCTGCACACCGGACCTTTCTAAACTAGGTTGTGCCTCATAAGGGGAGTGAGTGGGGACCAAGGTCTAGGTCATTTACTAAACCTCTCTCCTGTAAAATAAGGAACCTCCTCATATGCCAGCAATTAAGATCAAAAAGTACCTAGAAAATGGCCTCAGTCAGGTTTTTATGCTAAGGTTATAAAATTCTCTCTTCTTTTCTAATCTGTGCTTAACTTTGTGTCTAACTTTTAAATCTGTGTTTAACTTTGTCAGTCTGCTCATGCCTAGAAAATCAGGTTTGGGGCTCACCTGTTACAAATTGGATAACAGTGAAAGGTCACCTAAAAATGAGTCTTCAAATGTCAATACTCTCTTGCAATTGGATTTGATGTATAAGAGAAATCACATGAAATTAGCCCAACTGCTGGAAAAGCAGGAAAACTTAGCAGCGTTGTTACTAATAAAATCATTTTAGTTGCTTAGTTAATAAACAAAAGTGCCCAATTTGCTTTAAAGTAAAAACTTACTAGAAACTGTAACTAAGAGTTAAGATCATTATATAGATGCCCTTATGTTATAAAACAGCAGAAGGATAATATCTGAAATTGCTGTAAGTGGGTAGATTTAGTCAAGAACCTACTATTGCAATGGTAATCTTTAATTTACCTTTATTTATGACTATTTCAGGTGTAGCTTGTGCTTGCTATAGTAGTGGTAATTACAAACTAAACTTACCATCGCATATGGTTATTTTGAGTATAGCTTCTCCCCTAAAGCTACTATAGTAAAGGAATTCTAAACTGAGTTTGCCTTTGCTTATGGTTATTTCAGGGCTGGACTCACCTTTGATGGTAACTACTCTATTCTCTAGTTTGTAGCCTGTGACCTGGCAACTTCTGCCCCCTATGGCTTAGGGGAAGGCATACTTGAGACACCCTGTCTCCTGTCCTGCCACTGCCATTAGTAACTCTGCTTTCTCATGACTCCAGACGTGCATTAAATTGCTGCCTGGTGGAATTCTCAACCCTTGGGGTTGAACATCCGCTCTTCCAGTCCAGTGGCCGCTGGAGTCCTGTTACGTCTGAGGACTGGGGAGTGGGGGAGGGCCTCCCACCTCATGTTGAGGTGCCTAAAAGCAGCAATTCATGAGAAAAACCAGTTTCCCTGAGGATTCGATGGGTGGAAAGAACCTGCTTTTGCATGGTATCAATAACTAAAAATACTGTATAAAATACAGGAAACTTTTTTTTTTTGAATGCATGATGAGGCAGTCAGGAAAGTAAGGAAATTTCTCTGAGGCCAGAACACACTGAGAAATCTAAATCCCAAATATCAAGGTGCTCTGGAACCAATGTTTGCCCCAAGGGCATCTGCCAGGCCTGGTGGCTTCTGGCGTGGTCTTTCTCACATAACGTGGGAGCTGGAGACAAAGCTTGGGGCTTGCACATAAATGGAAGGCTGGTGGGAGACCCAGGTATACAGAGGGGACTACCACAGGCAACAGAATCAGGGGGTACACTGGGAGGTAGCAGGAACATGTTCCCACCCACAAGAATGCATTTGGTAGGCAACAATTTGGCAGTGACTGATTTTTTAATTGCCTTCATGAATGATAAAATCTCCCCAGGGAACTAAGAGTGACAGAGTAGTATAATGCAAGAATGACAAGCCCAAATGTCTGCCTCTTTGCCCCAGCTGGCTGTGTGTGAGCTCTGCCAAGCCCCTTTGCTTGCCCTGGCCTCAGCTTGCTCACCTATAAAATGGAGTGGGTTGGGTATGCTATGTCTGTTGTTGCTGCTCAATTTAGAGAGAAAAACAGGGAAGCGGACTTCGCCTAATGGATAGGGCATCCGTCTACCACATGGGAGGTCCGTGGTTCAAACCCCAGGCTTCCTTGACCCATGTGGAGCTGGCCCACGAGCAGTGCTGATGCATGCAAGGAGTGCTGTGCCACGCAGGGGTGTCCCCCATGTATGGGAGCCCCACGCACAAGGAATGCGCCCCATAGGGAGAGCCACCCAGCGCTTGAAAGAAAGTGCAGCCTGCCCAAGAATGGCGCCAGCACACATGGAGAACTGACACAACAAGATGATGCAACAAAAAGAAAACAGATTCCCCATGCCGCTGATAAGGATAGATTCAGTCACAGAAGAACACATAGCAAATGGACACAGAGAGCAGACAACTTGGGGGCACAGGAAGGGGAGAGAAGTAAATAAAAAATAAATCTTTAAAAAAAATAGAGAGAAAAACAAGTAAATGTAATAACAAATTTAGAAAAAATTTTAAACAATTAACAATTTAAAAATTTTTCATAAATGTACAAAATACTGTCTAGTAGAATAATATATAATTTATAAAGTGCTTTTTGGCAAAGTATTTTGTAATTAAGACATAAATTCCATCATATCAGGAAGATATTTCTATGGGTAAATATATATATATTTTTTATATAGATAAATATATCTTAAACCCCCATTAACAGTCCTAATCCAAAAGGCTGCAGATGAGGAAAGTGCTTATTCCCAGGTATGTCAGGGATTTCGTAGTATAAGTTTATACATCATCTGGATATGATAAATTCTGGACGTTATTATGAATCACAGCCCAACCTTATTACTCAGAAGTGACAGGATTTATAATTACTTCCTGGCTAAATAGGACACATACTATCAACCTAACTATGAGCCTAACTAGGAATAAAGAGATTACTAAGGGGGAGGCAGATACGGCTCAAGCGATTGGGCTCCCATCTACCATATAGGAGGTTCAGGATTTGATTCCTGTGGCCTTCTGGTGAAGGCAAGTTGGCCTACACAGCAAGCTGGCTCACACAGAGTGCTGGCCCATGTGGAGTGCTGGCCCACACTGAGAGCTGGCACAGCAAGATGATGCAACAACAAAGAAGAGACACAGGGAAGTGGACTTGGCCCAGTGGTTAGGGCGTCCGTTTACTACATGGGAGGTTCGCGGTTCAAACCCCAGGCTTCCTTGACCCATGTGGAGCTGGCCAACGCGCAGTGCTGATGCGCGCAAGGAGTGCCATGCCACGCAGGGGAGCCCCACGCGCAAAGAGTGCGCCCCGTAAGGAGAGCCACCCAGCGTGAAAGAAAGTGCAGCCTGCCCAGGAATGGCGCCACCCACATGGAGAGCTGACACAGCAAGATGATGCAACAAAAAGAAACACAGATTCCCCCGTGCCGCTGACAACAACAGAAGTGGACAAAGAACACGCAGCAAACAGACACAGAGAACAGACAACTGGGACAGGGGGGAAGGGGAGAGAAATAAATAAATCAATAAATCTTTAAAAAAAAAAGAGACACAGAGAAGAGACAATAAGAGATGCAGCAGATCAGGGAGCTGAGGTGGTGCAAGAGATTGAGCACCTCTCTCTCACTCTAGAAGGTCCCAGGATCGGTTCCCAATGTCTCCTAAAGAGAAGACAAGCAGACACTGAACATACAGTGAATGGACACAGAAACAGTGAGAGCAAAATAGGGTGGAGGGGGGCAGGAAATAAATAAATCTTAAAAAAAAAGATTACTAAGGGAGTGGATGTAGCTCAGAGGTTGAATGCTTGCTTCCCACGTACAAGGTCCTGGGTTCAATGCCAAAAAAAAAAAAAAAAAGATTACTAGTAGAAACTATAATATAGTGTATATTATGTATCTATCTATGTATTATATAATGCAAGGCAGTTATAACTGCCAGGAATAAAAGCAGAAACCATTTTCCCAACCTGCTTTTATTAAGTGCACCTATGATATAATTATCATGCATCTGAATTTTCAAGATTGCAAGCTCAAGGGCCAAAAAGCTCTTTCTTCTAGGACCTTGTCTTGAAATTAGGTACACCGCCTCCAGGGGAGCTTTGTTGGGAGCAAATGGCTTTTCAGCTGTACTTTATAAAAACAGGAACTCTTCTTCAAAACTAAAAATTAAAAAGCAGAGCTGCTAGTTTCAAGAAGGATACTATTGAGTAAAACAAAATCGAGAATTCAATTTATAACCCTTTGCAATGTTCTTTCATGGTTACCAATTTATTCCAATTCTAATCCAGTGTGCAGCTATGTCTTATGACCCGTCCCATTTGGGATTATAAAAGCATCTTCTTTTCTGAGCTTCAGACTGGTTTGGCATCAAAAGCCCTCACTTCCTTGAAGCTGTAGTTATGGGTGGTTCTCTTTAGAAGCTATTTCAGTGGAATCATTAATTCTGGAAAATAATTACACATTTGTCTAAATGGTATACAATTGAGGAAAAAGAGGGCAGACCCGTTAAGGCAGTGGCTTGATGTCTTGGTTCTCTGAGAAACCCATTGATCAGTGTCTTTCCCTAGAGGGAAACAAACTTTCCTTTGCTATAAGGAGGATGGGAGTGGGGCATCAGTACCTTAAAACCAGGAAAGGTCAGAATGGTTCAGGTGATCCCAGATAAGGAAGGACCAGGAACCACTTGGGTGCACTAAGCACAGCCATGGAGGACCCAAGTGGCAGGTTTATAAAGCGGTATAAAGTATTGCTCAGCATCCCTCTCCCAGAGTATGGAAAAGTGTACTAGAACACATTAGAAGTGTCACAAAAGTGCAATATTGGCGTCAAAGGGTCTATGTGTTCCTACTCACACATCCCTGCCAACTCGAATCCAGAAGACAGCGGACATCGATTTCCTGTTTCACCTTGAGACCAGTCAAGAAACTCTTCAATGCTTTCCACAGCATTTTAATACCTAAATTCCCACATCACTGGGTACGTGCAAGTTAAAGTTTTCTAAATTATTTTCTGAGCTAAACCTAAATTCAGGACCTTCTTTTCCTTAATGGCCTACATAAATAGATGAGGACATATCCTGTGCCCTGGTACTAATTTTCCACTGAACGACAGCTGAGATTTAACCCCACCTAAATCCCACCTTGAGGCCTGTGCCAAATGGCCCCCTGTTCTACCACTGGCCCCCATGGGTCCAATACCTGGCTTACGTATTTTTCACATCAGGCTCTGCTACTCTGTCATCAGGCTCTGCTATTCTGTCAGCAGGGCCTGTCCTGCTGCCCTTGACTCCGAGGCTCAAACAGGACCATGGCCCTCTCTTTCTGTACTGTCTTATTCAATTGCTTATCAAACCATCATCTCCTGGCTCAAGCCTTCCCTTCCCCTCTTCTTAGCAGACCCACTGCCATCTGACACCCTGTGGCCAGGGGAGGGCGCCGGTTGGCAGTGGAAGGATGGAAGAGGGAGACTGGGACTCCTTCCCATAGGCTTGCTGGACCTCCTCTCAGTCTTATCCCAGACATGCTTTTTTGCCGAGATGGCAGCAGTTGGTTCCAACTCCTAGTAATTTTCTCCACCCCTCAAAAGTACTGTCCCAGCTGACTAGTCCCAGCTGACTAGGAGCTGACTCCTAAGAGGTCTGGGCCCCAGCTCTGGAGACTTCTCAGAGATTTTAGGTTCTGATAGCACCAACCTCTTCCTTTTATTCCTGTAGGCCTTGGCGGCCATTGCTTTCTATAGCGGTGGTTAACTCTGTGTTGCCTCCACGGTGCCTCTTTGTCTTTTTAGTCCTGCGATACCTAGTTAACCTATGTTAAATCTCTTCTGTTAAAATAACCGCTATGTTTCCTCTTTTCTTGACTGCATCTTGGCCGAGACTCTTCTCTGTAGCCCTCTAAGTTTCTGATTTCTCACATATGCCACGTATTGATAGAAGGGAGTCTGGAAGGATCCATTGCAACTTGCCTAAGGTTTACAGTCCCCTCAATGAGATTTATGAGCTCCACCATTTGGGGTTATTGCCCAACACCCCACCCCATCCCCAAGGGCTGTTTTCGGCCTTTGCTCCATAAAATCAAATTCCCTGCCATGGAACCATAACAAACAGCCTGGGCTCCAGCGCATTTCTGTCTGAGTCCAGCCTTAGCAGGATCACCTCCAATCCTCTCAGGGCCAATCTGCTTTTCCATTCCTACTGTTTAGGAGAGAGGTGGCCCCTCCCTAGAGGGCCATGCCCTGGTTGATGGGAGCATGGGAATGTGTGTGTGCTTCTAGACAAACCCAAATACTCTGCATTGAAGCTCCACGGGGCAGACTTTCTTAGGTACACTTGCATTCTTAAAGATTAAATGGACCTTAAAAGTTATCTATCATCTATTCCAATTTTTCATTCTAGGGAAAATCTATAAATTCTATATTTCACAAAAGGACAATAGTGGATAAATAAAACAAAACCAAAAAAAGGTTGACTAGATAATCTGCATACATAATATTCCCTCTGCCTGTTGCTGTCAGGCAGCCAAGGAATCCAAAGGGACTCTTGTAAAATATATATTTTTTTAATTTTGATTTTTAATCTGAGTCTACACATCTTTAAGCCATGGGGTTACAATCTTAACAAATGCCAGATCTGAGAATATGTCAGTTTTATGGAGGAGTACTAAAGCAATTTTCCTATAACTATTCAGCAGCTGTCATTCCTAAACACTGTAATTGTAGTGAAATAGAATGTTCCCAGATCCTGATGAGGAGAGGCAATGTTTTGTGATCTGGGGCCAGCTAAGAATGCGGCATATAATCTGCATATATAGATTATAAAATGGGAACACTAGGAATATGCTAGGGCATATTAGGCCAATATTATATAGATATTCAAAGCAGTTTACAATATTTTGGTTCCTTGAGCGTCAATAACCACATTCTGACATGATCCCATTTAATCCTATGAATGTTTTAGTCTCACATCTGATTATGATATTCTCACCACTATTAAAACAATCTTGCTTATGTACATTTAAAAAGCAATTTATTTTATTTTATTTATTTATTTTATTTTTATGGTACTGGGGCTGGGGAATGAGCCTGGGACCTCGTATTTGGGAAGCTGGCGCGCAACTACTGAGCCACACTGGCTCCCCTGAACTGGTTCTTTTGTTTGTTTTGCTTGTTGTTTGTTTTCTTGTTTTAAGGAGGCACAGGGGATTGAACCCGGGACCTCCCATGTGGGAAGCAGATACTCAGCTGCTTGTGCCACATCTGTTTCTAAAAAGCACTTTAAACAATGAAATCTGAGTTTCTTTTCCTCAAAAGTGTGAAACAGCAGCCAGAGTTGAAAAATCAGAATGACTATCTGCAGTTACATTTAAATGCCCTCATTCCATTCAGAATGTCAGTGCTGTAGTATCTATCAGTTATCTACTGCTGCGCTAAAAACAAACAAACAAAAAAACTACCCCAAATTAGCAGCTTAAATCAACACTTTATTATCTCAGTTTTTATGGGTCAGAAATTCAAGAGCACCCTATTGGAGCGGGTCTGGATCAGGGCTTTCATGAGGCTGTAGTCAAGCTTTTGACCAGGGCTGCCATTGTCGGAAGGCTTGCCTGGGGTGGAAGGACGGGCTTGCAGGCTCACTTACATGGCTGTTGGCAGGCCTCACTTCCCAGCAGGTTGTTGGCCAGAGGCTTCAGTTCCCCCATTGGGCTACTCAAAACTCAGTCTACTTCCCTTAGAACAAGTAATCAAAAGAGAACAAGCAAGAGAAAGCATATGTCCCCAAGATGGAAACCACAGTCTTTTTAGAACCTAATCTCTGAAACAACACCCTATCGCTTCAACCATATTCTATTCATTAGAAAGGAATCAGTTAGTCCAGCCCACACTCAGGGGATGGGGATTCCTGGCTACCAGGAGGTAGGCGTCATTGGGAGCTATCTTGGAAGCTGCCTACCACACTCATAACCACCAAGGAGAAATTGAATACAGTTGACTTGAAAGCAAAATGGCTTTCAGAGTTTAGCAAAGTGACTCTAGCCTCCACTAGAGAGAAACTGACTGTTCAGTTGTAGGTATATATGGGTGTTGGGAGTGATAACGTCAAATTTCACTTTAAAGACAGACAGTAATACTGCCATTTCAATTTTATGTAACAACTCCTCCCCTTTCTTAAAGAGCTCAAGATATTTATGTATTAATCTCTCATTTATCCTGGGTCTCTTTAGGAAATATAAGAAACAACCACAGTATTGGCTCAACTGTGACTTTGAGTCCCCAAAATGCATTGCTAGTTTCATTATTGAGATTATTTGATCTGCACAATTCATTTAGACCACAACCCTGGCTGGCTTCTTGACTGAAGCCTCATGAGACCCTAAAGCAGAGGACCAAACTAAGCCATGCCCAGACTCCTGACACAAAATCTGTGAGATAATAAGTGTGTTGTTTTAAGCCACTAAGCTCATGGCAATATTGTTATACAGCAATAGATATCTAACACAGCTAGCCAATGATTAGTTTAATTTGAAGCCTCTAATCACTGGAGCAATGAATCGGGTATTGTCCATTTTCCTCAATGAAATTTTTTTCTATCCCAGATTCGTAGCTCGCTGAATATGAAGAACTGAAAGGAGCCTCAGACACCATCCAATTCAACCTCTAATGTCCAGATGAGGAAACTGAGGCATGGATAGGCAAGTGACTTGCGCAAGGTCATACTATGCCAGGTCTCCTACACTCAGGTTAAGCTTCAATCACAACACAATTGACTTTCCTATCTTTTTTCCTCAGGCTTATTTAGGTACTTTGGATGTATCAGTCAGCTCTTTCAGCATAACAACTTCAAAAATCTCGGTGTTGTACAAGAGCAGGCATTTATTTCTTGTTTACAGGTAAGCTGAAGGTGAACTGGTGTTCCATTTATCTCAGCTGGGCTGAATTGGGTTGGCTCAAGCCGTGCATTGTTCTCAGTGTGCTCCATCTGTTTCCTCATCCTCTTTGGAGCAGTGGCCACCTGAAGTATGTTCTTTGCATGGTGAAAAGCAGGACTGAAAGCACTTTTCAAGCCCCTATTTGCTTCATGTCCACTAGCAGCTTACTGGCCATGCTTGATATTTATCAAAGGGGCAAGGAAGCAACCCATAGAGGTGAGGTAGAGGGAGTGATTATTAGCTGAATGGTAAGTTAATTCATCACATGGAGCTAATGAGGAAAGAGAAGAGGTACTTTTAGAGTCTGCATTTTTCTCTGCTAAGATAATAACATTCTAATAAAACCCTTTTAGAGGTGAACACCTCACATTTGCGTAATTCAAAGGAACATCTGTGATGCAAGATTCCAGGCCATGTAGGGGGTTCCATGCATGACCTACCACAAAGATGACATTTTGGAGTCTGGAGCTATTCCTCAATTCACACCAATTAGAAAGCAGACTGTGGCCTTATATGGCCTTATGTAGGCTTAACAACACAGGGTAGCTAATGAGAATTTGTTCAACTTTTTGGTGGCAGACAAACTATTAGTAGTTGCCCAAGCCTATGTCATAAACCACAGAGTCTTGGATTGAAAGGTACATAAGCAAGCTGTTGCAAAATGCAGCTTCTTTCTTGAAACTTTTGAACAATGGTCTCTACGAGAGATTGGCAAAATATGGCCTGTGGGTCAAATCTAGCTTGCCTGTTTTTGCAAAGCAAGTTTTACTGGAACACAGTTATACCCATTTGCTTATGTATTGTCTATGTCTGCTTTTGCCCTACAACGGCAAAGTTGAGTAGATGCGACAGGGGCAGTATGGCCTGCAAAACCTAAAATATTTACTACCTAGCCCTTTACAGAAAATAAATGCCGACCCCTACTCTGTACTACATTTGTGATGACAACCTTTATTTCTCTCCTTCTGAACATTACAAATTAAACTCATCCTTTATCCACAAAGAGTCCTACAACTTTCAAGATAGCTATTTTGTCTTTACCAAACACTTTTTCAAAACTAAACATACCTAGGTATTTTTGACTAAGTTTAGAATGACATGGTTTCCAGAACTTTCCATTTCAGTAAGTCTCTACAGAGTGAAATGAATTCCAATTTGCCATTGGAAATAGAGTGGTTTACACAAATAGTGCACACTGTTAGTTCAGGGATATCTTTTCTGTCTTTACAGTTCTCTGCATTTTCTCTTTTTTTCCCTTTTTATTAATAGTAGGTTTATTGAGATAAAATTTAAATAGTCTAAAATTCATCCTTTTAAATTGAAAAGGGTGAGTTTAATTCAGTGGTTTTTAGTATATTCACAGAGTTGTACAACCATTACCACTATCTAATGTCAGAACATTTTCATCACCCCAGAAAGAAACCCCATATCTAATAGCAGTCCTCTCATTTCCTCCTCCCCACAGACTCTGGCAACCACTAATCTGTTTTCTGTCTTTGTGCATTTGTCTATTTTGGACATTTCATATAAATGGAATCATTCAATATTTGGTCTTTTGTGCCTGGCTTCTTTCACTTAGTATAAAGTTCTCAAGGTTCATCCATGTTATAGCATGTGTCAGAACTCCATTCCTTTTTATGACCAAATAAGATTCCACTGCATGGCTATACCACATTTTATTCATCCAACCATCAGTTAATGGACATTTGGGTTGTTTCCACTTTTTGGCTATTATGAATAATGCTGCTATGAACACTGGTGTACAAGTTTTTGTGTGGACATGTTTTCATTTCTCTTGGTTACATATATGTACACATAGGAGTAGAATTGCTGGATCATATATTAACTCTATGTTTAACATCTTGAGGTCTGCATTTTCTACTATATGCCCAAGAGAGCAAGAAGATCAGATCTGAATAGCAGTCAGAGCTCCACCCTAACTCTAAGAGCTAGCTTTCAATCAAGAAAGAATTTACCTTTTCAGGGAACCAAGGAAATGACCACACAGTGTAAAACAAGCAGTCTTAGTATCAGAATTTCTTTTCAGGAGCTACCAACATTTCCTTGGGGTATCCATCCACTATGATGAGGTGGACTCAAGTTCCTGAGCTTTCTGGAGACAGGGAGAGCACAAGCCCACAACGGCACAGAAAACCATTAATTTTAAAGTTACTTTTGAAGGCACTGTGGTGTGAAGGGAAGTACATTGGTTCATATTGGGATTAAGGCTGATGATTGCTCACAACCCTATATCCCACCCAAGGCCAAAACCGACTGTAAAATAAGGCCCAGGAAGCAGGCAGATGGAAAAAATAAATAAAATATTGATTATGGATAAGGCTGGATTGGTTCACAGAGCTGAGGTTCACACAGTCAGTTGTCCTATTACAGGTCTACAGTAACTTATTCAGGATTCTGAAATCTAAAAAGCTCTGAAAAACCAACCTTTGCCCTAAGTTTCATGCAAATTCATTTGGTGGCAAAATTTGACCTGAACTGACATGTGACAATTTTAGTCTCTATTTATTCTACTTAACATGGATAGTCATATGTTTGGCTGAGAAATAGTAAAAATTGGATTTTGGGGTGCTCCCATGGATCCTGCTGAGAGAGTGACTAAAGGTGCAATTATCTGTACTTCATTGCCTTTCTAAAATCTGAAAAACTCTGAATTCTGTGACACAGCTGGCCTTGTGTCATAAAAGAAATAGTGGTCTTTACTTCTCACTTACCTTCCCGCCACACACAGACTCACCCAACGTTAGCCCTTGAATCAGTCAATGCCCAAAGAGAGTTTGGGTTTGCAAAGCAAACATACTTACTCAAAATCCCTGCTTCAAGCCTGACAGATTCTAATAGGGAGGAGGGAGAAGAATGGCCATGAGCCCCATAATCTAGGGAAGGCAGATCTCAGCCCTGCCCTTGGAGTATCATTCATTCTTGTACAGGAAAATGCAGAAAAAGAAATAAAAAAGCAGCTGAGTTGGGGCCATTAGTTCATCCCCACCCCACTCCATCCCCCAGTTTCTCCAATCAGATCAGCTGCTCCTCTTCTTCATGAACAAGGGTAGAAAAGGTCAGAAGTAACTTTTCTTCCCAGTGAAATCCATCATGAAAACAGGAGGTGAGAGGGCTGAGGTACCATCCTCACTAGTGGGAATCACTGGGATGTAACCTTGAACCCAACTCTCCACATCTCTGGACCTCAGTTTCCTCACCTGCCAACTGAGGGATCAGCAAAGGACACTGACCTTTATTGGATGTGTTTATATGCATTCTCAAGCATTACTTTATATACTTGTCAAAGCAGATACAAAATTCTAGGCAGTGAGATCAGAGAGTTTAAGAAAATCAGCAGGGTTCCGCACCCTGTAGTGCCCAATTAAAGGTCCGAAGTCAAATCTAGGCCTGCCTTACCAGAAAGCCAACTGCACCAGGTGCACACATCGTGCTTGCAAACCCTGTGATTTCCCCCGCAGGTATCCACATACTTGCTTTATTTTCAGGTCTGCAGTCCCAGAGAATTGCTTTTTCCTTGTTAACAGAGGCCGTTGGAATGCCAGCCGGTTGTTATCATTCCCTTCATTTTCTTTTTCCCTGTGGAAACCAGCCACTTTTTTATAGTGAGCTCATTTGTAATTCAGGAAAAGAAAGAAAATAAATGATTGGTATGCAGGTCACTTCCTAGTTCCACCGGCATCAGAAACCAAAAGCTCAGCTAGACAGTGGCCCAGGTCCACTCTTCCTTAATGGGCCCTCTGCTGTGGAGGCTCAGGTCCACTTCACCTCTCTCTTTCCTTGTGACCCAGGGATAATAAACCTCCAAAGAGCTAGTCTAAGGTTGCTAAGAGAGTCCAAGTTGATTACATCTTGGAAGAATCCTATTTGAGGCTTTTGAGAACCTTCTGACCTCACAAAACCAGCTTCCTTTCTCTGCATAGGCTTGGGTTGTTTAAAAAAGAACTTGATAAAAGAATGTGTTTTTCTGCAAGCTAAATAATTACTGTAAGATTTTAAGCATATCGTTGAGACTTTACTACATAATCTCTCAAAACATTCAAGGAATATGTAGGGTCTTATATTTGCTTTGTCCTACTTTCCCCTTTATGAAGCCTCCCTGCAACCCTAACCACTTTCCTCCAGCTTTGCAGACCATTGTCATGCACCTTACCAACTGATGGCATGAAATGTCTAACATGTCCTTGTAAGATGGTGGATTCCACCCCCACCAAGACACTTTCTCTCATGGAATTTACAACCTATCTGAGAAAAGAAGACAACAAGGAGTGTAACCATGACCATGAGGAAGCTAGGAACCCAAAGAGAGAGGAGGTGAGCACACACATGGCAGAAACTTCACGGAAATGCTGGAGCTGGCACTAGGCCTGAAGGGCAGGTAGGACTGGAAAATGGGCAATAAGGAAGAAAGAGAAAGACATGGAAAAGTGGCAGGAGGCGTACAGAAGGAATAAAATCCTCTGGGAGTAAGAAAAGCAAACGTGGAGTGGTATGGGGAGAGCTGACAGCTGCTTGGTGAAGCCCTTCTCATACGGCATCTCATTCTGATCTTCAAACCAAGCCTGAGAGATGACAGCAATTGAAGCTCAGAGAATTTGTGTGACACAGCTGTATGAGGGTGTGGTCAGAACAAAAGATTTGTCTTTTGTCCTGCATTCAGTATTCTTCCCACTATACCAGGTTGACTCTGCCCACCCGTATTTTTTTAACACAGAAAAGCAGCAATGGAAAAGACTATTAAACAAATATTGAACGCATTCTGCTTTACTTTAAATGTGCAGATAGGATGTACTGGGTTGCACTGACAGTAAAGTGTAACTTCCAAGTATAATTGCTTTCAGGAGATCAGCTACAATTTCTCTGCAATGCGTCCAAAGTACCCAAGCCCACAACCTCACCATATTCAATCCTAACTCTTGACAGGAAACAGAATAATAACCAGAGCTCAATTTCTAAGAAAAAGAACACACAGGACAAGTAAAAAATAGTGCTATCTAAACTATGAGGGCCGGATTTTTAGGTCCCCTGAGAGTCAGCTTCTCTAAAAGAAATATTTTTGTTCTTCTCCCCATACCATACACTAAACCGCAAAGTGAATAAACAAGAACTGAACTTTTGAGTTTAAAATTTCCCAGTAACCCGAATCTCTCAAACATAGTGTTGAGTGAAAGAAGCCAGACACAAATGAAATACTTTCTAATTTCATTTCTATGAAGTACCAAAAACAGGCAAAACTGGTCTGTGGTGTTAGAAGTCAGCTGAGTAGTTACCCCTGGTGGGGCAAGGGGTGTAGTGACAAGAAGTAGTCACCAAGGAGGCTTTTGGAATTTAAGTAATATTGTTTCTCCATGTGGATGCGGTTTGTACCAGTATGTTCACTTTGTAAAAATTCATTCAGCAGTACAGATAAAAGACGTGCATTTTCCCAATGTAGGTTATACTTCAGTAAAATGTACTTAAATATTTCCTGCATCCTTACACAGGATAAAGCCAGGACTGCAATACTTTAAGACATAAAGAATGTTTGGTGCTGGAAAATGCTCGGTACTAAGAGTGTCAATTACTGGAAGCCTGGTGCAACAGATTCTGGGACAGAGCAGTCTTAGGAGGTTCAAAGTGTAGAGGGCCAAGAAAACAGAAGCACTGGTATGCCATCCTTCCAAATGGGTGCCGGAATCTAGTTGAAGGACATTCAAGAAGATTAGAGATTCAGCAGGAGGTGGTCTTAGGCCCCTGGATGACACATAAATAAGATCAGGATCTGATCCTGCCTGGGGCCAGTTTCCCATAATTCAGCAGACTGGTTGCCCCTTGAGATCTTCTCTCAGAAGGAAGTGATTTCAGGTAAAAATGGTAAAGACCAGGCCCATACAGACAAAGCAGAATAGATGTTCAGTTTTTTGGTCACTCAATGACTAGGATACAATTAAAAAGTAGAGCAAGGGCTCCTTGACCTCGCTCATTGACTACTTACGCTTCATAGCTTCAGCAGATACTGAGGATTTTCATGCAGAAAGAGACATATAACTTAAGAGACACACAACCTTATCCCCTTTCTAGGCTGTCTAAGCCTATCCTTATATCAAGTTAGATCACTGGAAAACTCCATGTTAAGTTAATCTCTTACCCCCCCATCCAAAATTGCCTTCTCCAAGTTATACCCGGGAGCAGGCTTCTGAGTCTGTCTATGCTGTGGAGCCCAATGGCTGTCTCGTGAAGCCCAAAGGGGACCCTTCTCAGTATAAGGGTTTAAATACATAAATAAAATGTATAGGATTACCAAGAAAACCACTTATACTGAAATTCAGTTCTCAAAATATTTAAAAAATTTAATCTAGCAACATATATTCATTCATTAAAGCATTACAAACAAGAGATGGCTGGAATCTAACAACAGTCTTAATATGATGAGAGCAAATGAAATCTTGAGATCTCTGCAACGATTATATTGTGATAAGACTATATCTGTGATTATTATTAGTGGCAAAGTTACAGATATTGCTAAAACTCTGTGAGGGCTTCATGCACAATGGAAGGAAAAGCTAGATGTCAGTGAGAGGTTGATGAAATAAGGATATAATTTTTTCCCATCCAAGTCCATGGATCCCACACATTTTACCCACAAGACAGGATCCAGGAATCCCAGTCAATGACCTCTGTCTTACAGGATGGTCTTGGCCTATTTTCAGCATAATAGCCATTTGAATATAACATAACTGATTTTTTTTGGTAAAATGGCTTAAATCATTGCATAACACACAGTTCAAGATCTCCTGAATAAAGGGCTCCCTTTGTCTCTGTAAAATAAGCAGGACTATGTGGAACAGTCTTGCTTACATTTTTACCCACATCAAACTTTATATTTATTAACAGTAACTATATTTACACTTACGACTTACAAATTCAGTTTCTCCACATTTCACAAGTTTAGATATCCATCCACTGCTGTTGGCTGAGTCTAATTTCACTTGTGTCTTTTATTATAAGCCATCATGTGGTTTTTGTTTTTGTTTCATCAGCAGTGAAGTATAAATACATAAGTAACAATAATCGACCTATCACACCTTTGGTTGCAAGGCCTCCGTGAGAATCTGGGTCCCCTGTTTCCAGGCCCCTGGTCTCCAGGCCCCATAACCTTTCCTAGACACCACAACTTGCTTACCATTTCACTGTTTACTTGTAAGACTAACTGTATTAGTCAGGGTACTCTAGGGAAACAGAATCAACAAGGGATATCCATTGATAGTAAGGGATTTATCAGAGTCTCCCATGCAGCCATGGGGATGCACAAGTCCAGGTTCCACAGGCAGGCTGCAACCAGGAGCTCCAATGAAAGTCCAGTGAAGATTCTTGACGATTTCTGGGAGATGCTGGCTGTCCAAAGACGAGCTGGGAAATTCTCTCTCAATGCTGGAATCACTTCCCCTTTTAAGGGATTCATCTGATTGGGTTAAGCGTCACTCACTGCTGATGGCAATCTCCCTGACTGATATAATTACAACCAGCTATCTATGATTTACCACTGCAGTAAAGTCAATGGTGACTAAAGTCCATAAATGCCCTTGCATTACAGTTAGCTCAGTGCTTGCTTGACCAAACAACTGGGCACAATTACCTGGCCAAATTGACATAATAGCCTAACCATCACACTAACCAACAAATGAGGTATTTTAATCCTGAAAAAATAAGGGTAAATATTTCATTTCTGGGAATAAATGAAAATGACATTTCAGGAGGGAGGTTCAGAGCTGAAAGCCTATTGAGGCAGGCAGGCAGGCAGAAGGAACAGAATCTGCTAAAGATAATATATCATCAAATCTCATATCCCTCTGGTATGGGAAAAAGTTTCATTTATGTTTTCCAAGCTCAGTAATTTTTAAGTGATGGAGTTCAGCTTTTTACTTAATCTTTTCATCACATGAGGATTTGAAGGGCCCTTATGAAAATTCCAAAATGTTTTTAAAAAGTGGCTAGCTTAGGAAGGACCAATTACCCTGCTTAAAAGAATACCACTGAGATTCTTTATTCTCTCCGGAACATTCTTGAGATTTAAAAAAAAAATTTTTTTTTGAGGTATAGGGCTGGGATTGAACCCAAGACCTTGTATGTGGGAAGTCGGTACTCAATTAATAAGATACATCGGCTCCCGAGTTGTTTTTTTTGCTTGTTTGTTGGCTTGCTTTTTTGTTTAGGAGACACAGGGGACCAAACCCGGGACCTCCCATGTGGGAAGCAGGCCCTCAATCACTTGAGCCACATCTACTCCCTCAAGATTTAAAATTTAATCTGGGTCATTCTATCCTTACCTTTAGGTTGGAGGAAGGAAAGATGGAGCATGAGCCCTTCATCAAAGTCACATTTCCAATCAGTTTGAAAAGCCTAGTAAATAATAGACATAAAATTTAGAACTACCCTGTATTGTAATTGAATATGGATTTGTATTTACACGGGGGAGGCTGGTCTCCAGCAAACAGGAATTACCTTTGAAAAATATCCAAATAGAAGTAACATTTCAGACACTGAAGGTTCACCAGGACTTACTTCTGGCCAGTGGTATAATTTCCTCTCATGGTCTAATCTTCCCAACTCATATTTAAATGTGATTTCTTTTTCTTGAACATATTTCAGTTTTAAAATTCTAGGCTTTAGGGAAAATATTAGTAGAAGAATGCATTCATTATTTTAAAGATATTAAAGTAACAGAAAAGGTCTTCTTATTCTTTGTATTTCCTTCACGGTACTGCCTATATGATGTATAACAAATCCATTTGCTGGACCAGAAAGGGGCCTTCATGGCAGTCAGGGAGAAAAGAGAAATGAATTGCATGATAATTTTCTTTGCCCTTATTTCACAAATGCTGTGGGTGTGACTTTCTTCACTGCTCAGCTTGAAAGTGACCATAACAACAGATAACTCCATCTGAGAGGCAAGATCTTCCTTAAATGTTCCCTCCAAGATTTTTTCTGGCTGCCACTTCCCCCACCTGTCATGTTTAAAGTTTACTGGTTTAACGTCTTTCTCTTCCACTGTAGCCCACAGGCCAGGTGCCTCATGGGTTCAAGCCTCCAGGTCTTTGTTCAAGCAGGCTGAGTACTTGAGTGGGTAAAAATCTAAATTGGAGATCTAGAACCAACGTCCACAAAAACTAAGGCATGGGATCACTGGTAAATGCTACAAATGTAATCAGAACATCAGGGTTCAGGTTCTGAAGGATTGGGAAGTCCCACTCAACAGTCCTGTCTAACCCATTTTATGGGGAATTGACCAAAAGCAAAAACAAACTTCCCCCGAGACTTTTGTGACTCTTGTTTTCCAACCACCTGCTCCTTTAGCGTATCACAGAGTAATAACAATACTGACCATTGATGAAGAACTTCCCTTGGCCCGGCACTGTGCTTTACATGCATTGCTTCTTCTAATACTCACACCAAGTCCATGGTATGTGCAGTTCCAACTCACATTATTCAGATGAAGAAAACAAAGATTAGGGAAGCTGGATAAGGTGCTGTGGAAGCCACAGTATTGCTCATCAAACATTTCTAGCTCTCTGCTTTCTGGGAACATGACAGGCTTGCACTTTGTGGTTGAGTGAGGCTATATTGACCAGTTCTGGCCTAGGAGATGTTAGTGGGAGTGACAGGTGTCATTTCCAGGCTGTGTGTTAATTGTAGGTTTAAGACTTTCCAGAGCTGGGAAGCAGATGTGGCTCAAGCAATTGAGCTCCCACCTACCACATGGGAGGTCCTGGGTTCAGTTTCTAGTGCCTCCGAAAGAAACAAGAAATATGAACAGACACAACAAATGAAAAACTATGAGGGCATGGGGAGAAATAAATAAATCTTTAAAAATAAATTTTACAAAAGACTCTCCAGAGCTCTCATATCCTCATTCAAGATGGTGGCTGCTTCATTAGCCTGGGTCTCAGAATGAGACCCAGGGAGAGCGCCCAGCTGCCCTAGCGTATGAGCGAAATAAGCCTTTGTGTTATAAGCTGCTATGAACTGGAGGTGTTTGTCACTGCAGCATAATCTGTTCTCTTCTGACTGATACAAGTGCCTCTAAGATACCAAAGCTGGTTAAAGGCAGAGGTGATCTGAGCCCCGAGTCCAAGCTATCAAACAGAATGATTATTATCTCATGTGCTATTAGACAGGCCAGACAGATTCTCTTTTTCAGGCTTTTAAACAGGAAATATACAGAGATCACTTAGTAGCAGTAAAAGAAGTATTGATAGAAGATAAATGAAGGAGGGCCCAAGAACTCCCAAAGGTAAGGATGCCAGAGTGAGCTGATTACCCCAGTTGCCCTGGACCTTGCCAGTTCTCCAGATATGTTCCTGTCTCTGCGGGGCATGGAAGTGTGAGCACTTCTGGGACCTCAGGAGGTTTGTGTCCACATGATTGTCACATATGCAACCAATGTAATTTAACTACTACCAAAACAACTCACTCTACTGCCCTATGTTTGACATACAGTGTAGAAACACAGTGTTTAAAGGACTTTTCTCTTCTTCACTTGGGAGTGAAACATGACATAAAAGCTTGCAGGTGATTTATTTCAACAAATGGCACTCCCACACTCTCAGATCTCCTCCTACCCCCTTGCTCAGAATTCAGTAGTTCTCCACCATCTACAAAATAAGCCCTCACCTTGTTAGCATGGACTGAACAACCACCAGGATCTGGCTTCTGACTCACCTCCCCCCCCCTTCCTATTACCTGTTACACTCTAGCAATGCCTAAGAGCCATACCATGCTCTCTCCTGCCCCAGGACCTTTACACAAGCCTTTCTCCCAAATGACTTCCCTGATTTGTGCCGCCAGGAAACTCCTATTCATCCTCCAAATCTTAGCTCAAAGGCTTCACACCCTGTCACTCCCAGGCCACCTAATCCTCTCATCCCCAAAGCTCCAGACACTCCCTGTATGTCCATCTGCAAAGGATGGCACCCTTGGCTGCCTATCCCAGACTCATTACTGTTGTAGAAGTTGAGAGAGGTTTAATTATTTGTGTGTAGAAAGACCAGGACTCAGGAACAATTTTGGGAAGGAAAAAGATTTATTTACAGTCAGGGACCTTTTTGTTTAAAACCCAAGTTCTGAATAAGATTTTCAAGTTCCTTTTATAGGGGGTGGGGAGTCAAATGGTGCTTTTATGAAACAAAATGTCATTTATTGTTAGTTAATGTTTGAGTACCAGATAGGTTTTTTATTAATATATGGCCCACATTCCGTTTGGATGCAAACTTGAATACACATCCTTTTTGAACATTCAAAGTTTAAAGGGCCTCTATTACTTAATTGGATTTTCAGGCACACTTGGATACAGAATTAAATAATTTCGAATTCATGCACAGGCTATATTTTCCCTTGAGGCCAAGTTTAAGTTTATTTAAGCTTCGGCATCACTATTATCAGAGTTTTTCTGGACTGACTGGTATGTATATGGAGTTTATATTGTTAAATTGTTTCCCAGGAATGGAGTCATTGCCATGGTGACCAAGGGCAGGGCTGTAGCTTCTCACTGTCCCACCTGCACAATTCAGGTTATCTACCAAGAGGTAAACAGCCTCCCACCCATGGCCCATATCATTACCTCAGCATCTCTGGGGATGGGGCCTGCACATGGGCATTTTTAAAACTCTCCAAATGTGCAGCTAAGTTTGAGGACCACTGGTTTTTATTTTCCTCCCCCGACTGAAGACTCCAGACAGGGAATTGTTACCGGATTTTATTTAGGTTCTTGGCTATGCTGCAGAAATGAGTTTCAAGAGCACGCCGGGTGAGTTAGGCCAGTAATTTATTCAGGTAGGGAGGGAAGAGAAATGGGAGAAAATAATAGAGCAGGGGTCCCAGGCAGAGAGGAAGGGGCTGAAAAGGGATGAAGAGGGATGATTTACAGACTACAATTCCCCATTATAGATTATAAATGCCCAGGTTTACTTGTGTGGCCACATGGCAGAGGAAAAATGGTGAGAGCGGTGCGCAGTGGACACAAACAGGTTCAGAGGCAAGAGAGCAGGCAAGCAGTCAGGCCTGGAAGTTTGCTTTATAAACTGTTGATTATTCCACCTCTTTGCTAATGGCAGGGGAGGGGTTCCAGCTGTTTGCTGTTGGGATTGATTACCCCACCCATCAATCCCCTAGTGAGGACCCAATGATAAAGTCCCTAGCAAACATCCGGGGCTTTTCCTTGCTCCCAGAAGTCTTTGCTCTGGAGAGCAGAATCCTGGGGGTTGGGGGTCCTCCAGCAGCCATCTTGGGGGTTCCTGATGTCCACGTGGACTCTCTGCCAGGTTCCAGATCCGTCTATTAATTCCCTTTCTTACTAGCCTGCATCAGAATGACCATGTTTCACTCTCTTATAACCAGTGCCTAGCCACAAAGGAATAAGAACACAGAGCCTGGGCAATAACTTTCTTCAAAATGTTTTTTTTTTTAGTCACTAGTGAATTCTTTAGAAGAAAAACTGATTGTGGGGGACAGCAAAAACCTGCTTAACCCAAATGGACCCATTCAAGCATAATTTTAAAATTTCTGAATATATCCATCTTTTGCAAATCACCTTTCATCACGTACAGAGAGCGGGGGGAGCTATACCTCCACAGATGCTATTTTTTATTGTGGTTTGATGTATCTTACTCATTTAGCACAATGATAAAAACGTAAAAATAGAAATAAACTTAGCAAGTGAATTCCTCTCATTATCAACTGAAATGGAGATAACATGAAAAAGTACCTGGTATATCCAAGATGCCCAATAATGGCAGCTGCTATTATTATGTGCTTCCTCTTTCAGGAAAAGCTGCCATATTAATTCACCTGCTACAAGTCATCCAGAGATGACCCTACAACCAGAAATAAGATGACTTTCCAGGGGAGTCCTTTCTTATCAGCATCCCAGGTGATTTCCTGGCCTCATTCACGGTAAACAAAGAGGTCTTTGCAGCTTTAGAAATTCAATGGCTATGCTAACCATGACACAGACAAAGAAGCAGCAGTTCTTTACCCCCTTTTCTTACTCTATTTGGCTACTGCTATAGGAGGCCTGCTTTTCTAGACCCTTCTTTTTTTTCCCCCCACAAAACCCCAGTTCTACATTTACCCCCAAAAAAATCTTCAAGTGGACTGTGCCTGGCACAGAAAGGCCAGCTACTTCTCAGGTAAAATCACATGATTCCACTCCTACACAAGCCCTTCTGGCTTCCTTGCTCTCGTGGGGGGTCTCCATCCACCACCCCCCTCCCCTGCCGGCTGAGGCTTTCAATCACAGTGACATTTAATTGCCTCCACCTGAGTGGCTTTCTCTTGGCGCAGGCTGCAATTGTTGTGCAGTGAGCAGCGGCATTTATGCCATGCCATTTCTTAGTATGCCGGTACAAATCAACTCTTTTGACTTTTCAGAGAAGTAAAGTGACAACTCCTCATGTTACAGTGACAGCAAAATCTGAATTAGCTACAAGTCTCAAGAAACAGGTGTATTTTAATTTTATCTAACTGTAGTACTAGAAAAACCTAGTATAGCTTAAATATTGAGGAGTTGTACTGAATCTTTGTAACCGAGGATTAAGAATCATATATGTGCCTTTATATTATTTTTTAAAAAGAGAGAAAAAGGTTAATATCTGAAATTGCTGAAACTGGCTGGATTTAGCCTAGACCTGCTGTTACGATGGTCGTTCTAAACAGGTCTCGTTCCTGTTTATGGTTAGGCAAAACTTAGCTTCCCACTTGTGTATAACCCCTTCACCCTCCTGTTTGATATTGATGTGGGCTATGGGTGGGAGGCTCTTTGTCTCTTTGGAGATAACCTTAACCTAAGCTGTCTGTCCTGACTTGTGGGTGTGGGACAGTAAGAGGCAGCTGTCCTGCCCTTGGTGACCATGGCGAGGACTGGACTCCAGTCCCAGGAAACAGTTGAACAAAGCAAACTCTATAAACTTTAAATATTCAGGGGAAATGCAAACCAAATGTGCTAAAAGCTTATCTAGCATGTATAAGGTCCATGCTAAAAGCTTACCTAGGATGTAGACAATATATGCTAATTCAAGCCTGTTGAGCACTAAAACAAAGAACAATTTAACCCTTCCTCCCTGTATAAAAGGAACTCAAAATTCTTGTTCAGGGCTCCGGTTTGCAACAGAAAGCTCCCGAGTCCAGCCAGCTGTCAATAAATCATTTTTCCTTCTCAAAATCATTCTTGAGTCCTGGTCTTTCTATACTCAAATCATTGAACCTCTCTCAAATTCTACAATATCCATATGGAAATCTGTGTGACTGACCTCTACTCTGTACTTTTCTACCCCAGAATTGTGATCTCTGATAATGATTATAATCTTGTAACTCACTCTGGTTTTGAAGCAGGATAGATAGGGAATCAATAGATGGATCTGGAACCTGGCAGGAAGTCCACATGGACATCAACATCCCCAAGATGGCTGCTGGAAGACCTCAGGAGATTCTGCTATCCGGAACAAGATTTCCTCCGTAAGCCAGGAGAAGCCCTGGATATTCTCCAAGGGCCTTAGTATTGGGCCCTCCTGGGGAATTGATGGGTGGGGTAATCAATCAAAATAGCAAATAGCTGGGTCTCCTCCCCTGTCATTAGCAAAGGGGCAGAACAATTAATGGTTTTCAAAGCAAACGCAAAGCTCTCTTGCTCTCTTGCCTTCGCCCTGTCCTGGTGCCTGTCCCGGTGCTAGTCTGTGTGCTTGTTCCTGCCCTCTGCACCTTGCTCTCACTGTCTTCCCCCTGCCATGATGGCCACGCAAGTAAACCTGGGCATTTATAATCTATAATGGGGAATTGTAGTCTGTAAATCAGCCCACTTTCTCACTTTTCACTCCCTTCCTCTCCACCTGGAACCCCTGATCTGTTATTTTCTCCCATTTCTCTTCCCTCCCTACCTTAATAAATTACTGGCCTAACTCACCCGACATGCTCTCGAAGTTCATTTCTGCAGCATAGTTGAGTACCTAGACAAAATCTGGTTAGTTTGGTATCCACCCCACCATGTCCAACTGATATGGGCTGTGTGAGGGGGCTGTATGTTTCTTCATAAAAAAACTGGGCTGTGTGTGTAAGTTAAACATGTCAATTCAAGCTTACCTGGAATGTGGAAAATATGTGTGAGGGGAGTATGTGTTAATTCAGACTTACCTAGAGAGTATGTTAATTCAATACCTACCTGATACTAAAAGAGTATGTGTTAACTGAAGACCTATCTGATACTCAGACAAAACACTTGAAACTCTAAGAAACTAACAAAAAGTCCTTTTGCATATAAACACCACCGTTTGACTCCTGACTCCTACATCCTCTGTTTAAAAGAAACCCAAAGAACCCAAAGATCCTATTCCGGGCTCCAGTTTTTGAACAAGAAAGTTCCCGAGCCCGGCCGATCCTTAATAAATTTTCCTTCCCCAAATTATTACTGAGTCCTGGCCTTCCATACACAATCATTGAATCTCTCTGCTTCCACAACACAACACCTTAAGGTTTATTAATGAAGGAACCCCTGTCCAGCTCCACCCCAATTATCCATTAGCATTCCAATGGTATAAAATATTAGAATTTCTGCAGTTTGGGGAGCGGGGGGAGGAGGCTGATTTGAGATTGTACATCTCCAGTCTCCCACCAGCTAATAAATCCTCTTTTCCTTCCTAGCCTAGTTGGGTGTGTCTATGTATTCTGCTGTGTGAGCAAACAAACCCAGCCAAGGACCTCTCTGACCCCTCTTCAGTTCAGGATGAACTTAAAATATTCTGCTCCCAACCCTTTGATTTATTTTACCTCTTTCGTGCTTAGTAAGCGCCATGCATTAAAGCATCAAAATTTTTGTCTTTGACAGTTAAAGCTTGGTCTCATAATTATGACCATAACTTGTCACAGGACACAGAGAGACACAGAAGACTGGACCTTCTTGGCAGAGAGTGGCTAGCTGTTAAACTCTTCCTCCTGGGTACCCAGCTGAACTACAGCTGCCCTTGCAGTTACGTGTGGCCATGTGACTACATTCTGGTCAATGGAATGCAGGCAGAAGTGAAGTGGGTAGCTTCCAAGCCTGGCCTATTAAAAACCTCCAAGCACAATTGTCTGTACTCTCTCTTCCCAGTGACCTTGGCAGCCACACATGTTGACAATGGCAGAGCCACAAGATGGAAGAGTCCTGGGGGCCAGAATTACCACTTGGAAGAAAGTCACCTGCTAATGAGAAATTCTAGCCATATCATAGAGGGTGGAAGAGAATAGAGATAATATCCTAAAAGCACAGAGGCCATATAGGAGGCTGTCAAAGTAGAGGAGCGACCTGATTTGGGAGATGTTTCTGAGACAGAATAAGTAGGATTTTTTGGTTGGTGTAACAAAGGGAGAGTTGTTCAAGTTACTGGGCTTTCTAGTTGGGAAATCTGGGTGAATGATAATTCCACTATCTGAGAGAGGAAACTTAGAAAGAAGAGCAAGGTGAGGGGTGGAACATAAGAGTTTGCGTGTGTGTGTGTGTGTGTTGTTTGTTTACAAATGAGAGACTTTTCTTAAGGAGGTATTGGGGATTGAACCTAAGATCTTGTACATGGGAAGCAGGCACTCAACCACTGAGCTACATTTGCTCCCCAATGAGAGTTGGTTTTTTTTTTTTCTGAGGAGGTACTAGGATCGAACCTGGGACCTCATACGTGGGAAGCAGGCACTTACCCACTTGAGCTGTACCCGCTCCTGGAGAGAATGGTTTTTGACATGTGATTCAAGGGCCTGTGGAGTATCCAGGCCCAAGAACTAAAAGTAGACTGTGGTTTACAGTCTAAAAGTGTCTCCCCACTTAGCCCTTATTAATTACAAATGGAGAAAAGGTAACTTTACAGTGGAGAAGCGTGGAGGACACTACCTTAACCAAATGACTAAAGTCAATAAACTGATAGACTGTGCCTCCTGATAAAATACACTGAGAAGGATGCAGCATCATTTATGAAATTCTGCCAAAAATTCATAATCTCATTCGAATCATGAGAAAACATCAGACATCTCCCAACTAAGGGACATATTACAAAACATCTGCCCTGTATTCTTCAAAAATGTTGATGCCATAAAAGGCAAAAGAAGACTGAGGGGCTGTTCTAGATTAAAGGTGACCAAAGAGACATGAAAGTTAAATAAAACATATGGTCCTGGATGGGGTCTTAGATGGGGTGGGGTGGGGAGACTGTGAGTGACTCAATAAACTCTGTCAAGCCATGTGTGAAAACTGCAGAGAGAATTCTCATTTATATATTGGCTCTGAGGAGTCTGCCCTCTCAGAAACAATTCACTTACTGATGTAGGATAGATGATGGAAAGGTTAATCAAAATAAAAACTTGAAGTAGAAGTGCATGGTAGAAGTACTGATAGTGAGTGTGGGAATGAACTTAATAAAGGAAGTAAATCTGCATAAAACCATAAGCAGGCCAAAACTGGTTTGTGGGGATGGCCTCTGTTCCTGTAACCTGTCCTGAGCCTGTTTTGAAGACAGCCCAGCTTAACCACAGGTCATATAACCTGAGCATGCATAGAAACATACACTTGTGTCCTTTAGAAGACCTTTGAGACACCAGGGACAAAAGTCACCTTCCTTGGAACTAAGATTATGAGGAAAAGGAGACACTGGAAACAAATCAAATATGAGAGGTCTTTAATAAGGAAGATCTGGCCTAAAAGCCTAAAAGCTCTACCACATATGGACAACTCTATAATGAACCAATTGGACTATGTCAAGTCAAACCTTCCCACTTCTGTTCCCACCTCTCACCTCTATTCCCATAAAATTTCCCATAACTCTCAGAACACATAGAAAGAGTTGAGCCTTGACTATTTTCTCCTAGCCAGTCAACCTCGTAATAAAACTCTTTCCTCAAAATCCCAATGTCATAATATTGGCATCTGTGCACATTGGGCAGTGAGCCCTTGCTTGGTAATATGAATAATAACTGTAAATAAGGTTAAAAAACACTGCAAATGTTAAAAATAATTCGAATTTTAACCTATTTTGTTTTTTAAAAATGTTTAATAAAATAATTTTGGCTCAATTAAAAAAATATTGACACTCTTGGCAAAATTTGAATTAGACTATATATTAGTATAGTATAGAATTAGATTATATGTATGTATCACTGTTAATGGTTCTAAATTTGAGAAGTGCACTGAGGTTATGTTAGTGAATGTTATTGTTCTGAGGAAATACTGAAGTACTGCCAGGTAAAGGGAGGTATACATATATTTTTCATATATGCATACGTATTTATATGTATAAAAGAAAGAATGAAAATATGGTCAGTGTTAATAACTAGTGAAAGTGGGCAGTGTATAGAGGAGTTCTTTGTACTATTCTTGCAAATCTGTACATTTGAAATAATTTCAAAAAAAGTTTAAAAATAGTAAAAACAAAATGTTAAGATCAGAACATTACTTCTGTCACTTTTACTGAAACTGTGGTTGTTGCTAGGGTTGGTGTACATTCAGGATACTTGATTCTCCGGACTGTCCGTGTGCCAGCTGAGCCCTGAGCCTCAGCGGACTTGCAACTCCTTCACTCTGGTTCCTTGGGCATACCTAGGCCAGCTACAGGGAGGTGAAGAAGGTCAACCACCACACCAGGGAACCAAGAGGACCTACAACTGCAAGCAGGAGAATTGCATCCATCATCCATGTGGAATCTAAGCCCCCTCTTGATAGAGGTGGAATGGACATCACCATCCCAGGGTCCACAAGATGGAGGAATAAAATATGGATTAGAGTGGACTTACTGGTATTCTGCTGGGGAACTATTGTGATTGGTAATGGAAGAAATTATAGCATTGATATGGAGAAAGTGGCCATGGTAGTTGCTGAGGGCAGGGAGAGGGAAGAAAAGATGTGATGTTAGGGGCATTTTCGGGAGTTGGTGTTGTCCTAAACGATATTGCAGGGACAGATGCTGGACATTATATATCCTGCCATAACCCACTGAATGGACTGGGGGAGAGTGTAAACTACAATGTAAACCACTATCCATGTGGTGCAGCAGTGCTCCAAAATGTATTCACCAAATGCTATGAATGTGCCACAATTGATGTGGAAGGAGTGGAGTGAGGAAGGGTGGGGGGTATATGGGAACCTCTTATATTTTTTGAATGTAACATTTTTTTAAAAATTTCTCTTATAAAAAAATTAGAACATTATTAATTATCTGAGGACAGTCATTTTTGTGTAGCGTTTAGGCTCGTTTGAGTGGGTTTATGGAGTGAGATGAGAAAGCAGAGAAAATGGGAGGCGATTCCTGGCTGACCGGTTTTCATAGATGGTTCTTAAAGCAGATCACATGCATAGATAAACCCAGTGATTGATGTGCTCATATATATTCATTCTATGCCATACTGTAACAAGCCGGCAAATTCTTTAGTGCTGTCATTTAAAACTGGAACGTCCAATAAATTCCTAAACTGAAATCAGAATCCTAGCAGAGCTGTAGCCCCAGGTGAGGAAAATGAAGTCCCAGCATCCCTAAGATGCTGAGGTTTGTTGCCAGCATCCGGATGCTGCAATCTTGTCAACCCCTACCCTCCCTCAAGGGACTTAGTTCCTGCAAGTCCGTGCAGGACTCATGAGTAGAGATGAGAATGGTTGCTTTATTGGCTCTGGCCCTGGATGGCTACATAATTATACTCTTTACTCATGAGACTGAACGGAAGTGCGTGTGTAAATATATTACATGCCATTACTGAAAATCGCAAAGAGGCTTCTTCCTGGCTGCCCAGCTAAACACTAAATTACCAGCTGTGCCAGGGAGGGCAGAAACCAAAGAGAAACACAGGGAAGAGACTGGCTATCAAGATGGGAACATTAGTGGAAACTTTGATTCGTGATTAAAGTGCTTTTAATATATGCAAAAGACATTGAAAAATTCATACACAATTCCAGTATCGTAACAATGATTTTTATTCATTTGGTGTTTCTTCAAACCTTTAGCCGTATAAACTTATTTGTTTCTAAGTTTTATCAAACTATATACATTTTATACATTTGACTTATTTAACATTATTTTAGGAATACTTTCCCTTGATTTTACACCTTCTGAAATTTTTAATAGCTGTGTTACATCCCGTTACATTTATACACTAAATACTTTATTTCATCATTTCCTTGTTACTGGACACAAATGCTTGTTGTTGTTCTGTTGTAAAAAAACAAAACAAACTAAAAAAACCTCTGCTGTATATATCTTCATATATATGGATTTTTCTCCTTTTGAATATTCTTATTTCCTCCATTCCAAGATACACATTCCTCTTCTTTTTTTGCAATTTTTTTTCTCAGACTCTCACTCAGTCCCTTGTCTTTTTTTTTTAAGATTTATTTATTTATTTATTTATTTTTATTTCTCTCCCCTTCTTTCCCCCTAGTTGTCTGCTTTCTGTGTCCATTTGCTGTGTGTTCTTCTGTGTCCACTTGTATTCTTGTCAGTGGCACCAGGAATCTGTGTCTCGTTTCATTGTGTCATCTTGTTGTGTCAGCTCTCCGTGTGTGCAGCGCCACTCCTGGGCAGGTTCCACTTTTTTTGCACAGGGTGGCTTTCCTTACGGGGTGCACTCTTTGCACGTGGGGCTCCCCTACGCGGGGGACACCCTTGCATGGCACGGCACTCCTTGAGCGCATCAGCACTGCACATGAGCCAGCTCACCACACGGGTCAGGAGGTCTGGGGTTTGAACCCTGGACCTCCCATGTGGTAGGCAGACGCCCTATCCATTGAGCCAAATACACTTCCCTCTTCTTTTAATATATATCAGGTTACATTTTAGTATCTAGATGATAGTATTTCTTTTTTTCCCTGTAAAAGTTATTAAATTGATGTTATATTTTTTAATTGATATCATCTCAGAACTGGAGAAATATGCTTTTATAATATAAATTTGGAATAGATGCTTTACTGAGGTAAAAGGTATGAACAGATTTATGATACTTGATATGTATATTAATATACCTTCTAAAAGAATTTTGCCAATAACAAATTCAGCAATAGATGTTACTATTTTCCCTACAGCTTTGCCAGCATGAGCGCTTTTGCTTTTTTCTTTGCTTTTTAATAGTTTTAATTGATGCAAATTGTTTCCCATTATTATTTTTATTTGATTTATTTAGGTATTCTACTCTTTGTATGTGTAGGAGCTGTGAGTGCAAAGAGAACAAAAGACAAAATTCAAAGGTACCCCAGAAACCATTCAAAGGAAAAGGCCCTGATGTTCAGTCAGTAATTTAAAAAGAAAAAAGCAAGAGGTCCTGTCCAGCTCCCTGACTCTTCCCTTTTCATGTTGTTATATCTGTTCCCTTGCCATAGGCAAAGTTGGAAGAATTCTGGGCAGCCATTTCTTTACAGAATCATAGTTTTGAGCAAAATGAACACTTAGAGATCTTCTGGTCAAATCTCTCATTTTACATAAGATTAAATGAAAACCCAGTGAGATCCAAATTGTTCAGGATGTTGCAGCGAGTAAGTGGTAGAGCTAAAATTTGAAGGCAAGGTTCTGGACCTTTCCACCATGCCACTCTGCATCTCTGGTGCCAAATGACATTTGAGGGCTAATGACACATCTAGAGACCCTTGCCATTTAGGCTGGGCAGTGTAATATTTAGGCTTAGGATATTGTTAATTCTTGCTAAAATAAATTAGTCAAGAAAGTGAATTCTTATGGTCCCAGATTTGAGATTATAGAATTAAACATGAAAATTAACTTTCATCTGAATCTGCTACACAAAATTAAAAGCACCAATCCAAACGCCAACCACAGGTCCGGTAAAAGTAACAGAAGAGGCATGTGTAGAAAGGTTATATCCGAGTCCAACTCTATCACACTCAGGAACACAAATTCCAAAGTAGGGCCAACTGACATGCACTGAACTCCAGAGCCATCTGCCTTGACCGTAGAACCTCTGTGTCTCCGTAACCCTCAGGAGAACCAGTACCTGGATTTCTATCTACTTTGGCTGTCTCTGGTACCCTGCTGAGGCGTGCATAAGCATTACCCCTCTGATGACCACCCGACTCTTTTTTGGAGACTCATAGAACCTCAGCAGACTTGCAACTCCTACCTTCTGGTTTATTGGACTTACCCTGGCCAGTTAACAGGGAGGTGAAGAAGGTCAACTACCACACCAGGGAGCCAAGAGTGCCTACAACTGCAAGCAGGAGAATTGCATCCATCATCCATGTGGAATCTAAGCCCCCTCTTGATGTAGAGGGGGAGTGGACATAACCATCCCGGGGTCCACAGGATGGAGGAATAGATTGCGACGGTTTGCTCGGTCGGTAGAGGTGGGGTCTGGCTGCGGACGAGGGGTCGGTCCAGCTCAGGACGAGGGGTCGGTCCCACTTGGGACGAGGGATCGGTCCCGCTTGGGATGAGGGGTCGGTCCGGCAGCAGACGAGGGGTCGGTCTCACAGGGGTTGCGCGGTTCGGCTGACAGGGTCGCCCGGCGAAGCCGGCGACGAAGAGGTCGCCCGGAGAAGCAGGCGATGAACTGGGGACAAGGGAGGCCAGGCCCTTGTCAGGGGCTCTCAGGACTGGAGGGCACACGGCAGAAGAACTACTGCGGAGACGAGGTAAACACGCAGGTCCAACTTTATTGAGGGAGAGGCAACAGTTTTATAGGGGCTGGAGAAGGCTGATTGGTCGAAGCCACGCCCTGTTCTGATTGGTTGCCGGAGAAAGGTCAGTGGGCAGTACTGGACGGGGGAGGGGTGGTGATTAGGGATTGGCTGTTGCTGTTGCTGGGGGAAGTGGCAGGGTTTAGTGATTGGTGGCTGCTGTTGCTGGGGTAGAGGGCAGACTTGAGTTTCCCGCCCACGCCTGGCTGTTGCTGCTGTCGGGGGGAGGGAAAAGGGCAGACTGGATTTTTCCGCCCATGCCTGGCTGTTGCTGCTGTCGGGGGAGGGGAAAAGGGCAGACTGGAATTTTCCGCCCTGCGCCTGCGCAGGGAGAAAGAAGAAGAAGGGTGCCGCCCCACAAGGCATCGTGTGGTGCCATCCGGGAGGAGGGGTGGCCGCGGAAGCACGGCTGCCGAGAAGGGGAGACCCGAGGGCACTCTGCGCCCATGCCGAGCTTCCTTCAGGGGTGGCGGTGGGCCCGACCAACCACCCTATTATGGGGGCAGCGGAATTAGGCCTACCACAGCCGCTCCCCTGCCAGGCCAGCAAACCACACTTCAGCCCGAGTGGTGACCGCAATAGATTATGGATTAGAGTGGACTTACTGGTGTTCTGCTGGGGAACTATTATGATTAGAGAGGGAAGAACTTGTAATATTGATGTGGAGGAAGTGGCCATGGTAGCTGCTGAGGGTAGGGAGAGGGAAGAAGAGATGTGATGTGGGGACATTGTCAGGACTTGGAGTTGTCCTGGGTGGTGCTGCAGGGACAGATGCTGGACATTGTGTGTTCGGCCATGGCCCACTGGGTGGACTGGGGGAGAGTGTAGACTACAATGTAGACTGTCCATGGGGTGCAGCAGTGCTCCCAAATGTATTCACCAGGTGCAGTGAATGTGCCACGATGATGGAAGAGGTTGTTGATGTGGGAGGAGTGGGATGGGGGTTGGGGGGTATATGGGGACCTCATATTTTTTTAATGTAACATTTAAAAGAAAATAAAGAAAAAAATAAATAAAACTAAACAAATAAACAGAAAACTAAAAGCACGTCATCACTCCCTATAATAGGCTTAGACAATGAATACTGAGTAAGACATCTTAAGTCTAGCAACTCAGATTAGCAGGTGATTAAGTCCTCTGGGGAACTGAATCACCATGCTCTTGAATTTTTCTCACTGTAGATTCAGCCTTATTACTTATTAAATATTGATGCTGTGCTCACCTTTTCCAAACCAAATTAACACTCGAATTTTATATCTAAAGAATGGCATATTTTTATCCCATCATCTTTAGAATGAAATTGTTCTATTTTTAATCTTTCATGATTTAAAAAATGTCCCAATAACTGTTAACCAAGTCATAGGTTTTATATAAACAGTCTGTGATGACAAAATTAAAATCACACTTCCATTACAAACCCAAAGTGTTATGGCATCAACTTAGATCAGCAAAATTGCTGGAACTGGCTGGCCCTCCTCAAATTATTTCCCCAGCTATTGCTGATATCCCTTCTCAGGAATATCTAGGACCAGTCATCATCTTTCTCTGCTGCCTCCTTGTTTTCTTCCCTACGTCACCTTTCTGGACAGTAATGCCACAGGGCACCACTGTCCTCCACTGGTGACCACTGTTGATCTGTCCCTATTGTGGTCTCAAAGCAAGGTTAGTGCTTTTCCAAGTTTCCCATATCTAAATTGTGAGGAAGCCATACTTTTTAAAAAGCATGTCTTGAAGACTCTGGGAGAAGGAAACTGAAGACAGGGAATAACTTAAAACAGCCAAGAGAAGTAGATATCTTTAGAGCTGACAAATCAAACCCAAAATACGAAACCGTGACTAATTCCCAGCAGTCCCTCACATGGCAGGGAGCAGCTCAAAAGGAATCAAGGTACTTCCTACCTTCAAATTCAGGCCCATTAACCCCCAATTTAGAGAAAAATCAGGTCCTCCCAACTTTCCCAAGCTCATACTTAATTTTATTTCCTATCCTAGCATGACTGACAAGGGAAAAATCCATTCCTTTGGGGTGGGGGGTCAGAAGGAAGGGACTCTATGCCCTTCAAAGGATCAGGCTATGGCCTGAACAAGATAATCACAAGAGTAGGCAGGCCATTTTTCCAAAGTCTGAATTATACAGTCTTAAATTTTCCCCATTGGAGGGAAAATCTTTCCCTTCAGTGGAAAGGTATGCATTGTCTAGAGCAGAGAATGATCTCAATCTATGGCAGCTATTTTACAATTCTGGAAATTGTTGATAACTGATGGCAATGCAAAATATTTGTTATCTATAGAGATTCAAATTCTGTCCTGTCCAGTAGAGGGGTGAAGACTCAATTGACTTCCCTTCCCTACCGTGGAAAAGGCCAGTTTTGTCCCAATTGACATGTTCATCTCAGTATTCCTAATTTATACCTCTGTCTGTTCTTTAAATTTCCCTTTGAACTAGTTGTAGTACCTTACCATTTTCCTCATTAATGAGTTGAATAAAATATTTAACCATTGTCCATTTTTATAACTGTATGAGAGTCATGATTTTACTTGTCGACTGAGAAGTAACAAACTAAGATGCAAGGAAACAGAGGTGTTTATTTGGGGTCTTAGAATTGCAATTCAGGGAGCACAGATTTAGGTAGCAACCCAAATCGTGTCCCATCTTGGTGCTTCCAAGTAAGCGTTTTTAAAGAAAAAGAAGATGATTACATAAGATGTTTGTGATTGGTGGATATTCCAGGCTCTCCAAATGCCCTTCAGGTTAGACAGTTTACTGAGTCCCTTATCTTGTAGTTTGTGCTGGTGTCTGGATATCCTTAGGGTTCAGGTTAGATAGTTTACTACGTCCCTTATCTTGTGGTTTGTGCCTGGTGTCTGGATATCCTTGCGTTTTGAGTAACCCTGTTGCTTGAGGCTTTGCATAGGTTGGCAGTTCGTGATATGTGACTGAGATTTGCAAGAGTATCTCCAGAATGACCTCCTGACTCCATTTTAAGTCTCTTGACCGTAGTAACTTTATTTTGTTTGATTTCTTTTTACATACTCTTAAAGAAAACTCTTTAACACCATGAATGGGACACTAAAGCCTTGTTAGATTTTGCTACATCAAGTCTAGTTTAGTTCCTTGCTATATTTTAATGTCAGCATGAGGAATGGAGAAGATCACATTCCATACTACCTCTACCCCATTGCATAACACACATACACACACACACACGCACAATATGCATGCATGTATATACAACCCCAAAAAATAAGACATAATTTTTGGCCACAGAACAGTCTAAAATATAGATGTAAGAAGACAAGGTTCTCTAATGTAACAAAGACACAATCCTGATGATACATTAAGTTGAATATGAAATATCTCAGTTGGAAGGGTCTGAATTTGGTTACTTCCCAACATCCAGGACTTCTTCATGAAAGTTGAGTACTTGGCTTTCTTCTATACTAGGGTACCTCAACCTCAGCACTGTTGACATTTTGTACTGGGTAATTCTTTGTAGTGGAGGCTGTCCTGTACATTGTAGGACCTTTAGCTGCATCCCTGGCCTCCACCCACTAGATGCCAGTAACCCACCCCACCTCCCCCTGACTTGTGACAATCAAAAATATTTCCAGATATTGCCAAATGTCCACTGGGGGCAAAATCACTCCCAGTTGAGGACCACTGATCTATGCTATTAAAGGTCCCCCAAAATGGTTCCTTCCGGAGTACAAGGAGGATCTCCCCAAAGATAAAAGTGAATATACTCAGCGAATACATATCAGTATGGATTGCAGAATGCTTTGCACAGCATCGTACTACTTACGTAACTCTGAAAATCACAGAACCTTATAATGTATAATGTTTGTAGAAACATACATATGGAGTGTTGAAAGACAAAATCAGAGTCAAGTTTGCAGATGACAGCATTTTATTCAGGACTCCAAAAGCTCTGCTGTAGCAAGGAAGCCAGAGCACTTGCAAAACAGAAGCCTAGAGCTCCTAGGGATGGCATGTGATTTTTATAGACATAAAAAAGAAGTTAGTTTGAGACCTATTGATTGGTCAGGTGGTTGTCCATCTCATAGGGGTGGGTTTAGGGCAGGTGGGCTTTATTTTATATTGGGTCAGACTAACTATTAGAGACTTGATTGGCTATCTGGGTCTGTCGGGTTGGTGAGAATTTCAAATTTCAAAAGATTTCAAGAGGAAACTCAAGAGGGAACTCAAAGAGGAAGTAGGGCACAGGTTTCCTTTGTTTGTTTGTTTGCTTTGTTTTTGCTCTGAGGGGTCCCCAGAGCTTTCTCCATATAATTTTATCAGGAGGAAAAGCATAAACTATGAGCATCAAGAATATATATACCAATTTAATAAGTATAAAATGAGTATAATTTCCTCTGGGAAAGAAGGGTGGGAATTATGACAGGCTAGGATTTCAAAAGAAAATGCATCTCTATCTGTAATGTATTGTTTGTTTTTAAAAAGGGGATCTAAAACAATTATTGCAAAACATTATCATTTTTTCCCATTTTGGGTAGTGCATATGTGGATATTATGTTACTCTACATACTTTATGACATTTTAAAAAAATTCCCCCCCAAAAAAGAAAAATACAGCTCAAATTTCACCTGATGTTCTTTGAAGCCATGTGTTATTAATTTTTCAATCATCTGCTGCTATATATACTTCATACTGCTATTTGCCTTGATGATTATAGGTAGCTAGGAGTTGGCGGTGTTTATGAAGCTATTTCTCAACTCAGACTCTAATAACAACCATCATTTTAATGCGATCACCTTATATTTGTGGAGTGCTTTATATTTTCTGAGTACTCTTACATCTATCTTCTCATCTTATATTCACAACTTTCCATCTTAGGCTCAAGTATATTCACGATGTAAATTTATTAAACAACAACAACAAAAAAGGTCTCCATGAAAGCTTTTTCTACCTTAGTTTGGGTTCCTCCAGAAACAGACTCTGAGACAAGGGTCCTAGTGCAAGTGGTTTATTTCAGAGGTGATCTCAGGATGATGTGGGCTATGAGTGGGAGGCTCTTTGTCTCTTCAGAGATTACCTTAAGCTAGACTGTCTGTCCTGACTTGTGGGTGTGGAAAGGTAAGAGGCTGCAGTCCTGCTCTTGGTGACCATGGCAACGACTCCAGTCCCAGGAGGCAATTTAGCCATGCAAACTCTATATACATACCAGTCAGTCCAGGGAAACTGATGGTGGTGATGCCGAAACTTAAGGGAACTTGGACTTGGCCTCGAATGGGAAATATAATATAGCCTGTGCATAAATTCAAAATCATCTAATTCTGTATCCAAGTGTGCCTAGTCTCTAAAAATCCAGTTAAGTGATATGGGCTTTGAATGTTCAGAAAGGATGTAAGACTGAATGTGTATTCAAGGTTGCATCCAGACAGAATGTGGGCAAGATGCTAATTCAGGCTCACCTGAGGTGTGGGCAATATGTTAATTCAAAACCTACCTGGTTCTCAGGCAAAGACTTGACTAACAAAGAAAGTAGTTTTCTTTGATAAAAGCACCATTTGACTCCCCAACCTGTATAAAAGGAACTTGAAAGTCTTGTTGGGGGCTCGGGATTGAAACTGAGAGCTCCAGAGTCCCTCCGGTGTCAATAAACCATTTTTCCTTTTCAAAATCATTCCTGAGTCCTGGCCTTTCTATACGCAAATAATTGAACCTCTCTCAAATTCTACAACAAGGAAGCATAGATAGGGGAAATGAGACAGGGAAGGGAAGGGAAGGAGACTAACAAAGGACACGTATGGAGCTAGTTACAGCTGGGGGCAACTGAGGCTCAATTCTGCTGGGGAACTTTGGGAAACAATGTAGAACACACCTCAGAGCTCTGCTCTTGGGTAAACATGGAAGCTGGGGTATTTTCTGCCAAGTCTACCCCTCATTGGCTGAGGGCTGCTCTGAAGGTTGGTAACTTCCTCTCACTTCTGGCCTGCCCCTCTCTGCGTCAAGAGAAAGCCTGCAGGTAGAAAGTCACAAGCAGCTGCAAATGGATGCCATTCGCATGTGCAGGAACCACGAGTGCTGGGGGGATATGGGCAGGGCATGAGAAAGATCTGCTACAGCACCTTCCTAGAGTATGTTCTGTATTTTCATATACTCCTTTCATTTACAGTTTACATAGCATTTTCAGAAATATTACAGTAAATGCGATGTGTAAGAGCTGATTTTATTTGTAATAAGAAAGCTCAACTAAATCATTTCACTTGCCGGAGGCTTGAAACTGTGTCTTTTAAAACCCAAGTCCAATGCCCACTGAGTTGCCATAGAACAGCCCACAAACTTCCATGGCTGCTCTCTTCCTATATCAGGGGTTGGCAAACTATAGTCTGTGAGGTGAATCTGGCCTGCCACTTGTTTTTGCAAATAAAGATTTATTAGAACACAGCCATGCCCACTCGTTTACATACCGCCTATGGCTGCTTTTGTGTTACAATGGCAATAGTGAGTAGTTCAACAAAAGCCAGCAAAGCTGAAATTATCTACTGTCTTGCCCTTACAAGAAAAGTTTGTTGACCCTTGCTCTATACCATAAGCTGGCAGAAAAATTAATATTTTCACAAGTTTTAAGAGATTCCAGTGTGAAAAGGCTTGTAAGAAGGAAAATATTATCACTCAGAAAAATTCCATTTTTATGAAGTGGGTTAAGGGCAAGATAGTTTTAAAAAAAGTTCTTCCTTAAGAATAAATGTTGGTAATTTCTGCTGGGTATATACCCAGAAGAATTGAAAGCAGGGACCCGAACGGATATATGCACACCAATGTTCACAGCAGCGTTATTCACCATTGCCAAAAGTTGGAAACAACCAAAATGTCCATCAACAGATGAATGGATAAGAAAACTCTGATAAAAACATACAAGGGAATATTACTCAGCTATAAGATGGAATGAAGTATTAACACACGGAATAACATGGATGAATCTTGAAGACCTTATGTTGAGTGAAGAAAGCCAGGCAATGAACGACAACTATTACATGGCTTCACTGATATGAATTAAGCAAATTGAGCATACTCACAGAGCTAGAGTCTGGAAGGTAGGTTTACAGGAGACAGAAAGGGAGTAGAGGGTGGTGAGCCAATGCCCATATGGACAAACTCTGATAAGGTGGAAGGGTGGAGTTGTGCAGTGGATGGGCATGACAGTGGTACAATGATGCTATTGGGTTGGGTGGGGCTGGTCTGTGACAGGGATTGGGTAGGGGGGTGGGTTGCAGTGTCCATGGAACTGCGGGGAGGGTCGGGGAGGGGAACAGATGAGCTCTGGGGATTTGTGGGTATGTGGATGAAACTACAACATTGGGAATGTTATTTTGGCAAATATGGCAGAGGAGGGTTACTGGTTTAGGGTGTTGGATGTGGGGGGCATGCAGGACAGGGCGCGTCTGGGGCAGGCTTCTAGGGAGTGTATGAGTGTTCATCCTGTCATAGTGCATTGTATCAGTGGGTGGAGACCCATGCAATGAATAGGAAGGTGTTGGACTCCCATCCTGGGGAGTCCTGCTATGTTCTCAAGTAGAGGGGCAGGAGTCTCTCGAGAGCATAGGCAGTGCCTAATAGGGGAGGACAGGCCAGTATGTCAAGCCCTCGTTGTTGCAAATAACTATGAATCTTGTTCTTCAAAGAGTGAAGCTTGGTGGTTGCTGTGGGTCCTGAGGGGAGGGTGGAGAGAGGAATAGAATAGATGGAGCACAGGGCATTTTGGGGGCACTGGAATTGTTCTATATGATCTTGTAATGATGGGTACAGGCCACGTTAAATTTACTCAAAATTTATAAAAGTGCGTGGTACAAAATGTGAACCATAATGTAAACCATATACCATGGTTAGTGCAATGCTTCAATATTTGTACATCAATTGTAACAAATGTACCACCCACATGTAAAATGCTATTAACAGGGGAAAGGGAAAAAGGAGGGGAGGGATGTTGGGTATATGGGAATTCCCTATATTCTATACATGACTTGTCTGTAACCAAAAGCTTCTTTGAAGATAAAATGGAAAAAATAAGATGCTGGGGGAAAAAACAGAAGATAATGTCACTCTATGTACAAGACAACAGACCTTACAGTGATGAAAGACATAATGCCAAAAATTTTTTTAATTTTATAAAAATTTTTTTATTATTTCAAAATTTTTAATTTTTTGTATTTTATTTGTTATTATTCAAACTATCATTATTATTTCATTTTCTTATTAATTTTATTTGGTTATTTTGTTGGCTTCATTTTTGAAGAAGTTTTGGATCACAGAAGGGTTACAACTGTGGCAGGGGAGGATCATTGGTGTGGTATTACAGGTTACCTAAGAGTTAACTCCTGAGAGTCACCTTGTTTTCAAATGTGGCCTCTCTCTAAGCCAAACTCAGCATATAAATGCATTACCTTCCCTCCCCCCCCCCCCCCCCCCCCCCCCCCGCTGGCATGGGACCTGACTCCCAGGGATGAGCCTCCCTGGCACCAAGGGATTACTACCAAGCACCAACTATCAATGCAACTGGAAAAAGACCTTCACCAAAAAGGGGAAAGGGGAAAGACAAATGAGATTATATGGCTAAGAGACTTCAAAGTGAGTTAGGAGGTCATTCCAGAGTTACACTTATGCACGTTTCAGCAGGACCTCTTTGACTGCCACAGTAAATATTGCTTCGAATAGTGGGGGCTCCTGAGGGTTCCAGAGACATCCAGACACTATAGGCAGGGCAGACAGCTCAGGAATTTGGTGCCCTACCAGTGGGCCTTACCTGGGAAATTATGCTCCCCAGCGTGACAGAGTTGGACTCAGTTGTGGTTACCCTATGCATGGCTATTATGCCCCTTCTATTTGAACCTACAGTTAGCACTAGAGTTGATAGGTTTATGTCCAAGAGACTTAAATTTTTGGGTTTTCCACGTGCCAGTTGGGTCCTGAATCTCAACAGAGTTGCAACACCTACTCTCCAGTTCACTGGACTCACCCAGGACAACTAACAAAGAAATGATGAAGGACAGTGACCATCCCAGGGAACAGAGAGAATCTACAACTGCAAGCAAGATTGTCCCATCCATATGCTCCATGGGATCTAAGCCCTTTCTCAATTAGAGGTAGAGTGGGCATCACCATCCTAGAATCCTCAGGATTGGGGAATGAACAATGACTAGAGCAGACTTACAGTTATTCTACTACAGACCTATTGTTATTCTAGCAATGGAAGAACTTTTATCATTGATATGGAGGCAGTGGCTACCATAGATTCTGAGGGGAGGGAGAGGGAAAAAGACATATAATAAAGGGTTATTTTGGGAACATTGGAATTGTCCTGAATGATGTTGCAATTACAGATACAGGTCATTATTTATTTTGTCATAACTTACAAAATTGTGTGGGAGAGAGTTTAAACTATAATGTAAACTACAATATACACCACACTTAGTGGCAATGCTCCAATATATGTTCATCAATTTTAACAAATGTACCACATTAATGAAGGATGTTGTTAATGTTGGAAAGTGTGGGAGGGGTAGGGAATGAGGCAAATGGTAATCCCCTACATTTTTTATGTAACATTTATGTAATCTAATAATTTTTTGAAAGTCTATTAAAAAATATTACTACTAAAAAAAAAAAAAAGAACAAATCTTAGTAATTTGCCCATTTGCCCTAAAAAAATGTATCAAGATTCAGGAAGAAATTTGAGGCATTTCCATCTCTACTGAGGAATGAATTGTTAACACCTAGTTCAGACATAAAAAATAGTAATCATTTATTGTGTCAAACCCCAAATGATTAAATATTGTGTTGATAACAATTCCAAACCTATGCCCAGACTTAATGAAACACAGTGCCATAATTGGGGAGTTACATCTGCAGTGGGCATAGGAGGGGACAGATAGCACAACCACTTGTCATGGGATGGGATGGGAGGAGAAAAGAACAAGGAGCAGAGATCAGGCACTTAGAATAGAGAGAGTAGGCTTTACTTTCTGTGATTGCAGGGAGGTAAGGAAGGCCAACGAAAGAGAGACATACCGAGCAGGGAAAGCTGAGCTGGGGTCTTAGGTTGTGGTTTGGAAGGTGTTTGAAATAACAGACTTGTTTTACTTTGTTTTGTTTTCTTTATTAATAAACTTTATTTTTAAGTACAGGTTTAGGTTTATAGAAAAATTGAGCTGATAGTACTGAGTTCCCATCTACTCACCTTGCCTGCTCATTTTCCACTGTTTTTAACATCTTGCTTTGGTACCGTACATTTGCTACAATGAATGAACTAATACTGATACACTATTATTAATTGAATACACTATTATTAATTGATACACTATTATAATCCTATGGATTTTTACAAATTAATGTCATGTATCCACCATTACAGTATTATACAGAATAGCTTAACTGCCCCCCAAATCCTCTGGGTTATACCTATTCATCCCTCCCCACTTCCCCTGAATACCTGGCACCCACTGATGTTTCTACTGCCTCTATAGTCTTGCCTTTTCCACAACGTCATAGAGATGGAATCATACATTACCTAGCCTTTTCAAAGTGGCTTCTTTCACTTAGCAATATGCATTTAAGTTTCCTCCGTGTGTCTTTGCGGCTTGAATAGCTCATTTCAGGACATCTTGGGTGCTTTCAGTTTTTAGCAATTATGAGTAAAACTGTTATAAACATTCATGTGCAGGTTTTTATGTGGACATAAGTTTTCAACTCAATTGGGCAAATACCTAGGAGTGTGACTGCTGGATCATATGGTAAGTCTATGTTTAGCATTGTAAGAGACTTCCAGACTGTCTCTCAAAGTGGCAGTAGCATTTTGTTTTCCCACCAGCAATCAGAGTTCCTGTTGCTCCACATCCTCACCAGCATTTAGTGTTGTTAATGTTTTAGATTTTAGCCCTTCTAATAGGTATGTAGTGGTATCTTGTTTTAATTTGCAATTCTCTAAGGAACATGCTATTGAATATCTTTCCATATGCTTATTCGCTATCTGTATATCTTCTTTGGTGAAGTGTTTATGTAGATCTTTAGCCCATACTTTAATTGGGTTGTCTGTTTTCTTATTGTTGAGTTTTAAGAGTTCTTTGTATATTTTTCCATTAAAGTCTTTAACATATTAATCACAGTTATTTTAAATTCCAGGCCTGATAATTCCAAAACGTCTGTCAAATCTGAGTCTGGTTCTGACGCTTACTTTGTCTCTTCAGACTGATGGGGTTTGGGAGGGGTTTTGCTACTGGCATCCAGTGGGTAGAGGCCAGGGATACGGCTAAACATCCTACAATGCACTGGACAGCCTCCACAACAAAGAATTATCAGTCCAAAACATCAATGTCAGCGGAGAAATCCTGCTATATTCTGAGAAATGAGCCTCCATAGCCTATAACTCTCCTTGGCTTACCAGGATCCTAATAGCATTATTCTTATCTCTTTCATTAATTTTTCTTTTAGCTTTATTGAAGTATATCATTCATACATGAACACATATAAATAGTAAGTGCACAGTGAAAGTTGTCAACTTACAAAACAAACATGCATAACATCATACAGGGGTCCCATACATCAACCCACCACCAACACTTTGCATTGTTGTGAGAAATTTGTTACTAATTATGAAAGGATATCATCAAAATCTTGCAACTAACTACAGTCCATATCTTACATTGGTGTATATCCCCCAACCCACCCTATTCTTATTTTTAAATATATTTTTATTACAGAAGTTGTGAACTTACAAAACAATCATGTACATGTGCAGAATTACCATACAACACCCCTTCACCAACATACCACACCATGGTGAAACATTTGTTACAGATTATGGGATAATATCATCAGACTATTACCACTAACCATGGTCCATAACATATATTTGGTATGCTTTTTCCATACCTCCCATTATCAACACAGTATATCTTTGGCATAGATGCATGAATATTATAGTATTGCTGTAAACCACAGTCCATAGGTTATACCAGTTGTATTTTTCCCATGCTTCTCCACATTCCCACAACCCTCCAATACTCTAGCTCACAGAGGACACTTTTGCATTTGTATCATCAACTGCAATTCTCATCCACCTCTGGGTTCACTGGGTTACTCAGTCCCTAGCTTATTCTTTAGCGTTCTTTCACCTGACAGCTACATTCCTAGACTACCCTTTCCAGCCACATTCCCATTTATAAACCAGCTACTCTCACTATAATATGTTGCCATCAACTCTATTTCCACACTTTTACGGTAAAGTTAATTAAAACTTCTACATACATTACGCATCAGCAGTACTTTTCAGCCCTCCTATTATCTACTTTAAGAATCCACCACCTACCACCAGGCCTTGAAGATGTTTTCCTACAATTTCTTGTAGGTGCTTTATGGTTCTTGCTTTTATGTTTAGGTCTTTGATCAACTTTGAGTTAATTTTTGTGTAAGGTGTGAGACAGGGGTCCTCCTTCCTTTGGCCATGGATATCCAGTTCTCCCAGCACCATTTGTTGAAAAGACTGTTCTGCCCAAGCTGGGTGGGTTTGACAGGCTTGTCAAAGTCACTTGACCATAGAAGTGAGGGTCTGTTTTTGAACCATCCGTTCAGTTCCAATAGTCTAAGTGTCTATCTTTATGCCAGTACCATGATGCTTTTACCATTGTAGCTAGGTAATATGATTTAAAGTCTGGAAGTAAGAGTTCTCCAACTTCACTTTTCCTTTTTAAGATTATTCTGGCTATTCAGGACCCCTTACTTATCCAAATAAATTTGATAATTGTGTTTTCCTTTTGTTTAAAAAATGCTGGTAGAATTTTTATCAGGATTGCATTGAATTTGTATAACAATTTGGGTAGAATTGACATTTTACTGATATTTAGTCTTCCAATCCATGAGCAAGGAATGTTCTTCCAATTATTTAGGTCTTTTAAAATTTCTTTTAACAATGAGTTGCAGTTTTCTGAATATAAGTGCTTTACATCCTTGGTTAAGTTTATTTCTAATATATTATTCTTTTAGTAGCTATTGTAAACAAAATTTTTTTCCAGACTTGCTCTTCAGATTGCACATTACTAGTGTCTTTTAAAGACTATTTTATCTGATATAAGTATAGCTACTCTGGCTTTTTGTTGTTGTTGTTGTTGTTACTGCATGTGTGGAATATCTTTTTCCAGCCTTTCATTTGTAATCTATTGGTATCCTTGGGTCTGAGGTGAGTCTCTTGCAGACAGCATATAGATGGCTCATATTTTCTTACCCATTCCACCAGTCTGTGTCTTTTTTTTTTTTAAGATTTATTTTATTTATTTATTTCTCTCCCCTTCCCCTCCCACCCCCGTTGTCTGTTCTCTGTGTCTATTTGCTGCATCTTCTTTGTCCTCTTCTGTTGTTGTTGTCAGCGGCACAGGAATCTGTGTTTCTTTTTGCTGTGTCATCTTGTGTCATTTCTCTGTGCGGGTGGTGCCAGTCTTAGGCAGGCTGCACTTTCTTTTGCGCTGGGCGGCTCTCCCTATGGGACACACCCCTTGCACGTGGGGCTCCCCTACACCGGGGACACCCCTGCGTGGCAGGGCACTCCTTGTGCGCATCAGCACTGCGTGTGGGCCAGCTCCACATGTGTCAAGGAGGCCTGGGGTTTGAACCGCAGACCTCCCATGTGGTAGATGGACGCCCTAACCACTGGGCCAAGTCCGCCGCCAGTCTGTGTCTTTTGATTGGGGAATTTAATCCATTAATATTCAATGTTATTACTGTAAAGGTAGTTCTTATTTCACCCATTTTAACCTTTGGTATTTATCTGTCTTATTTTATTTTCACCACTCTTTTGACACTTTTAGTTACTTTTACTGCTATAATCTTCATTGCTAGACTCTCTTCCAAGCCTCTTTCTCCTGTCTTTTCAGACTGTAGCGCACCCTTTGGCATTTCCTGCAAGGCTGGTCTCTTTGTTATAAACTCTCTCTGTTTCTGTTTCTGAGTGAATATTCTAACTCACCCTCATTTTTGAAAGACAGTCTTGTCAGGATATAAGATTCTTGGCTGGAAGCTTTTCTCTTGCAGTATCTTAAAAATATTATATCACTGCCTTCTTGCCACCATGGTTTCTAATAAGAAATTGGCAATTGCTCTTATTGGGAATTCATTATATGTTATGCATTGCTTTTCTCTTGCTGCTCTCAGAATTCTCTTTGCCTTTGGCATTTTAAATTCTGATTAGTATGTGTCTCAGAGTTGTTCTATTTGGATCTATTCAAATTGGAGTACATTGTGCTTCTTGACAGGGATATCTATATCCTTTAATAGGACTGGGAAATTTTCTACCATTATTTCTTCAAATATTCCTTTTGCCCCTTTTCCCATCTCCTTCTGGGATACCCATGACATGTATGTTTGCACATCTCTTGCTGAGACCTTGTTCAATTTTTTCCACTATTTTCTTCATCTGTTCTTTTGTATGTTTGCTTTCAGAAGCCATGTTTCAAGCTCACCAATCATTTCTTCTGCCTCCTCAAATTTTCTCTTATATGACTCCAGTATATTTTTAATTTCATTTATTGCAACTTTCATTCTTATAAGATCTGCTATTCTTCTATGTATGCTTTCAAATTCTTCTTTGTGTTCACCCAATGTCTTCCTATTATCCTTAATATCTTTAGACATGTCATTAAATTTATTAAGGACATTTGTTTGAACATCTATGATTAGATGTTTCAACCCCTTTATGTCATCTGGAGGCTTATCTTGTTCCTTTAACTGGGCCATATCCTCCTGCTTCTTGGTATGGATTGTAATATTTTGTTGGTGTCTTGGCATCTGGCTTACTAGATGTATTTATTCTGGGTGCAGTTTCTATCATTAGTCTAGGGCATGCTCTCTTGCTGGTTGTGTAGTAGGGAGCTGAGGATGTAGTTGGTGCTGTAGGCTGTGGAGGCTCAAGCTGCCTGCATTGCCTCTTCTCCCATCTTTCTCCTCTGCCAGGGGTAGGGAAAGAGCCACAGTCATGTGTAATAATCCAAGTGGTGCAGGCCAAGACCATCTGTAGTTGCCCAGAGAGACTGATGAAGCTTTATGCCCCTTCCTCCCCTGCCTGGGGCAAGGATGGAGCTGCAGGTATGGGTAGCATTCTATGCTGTGCCAGTCCAAAATGTCCACAGTAACCCAGGTAGAGCCTGATGTAGCATTGCCCCCTCTCCTACTGCCAGGGGTGGGATGGACTCCCCAGGCTGCCCAACAATATAATTTGTGTGGGCCAAATGCACCCGCATTTGCCCTGAGAGGCTGAGGGAGTACTGTCCTTTCTGCCCTTTAGGGGGTGGGAACAGAACCTCAGATGCCCAACAGTTCAGTCTGTGTAGGACAAAAGTGCCTGTCATTGCCCAGAGAGGCTGAAGAAACACCAGCCCCTTCTTATCCTATAGGGTGGTGGAGGTGGATCCACTGGCAACCAAAAGTTGAGTCCCTATAGGCTAAGAGTACCTGCCATTACCAAAGAGGCTGAGGAAACACCAGCCCCTCCTATCCTATTGGGGTTGGGGGTGGATTCACAGGTACCAACCAGTCCAGGTTGTGCAGGCCAAAAGTGCCTGGAAAGGCTGAGGAAACACAGCTCCCCTTCTACCTTTACTTGGAGACAGGGATGGAACTATAGGTGTCTGTGTTCGACTATTCAGTCTGTGTGCTGAAAGCACCTGCAGTTACCCAGAGAGGCTGGGGAAACACAGCTCCCCTCTTATTCTACTGGAGGGGGGGGCGGTGGGATGAAGCTATAGGTGCCCAAATACCCAGTCTGTGTGGGCTGAAAATGCCTGTAGTTTTCCAGAGAGACTGAAGAAACCCCAATCCTGTGGGGTTGGAAGGGTAGAGATGGAATTGAAGGCACTCAACGAACCAGTTTGTGTGTGCTGAAACTGCCTGCAGTTGCCTGGAAAGGCTGAGGAAACACAGCTACTCTCTTAGCTTATTGGGGTGCAGGGATGGAGGCCCAGGTGTCTGACTATTCAGTCTGTGCTGGCTGAATGTACTGGCAGTTACCCAGATAGGCTGGTGCAGGTCCCCGCAGCTCCCTCCCTGCAGGAGGTGGCTCTGGGGCTTAGGCGAGAGCTGCAATCCAATCTAGGTGGAAAGAAGCTGGTCCCTACCTGCACTGTGATTTTCAGTCTGCCTCACTTCCCCTAATGCTAGAGACAGAGTTAAAATTGCAGCTGCAAGCCTCTTTCTAACTTGGACAGGTTCAGACTTTAGCTGTTCTTAGGATTGTACTGCAGCCTGCCGAATTTACTCATCAGTAGCTGAAGTCCGTGCCCAACTCCCTCTTCCTCCCTTGATTTTGGAAATGGAGCTCCCAACTCCAGTGACAGAGTAGTTCCCGAGGTGGCTTGTGTCTCCAGTGGAGGATGGGCACTGGCCTCCACGGCATGGGGGAGTCTACTCACAAATCTTCTCGGTAGATGGGCAGTCTCCTCCTTCCATTATTTTATGTTGTAGGCTGCTCTTCTGGTCTCCTGGAGCCCCCAAACTGGTGCTTTAAATAGCTCTGGGTGTTTACTAACTGCCCTGTGGCATGTGCTGACTCTTGGAGTGCCTTACTCTGCTGCCATCTTGCTGGTTGTCCCTCTTTCATTAATTTTTGTATTGCAAAGATCATGCTTCTCTCTGGACCCTTTTTCCTAAGGCCCAAGGTTTTCATCTTGAAGTCCTACCCCACAAGTCAATTATTCACAGTAACAAATATTTACTGGAGGCCTACTAAGTGCCGGAGTCCTAAGAGTTAAGCAGCTTTGTTAAAATTAGTCTGTTTTGTAGGCAGGTCATTACAAGGAAAATAAGTAATAACACAAAGTGTGCAAATTATAGGTATTGATAAAATTGTAGAAACAGATTTGGCAAAGAGAGGACAACCAGCATCTTTTAAGTTCAGAAACTGCTGATGTAGTTTACAGATATTTTCTGACCTCATCTTCATGGACAACCTTGTTTTTCTCAAATAAAGCAGTCAAGAAGGGAGCACAGTGATACTTTAAAGGCTGGTTTCTTTTTCCCTTCCTGCTAAAGACTCAAATGTGTGCCTTGTAGAAATGTACAAGTTACAAAAAGTCTAAGGAGAAGCATAAAAATCACCCATTATTCCACTATCAGAGATATCTATTAGGGAACTTCTGTGCAACTTATTGTTTGCATGTATAATGTACTGTAAGTGTAACTGGGTTCATACTGTGTATGTCACAATGTATCTTTTCCTCTCCACATAATATTACTTCATAGACATTTCCGTGGATCAGTAAATACTTTCTACCGCATGATCATTAATTGTTGCATAATCGTATGTCTACTTCCTGATATGTTTGACCATTCCCTTTGATGTGTGGCAACACTGTTCTGAAAGAAAAGTAAAAAAAGAGGACAAAAGTGCCAGAATAGTACATTGGTATATTTAAACACCAGACTTCTACAACAAAAATAAAAACAAAAACAAAAAATACCTCACCAACACAAAGAACAGACAACAGATCTTGGACTTTACCAGCATACCTAACAATGCTGGGTTTTATAAATATCTGTGAAATGATATACAAATCCCTGTACACAGACGTTGGTATTTCTCACTGGGTCCAGAAAATCTGATTATTGTGATATCTGTGTCCATAAAAGTGATAACGAAGTTAAATAATCAGAATTCATAACTGGGTTTCATTTTAAAGATAAACACTACAGATTAGAAGTGGCCACCTGTTTTGTGAGTGTGGGTAAGTTTGTATGTGTGGTCGTTCTGTTGTTTTCCTTGTTTCGTAAATTACCAAAATAGCAATTTTAGTGTCAGTTTCAGGAGTTCAAAGTTTATTACATAAAATAAAATAATTGTAGTAAGTGTAGTGTATTGGGATTTTATTCAGACATAATGGTCAAGACATGAGCCATGGAAAACATGGAATTAATTTTAATCGTCTAAATTGTGGCCTGAAAGAGAGAGAGTGTAAGACTGTAAAGACAAGGGACCCTGCTGAGTCAGGGCTGGCAAGGGTAGAAGCCCACATGCCAGACCTTGCCCTCTACTTGGCTGAGCCCCGGACCAGCTGTCCTTGATGTCACTTGATGCAAGTTCTTCAGGTATACAATCATCACATGGCTGCTAGATATGACTGCCAAACATTTTCTCTACTAAAGCCAAATGAAAAAGAGCAAACCCCAAATGATTCAGATCCATGAGTTTTGGACAGAAAAAATCCAGTTAATCTCACAGTATAATGAATTCTAAAGCACACTTAATTCCCTGCAAGAAGTGAATCCATTTGAAGTCAATCTATACATGTAATAAGATCATTACTACCAAAGAGGATAATCATTTCACCAGTAACTCAAAAAGCAAAGGGAGGGATGGGTGTGAAATGGGTTTAGGAGACAGAAAACCTCTTCAGGGAAGCTTCATGCCCCTGTTGGTGCTTTAATTTTGGCATCAAAATTGTTTCTTGTGGTTGATGCCTTCATTGGCTGACCTTGGTGAGTGGAAGTGGGTAGTAGCTAAGAATAATCATGAAGAAATATAACATTTTCTTTAAAAAAGGAAAATTAGTAACAAACAAGTTTTATATTTAGCATCACTGTAGTTTAACTTATTGGTATTCCATTATTGAGGAAGGTTGAAGAAAAGTGGGAATGCATGGAGAAATAAAGAAATTTTAAACTGAGACAACCAGTCATGGTTGTCATGAAAAAAAAAGTCTTTATTTATTTTTTGCAGGTTGCTTCTGCTAGCCTCTGAACATTCTGAGGAAATAGTCATCAGAATTGCAGCCACGTGGCATGCTTTTTTTTCCTCCCCAATTTCCATAAAATTGGCTCGCACACTGTGGAACTAAAAAGAGGGGCCACAGGGTGCGGCTTCTCTATCTTGGTATTTTATTTGATTTTCGAAGGTTTACAGACTAAGAATCTCGTGAAATCTAAATGTAGTTACTGATAAAAATTTAAGTTATCACGAAAAGAACAATGAGCATTTTAAATATGGTAAGAAAAAAGAAAGATTCGCTTTGGCAAATGGGTAAGGAATACATACACCAGTGGTTTGTTTTTGTGGTTTTTTTTGGCTAGGTCTGAAAAACATTTATTGTATCATTTTCTCCAGCAAGTTTCTAAACTTTGGACATATTAAGATTAGGTAAATCCCTGGCCAGCATTAATATTATACTGAATAATATGTAATAAAAGTATTTAACCATCTTTTTCATAACATATAAAAATAAGGAAAATAATATATTGTATGGCTTGTCTAGAGCAGACATATTCCTTCATCTACAAAAGTCACATCCAATTCATGAAAAAACAGGAGACTGAGTTGTCACTACTCTGTAGTGTCTCTCCCTGTTCATTCAACAACACATCCTGGTAAATCATGCATAACCAACTCTCCTAAAACAAACACCATGATGTGTAGCATTTGTCAATTTCTGTGATGAAAAGACTCCTAGCATGGCCAGTTTGAAGGCCACTGGCCACTGAACACCAAGTTACAAAGAAATGCTAATAATCAGCTCTCATGAGATGGTAAGGGTTAACTCGAGCACTCCAGTGCCCATAACCAAGAGATAAAAGAACGTTTCAGAACATGCAAATGCTTAGAATGCTTACATCATAACAGATGATGGGGAGGGCAAAGGCTAAAGCTGGCTAGGCAGGTGGGAATCAGAGCATGAAGAACCTTGAGTCCATATCCAAGGGATGCAGTGACTATAGCATCTGGCAAGCGTTATGGTAGGAGATGATGGTGGTTCTCACCATTGTAGTGACCACAGTATTTTTTTCTTCTTCTTTATTTTCTTTTAAAGGTTACATTTAAAAAATATGAGGTCCCCATATACCCCCCACCCCCCTCACCCCACTCCTCCCACATCAACAACCTCTTCCATCAGTGTGGCACATTCACTGCACCTGGTGAAAACATTTTGGAGCACTGCTGTACCACATGGACCGTGGTCTACATTGTAGTCTACACTCTCCCCCAGTCCACCCAGTGGGCCATGGCAGGACACACGATGTCCAGCATCTGTCCCTGCAGCACCACCCAACTCCAAATCCTGAAAATGCCCCCACACCATATCTCTTCTTCCCTCTCCCGACCCTCAGCAGCTATTGTGGTCACTTTCTCCACATCAATGCTACACTTCCATTACTAATCACAATAGTTCCACAGCAGAACACTACTTATTACATGTAATATCAGGTGTTAAAAACTGCCTTTTGATTTTGGATAAAAGGGGGAAATGGAAAGGACAAGTGAGTTTATATGGCTATGAGTCTCCAAAAAAGAGTCGGGAGCTCATCAGAGGGGTGACGCTTATGCACCCCCTCAGCAGGGTACCAGAGATAGCCAAAGTAGAGAGAAACCCAACTGCTGGTTCTCCTGAGGGCTGCAGAGGCCCACAGGTTCTCAGGTCATGACAGATGACCCTGGAGTTCAGTGCCATGTCAGTTGACCCTACTTTGGAGTTCGTGTTCCTGAGTGTGATGGAGTTGGACTCAGATATGACCTTTCCACACATGCCTCTTCTATTACTTATACCAGACCTGTGGTTGGCATTGGGGTTGGTGTATACTCAGAAAACCTGAATCTCTGGACTGTCCAAGTGACAGCCAGGCCCTGAGCCTCAGCAGACTTGTAGCTCCTACCCTTTGGTTTATTGGACTTACCCTGGCCAGCTAACAGGGAGGTGAAGGTCAACCACCACACCAGGGAGCCAAGAATGCAAGACGAGAATTGCATCCATCATCCATGTGGAATCTAAGCCCCCTCTTGATGTAGAGGGGACTGGACATCACCATCCCAGGATCCACAGGATGGAGGAATAGAGTATGGATTAGAGTCACCATAGCATTTTGAAGGAATTCTGGGAATTGATGATGGTGGCCCTAACCATGGCAGAGCCCATGAGATTTTGTAGGTATAGAGTGAAGAGATGACAGTGACCCTAACCTTGTGGTAGTGTCCACAGGATTTTGTAGACATCCAGGTAAGAAATGAGGGTGTTCCCACCTAAGTAGTGAACAAAGGATATTAAAGGTATACAGGTGAGAAATGATGATAAACCTAACTGTGGGAGTGATCATGGGATTTCACAGATATCCAGATAAGAGATGGTGTGGCCCTACCAATGGTATTTATCTGGGAAGTTTGAATATACATCTTAGAGACTGTGTGTTTCTCAACCTGGTATAACCCAAAGGCTTCTATGGGCATCAAGGTAACAAAGGATGTGTCACAAACCATGACTGTTACCAAGTATTTTATAAGTATCCAGGCAACAGATGACAGTAAACCTAAACAGTAGAGTGAATATGGGATCTAAAAAAATTATTTATTTATTTTATTTTTGTCTTTATTTTTTTAATGTTACATTCAAAAAATATGCGATCCTCATATACTCCCCACCCCCCTCACCCTACTCCTCCCCCCATAACAACAACCTCCTCAATCATCATGAGACATTCATTGCATTTGGTGAATACAGCTCTGAGCACCACTGTACCTCATGGTCAATGGTCTACATCATAGCCCATGCTCTCCCACAGTCCACCCAGTGGGTCATGGGAAGACATACAATGTCCAGTAACTGTCCCTGCAGCACCACCCAGGACAACTCCAAGTCCCAAAAGCACCCCCACATCACATCTCTTCCTCCCACTCCCTACCCCCAGCAGCCACCATGGCCACTTTCTCCACACCAGTGCAACATTTTCTTCGATTACTAATCACAATAGTTCATGAATAGAATATCAGTAAGTCCACTCTAATCCATACTCTATTCCTCCATTGTGTGAACCTTAGAATGGTTGTGTCCACTCCACATCTATATCAAGAGGGGGCTTAGATTCCACATGGATGCTGGATGTAATCCTCCTGCTTTCAGTTGGAGGCACTCTTGGCTCCCTGGTGTGGTGGTTGACTTTCTTCACCTCCATGTTAGCTGAGTGGAGTAAGTCCAATAAACCAGAGTGTAGGAGTTGCAAGTCTGTTGAGGCTCAGGGTCTGGCTATCACATGGTCAGTCCAGAGATTCAGGTCCCCTGGGTATACATTAAACCCCAGCACCAACTACAGTTCTGGTAAAAGTAACAGGAGAGACTTGTGGACAAAGATCACATCTAAGTCCAGCTCCACCACACAGAAACACAAACTCCAAAGTAGGGCCAACTGAGATAGCACTGAACTTTTATTTCTCTCCCCTTCCCACCCCCCAATCCATCCCCCGTTGTCTGCTTTCTGTGTCCATTTGCTGTGTGTTCTTCTGTGACTGCTTCTATCCTTATCAGCAGCACCAGGAATCTGTGTTTCTTTTTGTTGTGTCATCTTGTGTCAGCTCTCCATGTGTGCGGTGCCATTCTTGGGCAGGCTGCGCTTTCTTTTGTGCTGGGTGGCTCTCCTTATGGGGCGCACTCCTTGCACATGGGGCTCCCCTATGCGGGGGACACCCCTGCGTGGCAGGGCACTCCTTGCGTGCATCAGCACTGCTCATGGGTCAGCTCCACACGGTCAAGGAGGCCTGGGGTTTGAACTGCGGACCTCCCATGTGGTAGGTGGACGCCCTATCCATTGGGCCAAGTCCGCCTCCTTGAATATGGGATTTTTTAAGGCATTCGTGTAAGTAATGGTGGTGACGTAAACCACAGTAGTCACCATGGGATTTCCAGGTATCCTCTGTCTCTAATTTCGGTTGTCACCATAGTTTTTTCAGGTTCCAAGAAAGAAATAAAGGTGAACTTAGCCATGGTAGTGAACATACAATTGAGCAGTTATCAATGAAAGAAACAATGTGGGCTATAACAGAGTGTAGACTAGGGTATTTTGGAGGTGTTCAGATAAGTAATCACTGTGTCCCTAACCACAGGTTCCAATGAATAGAATATTGTATACCTAACAATGGAAGAGAATGTAAGACAGTACTGGTATCCACGTAAGGGATGACATTGGCCTTAAATATATTAGAGATCATATGATTTTCAATTTAGATAAGTGATGATAGTATCACAATCTCATTGTAACTATGCGTTTTTGCAAGAATTCAGGTATGAAACAATGGTGTCCCTAGCAACTATAGAGACCATAAGATTTTAGTTTTCTCTAGTTTAAATATAATTTCTTTTAAGCCCTGATAGTGAATAAAGGATTTGCAAGAATACAAATTATCAAATTGTTCCTCACCCCAGTGGTGATGAAGGGATTTTTGTGGGTATCCAGTCATGAGATAATGGTGCCTCTAACTACATGCAGACCTTGAAGTTCTATAAGTATCCACGTAGAATGGATGGTTCCCCTAAAGAGGATGGAGTCCATGGGATTTTGCAGGGTTACAGGTAGAAGAAGGTATGTCCCTTAACATGGCTGTCCCCATTTTTTTAAACAGGTTCCAGTCAAGAGATGATGGTGAACATAACAATGGTAGCAAATGGGGCACTTTGCTGGTATCCATGTAAGAAACATAAAGTATACACTGTCTGATTTTCAGATACCTAATAAGTAATGATGGTATCCCTAACATTTGTTGGTACCATGTTTATTTGAGAATGTCCATAAAAATACACAAGATATGTAATGTTCTTCTAGTTTAGAGATAATGTGTGTATAACCCTGGTAGTAACTAGGGTTTGCAGGTATCCAAGAAACTTCAGGGTTCTTCTCATTACAGTAGGGATCATGAGAGTTTTACAGGTACCCAGTCAAGAGATAATGGCTTCTCTAACTATGGTGTTGACTTTGGCATTCCAAACCATTCAGGTGGAGATGATGGTATGCCAAATGATGGTGGTGACCATTGGATTTTGCATGGGTCCAGATCAGAGATGTGTCCTTAAACATATTAATTATTTTTTTTATGGTCAAAAAACTTACATACTTAGAATTAGCCAGTTGGACTCAGTTTAGATGATCCCAATTTTGTTGGCAACATCCAAGCTTAAACACATTATATGTAACATATTTTTCAGGTAACAATCAAGATATGATGATGAAACCAAAAGTAATAGGGAACTTTGGAGTTTGCTGCCAGCCAAGTAAATGATGTTGGCCTAGACCATAGTAGACACCTTCTGAATTTTCGTTATCTAGATAAAACTGATTGTTCACCAAATTCTTATAGTAATCAATTTTTGCAGGGATGGAAATAAATTGAATCCCTACCAATAGTAGTAAGAATGAGTTTTACTTTCTTCTTGTTTAGAGAAAAAATATGTGTTTAACATTGGTAGTGAGTGAAGAATTTTCAGGTGTCCAAGTAAATTATGGGGTTTCTCACTACAATAGTGACCATGGGACTTTGCTGGTTTCCAGGTAAGAAATAGTGTCTCTATGTACAGTGTTGAACTTCAAGCTCTGCAAGTACTCAGGTAGAGTTGATGAGTCCTTAACTGTGGAAATGAATAAGACAATTTCCAGGTGTTCATGTAAAAATGTGTCCTAAAAACATTTATCGAAATATTTTGCTTGATCTGGGCATAAGATGATGGTGGACCTAACAATGGTTGTTAACATGGGGACACTGCTGGTTTCCAGGTAAGTTATCATGTGGGCTTTGACAGCAACAGACTCTGTAATGGTGTCTCCAATATTGTTGGGGATTTGGGTCTGAAGGGTATTGGGAATGAAAGAAAGAGAAAAAGAGAGAGTGAAACAAAGAAAGAAAGAGAAAGAGAGCTGGGATCAGGGGGTCTGCGAGTAGACTCCTCAGACAACTTTATTTTCTACAAGTGGCATTATATATACTCAAGCTATCATGAGCACAAGCAGTGTAGCTACACATTAACAATAAATATAAAGGACTTATCTCAGAGTACAAAGATTCAGTGTTCTTTCAAACTGCAAAGTGTTTGCTCATATTTCTCCCTACCAGGGACAGCTTTGTCCTGTTGACCCAAAGGCTTAATTGCTGCATTCCTATGTTAAAAGCGTAGCCATGGAAACAGCATGCCTCTCTTTGTGAGACCACTATGCCTCAGTTTCCAACACAATATCTGCTGTGGCCATGTGTAGGAAAGTGGCTTTAATGTTCTCCAGTTTAGAGGAAATGTATGTTTAATCCTGGTAGTGACTGAGGTTTTGGAGGTATCCAGGAAAGTTATCATGGGAGTTTTCACAACAGTAGGGACCATGGGATTATTGCAGATGTCCAATCAAGAGATATTAGTGTCTCTAGCTACAATGTTCATAATGAATTTCTGTAGATGTGCAGGTAAATTTGATGGGTCCCCTTAAAGAGGATGTGGCCAAGGATATTTGCAGGTCTCCAGGTAAAGAAAGATGTGCACTTAAACACATATTTCAAAAAAAAATGTGTTTCAGTCAAGAGGTCATTGTAAACCTAACAATGCTCATTAAATGGGACATTGCAGGTATCTAGGTAAGGGATGATATGAGTCTTTACCACAGTACAGACCATTTGATTTTCACATATCTAAAATGTGACAATGAATCCCTAACACTTGTTGGTACCATGTTTCTTTGCTGGGATTCAGTAAGAAATGATAGTGTCCCTATCAATAATACTAAGCATGAGGTCTTTCTGTTTTCATGTTTAGAGAAAATATATGCTTAATAGAGGTAATGAGGGAGGGATTTGCATTTATCCAGATGAGTTATCTTCCATTCCTCTCCAAAGTAGCGACTATGGCATTTTAGCAGGTATCCAATTAATAGCTGCTGATGTCTCTAACTACAGTGTTGACCTTGGATTTCAACCAGCACCAGGCAGAGTCTGGGGTCCTGTCAAGGTGTAAATGACTAGATTTCTTTGATGGTATCCAGGCAGAAAAAGATGTGTCCTTGAATAACACACATCACTATGTTGTCTAGGTTCCATTTAAGACATCACGTAGAGGCGGCGGACTTGGCCCAGTGGTTAGGGCGTCCATCTACCACATGGGAGGTCTGCAGTTCAAACCCTGGGCCTCCTTGACCTATGTGGAGCTGGCCCATGCGCAGCGCTGATGCGCACAACGAGTGCCCTGCCACGCAGGGGTGTCCCCCGTGTAGGGAAGCCCCACGCGCAAGGAGTGTGCTCCGTAAGGAGAGCCGCCCAGCGCGAAAGAAAGTGCAGCATGCCCAGGAATGGTGCCGCACACACGGGGAACTAACACAACAAGATGACGCAACAAAAAGAAACACAGATTCTCGTGCCGCTGACAATAACAGAAGCGGACAAACAAGACGCAGCAAATAGACACATAGAACAGACAATCGGGGTGGGGGGGGAGGGGAGAGAAATAAATAAATAAATAAATCTTTTTTAAAAAGTACATATAAAAAAAATAAATCACAGTGTTCTGGACAAAATATGTGTTTGACAGTGGTAGTAAGGGAGGGCCATCCAGGTATCCACATAAGTATAGGTATCCCACAGAGTCAAGCATGGGAGTTCTTCATGTGTCCAGCCAAGAGCTGTTGGTGTCTTTAACTTCACTGATGACCTCAAAGATTTGCATTTATCTAGGTAGATTTGATGGTTCCCTGACATAGGTAGTACCTGTGGGAATTGACAGGAGTCCAGATAGAAGAACATATGCACATTAACATGGTTTCCATCTTTCCTTTTTCAGGTTCTAGTGAAGATTTAATGGTGAAACAAATAATGGTAGTAACCATGGGAATTTGCCATTGTCCAGGTAAAGGATGATGTGGGTCTTTTGCCATACTAGAGGTGTTTCAAATTTCAGTTATCTAAGTAAGTGAAGACAATGTCTTCAATCTTGTAGTAAGCAAGACTTTTTTGAAGACATTCAGGTAAGAAATGATAGTATCCCTATATATACCAGTAAACATGAGATGATACTTTCCAAATTTTATTTTTAAAGTTGTACTAGGAATTGAACCCAGGACCTCATATGTGGGAGGCAATGCTAAAAAACTCAATTGCATCTGCTCCACTGAATTCTAATTTTGAGAAAATGTTTAATTTTTTTTAAAGTGTCCTTCAACACATTAATCACACTGTATTTTTTTGGTTGAAGTCAAGAGATCATGGTGAATCTAACAATAGTTGTTAGTGTGGAATGTTGCTGGTATCCACATTAATTACTAAAAGAGTCTTAATCACAGTATAGACCAGGTATTCTTAACCAGGGGTCCATGGAAAGATTTCCATGGGGTTCTGTGAGCTTGAACTAAAAATGATAAACTTACTATCTTTATCTTCTCTGACCTCTGACTGATATCTAGCATTTCATTCACTTATGAATGTATGCAATAAATAAATTATAGTAGTATTTATTTCACCTGACTGGCAAAGGGGTACGTGGAACAACAAAGGGTAAGAACCCCTGGTATCTACCCTATGATATTCACATATTTAAGCCAGTGATGGTGATGGTAGCCCTATTTTTTTTTTTGAGGAGGTGCCGGTGATTGAACCTGGAAACTCGGACATGGGAGGCAGGCACGCAACCACTGAGCTACATTCACTCCCCAATCCCTAACACAGTATGAGGATGAAATCCCTAACACATGTAGGTATTGTGTGATTTGCAGGAAATTAGGTAAGAAATGATAGTGTCCTACCAACACTAGTGGCATGGACTTTACTATTCTCAGGGTAAAAAAAAATGCATGTTTGATTTTAGTACTGAGAGGGGATGTGCAGATATCCCAATTAATATTGGTTCTCCTCACTCACTACAGAATTGACCATGTGATTTTTGCAGGCCTCTGATATAAAAAGCTGATTTCTCTAACTATGGTTTTGACCTTGGAGTTCTGAAATGTTCCAGGTAACACTCACCGGCCCCCTTAACACTGGAAGTGCCAAGGTAAGTATCGGGCATCAGTTAAAAAATGTGCAGCCTAAACGTATTTGTCACTAGGTGGTTTTCAGCTTCCCCCCCCCCAAATATTGTGGTGAGATTTTTATAAAAAGCTCATATATATGGGACATGCTGGAATCCAGGTAAGGGATGATATGGGCCTTAACTTTGCTACAGACAATCTGATCTCCAGATACCTAGGTAAGTGTCAGACACCCAACACTTTTGTACCATATATTTCCGCAGACATTCGTGTAAGAAATGATAATATCCCTAAAAATACATATAACCATGTGGTCTTATCACTTTGTACATAAAGAAAAATGAGTGGTTAATCTTGGCAGTAAGTGCAGGAATCTGGTATCCAGATAATTTACCATCTTGTTCCTCACTAGACTAGTCACTATGGGAGTTTCAGTGTCCAATCAAGGTACTTGTACAGAGTTGAACTTGGATTCCTTCAAAAAATAGAGGTGTTTCAAATTTCAGGAGATAGTGTCTTGAATCTTGTGGTAACCAAGATTTTTTTAAGACATCCTGGTAAGAAAATGAGAGTATCCCTACATATACCAATAAACACAAGACATTACTATGTTCTATTTTTGAGAGAATGTTTAAGCAAGGTAATCAGTGAGGAAGATGCTGATATCCAGGTAAGTTACCATGGGGCTCCTCAACAAAGTAGTAACCATGAGATATTTTCAGGTGTCTAGTCAAGAGAGAGATGTTGCTGTCTCTAATGCATGGGAACTTTGAACTTCTTCAGGTATGTAGGTAGAGCTGAAGGTCCCTTCAAGGTGGAAGTGACTAAGGATGTTCAGGGGTGGGAGTAGAAAAATGTGTTCTTAAACACGTGTGTCATAATAGCTTTTTCAGGTTCTGGTCAAGAGGTCATGTTTAAGGTGCGACTGTCATTATCTTGGGACCTTGCTGATATCCAGGTAGTGTTGCCATGGGCCTTGACCATGGTACAGACCCTCTGATCCTCAGATATCCAGGTAAGTCTTGATGATATACCTAACACATACTCATGATGAAGTGAGAACACATGTTTGTACCAGGGTTGTTGTTGTTTAATAATTACTCAGGGAAGAAGTGATAGTGACCCACTAATACCAGTAACATGAGATTTTACTGACTTTATAGATTTAAAAAATGTGTGTCTAACTTGGGAGTGAGTGAAGGATGTGCCATTGTGCAGATGAGTTAACATGGCGCTCCTCAGCATAGTAGTGACCTTGGGAGTTTTGCAGTTGGCTGATCAAAGAAAGTTGGTTTCTATATCTACAATGCTGAAGTTGGATTTCTGCAGGTTTTCAGATTATAAGCACGGGTCCCAAAACACTGTATGTGACCAAGGTAATTGCAGGGCTCCAATTAAAGAAATAGGTGTCCTCAAACACATTTGTCGTTGTTTTTTTAGGTTCCGGTGAAGAGAACTTGGTGAGTTAAACATGCTGGTTCACGTGTATATTGCTGGTATCCAGTTGAAGGATGCTATGGCTTTAACCACTGTACAGACCCTCTGATCTTGCTATCTAGGTAAATGATGATGGAATACCTGACGCATTAGGTGTCATGGGGTTTTTCTGTTTCTGTTTTTTTTTTTTTACCGGATTTCAGGTATGTAATTATAATCTCCCTACAAATAATAATATTCATAAGATATGACTGATGTCTATGTCAGACAAAAATAATAGTGTTTGATCCAGTTAATAAGTGAGTAAATTTGCAGTTATCCAGATAAGTCACATTGGGTTTCTTCTCCATAGGAGTCACCATCTGATTTTTGGAGGTATTCAGTCAAGAGAAGTAGTTTTTTTCTGACTTTGGCACTGACCTTGGAGTACCGCAGCCACAGCTATCCAGGTAACATCCATGGGTCCCAAAACACAGGACATGACATAGGTAAATTTCAGGGTTCCGGGTTTTTTTTTAAAAAAAAAACACGTTCTTTGACACATTTATCACAACATGTTTCTCAGGTTCCAGGCAGGAGGTCGTGGTGAACCTAACGATGCTCATGGATGTGGGACATTGCCGGTAGCCAGGTAAGGAATAATGTGGCCTCAATAGCACATCTACAGATAACGAGGTAACTGTTGATGAAATCTTAACACACTTGTCAACACCATGTTTTCTCAAGTTCTTGAGGTAAGAAATAATAGTGTCCCTTCCAGTGCTGACAAACATGAGATCTCTGTGTTTTCAGGGTTAGAGAAAAATGTGTGGCTAATCCCAGTAGTAAGTGAGGGAAGCTCAGGTGTCTAGTAGGGTTTTCATGCTGTTTCTCACCACAGTAGTCACCATGGCATTTTTGCTCATTTTCAGTCAAGAGATAGAGGCGTCTATCAAGTGCAGACCTTGGATTTCAGCAAATACCAGTTAGAGTTGCTTTAGGACCTGTCACTATGGAAATTCTAGGGTATCTGGATAGAAAAATATTTTTCCTTACAAACAAGTGTCACTATGTGTTTTCAGGTTCTGGTCAAGAGAGTATGCAGAAGCTGACAATGGCTGTTAAGGTGGGACTTTGCTGGTGTCCAGGTAAGTGATGACATGGGCCTTCACCACAGCACAGGCCATCTGATCTCAGCTACCTAGGTAGGTGACGATGAATTCCGCACCACATGTTGATGACATTCCTCACATACTTTGTGCAGGGACTCAGTTTACAAACGTTAGTGCCCCTCACAACACTATTAACCATGAAATCTTATCATTTTCCCGTTTAGATAAAGTGTGAGTTTAATCTTGGTAGTGAGCGAGGGATGTACAATTGCTCAGGTAAGTTACCTCAGGGTCTCTCCTCACAGGTTTGGTTTGATAATGACTTTGGAATTTTTGTCGTGGTCCAGTCAAGAGAAGTTGACTTTTCTAACTATGGGTTGACCTTGGAGTCCTGCAAGTATCCAGGTAATATTTGTGGGTCCTTTAATCCTGGTAAGGTATGATAGGGGTACAGTTTTTAAAAATGTGTGTTCTTAAACACAATTATCATACTTTGTTTTTCCGGTTCCAGGCAAGAGCTCTTGGTAAGATAAAATAGCTTGTTTACAAGAGATATTGTGGAATCCAGGTAAGAGATTATATGGACTTTAATCACTGTACAGACCATCTGACTTCAGGAAATCTAGGTAAGTGATGATGAAATCCCTACCACATTTGAGGCCATGTTTCTTTGCAGGCATTCAGGTAAGAAATTATAGTCTTCCTACCAATACTAGTAGTTCTGAGGTCTTACCATTTGCTGGTTTAGAGAAACTAGACAGCCAATCCTAGTAGTGAGTGAGGGATTCAGGTATCCGGATAAGTTTTCATCATGTTCCTCACCACAGCAGGGACCATGGGATTTTTGCAGTCCAGTCAAAAGTTGTTTTCATCTCTAATTTCAGTGTTTACCTTGGATTTCTGCAAGTGTCAGGTTAGTTGAAAGGACACAGCAAAGTAGAAGTGGCCTAATATTTTGAGGGTATCCAGGTTGAAAAGGAAATGCTCTTAAACAGAAGTTTCACGATACATTTTTCAGGTTCCAGTCAAGAGGTCACGTTTAAGCTGCCATGCTCATTAACTTCGGACACTGCTTGAATCCCCAGGGAAGGGGCTTTAACCACAGGACAGAACACCCCCTCTTCAGATATCTAGGTAAGTAATGAGGAAATTCCTACTCCTTTGTTACCATGATCTTTTGCAGGCATTCAGGTAAGGACTGATGGCCTCACTACACATAATAGTAAGCATAAGATTTTACTCTTTTCTAGTTTAACGAAGTATGTGAGTCACTGAGGTATGAGTGGGTGATTTGCAATTTTCCAGATAAGTTATACTGGGGTTCCTCACCACAGTAGTGATCAGCTGACTTAGTGAGTTCAAGACAATTAGGTTTCTCTACTGTTTTTTTTTTTTGTCTTTTGGTTTTTGTTTTGCTCTGTTTTATTTTTTTAGGAGGTACTGGGGATTGAACCTGGGACCTAGTACATGGGAAGCAGATTTTTCAACCACTGCGTTATAACCACTCCCCCTCTATGGTTTTGACCATGGAATTCTCTTATTATCCAGGTAATATGCGATATTGGTTTGATAATATTTGAAGTGATCAAGTTAGAGTTCAGGGTTTTAATTTTTTTTTAAGTGCCTTCTAACACACTAATCACACTGTATTTTTCGGGTTGGGGTCTAGAGATGATGGTGAACCTAACAATAGTTGTTAGTGTGGAATGCTGCTGGTATCCAGGTTAATTACTAAAAGTCCATTAACCCAGGCATTCTTAACCAGGGGTCCACAGACCCCCAAGGCATCCATGGAAAGATTTCAGGGGTTCTGTGAGCTTGAACTGAACAAGATAAACCCATTATCTTTATTCTCACTGACCTCTGACTGATAACTAGCATTTCATTCACTTATGAATGTATGCAATAAATAAATTATAGTAGTATTTATTTCACCTGACTGGCAAAGGGGTACGTGGAACAACAAAGGGTAAGAACCCCTGGTATCTACCCTATGATATTCACATATTTAAGCCAGTGATGGTGATGGTAGCCCTATTTTTTTTTTTGAGGAGGTGCCGGTGATTGAACCTGGAAACTCGGACACGGGAAGCAGGCACGCAACCACTGAGCTACATTCACTCCCCAATCCCTAACACAGTATGAGGATGAAATCCCTAACACATGTAGGTATTGTGTGATTTGCAGGAAATTAGGTAAGAAATGATAGTGTCCTACCAACACTAGCAGCATGGACTTTACTATTTTCAAGGTTAAAAGAATGCGTGTTTGATTTTAGTACTGAGAGGGGATGTGCAGATATCCTAAATAACATTGGTTCTCCTCACTCACTACAGAATTGACCATGTGATTTTTGCAGGTCTCTGATCCGAAATGCTGATTTCTTTAATTATGGTTTTGACCTTGGAGTTCTGAAACTTTCCAGGTAATACTCATGGGCCCCTTAACACTGGAAGTGACCAAGGTAAATATCGGGAGTCAGATAAAAAACGTGCGCCCTAAACGTACTTGTCACTATGTTTTTTTCAGCTTTCCCCTCCAAATATCATCGTGAGATTTTTTGAAAAAGCTCGTGTATATAGGGCTTTGCTGGAACTCAGGTAAGGGATGATACGGGCCTTAACTATGCTACAGACGATCTGATCTCCAGATACCTAGGTAAGTGTCAGATACCTAACATTTTTGTACCACATTTTTCTGCAGACATTCGTGTAAGAAACAATAATACCCCTAAAAATACAGAAAACCATGTGGTCTTATCATTTTGTACATAAAGAAAAATGGGTGGTTAATCATGGCAGTGAGTGCGGGAATCAAGGATGCAGATAAATTACTATCGTTTTCCTCACTAGAGTAGTCACTATGCGATTTTCACAGTGTCCGGTCAAGAGATATTTTGTCTCTAGCTACAGTGTTGAACTTGGATTCCTGCAAAAAAAAAAAAAAAAAAAAAAATGGGGACCTGATAAGGTAAAAGTGACCTAAGTTTTTTTAGAGTATCCAGGTTGAAAAATTGTGTTCTTAAACACATACCGTTAACAATGTTTCTCAGGTTCTGTCAGGAGATCATGTTTAAGGTGCCGTCGCAGTTACCTTGGGACACTGCAGGAATCAAAATTGGGATGATGTGGTCATTATCCACAGCATAGCCGTTTCTTCTTCAGATTTCTAGGTAGGTGATGATGAAATCCTGACCTCTTTTGGATACCATGTTTGTCTGTTTCTTTGTTTGAGGACTTCAGGTATGAAATGATAGTTTCATTACAAGTACTCATAACCATAAGAAATAACAGTGTTCTACACAAAGTATGTATGTAGCGGTAGTGAGGGAGGGCCTTCCAGGTACCCACATAAGTCATCAGAGTACTCAGTATAGGAGTTTTTCATGTGTCCAGCCAGGATATGTCTGGTGTCTTTAACTTCACCGAGGACCTCAAAGTTCCTCATTTGCCTAGGTAGACTTGACGGTGCCCCTGACGTTTGTGGTGCCCATGGGAACTGACAGGAGTCCAGACAGAAGAACATGTGTGCCTTAGCATGGTTTCCATCTTTCCTTTTTCAGGTCCTAGTGAAGATTTAGTGGAGAAACTGATCCTGGAAGTGACCATGGGACTTTCTCATTATCCAGGTAAAGGATGATGTGGGTCTTTTGCCTCACTAGAGGTGTTTCAAATTTCAGGAGACAGTGTCTTGATACTTGCAGTAACCAATATTTTTTTTAAGACATCTCAGTAAGAAATGAGAGTATCCCTACATATACCAATAAACACGAGATGTTACTGTGTTCTATTTTTGAGAGAATGTTTAAGCCAGGTAATTAGTGAGGAAGATGCTGATATCCAGGTAAGTTACCATGGGGTTCCTCAACCAAGTAGTAACCATGGGATATTTGCAGGTGTCTAGTCAAGAGATGTTGCTGTGTCTAACTGCATGGGAACTTTGAACTTCTTCAGGTATGCAGGTAGAGATGAAGGGTCCCATCAAGGTGGAAGTGACTAAGGATTTTCAAGGGTGGGAGAAGAAAAGTGTGTTCTTAAACACATGTATCATAATCGCTTTTTCAGGTTCTGGTCAAGAGGTCATGTTTAAGGTGCAACTGTCGCTCTCTTGGGACCTTGCTGATATCGTGGTAATGTTGCTGTGGGCCTTAACCGCAGTACAAACCCTCTGATCTTCAGATATCTAGGTAAGTCTTGATGATATACCTAACACATACTCATGATGAAGTGCTAACACACGTTTGTACCAGGGTTGTTGCTGTTTAATAAGTACTCAGGGAAGAGATAGTGACCTACTAATACCAGTAACATGAGATTTTACTGACTTTTTTAGATTTTAAAAATGTGTGTTTAACTTGGGACTGAGTGAAGGATGTGCCATTTTGCAGATGAGTTAACATGGCGCTCCTCAGCACAGTAGTGACCTTGGGAGTTTTGCAGTTGCCTGATCAAGAAGAGTTGGTTTCTCTATCTACGGTGCTGAAGTTGGATTTCTGCAGCTTTTCAGGTTATAATTATGGGTTCCAAAACACTGTATGTGACTGAGGTAATTGCAGAGCTCCAATTAAAGAAATGTGTGTCTTCAAACACATTTGTCGTTATGATTTTTAGGTTCCGGTAAAGAGAAATTGGTTAGCTATACATGCTGGTTCATGTGTATATTGCTGGTATCCAGGTAAAGGATACTGTGGCCTTACCCACTGTACAGACCCTCTGATCTTCAGCTATCTAGGTAAATGGTGATGGAATACCTGACACATTAGCTATCATGGGATTTTTGTGGGGGTTTTTTTGCCAGCTTCTAGGTAAGTAATTTTAATCTCTCTACAACTATTAATATGTGTAAGATATTACTGTTATTCATTTCAGACAAAAATAATAGTGTTTGATCCAGTTAATGAGTGAGTAAATTTGCAGTTATCCAGATAAGTCACGTTGGGTTTCTTCTCCATAGGAGTCACCATCTGATTTTTGTAGGTATTCAGTCAAGAGAGTTAGCTTTTACAGATTTTGGCACTGACCTTGGAGTCCCGCAGCCTCAGCTATCCAGATAACATCCATGGGTCCCAAAACATGGGACGTGACCTAGGTAAATTTCAGGGTTCCAGTTTTTTTGGAAAACAACGTGTTCTTTGACACATTTCTCACAATGTGTTTCTCAGGTTCCAGGCAGGAGGTCGTGGTGAACCTAACGATGCTCATGGATGTGGGACATTGCTGGTAGCCAGGTAAGGAATAATGTGGCCTCAATAGCACATCTACAGATAACGAGGTAACTGTTGATGAAATCCTTAACACACTTGTGAACACCATGTTTTTTTAAGTCCTTGAGTTATGAAGTAATAGTGCCCTTCCAGTCCTGGCAAACATGAGATCTCTGTGTTTTCAGGGTTAGAGAAAAATGTGTGGCTAATCCCAGTAGTAAGTGAGGGATGCTCAGGTGTCTAGTAGGGTTTTCATGCTGTTACTCACCACAGTAGTCACCATGGCATTTTTGCTCATTTTCAGTCAAGAGATACAGGTGTCTATCAAGTGCAGACCTTGGATTTCAGCAAATACCAGGTAGAGTTGCTTTAGGTCCTGTCACTATGGAAATTCTAGGGTATCTGGATAGAAAAATATTTTTCCTTATACACAAGTGTCACAGTGTGTTTTCAGGTTCTGGTCAAGAGAGTATGCAGAAGCTGACAATGGCTGTTAAGGTGGGACTTTGCTGGTGTCCAGGTAAGTGATGACATGGGCCTTCACCACAGCACAGGCCATCTGATCTCAGCTACCTAGGTAGGTGACGATGAATTCCGCACCACATGTTGATGACATTCCTCACATACTTTGTGCAGGGACTCAGTTTACAAACGTTAGTGCCCCTCACAACACTATTAACCATGAAATCTTATCATTTTCCCGTTTAGATAAAGTGTGAGTTTAATCTTGGTAGTGAGTAAGGGATGTGCAGTTGCTCAGAGAAATTATCTCAGCGTCCCTCCTTAGAGTAATGACTTTGAAATTTTTGCAGGGGTCCAGTCAAGGGAAGTTGACTTTTCTAAGTATGGGTTGACCTTCAAGTCCTACAAGTATCCAGGTAATATTTGTGGGTCCTTTAATCCTGGTAAGGTATTGCAGGGGTACAGTTTTTAAAAATGTGTGTTCTTAAACACAATTATCATACTATGTTTTTCAGGTTCCAGTCAAGAGCTCTTGGTAAGATGAAAAGCTTGTTTCCATGATATATTGTGGAATCCAGGTAGGGGATGATATGGACTTTAACTACTGTACAGACCATCTGACCTTCAGCTAATCTAGGTAAGTGATGAAGAAATCCCTACCACGTTTGGAACCATGTTTCTTTGGGTATTCAGGTAAGAAATTATAGCCTTTGTACCAATACAAGTAGTTGTCACTTCTTACATTTGCTGGTTTAGAGAATTTAGATAGCCAATCCTAGTAGTGAATGAGGGATTCAGGTATCCAGAGTAGTTATCATCATATTCCTCACCACTGTAGGGACCATGGAATTTTTCCAGTCCAGTCAAAAGTTATTTTTACCTCTAATTTCAGTGTTTACCTTGGATTTCTGCAACTGTCAGATAAGTTGAAGGGACCCAGCAAGGTAGAAGTAGCCTAATATTTTTCGAGGGTATTCAGGTCGAAAAGGATATGCTCTTAAACACAAGTGTCACAATATGTTTTTCAGGTTCCAGTCAAGAGATCACGTTTAAGCTGCCATGTTCATTAACGTCAGACACTGCTTGAATCTCTAGGTAAGGGGCTTTAACCACAGGACATAACACCCGCTCTTCAGATATGTAGGTAAGTGATGGGGAAATCCCTACTCCTTTGGTACCATGATCTTTTGCAGGCATTCAGGTAAGGACTGATGGTCTCTGTACACATAATAGTAAGCATAAGATTTTACTGTTTTCTGGTTTAGAGAATTATGTGTCTTCCCCAGGAATGAGTGAGTGATTTACAATTTTCCAGATAAGTTATATTGGGGTTCCTCACCTCTGTAGTTATCAGTTGACTTAGTGAGTTCAAGAGAGACAATTAGGTTTCTCTACAGTTTTTTCGTTCTTTGTTCTGCTTTATTTTGTTTGTTTTTTTTTTTTTTGGAGGTACTGAGGATTGAACCTGGGATGTAGTACATGGGAAGCAGATGTTCAACCACTGAGTTACAACCACTCCCTCTCTATGGTTTTGACCATGGAGTTCTGATATTATCCAGGTAATATGCAATATTGGTTTGACAGTATTTGAAGTGATCAAGTTAGACTTCAGGGTTTTAATTTTTCTAAAAGTACCTTATAACACATTAATCACACTATTTTTTGGGTTGAAGTCAAGAGATCATGGTGAACCTAACAATAGTTGTTAGTGTAGAATGCTGCTGGTATCCAGGTTAATTACTAAAAGTCCATTAACCGGAGTATAGACCAGGTGTTCTTAACCAGGGGTCCACAGACTCCCAAGGGGTCCATGGAAAGATTTCAGGGATTCTGTGAGCTTGAATTGAAAAAGATAAACTCATTATCTTTATTTTCACTGACCTCTGACTGATATCTAGCATTTCATTCACTTATGAATGTATGCAATAAATAAATTATAGTAGTATTTATTTCACCTGACTGGCAAAGGGGTACATGGAACAAAAAAGGTTAAGAACCCCTGGTATCTACCCTATGATATTCACATATTTAGGCAAGTGATGATGATGGTACCCCTATTTAATTTTTTAGGACATACCGGTGATTGTACATGGAAACTTGGACACGGGAATCAGGTGTGCATCCACTGAGCTACATTTACTCCCCAATCCCTAACACAGTATGAGGATGAAATCCCTAACACATGTAGGTACTGTGATTTGCAGGAAATTAGGTAAGGAATGACAGTGTCCCTACCAACATTAGTGGTATGAGACTTTGCTATTTTCAAGGTTAAAAAAAATGCGTGTTTGATTTTAGTACTGAGAGAGGATATGCAAATATCCTAAGTAATATTGGTTCTCCTCACTACAGAATTGACCATGTCATTTTTGCAGGCCTCTGGCCCAGAAAAGCTGGTTTCTCCAACTACAGTTTTCACCTTGGAGTTCTGAAATGTTCCAGGTAATACTCGTGGGCCCCCTTAACACTGGAAGTGACCAAGGTAAATATTGGGAGTTAGTTAAAAGAAGTGCACTCTAAACATATTTGTCACTATGTGGTTTTCAGCTTCCCCCTCCAAATATCGTGGTGAGATTTTTATAAAAAGCGCACATATATGGGGCATTGCTGGAACTCAGGTAAGGGATGATATGGGCCTTAACTATGCTACAGACGATCTGGTCTCCAGAGACCTAGGTAAGTGTCAGATACCTAACATTTTTGTACCATATTTTTCTGCAGACATTCGTGTAATAAATGATAATATCGCTAAAATACACAAAACCATGTGATCTTTTCATTTGTACATAAAGAAAAATGGGTGGTTAATCATGGCAGTGAGTGCAGGAATCAGGTATGCAGATAATTACTATTGTGTTCCTCAATAGAGTAGTCACTATAGGATTTTCACAGAGTCCAATCAAGAGATATTTTGTGTCTAGCTACAGTGTTGAACTTGGATTTCTGCAAAAAAATATGGGGACCTGGTAAGGTAAAAGTGACTGACGATTTTTGAGACTCTCCAGGTTGAAAAAATGTGTTCTTTAAAATACATATTTTTAACAATGATTTTCAGGTATCTGTCAGGAGATCATGCTTATGCTGCCATAGCAGTTACCTTGGGACACTGCAGGAATCAAAGTAGGGATGACGTGGGCATTATCCACAGCACAACTGTTTCTTCTTCAGATTTCTAGGTAGGTGATGATGAAATCCTTAACTGTTTTGGATACCATGTTTGTCTGTTTGTTTCTTTGTTTGAGGTCTTCAGGTATGAAATGATAGTTTCATTACAAGTACTCATAAGCATAAGGAATTACAGTGTTCTACACAAAGTATGTGTTTGACAGTGGTAGTGAGGGAGAGCCTTCCAGGTATCCACATAAGTCATCAGAGTACTCAGTATAGGAGTTTCTCATGTATCCAGCCAAGATAGGTTGGTGTCTTTAACTTCACTGATGACCTCAAGGGTTTATATTTGTCTCAGTAGACTTGATGGTTCCTTTGACATTTGTGTTGCCCATGGGAATTGACAGGAGTCCAGACAAAAGAACATGTGTGCCTTAGCATGGTTTCCATCTTTCCTTTTTCAGGTTCTAGTGAAGATTTAGTGGAGAAACTGATCCTGGAAGTGACCATGGGACTTTTTCATTATCCAGGTAAAGGATGATGTGGGTCTTTTGCCTCACTAGAGGTGTTTCAAATTTCAGGAGACAGTGTCTTGAATCTTGTAGTAACCAAGATTTTTTGAAGACATCCCGGTAAGAAATGTGAGTATCCCTACATATACCAATAAGCACAATACGTTATTATGTTCTGTTTTTGAGAGAACGTTTAAACAAGGTAATTAGTGAGGAAGATGCTGATATCCAGGTAAGTTACCATGGGGCTCCTCAACAAAGTAGTAACCATGAGATATTTTCAGGTGTCTAGTCAAGAGAGAGATGTTGCTGTCTCTAATGCATGGGAACTTTGAACTTCTACAGGTATGCAGGTAGAGATGAAGGTCCCTTCAAGGTGGAAGTGACTAAGGATGTTCAGGGGTGGGAGTAGAAAAATGTGTTCTTAAACACGTGTGTCATAATAGCTTTTTCAGGTTCTGGTCAAGAATTCATGTTTAAGGTGCAACTGTAGCTATCTTGGGACCTTGCTGATATCCAGGTAGTGCTGTTGTGGGCCTTAACCACAGTACATACCCTCTGATGTTCAGATATCTCTGTTAGTCTTGTTAATATACTAACACATACTCATGATGAAATGCTAACACATGTTTGTAACAGAGTTGATGTTTTTTTATAAGTACTCACGGAAGAAGTGATAGTCACCCACTAATACCAGTAACATGAGATTTTACTGACTTTTTAGATTTTAAAAATGTGCGTTTAACTTGGTAGCGAGTGAAGGATGTGCCATTGTGCAGGTGAGTTAACATGGCGCTCCTCAGCACAGTAGTGACCTTGGGAGTTTTGCAGTTGCCTGATCAAGGAAAGTTGGTTTCTCTATCTATGGTGCTGAAGTTGGACTTCTGCAGCTTTTCAGGTTATAATTATGGGTCCCAAAACATTGTATGTGACCAATCTATTTGCAGGGCTCCAATTAAAGAAATATGTGTCCTTAAACACATTTGTCGTTTTGATTTTTAGGTTCCAGTAAAGAGAACTTGGTGAGCTAAACATGCTGGTTCACGTGTATATTGCTGGTATCCAGGTAAAGGATGCTGTGGCCTTACCTACTGTACAGACCCTCTGATCTTCAGCTATCTAGGTAAATGATGATGGAATACCTGACACATTAGGTGTCATGGTTTTCGTTTTGTTTTTTGTTTTTTGCAGGTTTTCAGGTACGTAATAATAATCTCCCTACAAATACTAACATGCATAAGATATTTACTGCTGTCTATTTCAGACAACAATAATTGTGTTTGATCCCGTTAATGAGTGGGTGATTTGCAGTTATCCAGATAAGACACATTGGGGTTCTTCTCCACAGGAGTGACCAACTGATTTTTGCAGGTATTCAGTCAAGAGAGTTTTTTTCTGACTTTGGCACTGACCTTGGAGTATCACAGCCACAGCTATCCAGGTAATATACATGGATACCAAAACACGAGATGTAACATAGGTAAAATGCAGGGTTCCAGTTTTTAAAAATATGTTTTTTGTGACATTTATCACAATGTGTTTTCCAGGTTCCAGTCAAGAGGTCGTGGTGAACTTAACAATGCTCATTCTTTCGGGGCATTGCCAGTATCCAAGTAAGGAACAATGTGGACCTTAAGTACAGCACAGACAATCTGTCTTCAATCAATAGGTAAGTGATGATATTATCCCTAAAAGTTTTTGTTTCATACCATGTTTTTTTTGGTTTTGTTTTATTTTGTTTTTGCAGAGAACCAGATAGGAAATAGCAGTGTCCCCACTAAAACTTCTGCAACTGAGATCTTATTTCTTTCTAGCTTAGGGCAAATCTGTGGGTCTTCCTGGTAATCAGTGAGGGATTTTCAAGTATCCTGAAATGCTTTAAATGTGTTCTTCAACTCCCTAATGAATATGGGATTTTTGCAAGTTTCCCATCAAGAGATATTGATATCTCTTATATGGTGTTAACCTGGTTTCCGCAAATACCAGGTAGATTTTTGGTCCTGAATTGATTAAAATAACCACGGATATTTGAATGTCTCCAGGTAGAAAATGATGTGTCCATAATATATTTCACAAGACTTTTTTCAGGTTATAGGAAAGACATGATATTTAAATTTTTTTGTCTTTATTTTTTTAATGTTACATTAAAAAAATATGAGGTCCCCATATATGCCCCATCCCCCCATGCCCCACTCCTCCCATAACAACCACCTCCTCCATAATCATGGGACATTCATTGCACTTGGTGGACATTGCTGGTATCCAGGTAAGTGGTGATGCAGGCCTTAACCACAGTACAGATTTTCTGATCTTCAGATAACTACGTAAGTGATGATGAATCCCTAACATATGTTGGTACCATGTTATTTAGCATGGAACTCATAAAAATGTGATTTAACTGTTTTCTAATTTTAAAAAATTATGTGTTTAACCCTGGTAGTGAGGGATATGCAGTTATCCACATGCATTATCTTGGGGTCCCCAAGTGAGCATGGGATTTTTGCAGGGGTCCAGTCAAGAGAAGTTGGTTTCTCTAACTACGCCTTGACCGTGGAGTCCTCTATCTAGGTAATATCCATGGCTTCTGTAACACTGGAAATAACTAAGTTAATTTCCAGGGGTCCAATTAAAAACTATGTGACCCCAAACATGTTATATGTATTTTTCAGGTTCCAGTGAAGAGATCATGGTGAGGTTTTAAAAAATGCTCATTTACATGGGACATTGCTGGAATCCAGGTAAGGGATGACATGGGCCTTAACGACAGTACAGACCACTGATCTTCAGATATCTAGGTAAGTGATGATGAAATCCCTAATACGTATGGTACCATGTTCTTCTATAGGCATTTCAGTAAGGAATGTGACTTTTCCTATACTAGTGACTATGAGGTCTTACTGTTTTCTAGATAGACAAATGCATGGTCAACCTTGGCTGAAAGTGATGGATTCAGGTATCCAGGTAAGTTATTATCATGTTTCTCACCAAAGTAGTGACCACAGGATTTTTCAGGTTTCCAGTCAAGAAATGTTGGTTATCTAAGTATGGTGTTGACATTGGATTTTTACAAGTATCTAGGTGAATTAAAGGGACCCAACAAGGTGGAAGTGACTAAGGTTATTTTACAATGTCCAGGTAAGAAAAGATGAATTCTTAAACTCATGTCCCAATAGGTTTTCCAGGTTCCAGTCAAGAGATCACATTAAGCTGAAATAGTCATTAACTTGGGACATTGCTGGTATCCAGGTAAGGGATGAAGGGGGCCTGACCCACAATACAGATCATTTGATCTTCAGATTTCTAGGCATATGAAATGATCTTAGCCCTTCTTGGTATCATGTTTTCTTGCAGGCAATCAAGTAAGAAACGATCATGGCCCTATTTACTGTGTCTAGATAAGGCAACAAATGTCTTCACTGGTAGTGAGGGAGAGATTTCCATGTCATTAATGTAAGATATCATAGAAGTGAGAATGGGATTTTTCCAGGTGTCCAGTCAAGATATTGGTGTCTCTAACTATAGTGTTGACCTTGGATTTTGGAAAATACCAGATAGTTTTGGGTCCCATCACAGTGGAAACAATAATAGTTTTGAGAATATCCAGGTAAAAATATGTGTCCATAAACACCCGTGTCACAATACATTTTTTCAGACTGCTATCAAGATCTTGTTCAAGCTAACAATAGTTGTTAGTATGGTACATTGCTGGCATCCAGGTTAGTGATGATGCAGGCAGGCCTTAACCACAATACAGATCATATGGTCGAATATCTAGGTAAATGATGAAATCACTAACACATGTTGGTTTCATTTTTTTTAATGAAGGATTTTAGGTAAGCAATAGCAGTGTTCCTACAATACCAGTAAACATAAGAGCTTACTGTTTTCTATATGTGAAAAACATACACTTAACCCGAGTAGTGAGTGAAGGATTTGAAGATATCCAGATACGTTATCATGGTGTTCCTCAACAAAGTAGTGACCACAGGATTTTTGCAGGTGTCCATACAAGAAATGTTGTCATCTCTAACTTCAGTGTTGACCTTGGATTTCTGCAATTATCTCAGTTGAGTTGGTGGGTCCTGTCACAGTAGAACTAATTAAGGTTATTTTTTTCATATGTCCAGGAAGAAAAAGATGTTTCCTTAAACACATTTTTCACAGTATGTTTTTCTGGTTCAGTGAAGAGATCATGGTGAACCTAACAATGCTCTTTAATGAAGGAAATTCAGGTAAGATATGATAGCATGATGATGAAATCCATAATACTCAGTGTTACCATGCTTTTTATTTTTTTATTTTTTTAAACATTTATTTACCCCCCCCCCCAGTTGTCTGCTCTCTGTGTCCATTTGCTGTGTGTTCTTCTGTGACTGCTTCTATCCTTATCAGTAGCACTGAGAATCTGTGTTTTTGTTGCGTCATCTTGTTGTGTCAGCTCTCCATGTGTGCAGTGCCATTCTTGGGAAGGCTGCACTTTCTTTCACACTGGACGGCTCTCCTTATGGGGTGCACTCCTTGCACGTGGGGCTCCCCTATGTGGGGGACACCCCTGCGTGGCCAGCACTCCTTGCGTGCATCAGCACTGCACATGGGCCAGCTCCACACAGGTCAAGGAGGCCTGGGATTTGAACCGCAGACCTCCCATGTGATAGACGGACGCCCTATCCATTGGGCCAAGTCCGCTTCCCTGTTAACATGCTTTTTAGCAGGCATTCTGGTAAGATATGATAGTATGTCTACCAAAATTAGTATGCATGCTATTTCAGTGTTTTCTAGTGTGCAGAAAATGTGAGGGAGAGATATGCAAGTATCCAGGTAAGTTATCATAATGTTCCCACCACAGTAGTAACCATGGGGTTTTTTCCACTGTCCAGTCAAAAGGTGTTATCTCTAACTATGGTTTTGTCCTTGAATTATGCATGTTTCTAGACTTGATGGTTCTGCTAATTTTGTGTTCCTGGCAGGAGATGATGTATACCTTAACATGGTTTCTACACTTTTTCTTTTAGGTTCCAAGGAAGACGTGACAGTGAAATTGACAATGGCAGTGAGCGTGAGACTTTGCTGGTATCTGGGTAAGAGATGATGTGGGCCTTTACCACAGTCAAGACTTCTGATCATCAGATATCTAGGCAAGTGAAGATTGTGTCTTGAACTCTTGCAGTAACCAAAGTTTTTGCAGACATTCAGGTGAAAAATGGCAGAATTCCTGCAAATATTATTAAGCATGAGATCTTTCCGTTTTATTTAGTTTTCTGCCTAGTTTAGAGATAGTATGTGTTTAATCCACATAGTGACTGAGGGATTTGCAAGTATGCAGGCAGTTATCAAGGAATTCTTGTCCAAGGTAGTGACCATGGGATTTTTGCAGGTATCCTGTCAAAAAAAATAGGTATTTCTAACTATGGTGTTGACCTTGGACTTCTCCAAGTTTCCAGGTATAATTAAGGATCCATCACATTGGAAGTGACCTGAAGCAGTTTGGTATTGTTTATGAATTCCAAAAATAGATACTGGATTATGTTTGTAAACAGTCTGTTTCTCTGGGTGTATTAGATTGTATTAACTTCAGAGGTTTCACTTGTACTTGATAAAATTATGATTAGGGCTTTGATTGGGCCACATTTGTAAGGCATTGTGTTCCCATCCCCTTGGTGGGCAGGGACTCACAGAGAAAACTATACTGCAGAGGAGTTAGGTGGAGTTTTTGAGCTGGAGTCCTGGGAAGCAAAGATGCAGGAGAAGAACACAGAGGAATAGAGATGGTTCCATAGACATGGCAGAGGCCCCAGGAAGAAAAAGCCTGATAGTCTACAGCTGACCTTGTGGAAAGAACAGAGCAGCTGAGTCCAGAGAGAAACAAGCCCCAGAAGAGAGATGAGACTCATCCCAGCCTACAGCTGATATTGGAAGAAGCTGGGACCATAAAGCCTTAAGAGGAAGAGAAAGGGTGGACCCTTGCAGACATCAGAAGCCATCTTGCTCCAACATGTGGCAACAAACTTTGGTGAGGGAAGTAACTTATGCTGTATAGTCTGGTAACTGTAAACTTCTACTCCAAATAAATATCCTTTATAAAAGTCAAAAGATTTCTTGTATTTTGCATCAGCACCCCTCTGGCTGACTAATACATTATCAAAGTAATTTGTAGGTGTACAGGTAGAAGTAGTCTCAAGCATATTTTTCAGTCAAGAAATCATGGTGAACCTAATGATGCTCATTCATGGGGGACATTGCTTGTTTCCAGATAGTATTAATATGGGCCTTAACCATAGTACAGACTTTTGATATTCAGATGTCTAGGTAAGTAGTGATGAAATCCCTAATATATGTTGGTACCATGGAGGTTTTTTTGGCAGGTATTCAGGTAAGAAACGATGGTATCCCTCACAATGCTATTAAGCAGGAGAGCCTATTGTTTTCTGTTTAGAGAAAATGTTTTTACCCCTGATTGTGAGTGAGGGACTTGCAGGTAGTAATGTAAATTTTCATGATATAAGATTTTTGCAGATGTGTAGTCAAGGGATGTTGGTATCTCTAACTACAGTGTTGACCTTCAACTTCTGTAATCATTCGGGTACAATTGATAGTTTCCTTCAATTTGAAATTGAACAAGGTTACAGCACATATCCAGATAGAAAAAGATAAGCCCTTTAACATATTTTTCACATTCTGATTTCCAGGACCTAGGCTAGAATTCATGTTGAACATAACTGTTTATTAACTAGGATCTTTGTGGTAATCCAGGTAAGGGATGATATGGGCCTTAACCACAGTAAACACCATATAACCTTCAGATATCCAGGTTAGTATTGATGGAAGCCTGAACATTTACTGGATACCACATTTTTTGCAGGCATTTGGGTAAGAAATGATAGTTTCCTATCAAAACTTATAACCATGAGATCTTAGCATAGAGAAAAGGTGTGTTTAACCCTAGCAATGAGTGAGGAATTTGTGGGTATTCACATAAGTTAACATGAGTGAGGAATTTGCAGGTATTCACATAAGTTAATGTGGTTTTCATCACCACTGTAGTAAGCATAGTTTTAATATAGGTGTCCAGTCATGATGCAATGTCATCTGTAAGTATAGTGTTGATGCTGGTTTTTGCAAGTATCCAGGTAGAGTTGATTGTTCCCTTTAATATGGTAGTGACCATAGGATTTTGCTGATGTCCTGGCTGAACATTTATCCTTACGCACTATTTTCTCTATGGAGTTTTGTAGAGTCCAGTCAATAGGCTATGTGAACTTTCCAATGGTCCTTCATGAGATTTGGCTGGGAGCCATGTTCTAGATGATGGTAGATGCAACAAAGGCTGAGCTCATGGGATTTCCCAGATAGCCAGGTAAGCAGTGATGATGTTCTTAAACCAATGGTGTGACCATGTGTATTTTCAAGTGTCCTCAAAAATTATAGTGATTCTAACCAATGTAGTGACCATGGGATTTTTGCAGGTGTCCTGTCAAGATTATGTTATGTCTACCTAAGGAAACTAACCTTGGAAATTGCAGGTTCCAAGTAACAGTTGATATTTCTCTACTTGAGGTAGTGTCCATGGGATTTTGCAGTTATTCAAGCAAGGGATGATGTGTTCCTACCATGGTATTTATCCTGGGCACATAGGTATTCTGGTAAGGGATAGTATTTGATTAATTACAGTAGTGACCATGGTGTTTTTGTAGGTACCCCGGAAGGTGATGATGGTGTTACTTGGCCTTGAATTTTGCATATATCCAGGCTTCTGAGCATGCCAGTAGTCTTGGGAATTTTAGTTGTCCAAGTAAGGGGTAATGTGTCCTTAACCATGTTAGTTACCATGGGAGTTTACAGGTAACCAGATACGAGATGATGGTGGTTCTAACAAAGGTTGCAATCATGGGATTTTGCAATATCCTGGTCAAAGATAATGATGCCCCCATTCAGGGTAATGACCACAAATTTTTGCAATTTTCCTGTATAGAGACGATGCTTCATTAGCTATAGTGCTAAACATGGAATTTGGCAGATATCTAGGCAAGAAATCATGTGTCTGTAATTACATTATTTACTTTCTGATTTTTTAGGTATTCTGAGAAGAAATGATGGTGTTCCTAACAACAGCAGTGCCCACAGAATTTTGCATATACCCAGTCAAGAGGTGATGATGTCCCTAACAATCCTGGTGTCTGTGAGATTGAAAGAAAACTGAAAATTTTTTTTTGTTAATTATATATTTTGTTAAATGGATGTTAATATTCAACAAGTATCAAACTGTTATTCCTAATCATATTTTCTTATGTGTTTATTTGTCTGATTTCTACATAGTGGCATTTGCATCAGAAATCTGAGGGTCACATTTAATTAAATATTTTGATATCTAGGAGCTATTAATACAAGCATACTTCATGCAAAATTTGTTCATTCCTAAAGAAAATTAGACTATAGATTCAATTCTTGGTTGAAGAGTTAGGGGGGACAAGGAAAAAGACTACTGGTATGCATACTGTGGAGAAAAACATTTGTACTCTCACCCAGGGGATAAGAATAGATATTAGAAGAGAAGCTATGTTGAGAAAATATGTGAAATACCCTACAGACTAATGGGGGATTTGAATAGCATTTAGGTATTAATTTATTATTTGACTTATATCATTAAAATGGAGAGAATCAGACCTGGATAATAACTTGATGATCAAGTAGTCAAACACCACCAGCTAATGAATATGATCCCTGAGTCCAGAGAGGTTAATCAAGGTCATGCAGTGACCTAGTTGCAGGGACAAGTGCTCTTTCCACCACCCTGTTTCCTTCGTTTAAAAGCCTGAGACCAATTTAAAAGCAATAAAGTAAGTGCTCACAAGCTTGTGTGAATCAATATATCCAAGGAAATATACTTCCAACTGGTCAGATTCTCCTTGATGCACTTTCTTTTTTGCTCAAAGGTAAAATTTTCCTTGAAAAAGCCCTGGGTCTCAGTCCTAAGCCCCCAGCTGCCCATAGCTCCATGAAGAAAGCAATCAAGTCTGAATTTCAATTTAGCCAAGTGGAATGTCCCTGCCCTTCCATCCTACTCTGACATTACCCTATTTCTCAGATCCATTTCACAATCATTATTCATCTGTGTATGAAATGACTAATCAGCATGTCAATGCCACCGACCATAACTTAGACCAAGACTCACCAAGTACAATTCCACAGGGAAAGAGAAATCAAGGGCTAATCTACAATCACAGATGAGGATAATGCTGAAGAAAGAAAATGGAAGGAATAAGGATGAAAAATTTTGATAATCACTTCACCCCTGGGTCATAGAGACGGCAGGTACTCAGTAAATAAGTGATGAAGTAAATGAATGTTGCTTGATAGTGTGGAAGATTGTGGATTGGCTTGCTCAAAAGCCATTTCAATTTACTTCTAATATATGAGGATGAGAAAGCACAAATCTCCATTTCCTAGTTTCTTGCAACATAGGTGTGAATGTGATTTGGTTCCACCATAAGATCCAACAGTGTGTAGCACTTATCGGAACTGAGTGACAGGTAGAAAGGCAGGGAGTAAACATCCATTTTACCAGCCTGAGGAGCTTGGAATTCATAAAACAGAGGCAAACCAAAGCCAGAGATGTAGTTAAGGGTTAAATATTCTATTGAAGAAAACATTCTTGTAATTTTCAATTTTCAGTCCTAATTTTTTAATATTTTACAGACAATTCTGTCATAGGAATAAAAGATGTGCAAAAAGCAATAAAAGGCCAACCACTATACCACCATTGGAACACATGAACATTCTTCAATGTTCCTCTGTACTCTACCAGTCATTATCCATATTTAGCCATATTGTATAGGTACCATAAGCTTGATGTAGTTTTGTATTCTGATTTCTTTCTCTTAAAATTATATTATAAATACATATACACATATGTTTTACTATATGGATAAATGCAAAAATGACAAGGAAAACATCATGTAAATCTATGATGTGTAAAGCATTCATTCATTCAGCTATAAGTGTCTACTGCTGCTAGGTCAGGTCCAGGCTCTGGAAATCAGCAATGAAGAAGTTCATGCCCTAAGATTACATTCTCCAGGGGGTTATAGCTATGGTGAGTCATAACTCCTAATGTCTCTGGACAATTGCACCTCATTTGATGGTCCCAGTGCAATTATTAATAGTAATAGCTTTCACTCTCAAAGGAGTCCCAGTTTGGACAATATACTTTATGGTCACTCTGGATGTAATAGATAATATACAAGTAAAGACATTAATTGCAGAGTAATAAGGGCCATAAACAGTAACCGAAGATAAGGTAATAGTAATTGAAGGAAGGAGTTGCTTTAGTTTGAGTGGTAAGAGAAGTCCTCTCTGAGGAGGTAATCTTTGAGCTAAGACTGAATGACAAAAAGGAGAGAATCAGGTGATGATTCAAGGCATGAGAATTATAGGAAGAGCAAATTCAAGCAGATGTGTTTAGGGTACAGCAAGAGGCAGTGCAAAGAGAAAATAATGTGTGCATGGAGAGTGTGGCCCAAGATGAGGCCCAGGGGTAGGCAAGGGCTAGATTTTGCAAGGCCTTGTGCAATAGGCTGTCATTGAAGTAGAGCCCTGTGATCTAATTTGTGTGTTCAGGACCAATTTATTTGAATCCATCGTACGCAAATCACTATATGATTTCAAGCTTAATATCAAGCTTGAATTAAATTTCTGAGAAGCAAGCATATTTAGTGTTTTCCCCCTAACACATTAAAGGATAAAACAACTCAAAAGTGCTCAACTTTAGAACTTTAGAACAGACATGAATAAATGAAAATATTTACAACTTTAATCATGCTCCCCTCTTGTGGTTAATGCCATTAGTTAAAGATTATGCAGGTTGAAGGTAGTTGGGACAAGTCTCTAGGAAGAAGGAAATGGCAACTTGGGGCTGACAGAGTTAGTCCCCATGGATGGAATGAGTTGGTACAGGGAAGGAGGAGGAGCAAGATGCCAGAAGTGTGGTAGAACTCTTTGGTCATCATGGTTCCAGAAGCTTCTAGGTCCCTTCTGAGTCACTTTAAAGAGGTGCAGTGCAGAGAGGCAACTCCATACAACCAGGCTTGGTCTCCCAAGGCCACAGCACTTGGTCACACGGGTTGTACCCAATACAAGAATGTGAAAGTCAAATTCCCAGTCATACTCTGTTCACCAAACCATGTCAGCTCAGAAGGAGGGACACTTCTGCTTTAAAGGGAAGGGGCCATTCCAGAGGGAATGTCTTTTCTATACAACATGAAGGCATGGTTTGTACTAATTACTTTGAGTTTGGGGCTTTCACAGGGCACTTCTGGGTCTCTGACCAGCCCCCCACTTACTGTCTAAATCTCTTAGCAGATGCTCCCTCACTGGTTTGCTAATTCTGTCTCCTGATTCTCACCCTGGATATGAGGCTGTATTGATTACACCCAGGGTATAAAACAAATAGCATTTTCCATTGTTCATCCACATGAATAATTAGTTGCTAGAAGCTGCTCTGGAAAGCAGGATTATACACAGAACACCCACTACCTAATCCATCATTATCTTAAGTTCTCTGCCCCTTCTTAGCACCATGAGTCCCAATAGGACTTCCATCACCCCCTGTCCCTGTTTGATACTTCTAGTCTTTTCTGTCTCCCCCAGGACTAGTTAAGACAGGTGCAAATGTGTAGGAGAAGTTTTGAAAACACTTTTCATAGCAATGGTTGAAATTAAGGGTGTTTTTCATCTCGAAAAATGTGTTACAAACATAAGTTAAGCTTATAGTACCCTGGTGGACTTAGACAGAGTGTATACTCAGAGTTTCCACTCTTCCCCCAAGCCACATAAAGTCCTCAAGGAAAGAGAAGTTCTGAGACTTCAGCCTAAGCCCTTTTCTTGAGAGAGGGTTTACCATATCTTTAGAACTTTTGTGATGCACAGAAAATTAAGTCTTTTGTGATGCTTCATAGAATGAAATCCTTTGAAATTCTTTATAAAATGAAGTCCAGCTAATACAATTTGACAAAAAGTATTTTTGTTTATTATAGAAAAGTATGTATCTATTGAGTCGGTGCTTTAGGAAAAGAGAGTAAATTGCAAACCTAAATAAATTCAATAAAACATAACTGATTTCTTTAGGAAGGAAAAAAAAATCCTTAGCATGTATGAGTAAGAAGAAGGAAGGATATAAGAAAATAGGAGATCCTTAAAGGCATTCTTCCCATTTCCTCTTTCTGACACAGAAATTCAAACAGAATAGCTTTAGAAGAAACACCTAAGATACAGCATCTCCACTTTAAAATGTATAAATACAGGCATAATGTGATGGAGACATTCATGGCTCTTTTCCCCTTAATCAGTGGTTCTCAACCAGGAGTGATGTTGCCTCCCTTCCCCAACCCAGGACATTTGGCACAGTCTGGAGACATTTTTGGTCATCACAACTTGGGGGTGGGTGGGGGGGTACAACTGTTATTCAGTGGGTGGAGGCCAGGAATGCTGCTAAACATCCTACAGTGCACAGGACAGTCTCCACCACAAAGAATTATCTGGCCCTAAATGTCAATAGTGTCAATATTGAGAAACCCTGCTCTGAATCACTACCTAATGGGAGAGGAAATCAAGTGATATGGCACTGTACGGTGGACCCCAAGTAGGCTCCCTACATCAACGTGGTAACCTTTGCCTCTGCTCAGTCTGGTCTGCCATCATTAGGCCTGAGCACCCAACCTCTGCTAAGAGTCTAAAGGACACTTTCCTAGTTACAACATTGTCAATTTTCTCAGAAGGTAAGGGCTTTAATTTTATTTGAAAGTAATCAATGCTCCTTTTATTCAGAAAGACATATACTCCAAAACCAGTGTTTTGTCTACTGTGCTGTGGCAGATAGGACTCTTGTTCAGCAAGTATTTACACTTATGCCCCCACTGATCTTCATGGGAAGACCATACTTCTCTGCCCCATTGACACAGGCTTGGCCATAGAATGTGGGTATAAAGAATTGTGGCCTGGTTCTGAGCCTAGAGTTTGAGACATCATGTGTTCACACTTGCCCCTTAAGAGGGGCAATACCAATCTCTTCTAGGAGAAGGTCATGCCAAGAAAAGACCAAGGACTCTGAATGAGAGAAGTCCAGCAATTCCCCTCCCTGAAGCAAAACACAACTCTCCCCCAACCTCCAACACCCCCCCATCCAAACACAGAGCCAGCCAACCTATAGAAAAAAGAATGAGAAATAAATGCTTGAAGTTGTAAGCCATTGAGATTTGTGGTGATTTGTTATGCAGCATTATTTTCATAAGAACTATACTAGATTGCCTTTAGAGAATGAGTAATTGACCCAGCAAAGATGGCAAAGGCTTCAGAGTAAAAGCAACATTTAAGCAGCTTGTTTTTAAGAATATGATTAGACTTTTGAAAATAAGTTTTATCTCTTACTGTCAAAATTTTGGAAAACATGGAAATTATTTTTAAAAATAAGTCAATGATAAGCTGGTTGAACAAGAAGGTAAGTACTTCAGAGTGCCATTCCCCCTCAGAACTTTTGAATAATTGGTAAAAACTGGCAGAGTCACTTTCCTCAAAACTGCAGAAAAGAGTTAAAGGGTGAGAGTAACTGGGCAAGCACCAACTCAAAAAAAGCAGCTTTAAAAATGGAAGGAGGGAAGCGGACTTGGACCAACGGATAGGGCGTCTGCCTACCACATGGGAGGTCTGCAGTTCAAACCCCAGGCCTCCTTGACCCACGTGGAGCTGGCCCATGCGCAGTGCTGATGCGCGCAAGGAGTGTCGTGCCACACAGGGGTGTCCCCCGTGTAGGGGACCCCCACGCGCAAGGAGTGCTCCCCAGAAGGAGAGCTGCCCAGCGTGAAAGAAAGTGCAGCCTGCCCAAGAATGGCACCACAAACACGGAGAGCTGATACAACAAGATGACGCAACAAAAAGAAACACAGATTCCTAGTGCTGCTGATAAGGATAGAAGCGGTCACAGAAGAACATGCAGCAAATGAACACAGAGAGCAGATGACTGGGGGGTGGGTGGGGAGAGAAATAAATAAATAATAAATCTTTAAAAAAATAAAAATAAATGGAAGGATATGCTTGTGGTACCCTTGCTCGTCCCTCTGCCACCCCTCCCCAGCTTGACGTGGTCCTATTGTGTTCACATTGTGGGTCCCTGGCCCTGTTCCAGAGGGAGCAGAGGAACCCCTAGGCACATCTGGGGTGCCTGCATGTCAGTACCAATCTATTGGGTAGCAGCCCTATTGGGTGTCACCCTGAAAGACTGAACCAGGAAATTCGTCTCTGGCTCTCCCTTTCAGAACTTGCCCTGCAGGCAACATGTGTGTGATGGTTAAGTTCATGTGTTAACTTGGCAAGGTGATGGTGACTAGTTGTTTGGTTAAGCAAGTACTGGCCTGATTCTTACTCTGAGGGCATTTCAAGGGCTTAAAGTATCAGTATGTTGATTGCATATATGGCTGACTGCATCTACAATCAACTGAGGAGATTGCCTTCAACAATGGCAGATGTCCCATCCAATCAGTTGAAGGCTTTAAAAGTAGAAGTGATGTCAGCAGTCAGAAGAGAGAATTTTCATCTCTAATTCAGACAGCCAGCTTCTCCTGAGGAATTTATCCAGAACATTCACTTGAGTTCCCAGATTGCAGCCTGTCCTATGGAATTTGGGCTTGTGTATCTCCATAGTCATGTGAGGCAATTTTTTTATAAAATCCCATAATATTTACAGATATTTCCTGTTGGTTCTGTTTCCTAGAGAAACATGACTAATATTAATACAATGTGTGAACCTCAAAAACATGCTAAAACAAAGAAGTCAGATGCAACAGACTATGTATTATATGATTGCATTTATAGAAAACTTTAGATAATTGAAACATATTTGTAGTGACAGAAAGCAGATCAGCAGTTGGCAGGGGGAGGGCAGTGATGAGGGAGAAAGTAATTATAAGGTGTAGCAGTTTGATATGGTTATGAATTCCAAAAATAGATATTGAATTATGTTTGCAATCTGACCTGTACCCGGGCACAATTGAGTTATGATTAGGGCATTGAGTCCCCACACTTTGGTGGGTGGGGATTCACAGATAAAAGGCATGGCAAAGAACAGAGTTGAGAGTTTCTGATGTTGGAGTTTGTGCTGAAGACTTAAGTTGGAGCCCTAGGAAGTAAGCTCACAGAGGAAAGAAAAGCCAGCCCCAGAAAGAAAGGAACCTTGAACCCAGAGAGAAGCAAGATCCTGGAAGGGCGGAGTCCAGGAAACTTGAACCCTCACAGCCGTCGGCAGCCATCTTGCTCTAATACATGAAAATAGACTTTGGTGAGGGAAGTAACTTATGCTTTATGGCCTGGTATTTGTAAGCTCCTATCCCCAAAGAAATACCCTTTTTAAATACTAACCAATTTCTGGTTAGTATTTTGAATCAGCACCCCTTTGGCTGACTAACACATAAGGGCACAATGAACCTTTTGGGTGTGATGGATATGTTTATGATCTTGATCATGGTGATATGTTCATAAATTTGACCTATGTCAAATTTGAAAATTTGCACAATTTACTGCATGCTAATTATACCTCAATAAAGCTGTATTAAAAAGTGATGGGGACAGGAAGCAGACTTGGCCCAATGGATAGGACGTCTGCCTACCACATGGGAGGTCCATGGTTCAAATCCCGGGCCTCCTTGACCTGTGTGGAGCTGGCCTATGTGCAGTGCTGATGCGTGCAGGGAGTGCCATGCCACACAGGGGTGTCCCCCATGTAGGGGGGCCCAATGCACAGGGAGTGCGCCCCATGGGGAGAGCTGCCCAGCGCAAAAGAAAGTGCAGCCTGCCCAGGAATGGCGCCGCACACATGGAGAGCTGACACAACAAGATGACGCAAAAGAGAGAAACGCAGATTCCCGGTGCTGCTGATAAGGATGGAAGCAGTCACAGAGGAACACACAGCGAGTGGACACAGAGAGTGGATGGCTGGGGGGGAGAGGGGATAAAAAAATAAAAAAAGTGATGGGGTCAGGGTGGGGGCTGAAGAAGTGAAGAATAAACATTCTGAGCAGAAGGAAACAGTTTTACAAAGATAGGGGTATTTTATTTAACAGACACATAGGATTCATCATGTACTAGGAATTGGTCTAAGAAATTTACAAAAATTAATTGATTTTATCCTTACCACACCCCTGAGTGAAGTACTATTATTGTCACCCCCATTTTGCAGATAAAGAAACCGAGGCACAGAGAGACTAAGTAACTTGCCCAAAGTAACAGGGTAATTGTAATGGCCAGGCTTTGAACCCACGAGCCTGGGTCTACAGTCCATGCTCCTCAGTCCTACACTGTGCTGCCTCCACGTATGTAGGAACACCATCGGTAGTGACTGCAGGTATGATCTAAAGAGCTCATGTGAAAGAAGCTCAATGTACAGGGAGGAGAGAGGCTGGAGGAGAGCCTGGGAATGTATTCATAGGTTGGGATTAGCTCATTTAAGCATAGAAAGTCCAGTTCATATAACATGCAAATATATTGGAGCTCCTCTGAATACTATCTTTATTTTGAAAGGGCTAATTCTTATTCATTATCAAGTACTGATGATCTCCCCAATGGAAGATATTTGAAAGCAAAATTTCCACTACCCTTATAAAGGATGTAGTCCCAAATGTACGAATTGATCAGAGAGTGTATTATGCTTCAGAATCAGGTGACATTGCTCACAAAAAAAGAGACATGTTCCCTTTCAGAGCGGGCATTCACAGCCTTTTCTTTCTACCCACTTAGGGAGGTACAAATGGAAAGAGAACAGCAGAGGCACAAAGCTTTCTCATTAGATATTGCAGAACTGCCACTGCTTTTCTTTCTAGCTTTAATACAGATCACGTTCCAAATCTCCTTTGCTTGTCTCAAACTCTGAAAAGAACACAACTGGAAACTGTGCTCTCAAAGGCTATTAAACCAAAAGAACAGGCTGCCAAGATCCTTGAAGTTTATAACAACTTCAAAATACACCTCCAGCTGCAGATGGGTTAGGGATGAGAGCCTTCATTTCATGTGTCTTCTTGAATCCAAGAGCTCATTGTTACTCTTCTTGACAGATCTCGGGTCACTTCATTTTGGATACTGGCCTCAAAAAGAAAAGTTCTAAAACTTTTTCTTCCTACTTTATTTCCTGCTAAATATATCTTCAGAACACTGAAGAGTGGAATATGTCGTTAGCTTGATGGCCCTTAGTGAGCTCAGCAGCTCATTTCTCACAGGGGACAGGCAGGTTGACATAGCTCCTCTCCTCCCTTCTCCAGCTTTTGTGCAGCATCCATTTCATAGAGTGGACACCAGCCTCTGGGCTTCCTTCCATGTGAAATCCTACCCCCTCTTTGCACCGATGCATTTGAGAGTGCACACTTGAGACCCGTGGGCCAGATTCAGCTTTCACAAACATTGCGTTTAGCCTACAGCTTTTAAAAAAACAAGTCTGAATTCGCTGCCAACCTTCAAACTCAGATATAGCAAGTAAATATTTGCATTCCCAGCTATTCTTAAAGAAAATCTGTAATGGATTGGGTTTCAGTCTTTGTGTTGGCCTTGAGAACTCAAGGTCAAGCCTTTGTCCAACCAATGACAAAGCAGTTTGGAACTCCACAGAAGCTACTGAAGGAGCTTGACTGTTCCTTCATTCATTTCATTTCTCCCACCCTCGATTTTTTCCTCCCTGTTCCATCAAATGATTTATCTTTTATCTTGTAGCACATTATGAATATTTATAAGTCACTTCAAGTTTGGGGGGAAATAAAACAAGATATATATTTTTTCTTACGTCAAAACCAATACATTTTTGCTGAAAGGATGAATCACCTAATCAACATGCATGAGTATACACATGCCTCAGAGATATTGTGGGTTCAGTTCCAGACCATCTCAATAAAGTGAATATCACAATAAAGCAAATCATGTGAATTTTTTGGTTTCTCAGTGCATATCAAAGTTATGTTTATGGGGCTGGGAAAAAAAAGTTATGTTTACATTATACTGCAATCTATTAAGTGTGCAATAGCATTATGCCCCCCAAAAATAATGTACATACCTTAACTAAAAATACTTTATTGCAGCAAAGTGGCAGAATACAAGATCAATGCGCAAAAGAAATTACTGGCATATTTCTTCTATACACCAGTAATAACAATCTGAGGGGGAAATCATGGAAAAAATTCCATTTACAATAGCAACAAAAGACTCAAATATCTAGAAATTAATTTAACCAGGGATGCATATGACTATATTCAGAAAACTATGAAGCACTGCAAAAAGAAATCAAAGAAGAACTAAACAAATAGAAGTACATTTCATGTTCATGGATATTGATATCATGAAGATATCAATTCTATCTAAACTGATTTACAGATTCAATGCAATCCCAATAAAAATTCCAACAGCCTACTTTACAGAAATAGAAAAGTCAATTACCAAATTTATATAGAAGGGAAAGGGGGCCTTAAATAGATGAAAACATCCTTAAAAAGAAGAGCAAAATTGGAGGACTCACACTTCCTGACCCTGAAGCACATTACAAAACTACAATGGCCAAAACAGCATGGTACTGGCATAAAAATAAACACATTGATCAATGGAATAGAATTGAGAGTTCAGAAATAGACCCTCACCTCTACAATCAACTGTTTTTTTAAAAAATTTATTGAAATACATCACACATACATAAACAATAAATGTATAATAGTTGTGAACTTACAAAACAAACATATATGACATCAGACAAGCATATATAACATCTTACCCTACCACCAATAACTTGCATTGTTTTTAAACCTTTTTAACTAATGATTAAAGAGCATTGTCTAAATATTACTACTAAATAAAGTATTTTTCCCCTAACCAATCCAATTATTATTATCTTTATATCATTTATATTTGAACATACATAAATAATTAAGTGTATAGTAAAAGTTGTGAACTTACTAAGCAAACATGCATAGCATCATACAGGGGTCCCATACATCAACCCTCCACTAACACCTTGCATTGTCATGAGATGTTTGTTGAAAGTATACTATCAGTGGTGGATTTGGCCCAGTGGTTAGGGCATCCGTCTACCACATGGAAGGTCCGCGGTTCAAATCCCAGGCCTCCTTGACCCGTGTGGAGCTGGCCCATGCACAGTGCTGATGTGCGCAAGGAGTGCCCTGCCATGCAGGGGTGCCCCCAGCGTAGGGGAGCCCCACGCACAAGGAGTGCACCCCGTAAGGAGAGCCGCCCAGCACGAAAGAAAGTGCAGCCTGCCCAGGAATGGCGCCGCACACACAGAGGGCTGACACAAGATGACACAGCAAAAAGAGACACAGATTCCCGTGCCGCTGACAACAACAGAAGTGGACAAAGAAGAAGACGCAGCAAATAGACACAGAGAACAGACAACCGGGGCATGGGGAGCAGGGAGAGAAATAAATAAATCTTTAAAAGAAAAAAAAAAGAAAGTATACTATCAAAATCTTACTACTAATCATAGTGTTTATATTACATTTGGTGTGTTTTTCCCCCAGACCACCCTATTATTATTTTTTAAATATATTTTTTATGACTGAAGTTGTAAACTTATAAAACAATCAAGCACATGTGCAGAATTCCCAAACAACACTCCTCCATCAACACACCACATTGTGGTATGTCATTTGCTACAGATAAAATAATATCATCTGATTATTGCCATGTCCATAGTGTACATTTGGCTCCCATTTTCCATACTGCCTCAGTATCAACACAGTACTTCTTTTGCATAGATGCAAGAATATTATATTATTACTACTAACCACAGTCCACAGGTCACTCCAGCTGTACTTTTCCCATGCTTCTCCACATTCCCAACAACATGCAGTAGTGATATACATTGTTTTAGCTAACAAAGGACATTCTTGCACTTGTACCATCAACCACAATTCTCACCCACCTCTTCGTTTACTGTGCTATCCAGTTCCTAGATTATTCTCAAGCATTCTGTCAGTTGGCATTTACATAACAAGACTACCATTTTCAGTCACATCCCCATTTATGAACTAGCTGTTACTCACTGTATGTTACCATCCACTCTATATATTTCCACACTTTTACAGTAAAGCTAATTAAAACTTCTATATACATTAAAAGTCAGTAGTCCACTCAGTCCTTCTCTTATCTTCTTTAAGTATCCACCACCTAACACCAGGTCTTGAAGATATTTTCCAATAATTTCTTCTAGAAGTTTTATGGTTCTTGCTTTTATTTTTAGTTTTATGATCCATTTTGAGTTAATTTTTGGATAAGGTGTGAGATAGGGGTCCTCTTTCCTTCTTTCAGCTATGTATGTCCAATTCTTTCAGCACCATTTGTTAAATGGATTATTCTGCCCAAGTTGTGTGAGTTTGATAGGCTAGTCAAAACTCACTTGACCATACCTGTTAGGGTCTGTTTTTGAACCATAACTTTGTTTCTGTTGGTCTGTTGTGTCTGTCTTTAGGCCAGTACCATGATATTTTTACCACTATAGGTAGGTATTATGATTTAAAGTCTGGAGATGAGGGTTCACTTTTCCTTTTTATGATTCTGGCTACTCAGGACTCCTTACCCTTTCAAATAAATTTAATGATTGTGTTTTCAATTTTTTCTTTAATGCTGGTGGAATTTTTATTGGGATTGCATTAAATCTGTTTATCAATTTGAGTAGAATTGACATTTTAATGGTATTTCGTCTTCCAATCCATTATCATGGAATGGTCTTCCAGTTATTTAGGGCTTTTTTGATTTGTTTTAACATCGAGTCACAGTTTTCTGAATACAAGTGCTTTCCATCATTGGTTAAGTTTATTCCTGACTATTTGAGTTTTATCTGTCATATTTTATTTTCACCATTCTTTTGAAACTTTTAGTTACTTTTACTGATATAATCTTCATTTCTAGACTCTCTTCCATGCCTCTCTCTCCTGTCTTTTCTTTTCAGGCTCTAGCATACCCTTTAGTATTTCCTGAAATTTTGATCTCTTGCTTAGAAATTCTCTCAGTCTCTGTTTATCTGTGAATATTCTAATTTCGCCCTCATTTTTGAAAGACAATCTTGCTGGATATAAGATTCTTGGCTGTTGCTGGGGGAGGGGGGAGGGGTGCGGTGGGGGTGGTGGGGTCGAATGGGACCTCATATTTTTTTAATGTAATATTTTTACAAAATCAATTAAAAAAAAAAGATTCTTGGCTGGAAGTTTTTCTCTTTTAGTATCTTAAATATATCAGACCACTGTCTTCTTGCCTCCATGGTTTCTGGTGAGAAATCAGCACTTAATCTTATTGGATATCCCTTATATGTTATGCATTGCTTTTCTCTTGCTGCTCTCAGAATTCTCTTTGTCTTTGGCCTTTGACATTCTAATGAGTATGTGTCTTGGAGTTGGTCTATCTGGATTTTTTCAGATGGTAGTACATTGTGCTTCTTGGACAGGGATATCTATGTCCTTCAATAGGGTTGGGAAATTTTCTACTATTATTTCTTTAAATATTCCTTCTGCCCCCTTTCCCTTCTCTTCTCCTTCTGGGACACCCATGACATGTATGTTTGCATGCCTTTTGCTGTCATTTAGTTACCTGAGACCTTGTTCAATTTTTTCCATTCTTTTCTTCATCTCTTCTTTTGTATGTTCACTTTCAGAGCCATTTCTTCAAGCTCACAGATCCTTTATTCTGCCTCCTCAAATCTGCTATTATATGATTCCATTGTTTTTTAAATTTCATTGATTGCACCCTTCATTCCCATAAGATCTGCTATTTTTCTATGTATGCTTTCAAATTCTTCTTTGTGGTCATCCAATGTCTTCTTAATATCCTTAATCTCTTTAGCCATCTCATTGAATTTATTAAGGACATTTGTTTGAACATCTATAATTAGTTGTCTCAACTCCTTTATATCATCTGGAGGCTTATCTTGTTCCTTTAACTGGGCCATAGCTTCCTGTTTCTTGGTGTGGATTGTAATTTTTTGTTGGTGTCTTCACACCTGGCTTACTGGAGTATTTTTTCTGGGTGAAGTTTTTCTCTCTGGTTTAGGGCTTCCTATCATTTCTCCCTTGCTGGTTATGCAGTAGGAGCCAAGCATGTAGTTGGTGCTGTAAGCTGTGGAGGCTCAAGCTGCCCTCATTGCAGCAGGGACCAATCAAGCTTCTTCCAACTTTCTTCTTTGCCAGGGGTAGGGACAGAGTCACAGCTATGTGGAATAATCCACATGCAGGACTAGACTGTAGTTGCCCAGAGAGAGTGATGAAGCTTCACATCCCTTTCTCCCCTGCCTGGGGCAGGGATGGAGCTGCAGGTGTGGGCAGTAATCTATGCAGTGCAGGTCCAAGATGACTACAGTTGCCCTGGTAGACTTCTGATTTTCAGTCTACGTCAGCCAAAGTTCCCTGCAGTTACCTGTATAGGCTGGTGCAGGGCTCCTCAGCCTCCTCACCGCCAGAGGCTGGGCCGAAGCCTAGGTGGGCTGCAGGCTGATCTGCGTGAAAGAAACTGGTTCCTGCCGACACTGAAAGTTTCATTCAGCCCGGCTTCCCCTCAGGCTGGGGGTGGAGTCAGAATGGTGGCTACTGGCCTTTTTCTGACTTGGGCTGGTTCTCACCCCAGCTGTTCCCAGGGTTATCTCCTAGCCAGCCAAGTCTACCAATCAGTAGCCAAATCGGCAGCCAACCGTCTCTTCCTCCTCCGTTTCTGGGAAATGGAGCCTCCAATTCCTGTCAAAAAGCAGCTCCTGGGGCGGCTCGTGCCTCCAGAGTAGGATAATCACCAGCCTCCACAGCTTGGCCGGTAATTTCCCGGAGAGGCTGGCGCAGGTCCCCACAGCTTCCTCCCTGCTGGAGGTGGCACTGGGGCCTAGGCTAGACCTGCAATATAATCTGGATGGGAAGAAGCTGGTTCCCACCAGCACTGGGATTTGCAGTCCGCCCTACTTCCTCTCGTGCCAGGCGTGGAGTTAAGATGGCAGCTCCCAGTCTCTTTCTAACCTGGACAGGCTCAAACCTTAGCTGTTCTCAGGATCATACTGCAGCCCACTGAATTTCTTCATCATAGTTGAAACTGGTGCCCAACTGTCTCTTCCTCCCCCATTTTGGGGAAGTGGTGCTTTCAATTCCAGCCACAGAACAGCTCCCGAGGTGGCTTGTGCCTCCGGTGGAGGACGGGCACCAGCCTTCGCAGCATGGAGCCTCTACTTATGAGTCTTCTCTGCAGACAGGCAGTCTCCTCCTTCCACTCCCCCAAGGATGTTACAGGATGCTCTTCTGGCTCCTGGAACCCCCAAGCAGGTGCTTCAGCTAGCTCCAGAGAACTCTGGGTGTTTATTAACTGCCCTGTAGCAGGAGCTGACTCTAGGAGCTCCTTACTCTACCGCCATCTTGCTGGGTCTCTCAACTGATTTTTGATAAGCATACCAAGTCCACTTTACTGGGACAGAACAGTCTCTTCAACAAATAGTGCTGAGAGAATTATATATCCACAGCCAAAAGAATGAAAGAGGACCTCTATCTCACTCAAGAATCTCAAAAATCAACTAAAAATGGATCAAAGATTTAAGCATAAAAGCCAGAACCATAAAACTCGTAGAAGATAATGTAGGGAAACATCTTCAAGAACTTGCAGTAGGTAGGGGTCTCTTAAACCTTATAAAAAATAGGTTAATGGGACCTCTTCAAAATTAAACACTTTTGCATCTCAAAGGACTTTGTAAAGAGGGTAAAATGGCAGCCTACTAAATGGGAGAAAATATTTGGAGATTACACATCAAACAAGGGTTTAATATCCATGATATATATAGAGATCACACAATTAAACAATAAAAAGACAAATGACCCTATTAAAAAATGGGCAAAAGACTTGAACAGACCTTTTTCTAAAGAAGAAATACAAATGGCAAAAAAACACATTAAAAATGTTCAACATCATCAACTATTAGAAAAATGCAAATCAAAGCTACAATGAGATAACATTTCATTATTTCAGAATGGCTGCTATTAAAAAATTACAAGTGTTGGAGAGGATGTTCTTTATTCTTTATTGGTGGGAATGTAGTATGGTACTGCTGCTGTGGGAGTCTGGTGGTTCCTAAGGAAGTTAGATATAGATCTGCCATGTGACTTGGCAATAGCACTACTAGTTATATAACCAGAAGAACTGAGAACAGGGACACAAATAGACATCTGCACACTGATGCTTCAGCATTCATTATTCACAATTGCCAAAAGATGGAAACAACCCAGGTGCCTATTAACTGACAAATGGAAAAACAAATTGTGGTATATACACACAATGAAATATTATTCAGTTGTAAGAAGAAATGAATTAGTGAAGCATATGACAACATGGATGAATCTGGAGGGTGCTATGTTGAATGAAGCAAGCCAGACACAAAAGGCCAAATATTATATAATTTCACTATTATGAACTGAATATAATGAGCAAACTCATGAATATAATAGCTAGAAGATACATCACCAGAAAAGAGCATGAGGTTAGAGAATGGAAAGCTGAGGGTTAATCTGTGCATAAATGGTAAAAAGGTTATTTAGAAATGGTGAGAGCACATCATAGTGTTTGCAATTAGTAGTACTAATATATGTATATGATAGTGGTTGAAAGGGAAAGTCTAAGGTCACTAGAAGGAAATTAAATAATGAAACATGGGACTGTATAGCAGAGCGAACCCTCTTATGAAAAATGAGTATGGTTAATAGTGCATATATAAGAATGTTTTCCTCTGAAACAGAGCAAATATATGTTAATGTTACAAGATGTTAATATCAGGGTGATATTTTGGCAAAAATACAACCAAAACAAATTATGGACAGTAGTGTATAGTAATATATTAATGGTCTTTCATAAATGGTAAAAAAAAAAAAAGTAAGTGTACTAAGTGAAAGAAACTAGACAAAAGTACCACATATTGTTAGATTCCATCTATACAAAATGTAAATACAAGTAAATTATAGAGATGAAAATAGATTAGCAGTTATGTATGACAGGGGAAGGATGAAGAGATAGAGAGGTAACTACTAATGGGTAGGGTTTTTGTTGATTTGTTTTTGGTTCCCATCAGAGGAATCATATCTACGGTGATTTTTGATGAAAAATACATATGAAATGCATTTTTTCAATAATAAGACTTGAAAGTTGCGACAGTTTGAAATTATTTTATGAATCCCAAAAAGAGAAAGATTATGTTTTTGAACTACTTTATCCCTGCAGGCATGATACTCTTTGACTGCATTAAATTCAGTTGAGGTTTCTTTGATTAGATAACTTGATAAGATTGCTATAGGGTTTTTGTTGTAGGAAAATAGTAGGAACATGGTTTGAGTTGAAACGTTTCCATAATGCAGACAAAAAGTGCGGGCTTAGGAACACTGGGCATTGACTAGACAGAACACTGGTCAGCATGAAAAAATGTTTGCGTGATGAGGCGTTTGAACTTTGTATGATCTGTTCCTTATTATTGTAAATAACAAACAGCTGCTTGTTAGTTCCTAAATAAATACGATGTGGAAACTAGGGTCGAGGCTCTCAGTTCCAGAAGCTGTGAGTCCCCTGGTCCCACCTTTATTTCCTCTCTTGTGTCTTTCTCTCGGTCCTTTATTTCTTTAAGTTCTGCATCACCTTCCTTTCGTGCAAACCTATTGCTGAGCTGGTTCTCAGCAGGCTTTTAAAAAACTTTTTTTTGCTTTAGGGCTTTTGATTGTACTATATCAGTGATGCGTAACTCATTGAATCTTTGCCCCCTTGCTGGGTGTGATATAAACCCAAAGACACAGAGAGAGACAGATACAGGAAAAGGAAGCCAGCATATTTGATTCTGCAATGTGAGAGAGAGGGCTGCAGGAAAACAGAAGACCCCAAGATGCTCAAAGAGGCTGGGCCCACAGAGCAGCTCGAGAAGGACAAGCCCTGCTATTTGCCTGGGTGCCCTCAGCAGAGATCGGCAGACATATTTCTTCAACATGTGGCAGAGGACTTTGGTGAGAAAGCATTTCTTATGGTGCCTTGGAACTGTAAGCTTTACCCCAAATAAATCCCCTTTATAAAAGCCAACCTATTTCTGATACTTTCCATTGGCAGCCCTTGGGCAAATGAAAACAAAAGACGAAATGACTCCTTGATCCATGGGTTATAGAATGTATGTTGTGTTAGCAGGCATGAAAATGTTAATCTCATACATTTCCATCAGAGTTCTTGGGTGACCAGGTGCATTGTCAATGAGCAGTCATATTTTGAAAGGAATGTCTTTTTTTCTGAGCAGTAGGTCTCAACAGTGGGTTTAAAATATTCAGTAACCCATGCTGTAAATAGAAGTGCTGTCCTCAAGGTCTTGTTGTTCCATTTCTGGAGCACAGGCAGAGTAAATTTAATTCTTAAAAGACCCTAGGATTTTCAGAAGGGTAAATGAGCACTGGCTTCAACCTAAATTAGTCACCAGCTGCATTAGCCCCTGTCAAGAGAGTCAGCCTGTCCTCTGAAGCTTTGAAGACAGGCACTGAGTTCTCTCTAGTTATGAAAGTCCTAAATGGCATCTTCTTCCAAAAGAAAGCTGTTTCCTATACACTGAATATCTGTTGTTTAGTGTAACCACCTTTATCAATTATCTTAGCTAGATCTTCCGGATAACTTGCTGCAGCTTCTACATCAGCACTTGGTGCTTTACCTTCCACTTTTATATTATGGAGATGGCTTCTCTCCTTAAACCTCATAAACTAACCTCTGCTAGTTTCAAACTTTTCTTCTGCAGCTTCCCACCTTTCTCAGCTTCACAGAATTGAAGAGAGTTAGGGCCTTTCTCTGCATTAGGTTCTGGTTAAGGGAATGTTGTGGCCAGTTTGATCTTCTATTCAGACCACCAGAACTTTCTCCATATCAGCAATAAGACTGTTTCACTTTCTTATCATTTGTGTGTTGATTAGAGTAAGCACTCTTAATTTCTTTCAAGAACTTTTCCTTTGCATTTACAACTTGACTATTTGGTGCAAGAGACTTTCAGCCTATTCAGCTTTCAACGTGCCTTCCTCACTAAGCTTAATCATTTCTAACTTTTGATTTAAAGTGAGAGACATGAGACTCTTCCTTTCACTTGAATGCTTAGATGCCATTGTAGGGTTATTAATTGGCCTAATTGCAATATTGCTGTGTGTCAGGGGATAGGGAGCCCCAAGGAGAGGGATAGAGATGGGAACAGGTGGTCGGTGGGGCAGTCAGAAAACACACTACATTTATCGATTAAGTTCCCTGTCATATACTGGCATGGTTCACGGTGCCCCCCGAAAATTACAATAGTAACATCAAAAACTGCTGATCACAGATCAACATAACAGGTATAATTATAATGAAAAAGCTTGAAATATTGTGAGAATCACCAAATGTGACACAGAAACATGAAGTGAACACATGCTGTGGGAAAAATGGCACCGACAGACTTGCTCAACACAGGGTTGCACAAACCTCCAAGTTGTAAAAAATTCAGTTATATCCAAAGTGCAGTAAAGCAAAGCACAAAAAAAGAGGTATGGCTATATTCTCAAGAGTTCAAAGAGAATTCTGCTTTGAATTCAGAAATAAATAGAAACATTTGAAAAGCACCTTACTATTTAACAAAATCTTGAGAAGACTACTTAATAAGCAGGGGAAACACAACATTCACAAGCTAAAAGAACTCACATGTGGGAAGTGGCTGTGGCTCAATCAGCTGGGCTCCCGTCTACCATATGGGAGGCCCCGGGTTCACGTCCCAGGGCCTCCTTGTGAAGGCAGGCTCGCCCACATGCTGTAGAGTGCTGCCCGGCCCACAGGCGCTGCCGAGTGCCGACTCAGCAAGGTGTCACAACAAAAAGGGAGACAAGTAAAAACACAGTAGAGCATGCAGCGAATGGACACAGAGAGTAAACAACAAGTAAGCCACAAAGCGGGGGGGGGAGGGGGGGATAAATAAAAATAAATACAGACACACAGTAGAACGCACAGCGAATGGACACAGAGAGCAGGCAGCAAAGCGAGCCACAAGGTGGGGGGAACAAAAAAAAATACCATTAAAAAAAAGAACTCACATGTATAGGGTAGCTCATGGCTTACAAAGCATGTTCCCATATGTTATCTTGGTTCCACTCCTCATCATCTCATGCTGTGATGTGGTGATTAGCCCTATTTCATCAGGATTCAGAAGCGTAAACTGAGTAGGGTTAAGGGACATGCCCAAGGTGACAGAACTAGCAGTGGGTGGACCCAGGACTTGAACCAATGTCTCTAGCAATTTGAGTTATCCTACTGTATGTTCCATTCCAATCAGAGATCAGGTGCCAAGACAGCACACATCTTGTCATTTCACAAACTTTATCACTGGAGCATCCATCCGGCATTAGGTTCTGCACACTATCAGGGAATGCCAATAACCTGAATTGTTTGATTTCCATTCTCTCCCTTTCCTCCCTCTTCCATCCTAGAGTCCTGAATTTGTTCAGCAGACCCTTAACCAAGACTCACACCCAAAGAGCTGGTTTCCAGAAAGTCCTTGGAGACAATATTCTATTCTTACACAAGAGATGATGGTTTGCTTCGGTTTTTTAACCTGCAAAAATACCTAAGTCACTTCTCCCTCTGGGAAATTCCAGATCTATTACAAATATATTTAAATAAATCATTCAGAAGTAAGAAATCTTATTACATGGTATTCCCCTGTGTGATGAACAGGAAAGGGAAGTTTGGGCATGAAGAAGAAGGTGGCTGAATGGGAGAAGCTGAGGCTGACAATTCCACTGCAATCATCATTCGCTGGGAGACTCAGAGCAAGGACATTCCCAGACCCCAGTTTCCCCACATGCAGAATTAAGCTAAGAAGGAGTGGAGGAGGTCTCAGGACCTTCTCACTTCTGAGGTTCTGCTGTTCGTTGTGTGGTCTGGTACACTATTGAGGGTCATAGGAAAACAGAATGTCTTGCTGTACCTGCTCCTGACATGTTACCTCATGTCTCCCCTTATCTCAGGAGTTTCCTTCATCTAGGCACATCCAGAGGGCAAAAATATCACTGCTGCACAAGCAGCCTGCAGTGATTAGAGCAAGGGGCTCACTTTCGTTAGTCAGAACCTGCACGGCGGGGAGCACCAGGAAGAGGAGGGCTCAGTGATGTCAGGCCAGCTGTAGAGGTCGGTTGTCTTCCAGACCTAGCAGGTTTGTCAGTTTAACCCAATTCTGACACAGGCCTAAAGACATGGGCTGATGAGAAGCGCAAGGAGAGCAACCAGGCCTCTGATAAAGACAGGTCTTCTCTAAATGTTCATTCCAGGCTCTCCCTTGTTTATATCAAATATCGTTTATTCAAGGTGTCTTCACATTAAGATCTCACTAGAGGCGGCAGACTTGGCCCAGTGGTTAGGGCGTCCATCTACCACATGGGAGGTCCGCGGTTCAAACCCCGGGCCTCCTTGACCCATGTGGAGCTGGCCCATGCGCAGTGCTGATGTGCGCAAGGAGTGCCGTGCCATGCAGGGGTGTCCCCCGCATAGGGGAGCCCCACGCACAAGGAGTGCACCCAGTAAGGAGAGCTGCCCAGGGTAAAACAAAGAGCAGCCTGCCCAGGAATGGCACCACACACACAGAGAACTGACACAGCAAGATGATACAACAAAAAGAAACACAGATTCCTGTGCCGCTGACAACAACAGAAGCAGACAAAGAAGACACAGCAAATAGACACAGAGAACAGACAACCAGGGTGGGGGTGGGGGTGGGGGGAGGGGAAATAAATAAATAAATAAATAAATCTTAAAAAAAAATCTCACTAGAGGCCCATGGGATGATAGTATTCCCAGAATTCCAAAACAGAATTATGTCAGAGAGAAAAGAAATGAGCTATCAAGCCACAAAAAGATAGGGAGGAGACTTAAATGCATTTTATTACTAAGTAAAAAAAGCCTGTATGAAATGGCTACACACCATATGATTCCAACTATTGGACATTCTGGAAAAGGCAAGACTACAGACAGAGTAAAAAAATTGATGGCTGTCAGGGGTTGGGGGAGGGGGATAGGGCTGAAAAAGTAGAGTACAACAGATTTTTAGGGCAGTGAAACTATTCCATATGATGCTGTAATGGTGTATACATGGCATTATGCATTTCTCAAAACTCATGGAACTGTACATACAAAGAGTGAACCCTAATGTAAACAATGGGCTTTAGTTAATAATGATGTATTGGTTCATTGATGATAAGAAATGTATCACACTAGTACAAGATGTTAATTATAGGGGAACCTGTGGATAGGGAGTAGGGGGAGAAAGGAATATGGGAACACACTATATGTTCTGTGCAATTTTTCTATAAACCTAAAACTGCTCTAAAAAATAAAGTCTATTAAAAAGAAAACAGTATTATAAATGACCAAGCAGTGCCAACTTCACACTGCTATTTGGTGAAAGAGCTGGGACTAAAACCCCAGGAAGCTGATTCCAGGCCTGTCTCCCTGTAGCAACCTTGGCCAAAGTATAGTCCATGAAAGAGTGGTTCCATAGGATGTCAATAGGTGTTATGCAAAACAAATAAATAAATAAATAAACAAAATTACTGTATTAGTCAGCCAAAGGGGTGCTGATGCAAAACACCAGAAATCTGCCTGGCATTATAAAGGGTATTTATTTGAGGTAGGAGCTTGCAGTTACCAGGTCATGAAGCATAGATTATTTTCCTCACCAAAGTCTTTTTCTGCATGTTGGAGGAAGATGGCTGCTGATGTCTGTGAGGGTTCAGGCTTTCTGGGTTCCTCTGGGCTCAGCTCTTCTGTTTCCTCCACAAGGTCCAAGGGGTAGGGGCTCAATGCCCTAATCATAACTCAGTCATGCCCAGGTACAGATCAGATTACAAACATAATCCAATATCTATTTCTGGAATTCATAACCATATCAAACTGCTGCAATTACTATCACATAGATTTAGAAAGTTCTGGAACAAAGTCTAGCATTTTGCTGACCTTCTCAGAGACTTGAACATTCCAGTGTCCATGGCAAAGTTACAATGGAGAATTTGGTATACAGCATTTTCCGAAACATAAGACCATGCAAACCTTCTTTAAGGATGTTTCACAAAACAAGTGTTCTCTAGAACATACTCTGATTAACATTTCACTGCATCGATCATGGGTTACATCCTACTGAGTTACACCACAGATCCATGAACTGTTCATTATCAAGACTGAGTTTTACAGGGGTCTAGGGACACAGAATTGGAATCACAGCTCATTTAAAATACGGGAAGTTTTTTTGCGTTCATAAATAGTTATTAGTATTCCCTAGGGGAAGCTTATCCTTCCCCATTGCATTGATATCAGGCTTGGTCATATGACATGACTTGGCCAATGAAATGAGAGTGGACATAATATGTGTGACTTCTGGGGAAAAGGTTTTAGAGCAGGAGTTCTTAACCTTTTTTATTCCACAGACCCCTTTGCCAGTAAGGTGAAAACCATGGACCCCTTCTCAGAATGTAACCGCAGATAGTTTTATGACACTCAACTAGTGTCGGGTCTAACAACTACCATAATTTCAAAGTATGGATGAGCGTAAGTGATTTTTTGAGATATGCAGCAACTGTAATGTGATATGAAATGAATACTACTATAATATATTGTACACATTCATAAGTGAAGGAAATGCTAGGTTTCAGTTAAAGGTCAGAGAAAATAAAGATAATAAGTTGATCTGTTTTTTTCAATTCAAGCTCACAGACCCCCTGAAATCTACCCATGGACCCCTGCTTTACAGCTAGCATGTGGCTTCCCCTGCGTGTTTCCCTTTGCCAAGATGATCAGCAGTGGTTTGGACAGAGGTAGCTCCATAGCCTGGGGCCTGGAGTGAAGACAACAGGGAGCAGAGAAGTCCAGACCCACGATGAGAAGTAATCCTTTGTTGTTGTAAGCCACTGAGATTTGGGGACATTTATTACTACAGCATACCTATCCCATCCTGACCATTATGATTTCTAAAACATTTCTCAACACGTAATTAAGTATCTATAGGGTATTTCTACAGCAAACACTTACTAATATGTCACATTTGATGAATCCTCATGATTCCTCAGAAAACCCAGTGGTTTTCAGGTTAGGAGACATTTTTCTAACTTGTTTGTCCTTGATAATATCACAGAACTCTCCCGAGTATCTACTTTAAAAAATGCCTATACCGCTCACCTCACACGGTTGATGAGACAGTGAAATTACACACACACACATAAAATAAAATATTTTTTTAAAAACCTGTTATGGTGCTAAACAAATGTAAGACCTATAATCAATGTGTTGTCCTGAGATGGATTTCAGAGCTCCTGCCTTGTCAACAATGAATGGAGTGACGTGCAAGCGAGGAAGCAAAATGTCAAACACTCTTGACCCATTTCTGTGGTCCTTTATCATCATATTTTACAAATTTTATAGTAGGAGAGTTCTAAATTAATCAATACAAAAGCTTCTCCATCCCCTATCAAGATGTTTTGGGCTCTAAGTAGAAGAAGGCCTGGCTCACAGGGACTTGAACCATAAGGGAATAAGTCATCAGACCAAACACCGGAGGTGATGAACAGTTCCATGATGTTAAAGACTCACCCTCTCTGATTCTCCTCTCTTCTGTCACCTGCATCAGCTTCGTCCCAAAGCTGGTTTCCTCTTGGTCACTAGATGGCCACTGGAAACCATCAGTTCTACAAGCATGAGAAAGAGAGAGGAGATACAAACATTGCACTCACACAAGCATGTAAGCTCTTCCTCAAATTATTGAAAACATGTGACAAGGGCCGGGCATGGACTAATGAGGGGTCAACTTGGGAGCATAGATAAAAAGGCTATCAGAACAAAATCAGGATCTATTAGGAAGAAGAAGGAAGACACAGGTAAGACACTAATACTTGAAAGGAGCTCAATAGAAGAAAATCTAGCGCTCTGAATTTCCACAGACCTGTGAACTGTTTAATGTTCAGATTTGCAAACCTGATAATTGGACATAAGTAAAATATCCTAACACATAACTCTACCATCTGTTGCTGACATAACAATTTTACAGAATACAGGAAATGCCAGATGGAAGCTAAGCATTAGCCATGTCCAAGATGTTTCATGCCCACAACACACACGAAATAGAATAGGTGAGTGTTCCATACACCATCGAGCTCATAGTTCTCTGGTTATAATTCTGACCACATATAGAAAAAGACAACTTCCTAATCACTTATCACACTCCTTTGGCATTTGGAAGGCTACAAGCAAGGATGGTCCCAGAATTTCTATCCCAAACAGACTTAGAAGCTAAAATTTGTTTAGAGCTTGAGTGTTGGGGTCAGGGGAGGCAATACATTTGAAACTATTTGCACAGCAAATACACAGTGTTTAAGCTAGAATTTATATCATGGCATATAAGAATAAAAAACTTTTCTAAAGATACTTTATTTTTACTTTATATAAGGAAATATTATATAAGACTAAAGAAAATATCAATTGTCCATATCATAGAATAAGAAATCAAGGGAGACCTGTTGCTATGGAGCAAATATAATGGGAAACCTTCTAGGGGAAATAAGATTCCTCCCATTAGCTTGCACTGGATTAAAAAAACTTCATAAAGTTTCCCACTGATTATAAAATGTTTCAAACATATTAATATAAAAAGTGATAAAATGGATAGTCATGTGCTCACCACAAAGATGTATCAGATGTTAACATTTTAAAGTGCCCCATATACTCCACTTGATTATTACACCCTTCCTCTTGCTGTAGAGATTTTCCCTGTCTGGTAACAATCTTCTACATATTTTAGACTGTTGCCATCCATATGTGTGTCTATAATCAGACTATAGTTAGGAAAATGGCATCATAATGAGGTGTTATTCTACAGCTTGCCTTTTCATCCGTGCTTTTGATGGGTTTTATCTATGTTATCCTAGTTCCTTCCTTTGAACTATTCTATAATATTCCATTGTTGAACAGACAACAGTTCATAAGTGAGACTGGTCTAAAAGTGTTTGTTCTTGTACTGACCATATCCAATTTTAGCATCATAAAATAAGTTGGAGAGTGTTCTTTCTTCTTAACATCATCTTAAATATTTTGCACAAAATGGGGGTTATCTGTTCCTGGAAGGCTTGTTAAAAATTACCAGAAGGAAGCATACTTGGCCCAGTGGATAGGGTGTTTGTCTACCACATGGGAGGTCTGTGGTTCAAACCCCGGGCCTCCTTGACCTGCGTGGAGCTGGCCCACGTGCAGTGCTGATGCGTGCAAGGAGTGCCCTGCCACGCAGGGGTGTCCCCCGCATAGGGGAGCCCCACGCGCAGGGAGTGTGCCCTGTAAGGAGAGCCGCCCAGTGCAAAAGAAAGTGCAGCCTGCCCAGGAATGGTGCCACACACACGGAGAGCTGAAGCAGCAAGATGACGCAACAAAAAAAGAGACACAAGATTCCCATGCCGCTGACAACAACAGAAGCGGACAAAAGAAGAACATGCAGCAAATGGACATAGAGAACAGACAACTGGGGAAGTGGAGAGAAATAAATTTAAAAAAATAAAATAAATCTTAAAAAAAAATTACCAGATAAATCCCCTTGAGAATGGTATCGTTTTAATGCAGATGGGGGAGAGATGGAGAAATGGCTGCTGCCTATTCAATTACTTAAATCGCTATTCATTTCTTGTGACATTCTAGTCTTCCCTAGGGAAAATTTGAGAATTTCTATCTTTTAGAAAATTTCATTTTCTCTGTTTTCACAGTATTCTCTTAAAGTTCAAAAATCCCTACCATAACCCTAATTACATCCCTTTTGGTATTCCTGGAAGTATTTATTTGTACTTTTGCTGTTTTTCCTTGACCAGTTTGCATAAAGTTTTGTCTATGTTTATTAACTTTTTCCCCAAATGATCAGATTTTTTGCGGTGATTCTTGGCAAGACGATTTCCTACTGTCCACGAAGTCAATATGCTCTGGATATCTGCTGCCTAGGTTATGGCCAGGGGTCAGGAGTCCCGAGGCAATCCTAGTTCACTCCCTCTTACCCATCCCTGCTGCTGCCCTGCCAGTCTCCTTTGCCACATTTCCCACTGCTTCCGGCCTCTGCCCACACCCTGCAGGGAACACACCATGCTCAGAATGCATGTGTGCCCCTGCCTGGGGCATCCTAGCCTCTGGCAACTTCCAGCTGTCCTCAGCCACTATGTTAATCAGCCACTATGCTAATCAGGCTTCACATCCGCAGCCACTGATCATTCCACAATCCACAGAACTCAGCCAGCTGACTGCCTAGTCTGCCCCATCAGGAAAAATATGTAATATCTATTGCACATATTGCCCATTATATATATATATATATCAGGGTATATAGAGCTTCTAGTCATAAGCGTGCTATTCTTTAGCAAAATTAAGAGGGTGGACAGAATATAATTTTGGAAAAATATGGAGAAATAAAGGAAAAAGAAAATAATTCAAATGTAAAGAAAATTAAAATCACTTATAATCCCATGTTCAAAGCACAGCAGCAGTTAACATATTTATAGTCACAGTTGCAGTCATGTTATATCACCTTTACTGTGTATAGTAGAGGTCATTCTAGTAAATTTTATATCCTGGTGTGTTTTTTTAAACTTAATAGGATATCATCAGCATTTTTCATATCATTAAAATATTGTTCATAAACAATATGTGGTAGCTACATAGTATGAGTATGCCATATTTTATTTAACTCTTCTATTACTGGATATATAAATTGTTTCCATTGTTTTGCTATTACCATAGCACTGTGATTCTTATACAAATATCTTTGTCCATATATTTAATTATTTTCTTATAATAAATTTTAAAGGTAGAATTTTTGGTTCAACTAGAATGACTATTTCTGCATCCTTGATGCATATAGCCAAATGGCCTCTCATTGAGATGGTATGAATTTATCTTCCCACCAGCATTCATATGACCTTCTTAATCTTATTGCTTTGCCACTTAGATGGATAAAAATGATGCTAATGGAACATAGAAGGAACTGTTTAATACTTAGAGCCTTATAATTACAGGAAATTTTTTAAAAGTTGCAAAATGAATCTAATTTGCATTTCTTTGAATATCAATGAGGATGAGCATTTTTCTATATGTTAGTACGACACTCAGTTCCTCCTGTGACTTTCCAAACTGATTGTTCCTGGTTTTTTTTTCCCTATTAGGAGCTTAATGTTTTTCTTATTTATCTTTATATATTAAGTCTATTAGCACATTGGCTTTCTAATTGAAGCATTTTTTTTCCAGATTGCTTTTACCTTTTGAATTTCTGAGTAGCTTTTATTTTTTTGCTCTGAAAGGTTCTATTTTTATTTTATTTTACTTTATTTTATTTTGAAAGAAGCTTTAGATTAAATAAATGTTACATCAAAAATATAGAGGGGGAGCAGATGTGGCTCAAGAAGTTGAGCATCTGCCTCCCACATGGGAGGTCCTAGTTTTGGTTCCTGGTGCCTCCTAAAGAAGGCAAACAACAAGCAGACAATGAGCAGACATCAAGCAAAAACAATGAGCAGACAACAAGCATAGACAACAAGCAGACAATAAGCAAAAACAAGCAAGACAATGAGCAAACAAGCAGACAAAGAGCAACAACAAATGAACAGGGAGATGTGGCTCAAACAGTTGAACACCCACCTCTCACATGTGAGGTCCCAGATTCAGTTCCTGGTGCATCCTAAAGAAAAAACAAACAGACAACAAGCAAAAATAATGAGCCAAAACAATGAGCAAACAATGAGCACAAACAATGAGCAAAATGACAAGGGAGCCATCTCAGAGAGGGGGAATATAGGGGGATTCTCATATACCCCACCCCCACCCCTCCCACACTTTTCCCCATTAACAACATCTTTCATTGGTGTGGTACATGTGTTACAATTGATGAACGCATATTGAAGCAATGCTTCTAACAATGGTCTACAGTTTACATTATAGTTTACACTTTGTACCACACAATTTTATAGGTTTTGACAAAATGTATAATGGCCTGTATTCATCATTGCAGTGTCATGCAGGACAATTCCAATGTCCCAAAAATGGTCCATGTTACATCTATTCTTCCCTCTCCCTCCCTTCAGAACTTCTGGTAGCCACTGCCTTTATATCAATGTTACAAGTTCTTCCATTGCTAGAATAATAATAAGTCTACTTTAGTTCATAGTTGCATTCCCCCTTTATGTTTGCTCATTCCCCAATCTTGAGGATTTGGGGATGGTGATGCCCACTCTGTTTCTGACTGAGAGGAGCCTTAGATCCCATGGGGCCAATGGATGGAACTGTCTTGCTTGCAGTTGTAGATAATCTCTGTTTTTTGGGATGGGCGTTGTCCATCATCATCCTTTTGTTAGTTGTTCTGGGTACATCCAATGAACTGGAGAGTAGGTGTTGCAATTCTGTTGAGATTCAGGGCTCAGCCAGCATATGAACAGACTGAAGATTTAAGTCTCTGGGACATATATTTAATGAGCATAGTGCTAATTATAGGCTCAAATAAAAGGGACAGAAGAGTCATGTGTAGGGAAATTATAAATGAGTCTAACTCTGTTACATTGGGGAGCATATATTCCAAAGTAAGGCCCACTGACAGGGTGCCAAACTCCTGAGACTGTCTGTCCTGCCTATGGTGTCTAAATGTCTCTAGAGCCCTCAGGAGCCCTCAGGAGCCCTCCTGTTTGAGGCACTGTTTACTTGGCAGTCAGTGAGATCCTGCTGAGACATGCATAAGCATAACCTTTGGAATGACCTCCTGACTTACTCTGAAATCTCTTAGCCATAAAAACTCATTTGTATTTAATATTTCCCCCTTTTGGTCAAGGCCTTTTTCCAAATGCATCATTAGTAGATGCTGGGTAATATTACCTCAGTGCCAGGGAGGCTCATCCCCAGGAGTGATGTCCCATGCTAGGGGGAAGGTATGTGTTTATATGCTGAGTTTGGCTTAGAGAGGTGCTACATTGGAGCAACAGGGAAGCTTTCAGGAGGTAACTTTTGGCAATATATAATACTAGGCTAAGTTTCAATTTCATAAGAACAAGGTTCATAAGTACAACCATCAATATCAAGGGCCTGGTGTAATGGTCTGTCCTCCTCGGCTAGGCACTGCCCATGTTGTGAGTACCTTTTTGACATAAAGACATTTTCTTTTATTTTTATGTAGTCAAAATAATTTATTCATTCTAATTTCTCTTTCTGATTCATACTTAAAGGGCCCTTCTCTATTTCAATATTCAACTATCAACATTTCCTCCACTATTTTTTGTTTTCATGTTTTATTTAATACACTTAATTCTTAAAAGCATTGGCATTTTGTTCTTTTAATGCTGTGATATCTAAATGTATCGCTTTTACCCCCAATAGTCATGTTTTTTCCAACTCTGATGAATAATCTCTTGGCCATTGGTTTGTGATGCTTCCTTTACTATACAATATTTTCTTATATATATTAGGATCATTTTTCTATAATTATACTTCCATTGATGAATATATCTATTTTCATGCTAGTGTCATGCTGTTTTCATCTACAGTTTTATAAACATCTTTATGTGTGCATGTATACAATAAAATAATGAAATAATGCATCTCTTCCTAAAAGAAGTGTTGAACCAGAGTTCCCTGGCATATTCTTGAAAACTTACGCTAGTTTTTTTTTAATTATCTTTTTTTAAAGTTAATAGATCACACAAAACGTTACATTAAAAAACGTAAGACGTTCCCAAATATCCCAATCCTCACACCCCACCCCAACATTTTTTAATTGTTTTTTTTTTGAAGATATATAGATCACAAAAATGTTACGTTAAAAAATATAAGAGGTTCCCATATACCACTGCATTTGGTGAATGCATTTTGGAACACTGCTGCACCACATGGATAATAGTTGACATTGTAGTTTACACTCTCCCCAAGTACATTCGGTGGGTTATGGCAGGATATATAATGTCCAGCATCTGTCCCTGCAATATCATTTAGGACAACTCCGAGTCCTGATATACTAGTTTTTAATATCTAGCACACTGGCTCAATTAATTAATCCTGGAGTTGTGTTAAATACATGTACTAATTTGGAAAAATCATACCTGTCTAATATTCAGCCTTCTCATCCTATTACATAGGTTGTATATGCATTTATTTATGTTTTTATTATGTTTTATTGATGTTTTCTTCTATCAGTTAAAGTTTGTAATTTTCCTCATATAGACTCATTTTTAAATTCAGGTTACACCTGGATAATTTGAGGGAAGCATTTTTCCTCCCACACCTCATTTATCTTTTGTTTGGTTACTACCGGGAGAGCAGGAAAACTGCTTATTTTAATACATTTATCTTTAACCAGCCATTTTACTGAACTCCTATAAAGATACCTAATATTTTATCATCTCCAAACAATACTTCTTTTGTTTTCTCATTTCTAATAACAATGACCCTATATCTGCTCTGGAATAACATTAACTAATGCGACGGTAATAGGGATCCTCGTTTTCTTTCCACTGGCATTGGGCTCTTGCCTCGTATTTTGGTCATTTGCCCTCCTGCAGTGCCTGATGCTGATTCCAGGGCTTTATGTGTTTCATCCTGATTCTCCAGGCAGCCTGTGAGTGAGGATGACGGCCCTATGCACACGTCTGATCCTCAGCAGCTGGTCTCTGTGGCCTCCTCCACAGGGTCAGAAAGAATTCATGTGATGCTGGATTCTGGGCAGGCCCTAGTGGACTCAGCTGCTTCTCTCTGCATGTGGCGTGAGCAGACACATGGGGTTTCTTCATATGCTTCTGTCTGTCGCTGACAACATACTCAGGAATAAACATAAATTACAGCGTGACAGATTGAGAAAGATTGTATAACAAATATTTACTTGCTGTAAAATAAAATATGACAATTCCAAGTTTCCCACCAATCCTCTCACCAGAAGTAAGGACTTTTAACATTTTAGAGTTTGTGTGAGTACATGCACATACATAGAAACACATGCATTTCTAGACTTAGATTTCATGCTTTCACTAACATATGTACATGTTTAATGTGAGCCTATTTTGATGTCTTTCCAATTTAATAATATAAAATTTGTTTATTCTTTTCAATGGCTATATAATATTCCATCATCTGGCTATACTATAATCATCCTTTCCCCTTTGATAAATATTTCCAGTTTGTTTCCTTATTTTAGCTTAATTATAAGAGATACTTCCAACTAGTCCTTCCACCATGAATGCAGAGTCTGGTTGATGAATCATTACTTATAGGCCCATAACATAGAGAAATTGAGAGTAAGCATTTAAAATTTTTATCCTAACTTGATATTTCCATGATATCCAAACATGGTATTTTATATTTTACAAAAGTATTGAATCAAAAGACCCTGATTATTTTTAAATAACAACAACAATAATAAAAGAGTCATGGGAAAAGCCCATTTGGAGAATATGGATTAGGTGAGATCAAAAGTTTTTCTTCGTGAAATAAATATGTTTTAAGAATATTTTCCTAGGAGACATGAAGGATAGTATAAAAATGTTATAGATTTTTAAATTTTATATTGGAAAAAATATATGCTGTATATGGGGTTGGCTGTGGGGTACAACCAATAATATAATCAATTCTTACCAAAGCAAAGAAAAAGAAACATGATTCTTCAGTGCAAACAGTTTGGGAAGCAAACTAAAGTGTTTGTCCTATGAGTAGCCCATGAGAGCTTCCTTTTTTTTTTTTTTTTGTTTATTTCTAAATCCTTCCTACTACATGGTATTGTCAAAGGTTAAAGTGTTGATTAATCTGTTGGCAATGATCACTCTCGTCGTTGTTTCGATGTGATTTTCCCTGGTTACTAATGCCACTCACATCTTTATTGATGTTCAAGTTTCTTCTTGTCAATTTGCATTCTTAGTTCATTTTTCTATTGGCTTGGAGATTCTTCTTCATTTCTGGTACTGTGGATTTCACCTACTTGTGTTCCTGTATGTATTTTAGAATTACTTTTGTTAAACTTTACCCAATAATTCTATTTATTTGGAGTGTAAAGAACTGGCCTCCCCAGATGGCTCTATTATATTTTCTTATTGGGCATTGCTGGTTTAATAAACAGCCACTGATTTTTGTAGAGTTGTTTTTTTCTTTTAACCATCTTATTGGTAATAATAGTTTTTAGGAAAGATGGTTTTCTCTTTCTTTTTCCAATATCTTTACCTCTTTTTCCAGATTCTTTCCTCCCAGCAATACCATATTTATGGGACACACCTGTATGGACTATTTCAGTTTCTCTTGGCAGCCCACATCATGGTACATAGTCTGTCAATCTAATAGTCTTATAATCAAAAAAAGCACAATTTGAAATTGTTAATTAGTCATTCATAAAGTAGAGACTATTTGGAAAAGGAAAGGTCCTGTGTCTAGTTTGCCAGGGCTGCCGTGACAAAGCACCACAGACTAGTTGGTTTAAACAACAGAGCTTTGTTGTCTCATGGTTCTAGAAGCTAGAAGTCCACAATCAAGGTGTTGGCAGGGCCATGCCTCCTCTGAAAGGGGAAAATCCATTCCATCCCTCTCCCCTGGCTTCTGGTGGGTGGTCAGCAATCTGTGGTGTTCATTCAATCTTTGCCTTTGTCACGTGGCCATCTCTCTGTTTCGGTCTTCCTACTGTGTCCAGATTTCCTCTCCTTTCAAGGACAACAGTCATATTGGATGAGAGCCCAACCTAATCCAGTTTGGTCTCACTTTAACGAAAAACCTCTAAGAAAAGCCTACTTAAAAATAAATTCACATGCATAGGACTGGAGGTTAGGACTCGAACATGTCCCTGTGGGGTACACAATTCAATCCATAATATTCGGGATCCCCGTGGGATCGATCTCTGAGCAGGACTGTCAATTCTCAGACAACTATACTGTCCAACTTCTTCAGAGGCTTCCAAATTTGGCCCTGGTTCTATCTTCTGCTCATGAATCGTGTCACTCACAGCCTCACACCCTTTCCCTGAAGCCAAACGGCAGGTCAAATGAAGCCCTGAACTATCACCACCCGGGGTGTTGAAGCAGGAATGCTTGTGTTGAGCCCTGGGCAGCTGAGCATGTATGTCAGGGGAATAGCTGCTCACAGATTTACAAACAACGGCTGGGGGCCAACTGACAGAGGGCAAAATGTGCACAGGGAAACCAATGAGGCACTTCAAGCGATCAAATGTCAGTGCAGACAGCTGGCCCAGGAAGTCAGCTGACACCACCTGCTGGAGCGCAGCTGTCGGGGAAGGAGAGAGCCAAGTGCCAGGGCTATGAGAAGTGCCAGCCCAACGGGCAAAAGCCCAGGTCAGGGAAGAGCTGAGAAGCTCTGGAACAGATAGGTGGGTCATGGCCTGGGATATACAATCATGCCTCATGCCCGAAATGAAATGCTGATGAGTGTTGTGCGCTCTCTCTGTCACCTGAGAGAAACTCTTCCTGACATGTTTTAAGATTTAAGGCCTTGGGACAGCCTCTTATGCCATGTCAGACATAATAAAGTCTACAGCCAGGGCTACTAATCCAAGTTGTAGGATCACAAAGGGTCAGAAACATGCATGAGTTCTGACCACATGATAGGCTCCAATCAAGACAAGCTGTTAAGTAAGACACAAGCGGTTATGCCAGAGACATGGAGGACAGACATCAGGTGTGGGGACAAGCATGGACCTAGCAGCAAACCAGTGTGGCAAACACTGAGTAAGCTGCTGGCCAGGGCCCAGTACTGGTCAGTGGCAAAGCAGCAAATCTCGAAGTCATGTCAGTGAAGCTGACAGGGAAAAACATCACAGGAGCTAGAGGATTGCACAGTCTTTCCCTAGGCCACTTCCTGAAGGTTCAAAGTCCCACAATTAAGGGGACTTCTTCAGGGTAGTTTTAAAGGTGGGAATTTCTGACCCCAGTATCTGATAAATAAGGCATGGTCTCTTGATTTTATAGGGCTTGTAATTAAGTTAGAGATAAAATGATAAATCATTTTGGTCATTAGCAAATTTTTTGCTCATTTAATGAAAATATGCAGTATTGGCAAATGAGCAGAGAAAAAGCACTGTCATCTACAACCTGTGAGAAGGGAAACTGAGGACTTTCTAGGGATTAAGGTGGTGACCAGGATCAAAACCCTTGAAATGCATATCCCCTTTGATCTAGCAATTCTACTTCTAGGAATTTATCTCAAGAAACAGGTCAAGGGTGAGCATAAAAGTATAAATACAAAGATGATTGATGCTGTGTTGAGTATAGCAGCAAAACAACCTGATGCAGATACATGCCATGCTTCTCAAGGCTTTTCTGGTTCCAGACACAGAGGGCCATCCTGCCTGTGACAGACATTAGCATGGAAGTGTGGGGTGGTACCATCCCACGAGGACCCCCTCCACCAATGGGAGAAAGTGACGGGGGAGAATACCCAGCCTCTCCACCCTCCAGCGAGATAATTTTGAGGACTGTTTTATGTGATTCCTGATTGGCCCCCATGGAATGGAGCTCCAGTTGCCCAGTGATCAGCAGCTCACTAACAACACCTTTATCGGCTTTGCTCCTTTCCCACACTCACCTGCCTTGCTTTCTCTCTTCTTCTTCCTGGGGTCACCACTCCAATAAATTACCTGCACCCAAATCCTTGTCTCAGACCCTACTTTCAGGGAGCCCAAATCAAGAGTCAATCCAAAAATAAAAAATAGGGGAATAGTTAAATTAACTATATTAACTATGATCCATTCATACAATGGACTATTATGTAGCCATTAAAATTTCCTTGGATACAAATAATCAGTGGTGTGAAAATCATTTATATTAAATTGTTAAGTTGAGAAAAATGCTAGTTTTAAACCAATATGTATAATATAAGTCTAAATAACCATATAAATTCATAGATTAATGACTGAAATGACAATATCCAAAAGGTTGCTAGTGTTCATACCTGAGTCTAGGGACTATAGGGATTTTCACTTTTTCCTTTTTTTTTTTTAATATCTGCATCTTCCAAGTTTTTATAATGAATATATATTATTTCTATAATATAGAAATCAACAGGTAAAACATAACTCAAGGTATTTTCTGCTTCCCACCAGGAAAATGGTAGAGGCCAATGGTTTTCAAATTTGTTTTGGTGGAAGCCTGGGAGTTTCACCAGGGTGTCTCGGGGATTAACCCAGGAGGAAGAGGAGGATACACAGGCCAGAATCTTCACTTCTTCCTTAAGGAGAGTAGCTATCTTCATTTAATGAACTGATTTGAAGATCTGAAGAGAGCTAATTACTGAGGGGCAGCAATTATGAAAAATTTTATGGTAAAGACAGGAGTTCATAGGGCCTTGACTAAGCAAAAAACAGGAAGTGCATCTTCTAGAAAATTATGAGCAAAGATACTAATGGAACCTGTTACCCTCTGTAACATATATTGCTTTGTTCTTATTTTGTTTTGTTTACTCCGATCATCAATATTCAATTCGTCACTCAAATGAGAGCTAGCAACTGCAAAACTCTGGGCCCAGTTCTAGGCCTACACATGATCACTTGGGTTAGGAATCCAAAGGACTCAGTAGCAGTGCCAAGGGTAGTGATGGGGGGATGCTAGAAGCAGGGGATTCTTTATCTCCCTCCTCAATCTTCATCAGTCCCCCTTTCTCATTTTTTATGTGCATCAGTAATATTTTCTTAAGGTAACATGAATTTCTTTGCCAACATTGTTTTGAGGTCCTGCCAACCCCTCAAGTAGGACACTGTCTTAAAATCCTCCCAGAACTGCCCTGGAAAGAATTGCAAGTTTGGAGACCACCTTGTGTCATCGCCCACATGAGGCAAAATTCCCCAACGAGCCTTTTGAGGTGCCAAAAAGAGCTTCTACTGGATTTTTTCCCAAGGATCCTTAGCAGCCCTTAAGACTGCTGCAATAAACTCATATAACCTTTTTGGAATCAATTAAATGGAGACTAGGAAGGGTGTGTGCCATGAGCTGCTGCCAAGGCATGCAGGAGGCAATGCATTGGCTTTGCAATGATTCAGCCCAAAGTCCATCAGCCAACATGTGCTCCTTGGACCCAGAGGAAGGAGAAAAGGACTTTGCATTGGGGTTTACTGGCTCCTTGATCCATGTAATCCTAGCTCAAGACTGGACAAATATCTTTGCTAGCGATGAAATCTGAGTGAAGCATTTTCTTGTTAGGTCCATGTTTCAAACCCACATGAAAGTACATGACAGGCCGAGGATTGCCATCTGCCCCATGGGATCTAAGTCCCCTCTCAATTAGAGGCAGAGTAGGTATCACCATCCCAGAATCCTCAAGACTGAGAAATGAATAATGGACTAAAGTAGACATTATTATTCTATTATAGACATAGTATTCTAGCAATGGAAAAATTTGTAACACTGATGTAGACAGTGGCCACCAGAGATTCTGAGGGTAGGGAGAGGGAAGAATAGGGCAATATGGAGGCATTTTTGGAACACTGGAATTGTCCTGCATGACATTGCAATGATGGATACAGGCCATTATACATTTTTTCATATCCTATAAAACTATGTAGAACAGAGTATAAACTATAGTCTATGGTTAGTAGCAATGCTTCAATATGTGGTGATCAATTATAACAAACGTACCTTACTAATGAAAGATGTTGTTAATGTGGAAAAGTGTGGGAGGGAGAGAGGGTGGGACATATGGGAATCCCTTATATTTTTTATGTAACATTTATGTAACTAAAGCTTCTTTAAGTTTTTTTAAAAATTAATTTTAGAAAAGAATTAATTGGTTAAAAAAAGGAGAGAGTGAATGGTTAAAAAAAATCAGCTTTATAAAGAAAATGCTCCACTATCACTTTCCAAGGAATTTCAATAATTTTAACACAGTGTTTGCATTTGTGGCTGCTCATTTTCTAAGGCAATGCTTCTTAATCCTTCATGCCAAGGCACACGTGGAAAATGACTACATTTTTAGGGCACACTGAGGTAAACTGATGGAGCACCTCAGGCTGAAGACCCCACCTGGCCACCCAGCGGGTTGAGGAGGCAGTCTCTATCCACACCTGTATCCCACTCATGAGGCGATGGGTCGGGTTACTCCGGTGAGATATAGGACCTATCAGTTTCCAGCTGGTTTGCTCCTGAGACGTTTTAAAGAGAAGCTTCAGGAGGACGTTTCAGAAGCAAACAGAACAATCATTTCAGAAGGATGTTTGCTCAAGGCACTGGCAGAACTCCCTTAAGGGATTCTGGCAGGGACAAAATATTCAGAGCATATAAATATTAAGGTAATAGAAAGGTAAGTAAGCCTTTGCAGCCTTTCCTGCCCTCCCAGGCTTTCCTGCCTTCCCAGGCCTTATAAGGTACATTCTGTTTTCAGGTCTTTGTTGAACAGGACATGGGGGAGCGATAAAGAACTCAGCAGGAGGAAAGACTAGGCTACTTTGTATCAGAAAAAGGAGGGACCTGTTCTTAGGAAGAACAAAAAGTCAATCCTGAATGGAAGGGAAGAGTGAGCTTTAGGGAAGGTTTTGGGGAGTTGCTAAAGGGTAGTGGGAGCCAGATAGCTGCCATGCTGTGACTAGTGGCACTGCAGAGGTGGATAATTCTGGTCCTTTTCAGAAATTTGGCTGTGCATTATGAATCATATTTCCCCTAGTCCAAAAGGCTTCTGTAAAGATATATTCATTTTCCATACTTTCATAGATGTCAGATTAGTCCTTTTGCAAAGGACTCTGTACTATGATTGGCCACAATGGAAGCTGGAAATGTTTGGGCTCCAGAATAAATGTGTCTTAAAACCACCCATCTTTAGCAGCATTGTAGCAATTGGAATAGAATATCTGGGGAGTTATCAGCAGGAAAGTAAAAAAGGGACAAGATGGGGGCTCTTAAAACCTCCAGAAGAGCAAATGTAACATGCAATGTGCCATTTCTGAGTAGTTCTCCTAACTCTGAACTCTTAAGTAGTTCCAGGAAGACCTATGTAAAGGAGTACCTGCTCTCCTCCAGGTCACTGGAGCCCAGGACCACCATGAGCGTATGCCCACATTTCCTTGTGAGGAAAAGGACATCAGCACTCTAAGTGAAAGTCTAAACAATATTATCTCTAAAATAAGAGCCATGGGTCATCGCCTTTCAGATCTCAGATGGGCATAACCCAGAATCAAAACTTTTTTAAAATGGAGGAAAGGAACTGGAATGGATAGTGACGTGGGCTATGGGTGGGAGGCTCTTTGTCTCTTCAGAGATAACCTTAATCTAAACTGTCTGTCCTGACTTGTGGGTGTGGAAAGGTAAGAGACTGCAGTCCTGCTCTTGGTGACCATGGCAACGACTCCAGTCCAGGAGGCAATTTAGCCATGCAAACTCTATATATATACCAGTCAGTCCAGGGAAACTCTGATGGTGGTGATGCCGAAACTTAAGGGAACTTGGACTTGGTCTCAAATGGGAAATATAATATAGCCTGTGCATAAATTCAAAATCATCTAATTCTGTATCCAAGTGTGCCTAGCCTCTAGAAATCCAGTTAAGTGATATGGGCTTTGAATGTTCAGAAAGGATGTAAGACTGAATGTGTATTCAAGGTTGCATCCAGACAGAATGTGGGCAAGATGCGAATTCAAGCTCACCTGAGGTGAATCAAAACCTACCTGATTCTCAGGCAAAGACTTAACTAACAAAGAAAGTAGTTTTCTTTGATAAAAGCACCATTTGACTCCCCACCCTGTATAAAAGGAACTTGAAAGAATTATTAGGGGCTCAGGATTGAAACAGAAAGCTCCCCCGTCCCAACGGCCCTCAATAAACCATTTTTCCTTCTCAAAATCATTCCTGAGTCCTGGCCTTTCTATAGGCAAATAATTGAACCTCTCTCAACTGCTATAACAATAGAAATGCTTGACTATGGAGAGGCCTTTCTAAAATAATCAGCAAATACTCCACTTGTTCCCTGGCTTGTCAATTCTCCCAATGAGAGAAGAGTGGCTTGGGAGACTGCATTCCTGAAGACCCTACATGATCTCATGAATTTGGAGTTGATCATGGAGCTACATATTCTTAGAGCAAAAGATCAAACCAGAGATTGGAGTCAGGAAGCAAATCTGTTCTGAGGCATCCCAACATCCTGGACAGCCAAACTGAGCTGTGTGTTTATCTCTAATTCAGAAACCAATCATCAGCATTGTCATTTATTCATCATCAACAACTTCTCACAGGTCAAACCCTGAGAATAAATAACACTTTCAAGCATCTAATTCAAAAGTGTATTACAGTAAAACATTGGAGGAAATCCAGAACTTCATTGGTCTCTCTGGGCAACTACAGATGATTTAGGCCCCCACAGCTTGAATTATTACCTATAGTCATGGTTCCATCCCCACCCCTGACAGGTTAGAAGAGTGGGTAGAGTTTGTCAATTTCTCTGAGCAGCTTGGATTACTGCCCACGGCTACGGCTCCATCCCTGCTCCTGGTAGGAAAAAAGTGGGGAGGGGCACCATAGAGTCTTTGAGCACTGTGGGCAGCTTCCTGCATGGCTTAAGCTCCGACTCCACCCCCAGCAAGGGAGAAAGGGCAAGAAACAAATGAATAGGAGCTGAAAAAAATTCATATTGACTAAGTACAAGCTATTATAAGATGGCAGCAGAATAAGAAGCTCCTAGAGTCAGCTGATGCTACAGAGCAGTTAGTAATCACCCAGAGTTCTTTAAAACACCCATTTCAGGGCCTCAGGAGACCAGAAGAGCATCCTGCAACATCCTTGAAAGTATGGAAGAAGGAGACTGCCCATCTGCCGAGAGAATTTGTGAGTAGAACCCTCCACGCGATGGAGGTCGGTGCCCATGGAGCAAGCCACCTTGAGAGCTATTTTGTGGCTGGAGTTGGAAGCTCCATCTCCCAAACACCAGGGAGGAAGACACAGTGTGGCACCAACTTCAACTACTAATTAGTAAATTTGGCTGGCTAAATTATAATCCAAGAACAGCTAAAGTTTAAACCTGTCCAAATGAGAAAGAAGCTGGTAGCTGCCATTTTAACTCCATACCTGGCACAAGGGGAAACTGGGTAGACTGAAAATCACAGTGCTGGTAGGGACCGGCTTCTTTCCACCCAGATCATTTTGCAGTTCTAGCCTAAGCCCCAGCCCCACCTCCAGCAGGGAGGAAGCTGGGGGATCTGTGCCACCTCTCTGGGAAACTATAAGCCACACCTCAGAGGTTGGTGCCCATCCTACTCTAATGGTACAAGTCGCCTCAGGAGCTGGAGTTAGAAGCTCCATTTGGACTCATCTGGCTAAAGTATAATCCTAAAAACAGCTAGGGTTTGAGCTGTCCAAGTTGGAAAGAGGCCAGTAGCCACCATTTTAACTCTGCCCCCAGTATGAAGGGAAGCTGGGCTGACTGAAAATCACAGTGAAGTTAGGGACTGGCTTCTTCCCACCAAGAGCAGCCTGCAGCCCTAGCCTAGGCTCCAGCCCCACCTCCAGCAGGGAGGAAGCTGGTGGGACCTGCATCAGGCTCTCCAGGCAACTGCAGTTACTCTCCACTGGCACAAACTGAATAGTTGGACACATGGGGCTGCATCCTGCACCCCAACAAGACAGGAGAGGAGCTGGGTTTCCTCAGCCTCTCCAGGCAACTGTGGGCATTTTCAGCCCACAGGAACTGGTTTATTGAGTGCTTTCAAGTCCATCTCCACTTCTGCACTCCCCATTGGATGGGAGAGGGCTGGTGTGCCCTCAGCTTCTCAGGGCAACAGCAGGTGCTTTTGGCCTGCACAAACTTGACTATTGGGCACACGTGGCTCCAGCCCCATCCCTAGTAGGACAAGAGATAGACTGTGTTTGGCTAGCCTCTCTGGGTAACTGCAGGTGTTTTTGGCCCACACAGCCTAGACTGGTAGGTACTTGTGGATCCACCCCCACCCCCCAGTAGGAAAGGAGGGGGCAGATATTTCCATAGACTTTCTGGGCAATGACAAGCACTTTTGTTCTGCACAGACTGAACTGTAGGGCACCTGTGGATCCACCCCCAACCCCCAATAGGATAGGAGGGGTCTGGTGTCTTCACAGCCTCTCTAGAAAACAGTGGATGCTTTCAGCCTAGAGGGACTGAACTCTTAGGTGCCAGTGGACCCAACCCCACACCCTAATAGGATAAGAGGAGGCTGGTGTTCCTCAGACTCTCCAGGCAATGGCAGGTATTCTTGGCCTAAAAGGGACTGAACTATTGGGCACCCAGAGATCCACCCCTACCACCCAATATGATAGGAGGGGACTGGTGCTTTCTCATCCTCTCCAGGCAATGGCAGGACTTTCAGCCCATAGGGGCTAAACTGTTAGGCATCAGTGATTCCGTTCCCATCCACTAAAGGGCAGAAGGGACAGTATTCCCTCAACCTCTCAGGGCAAGTACAAGTGTATTCAGCCCACAAGGATTCGACTGTTGGGCACTTCAGAGGATCCATCCCCACCCCCAGCATGGAGGGGGTCTGGTGCTACATCAGGTTACCTAGGCAACTGTTGTCCTTTTGGACCCACACAGCATAGACTGCTATCCACAACTGCAGCTCCATTCCCACCCCAGGTAGGAGAGTGTAGTACTTTGATATAGTTTATGAATTCCAAAAATAGATATTGGATTATGTTTGTGAACTGGTCTTTCCCTCTGGGCATATTAGATTATATTGGATTCAGAGGTTTCACTTTTACTTGATTAAATAATGATTAAAGCTTTGCTTGGGCCATGTCAGTAGGACATTGAGTCCCCGCTCCCTTGGTGGGTGGAAACTCACAGAAAAACTGAACTGCAGAGAAGGGAGGTTGGAGTTTTGATCCTGGAGACCAGGAAGTAAACACACAGAGAAGCAGATATGTGAGAAAGGAGAGAAGGCTCCACTGAACATGGCAAAGGCCCCATGAAGAGATGAGCTATTTGCCTGATAGTCTACAGCTTGCCTTGTAGAGTGAGCAGAGAAGCTGAGCCTGGAGAGAAGCAAGTCCCAGGAAGAAAGGAACCCAGGAAGACTGAACTCTTACAGATGATGTACATCTTGCTCTAACATGTGGCAACAGACATTGATGAGGGAAGTAACTTATTCTTTTTAGTCTGGTAACTATAAGCTTCTACCCCAAATAAATACCTTTTCTAAAAACCAACATATTTCTGGTATTTTGCATCAGCACCCCTTTGGCTGACTAATACAGGGAGAAAGGGGTGTGAAGCTTCATCAGTCTCTCTGAGCAAATACAGACAGTCTTCTCCTGAATAACTTGGATTATTACACATGGCTGCAGCTCTGTTCCTACCCCTGGCAGAGGAGAAAGGTGGAAGAAACTTCATCAGTTCCTGGGGCAATGTGGGCAGCTTCAGCCTCCATAGCTTACATCAACAACTACATCCTCAACTACTACTACACAACCAGCAAAGGAGAAAAGATAAGAAAGCCCTAAACTAAGGGGAGATACTGAACCCAGAACAAATACATCTAGTAAGCCAAATGGGAAGATACCAACAAAAAACTACAAGCCATAACAAGAAACAGGAAGATATAGCCCAATTAAAGGAACAAGATAAGCCTGCAGATGATATAAAGGAGTTGAGACAACTAATCATAGATGTTCAAACAGATCTCCTTAATAAATTCAATGAGATGGCTAAAGAGATTCAGGATATTAAGAAGGCATTGAATGAGCACAAAGAAGAATTTGAAAGCATACATAAAAAAATAGCACATCTTATGGGAATGAAAGGTGCAATCAGTGAAATTAAAAAAACATTGGAATCATATAATAGCAGATTTGAGGAGGCAGAAGAAAGGATCGGTGAACTTGAAGAAATGGCCTCTGAAAGTGAACATACAAAAGAAGAGATGAAGAAAAGAATGGAAAAAATTGAACAAGGTCTCAGGGAACTAAATGACAGCAAAAGGCATGCAAACATACATGTCATGGGTGTCCCAGTGATGTGGGCTATGGGTGGGAGGCTCTTTGTCTCTTCAGAGATAACCTAAGCTCTCTGACTTGTGGGTGAGACGGTAAGAGGCTGCAGTCCTGCCCTTGGTAACAATGGCAAGGACTCCAGTCCCAGGAAACAGTTTAACAATGCAAGGTCTATAAACTTTAAGTATTTAGGGGAAATGCAAACTAAATATGCTAAAAGCTTATCTAGAATTTATGAAGTCCATGCTAAAAGCTTACCTAAGATATGAAAGATATATATGCTAATTGAAGCCTATTGAGAACTGAAACAGAGGGACCATTTGGCCTTTCCTCTCTGTATAAAAGGGATTCAAAAATCTTGTTTGGGGCTCGGGATTGAAACAGAAAGCTCCCGAGTTCGGCCTGCCGTCAATAAACCATTTTCCTTCTCAAAATCATTCCTGAGTCCTGGCCTCTCTATATGCAAATAACTGAACCTCTCTCAAATTCTACAACACCAGAAAAGAAGAGAAGGGAAAAGGGGCAGAAGGAATATTTGAAGAAATAATGGTAGAAAATTTCCAAACCCTATTGAAGGACATAGATATCCATGTCCAAAAAGCACAGCATACTCCCATCTTAAAAAAATGCAAATAGACCAACTCCAAGACACATACTCATCAGAATGTCAAATGCCAAAGACAAAGAGAGAATTCTGAAAAAAGCAATGCATAACATATAAGGGATATCCAATAAGATTAAGTGCTGATTTCTCACCAGAAACCATGGAAGCAAAAAGACAGTGGTTTGATATATTTAAGATACTACAAGAGAAAAACTTCCAGCCAAGAATCTTATATCCAGTAAGACTGTCTTTCAAAAATGAGGGTGAAATTAGAATATTCACAGATAAACAGAGATTGAGAGAATTTCTAAGCAAGAGACCAGATTTTCAGGAAATACTAAAGGGTATGCTAGAGCCTGAAAAGAAAAGACAGGAGAGAGCAGCATGGAAGAGAGTCTAGAAATGAAGATTATATCAGTAAAAGTAACTAAAAGTGTCAAAAGAATGGTGAAAATAAAATAGGACAGATAAAACTCAAATAGTCATGGATAAATTTAACCAACAATGTAAAGCACTTGTATTCAGAAAACTAGAACTCATTGTTAAAAGAAATTTTAAAAAGGCCTAAATTACTGGAAGAACATTCCATGCTCATGGATTAGAAGACTAAATATCATTAAGATGTCAATTCTACTCAAATTGATATATAGATTCAATGCAGTCCCGATAAAAATTCCACCAGCATTAAAGAAAAAATTGAAAACATGATCATCAAATTTATTTGGAAGGGTAAGGGGTCCTGAACAGCCAGAAACATAAAAAGGAAAAGCAAATCCTGATCTCCAGATGTTAAATCATATTACCTAGCTATAGTGGTAAAAACAGACACAACAGATCAATGAAACCAAATTTATGGTTCAGAAACAGATCTTCACACGTATCGTCAAGTGATTTTTGACTAGCCTGTCAAACTCACACAGCTCGGGCAGAACAATCGATTCAACAAATAGTGCTGAAAAAATTGGATATCCATAGCCGAAAGAAGGAAAGAGGACCCCTATCTCACACCTTATCCAAAAATTAACTCAAAATGGATAAAAAACTAAAAATAAAAGCAAGAACCATAAAACTTCTAGAAGAAATTATTGAAAAATATCTTCAAGACCTGGTGGTAGGTGGTGGATTCTTAAAGGAGATAAGAGGAGAACTGAATGGACTACTGATATTTAATGTATGTAGAAGTTTTAATTGGCTTTACTGTAAATGTGTGGAAATACATAGAGTGGATGGTAACATACAGTGAGTAACAGCTAGTTTATAAATGGAAATATGACTGAAAATAGTAGCCTACGTATATAAATGCCAATTGACGGAATGCTAGAGAATAATCTAAAAACTGAATAGCACAGTAAACCAAGAGGTAGATGAGAATTGTGGTTGATGGTACAGATGCAAGAGTGTCCTTTGTGAACTAGAGCAAATGTATATCACTACTGCAGGGCATTGGGAATGTGGAGAAGCATGGGAAAAATACAGCTGGAGTTACCTATGGACTGTGGTTTGTAGTAATAATATAATATTATTGCATCTATGCGAAAGATGTACTGTGTTGATAATGAGGCAGTGTGGAAAATGGGAGCCAAATGTACACTATGGACATGGTAACAATCAGATGATATTATCTTATCTGTAATAAATGTTCCATAGGTGATGGAGGGGTGTTGTTTGGGAATTCCGCACATGTGCATGATTATTTCATAAATTTACAACTTCTATCATAAAAAATATATTTAAAAAATAATAATAGGGTGGATTGGGGGAAAAACACACCAAATGTAAGATAGGGACTATGATTAGTAGTAAGATTTTGATAATATTCTTTCATAACTTGTAACAAACATCTCATGACAATGCAAGTGTTGGTGGAAAGTTTATGTATGGGACCCCTGTATGACATTATGCAAGTTTGTATTGTAAGTTCACAACTTTTACTATATACTTAATTGTTCATGAATGTTCGTATATAAATGATATTAAAAAATAATAATAGGGCTAGTTGGGGAAAGAATACTTTGGTTAGTAGTAATATTTTGACAATGCTCTTTATTTTATTTTTTTCTTTTTTTTTCTTTATTTTCTTTTAAATGTTACATTAAAAAAATATGAGGTCCCCATATAATCCTCACCCCACCCACGCCACCCCTCCCCCATCAACAAACTCTTCCATCATTGTGGCACATCCACTGCACCCGGCGAATACATTCTGGAGAACCGCTCCAGCACATGGACAGTGGTCCACATTGTAGGCCACACTCTCCCCAGTGTTCTTTAATCATTATTTAAAAAGGTTTAACAACAATGCAAGTTATTGGTGGTAGGGTGAGTTATGGGAGTCCTGTATGATGTTATATATGTTTGTTTTGTAAGTTCACAAGTATTATTATACACTTTTTCTTTATGTATGTTTATGTATGAGGGATATATTTCAATAAATTAAATTTTTTTAAAAAAGTGATGAAAATAAGATATGGCAGATAAAACCCAAAGGTCAAAATGGGTGAAGTACTACCTTTATAGTAATAAACATTGAATGTTAATGGATTAAACACCCCAATCAACAGACACAGAATGGTGGAATGGATAAAATATATGAGCTATCTATATGCTGTCTACAAAAGACTCACCTTAGACTCAAGGATACAAATAGGTTGAAAGTGAAAGGCTGAAAAGATAATCTGCTCATGTAGTAACCAAAAAGAAAAAGAAAAAAAGAAAAGCTGGAGTAGCTATACTTATATTGAAGAAAATAGACTTTAAAGGCAAAGCTGGGGAAGCAGACATGGCTCAACTGATAGAGCATCTGCCTACCATATGGGAAGGTCTAGGGTTCAAACCCAGGGCCTCCTGACCCATGTGGAGCTGGCCCCACGCAGAGCTGCTGCATGCAAGGAGTGCCCTGCCACACAGGGGCATCCCTGCATGGGGGTGCCGCATGCGGAAGGGGTGTGCCCTGCAAGGAGAGCAGCCCCACGTGAAAAAAAAAAGCACAGCCCACCCAGGAGTGGCACCACACACACACGGACAGCTGACACAGCAAGCTGGCACAACGAAAAAGAGATGCAGTTTCCCAGTGCCGCCAAGGGTGCAAGCAGACACAGAACAACACAGTGAGTGGACACAGAGAGCAGAAAATGGAGGGGGAGAGAAATAAATAAAATAAATCTTTAAAAAATTTTAAATGAATAAATAAAAATAAAATAAAAGCAAAGCTGTGCTCCCTGTCAATCAGAAACAGAGTGGATATCACCATCCCAGAATCCTCAAGATTGAGGAATGAGCAAATATAAAGGGGGAATGCAACTATAGACCAAAGTAATCTTATTACTGTTCTAGCAATGGAAGAACTTGTAACATTGATATAAAGGCAGTGACCACCAGAGGTTCTGAGGAGGGGAGAGGGAAGAAGAGGTGCAACATGGGGTATTTGGCAAACACTGGAATTGTTCTGCACAATATTGCAATGACGGAGACAGGCCATTATACATTTTGTCAAAACCTATTAAATTGTGCAGTGTGAAGTATAAATCATAATGTAAACTATAGACCATGGTTAGTGGCAATGCTTCAATATGTGTTCGTCATTTGTAACAAATGTACCACACTAATGAAAGATATTGTTAATGAGGAAAAGTGTGGGAGGGATTAAGGGTTGGGGTATATGGGAATCCCCCTATATTTTTGATGTAACATATATGTAATCTAAAGCTTCTTTAAAAATAAAACATTTCCATTTTTAAAAAAGCAAAGCTGGGAAGCAGCTGTGGCTCAATCAGATGAGCTCCCGTCTACCATATGGAGGCCCTGGGTTCACCTCCCGGGGCCTCCTTGTGAAGGCAGGCTCACCCGCATGCCACAGAGAGCTGCCTGCCCGCAAGTGCCGTGAGGTGCCGCCCAGGCCGCAAGCACCCTGGAGAGCTGCCTCAGCAAGGTGACGCAACAAAAAGGGAGACAAGTAAAAACACAGAAGAGCGCACAGTGAATGGACACAGAAAGCAAACAAAAAGCAAGCCTCAAGGAGTGGGCGGGGGGGGGGTTGGATAAATAAAAAAATTAATAATAAAAAAAATTTTTAATAAAAATTTAAAAAAAGCAAAGCTGTTATTAGAGACAAGGAAGGGCATTCTATATTAATAAAAGGAGCAATCTACCAGGAAGAAATAACAATCATAAATATCTATACACTTAACCAGGGTGCCCCAAAATACAATGGACAAAAACTTGACAAAACTGAAGGGAAAAACAGATGTCTCTACAATGTTAATTGGAGACTTCAGTATACCACTTTCATCATTAGATAGAACATCTAGACAGAGGATCAAAATGAAGCAGAGAGCTTGAATAATATGATAAATGAACTAGACCTGATAGACATAAATGGAACATTACACCAGAAAATGGTAAGATATACATTCTTCTCAAGAACTCATGGCTCTTTCCCCAAGATAGACCATATGTTGGATCACAAAACAGATCTCAACAAATTAAAAAAGATGGAATAAAGCTGGCAAAAGACTTATATAGATATTTTTCCAAAGACTAAATACAAATCACTGAAAAGCACATGAAAAGATGCTCCATATCACTAGCTATTAGGGAAATGCAAATCAAAACTACAATGAGATATCATTTCACAACTTATAGAATGGCCATTATTAAAAACACAGGAAACTAAAACTGCTGGAGAGGATGTGGAGAAATAGGAACACTCCTTCACTGTTGGTGGGAATGTATTATAGAATGGTGCATAAATAAAAATAATAATAATAGGGAAGTGGATTTGGCTCAACAGATAGAGCATCTGCCTACCACATGGGAGGTCCAGGGTTCAAACCCCGGGCCTCCTAACCCATGTGATGAGTTGGCCCCCGTGCAGTGCTGATGCGTGCAAGGAGTGCCCTGCCACACAGGGGTGTCCCCCGTGTAGGGGAGCCCCTGTACAAGGAGTCTGCTCCGTAAGGAGAGCCACCCTGTGCGAAGAAAATGCAGCCTGCCCAGGTATGGCACTGCACACACAGAGAGCTGACACAGCAATATGATGCAAAAAAAGAGACACAGATTCCCAGTGCCACTGACAAGAATCCAAGTGGACACAGAAGAACACACAGTGAATGGACACAGACAGCAGACAATGGGGTGGGGGGGAGAGAAATAAAAAATAAAATAAAATAAAATGGTGCAGCCTCTGTCAGTTTGGTGGTTCCTCAGAAAGCTAAATATAGAACTGCCATAGATCCAGCAATCCCTGTACTAGAAATATAGTCAGAAGAATTGAAAACAAGGACACTAACGGACATTTGCATATCGATGTTCATAGCAGTGTTATTCACAATTGTCAAAAGATGGAAACAACCCAAGCATCCATGAACTGAAGAATGGATAAACAAAATGTAGTATATACATACCATGGAATACTATGCTGCAGTAAGAAGAAATGAAATTGGGATGCATATGATAAAATGGATGAATCTTGAGGATATTACATTAAAAGAAATAAGCCAGACAAGGACAAATATTGTATGGTCTCATCAATATGAACTAAATACACGTGGAGTTAAAATCTAGAGATCATTTATTAAGATATAAGATGAAGGCTGAGAAGATGCACTGATGCTTAATGTATGTAGAACTTTTAATTAGGTTTATTGTAAATGTGTGGAAATGGATAGAGTTAACAGTAACACATAATAGTGAGTATAATTAACAGTGCTGATTTTTAAATTTGATTGTGACTGAAAGGGGCAGTCTAGGGACATAATGTCAATTTAAAGAAAGATAAGAGAATGATCTTATTTTCTTATCTTTCCTATAACATAGTGAACTTGGTGTGGATGAGGATTGTGGTTCATAGTACAAATCCAAAATGCTCTTTTATGAACTAGAACAAATGTACATCATTCTTACTGATGTGGGCTATGGGTGGGAGGCTCTTTGTCTCTTCAGAGATAACCTTAACCTAAGCTGTCTGTCCTGACTTGTGGGTGTGGGATGATGAGAGGCTGCAGCCCTGCCCTTGGTAACCATGGCAACGACTCCAGTCCCAGGAAACAGTTTATCAATGCAAACTCTATAAACTTTAAATATTCAGGGAAAATGCAAACCAAATATGCTAAAAGCTTATCTAGAATGTATGAAGTCCATGCTAAAATCTTACCTAGGATGTGGAAGATATATGCTAATTCAAGCCTATTGAGAACTGAAACAAAAGGACCATTTGGCCTTTCCTCTCTGTATAAAAGGGACTCAGAAATCTTGTTCAGGGCTCGGGTTTGCAACAGAAAGCTCCCAAGTCCGGCTGGCCGTCAATAAATCATTTTTCCTTCTCAAAATCATTCCTTAGTCCTGGCCTTTCTATACACAAATAATTGAACCTCTCTCAAATTCTACAACATTTTACAAAGTGTTAAGAATATGGTGATATATGGGAAAATACAATTGATGTAATTTATGGACTACAGTTAGCAGCAATATTGTAATATTCTTGCACCAATGACAAAGAAGGTACTATATTAATGCTAAGGGTCAAAATAGGGGAGTATGGGGTTTTCTGTATTGGAATAAGGGAAATGTTCTAAAATTTACTGAGGCGGTGACAGCACAACTCTGTGATGAAACTGAGAGGCAATGAGTGAGTGTACACTTTGGATGGAGTGTACTAGAAATAGTATTGAAGCTGGCTAGTAATATAGGGAATCAATAGACAGATCTGGAACCTGGCAAGAAGTCCACGTGGACATCAATACCTCCAAGATGGCTGCTGGAAGACCCTCCTCAAGATTCTGCCATTCAGAACAAGACTTCCTCTGGAAGCCAGGAAAAGCCTGAGATATTTCCCAAAGACTTTATCATTGGGCCCTCATGGGGGATTAATGGGAGGGGGTTTATCAATCAAAACAGCAAACAGCTGAAACTCCTCCCCTGTCATTAGCAAAGGAGTAGAATAATTAATGGTTCAAAAAGCAGGCACAAGGCCTGAATTCGCTCTCTCTCACCTTTGGACCCCTGTTCCTGCCCTCTGCACCCTGCTCTTGCTTTTTTCTTCTGCCATAATGGCCGTGCAAGTAAAACGTGGGCATTTACAATCTATAATGGGGAATTGCAGTCTGTAAATCAACCCGCTTTATCACTTTTCAGGCCCTTCCTCTTCACCTGGGACTCATGGTCTGTTATTTTCTCCCATTTCTCTTCCCTCCCTGCCTGAATAAATTACTGGCCTAACTCACCCGACATGCTCTTGAACTTCATTTCTGCAGCATAGTCAAGAACCTAGACAAAATCCAGTAACAGTATTGTATAACAGTTAACCATGTGGTGGATGATGGACTGTGGCTAACAGTACAAATAAGAAAGCATTCTCTCATGAACTGTAACAAATGGATAATACCAATACATGATGTTAATAATAGGGTGATTTATGGAAAAATACATGAAATATAAGCTTTGGACCATAGTTAGCAGTAATATTTTGATGATGTTCTATCATAATTTGTAACAAATGTTCCACAACAATGTAGCATGTTAGTGTCAGGGTAAAGTATGGGAATTCTGTACATTATGTATAATTGTTTTGTAAGCCCATAACTGCTCTCATAAAAATTTAAAAACTAAAAAAGAAACAATCCACCTAGAAGAGAAACCAAGTATCATAGTAAACACTGAAAAAAATATTAGACTGGGATGGGATTACATCCTAAAAAGAAAGCCACTTTGTTTTTTAAAATTATGAAAATAAGTTTATGTTTTCTTATATATTAAATATTAGGATATAATCACCATATACTAATTCTTAAGATTAACATTAATGACAAGTGTTGATTTTACTTTTGGCACAATTTTTCTGATAAAACTGTATGATAGTATAACTCCTGATATCCTCTATTCACACTTGCCTTTCACAGCATTGTCATAAAGAAGGTCATCCTTTCAAAAACATTTGCCTGTTTCATTCATTTACCTAAGGCCTCCTCTTTAAAGTATTTGATATTCAAATCATTTTTGAACCCGCGTATTCTGACATCCTTGTTAATTTTCTCTTCTTCCAATGTAAACTCTATTACATGCTCATTCTGGTTTTGCCAATGTTTTGAGCTATCTCAAACCATGAAGGAGCTTTGCAAACTCAAGCCAGGAAAGTTTACAGTTTCAGTTTATAAACTCTTTGCATCACATCATTTGATTCTACAACATCCACATTCAATGCCACATCTCCTTCCCTAGACTACAAGATCTTTAAAGAATACAATAGCAGAATTAGGTCAAAGTTGTTTTTTCATTTTTAATATTAGGAAACCTGTATATCATTCTAAGAATCGTTTTCATTTGCATCCTCTCATCTGTACTATATCCTTTCATAAATTTGTCTCATATAGAAAACTTTTAAAAATATTAAGAATTTTATCCATTTCTTCTTTTCTTCCTGTTGATATATTTTTCTTTCAGTTAATCTCTTCTACCTTGTCGATAATGCTTTTCAATTACGGTAAAGTTTCCTTTGTACCACTATTGGTACAACAGTCTAGCCTCTATTTAACTTTTATATTTAACATTTTAACCAAGCTGGAACAAATTGTGTATCATACATAGAGTGGCTCTAATTTCTTCTCCGAAGTTAAAATGACTATCTACCTTTGCCGACTTTCCTAAATAAATTTATCAAATTCTATCAAATTACATAAAGTATCCAGTTGGAATATTAAATGGAATTGTAATAAATTTACATACTAATGCCTCACATTGACATACCTTTTTTTTTTATTTTTATTTTAGTTATTCATTTTTTAAAAAATATTATATTCAAAAAATATGAGGTCCCCATTCACCCCCACCGCCCCCACCCCACCACTCCCCCCACAGTAACACTCTCCCCCATCATCATGACACATCCATTGCATCTGGTGAGTATATCTCTGGGCATCGCTGCACCCCATGGCCTGTGGTCCACACCATAGCCCACACTCTCTCATGTTCCATCCAGTGGGCCATGACATACCTTTTGATGTCATTTCACACACATGACCTAACTTAATCCTCACAATAATTCTGTGAAGAATTTTTTGGCTTATACATGGTGAAATGGAAGCTCAAAGTGATTTTCCCAAGATTATGTAACTGTTAAGTAGAGAAGGACTAAAATTCTGGTTTTGGGACTCTCCATTTAGTACTTTCCCATTATACGTGGATGTCTCTCATGGGAATATGGTCATCTTTTAACAATTTGTAGCACTATGTCTCTATTTAAGGGTCTTTCTTAATTTACCCCAATACAGCTTCATAACTTTATATAAATGGCTCATATAAATTAACATCCAGCTTTTAAATTGTAGCTTGTCATTTTGTTGGACTCTAGAAATGAGATTAATTTTTTTAAAAATTTATATCCTGCAACTTCTTGGTCTTTTATTGTTAGTACACTTACATGATACATGTTTTGCTAGTTATAAAATTGTTACTAGATTTACCATATAGAAAGTGTAGTTTACCAGAGAAAAAAGCAATTTTCATACAAATGTGCACTGCTTTTCTTCCTTATCAGTCTTACTTACAGTTAATGTTTTGTTGTAATGGCAAGCTTCCTCAACCACATGTAAATAAAAATTGTTGCTAAGATTGCTTAGTTGCAATCTTAGCTACCTGAGAAATATATCCTATGTTTTCCCAATGGTAATGTTAGTTCTTAGTTTTAAGGAATTACTTTCCACACTTATTGGAGAAGCCTATTCAGTCATTAGCAGAGGTAATTAAATGACAGATAAACAGTGACTTTTATTGACATTTTTAAAGTTCTCTGTTAATACTTTGGATTTTTATCATGTGTTCTGTTGATGTTGATTTAATAGCTGTTATGTAAAACGCCAGCCTTGTAATCCTTAGTGCTAAGTAGTTATTTTCATTTGTTGCTGCAATGTTTGCCAGTATTTTATTTGGCATTTTGCATATCTGTTCAGAATGAGAACTTTTAAATAATCTGCTTGACTTTCAGTATGATCTCAAAATGCAACTGGTATTGTATCATCTTTCATTATATATAACATTTATTCTTTGAACATTTGAACAAATTCACCAATAAGGTCATAAGGGACAAAGTCCAACTCAGCAGAAAATTATACTAGGTTATAATAATCCTTAAATTTTTAACCGCTTTTTACTTGTTATAAATATTCTCATTTCTAATTTTATTTTGTAGTCATTTAAATTAAAAAGTAATATATTTAGGGGAACAGCTGCAGCTCAAGGAGTTAAGCACCTGCCTGCTACATGAGAGGCCTTGGGTTTGGTTCCTGGTGCCTACTAAAGCTCAATGATTTTTAATTTAAGAACTTCATCTTCAAATACAGACTAGCAAAAACACCAATACAATAGGCAGGAATATACCTTAGTGTCAAATAAGAAGAGATGCTTATTGGGGACAGATTTTTAAGTGATCAATTCCTTAGCATATATTTTTTAATGTTATATTGACTTTTACTTCCCCATCCAACCTGGGAGGATTTGGATAATAAATCTTTGGACCACAAAAACCTACCAATATTGTTTAATTATCAGGATCTTTAATGGAGAGGCCATGGCTTATTCATCTTCTACCTCCAATGACTACTATAATCAATTAACCTTAGTTGCATCGAATGGATTTTCATTTAAGTTCTTCGTCTTCTCATATTCTAATACTTCCAAGCAGAAAGACAATCTGGAAGTAATTTGGGCATATACAACATGTTTTATAAGTGTTCCTTGAATTAAATAGTGGATCTTCAAATGACAGCAAAAGGATTTATTTAATTTATAATCTTCAGTGGAAGTCTTGGGCTATGAGATTAATTCCTGGATTCATTCATTCACTCATTCATTCATTCCATATAACGCAATTAGCATTGACATCCCAAAGGACCAAGGCATATTCTTGCAAGGGACACGTGTCTAGGACAATAGAGACTCAAGCTGTCCCCAAAGAAAGAGCATTTGTTAATCTGGGCATTCTGTTATATGCTTTCAGTGGAAAGATATTTTAATGTGTTCATTCATTCCTCCTGTCTTCAGTTGATTTCCTAGCCACTTGGCTGGCTTGTTGACTCTTACCTTTTCACAAAACAGTCATAAATGCAAAGCTCTCAAATAGGAAAGCCTGATGGACTTGTTTAGAAGGCCCCATTCAGGCGCATTTAGGAAGATTGGAGATAATGAGTCTTTCCCATCCCCCTAAATGTAAATACACAAATTAAAAGCACATTTACTTTTTGTTTAAAAAGTACAACAAAATGCCACAGAAGGCAAGAACAATTCAAATGCAGTTTAGGCTAATGAGTGAGCTGTGCCCTTTCATTATTCTGTTCTGAGAGCATTTCAATCGGTGAGCATTGGCAAAGGTTCTGAACAAAGACAGTAATTACCAAATAAAAAATGCTTTCAGTGCATTGTCTGTTCACAGTTTGGCATGAACAGATTTATGTTCCTTTTATTCCAATAGTTACTACCAGTCCACCCTTCACTTCAAACAGGCTATTGTCTCTGCATAAATACAGCAAAAATATACTACCAGAACATGTGGCTTTTGCAACTCAAGCCACAGTCAGCAGGAGTCAGCTTTTGGGCACTTCCAACAGACTCAAATATAACTGGCCTTGGAAAACTATAACACAAACAAAAGCTCTAAAAAGTCTTGTGCATAATTAAAAAAAAAAAAAACAGCAATCATTTGGTGCCAATAGTTTCACTACTCTGGATCTTTTGTCCAAAATTAAATTAATTCCATTGTGTAGGCAAACATGCAGATTATAACAGGGAGGGAATTTATGTTTAAATACTGATCTATGGCTGCCACTCATATACACAGATTAATACTTTCTATTCCATAGGGAAAAGGGTACAGATATAAAAAATCACTTTATGTAAAGAAACCTCCTTGGTGACATCAGACCAGTTCCAAACCCAACTTTCTCATTAATATCATATTATATCTTTATGGCCATTTTAATATGTACTGTACGCATATGTGCGTATATTCAACTTATCTAATTCTGCATTCAAACTTGCCCAGACTTCTAAAAGCCAGTTAAGTGTATTCAGGAAGGACGTAGACTGTATGTGCATTCGAACTTTTTTTCAAAGGATTTTTTTTTTTATTTCTCTCCTCCCCTCACCCCATTGTCTGTTCTCTGTGTTCATTCATTGTGTGTTCTTCTGTGACTGCTTCTATCCATATCAGCACCACGGGAATCTGTGTTTCTTTTTGTTGCACCATCTTGTTGTGTCAGCTCTCTGTGTGTGCGGTGCCATTCCTGACCAGGCTGCACTTTCTTTCGCGCTGGGTGGCTCTCCTTACGGGGCGCACTCCTTGCGCGTGGGGCTCCCCTATGTGGGGACACCCCTGTGTGGCACGGCACTCCTTGCGCGCATCAGCACTGCGCATGGCCAGCTCCACACGGGTCAAGGAGGCCCGGGGTTTGAACTGTGGACCTCCCATATGGTAGGCAGACGCCCCATCCGTTGGGCCAAGTCCGCTTCCCTGTGTATTCCAACTTACATCCAGACGGAATGTGGGCGGTATTTTTATTCAAGCTTACCTGGTGTCCAAACAAACCCCTAGACCCCAAGAAACTGAAACCTGATCTGACAAAGAAAGTTTTTTTTTGCTCCAAAAGCACTGCTTGACCCTACTCCTAAATTCTCTGCATGAAAGGGACCTGGAAATCCTGCTCCAGGCTCGGTTTTTGGACAGAAGTCCAGTCCGCTGGGCCCAGCCGGTCGGAATAAAATTCCTTCTCAGAAGAGTCTCGCGTCCTGGTTCTCAATACCGCCATCACTGACTTCTCTCGGCTGCCACAACAGTTTGAGCACAGCAACTGATCCCTTTGGCTTTGGTTATCAACATTACTCCACTGGATGTATACCAACTGCCTATGTCAGTTTGTCCCAGATGCACGCTGGGCATGGTGAAGCAGGCTAGTTCAGGGAATGAAAAGACGAATCTGGGACCTGGCAGAAAACCACAGCTGTGAAATATGTGGCCGTGGGAACCATCCCTGAGGGAAAGACCCCACAAGGTGGCTGCTGGAAGAACCTTGCGAGAATTCCCCATTTGGAACAGGATTTCATCTGGGATCAAGGAAAAGTCCCAGAGAGTTTCAAGGGGCCTTGCCATTAGGCCCCCCAGGGGAATTGATGGGTGGGGTAACCAATCAAAACATTAAACAACTGGGACACCTCACCCAAACATTAACACATTAACAAGGGGCGGAGTAATTAATGGCTTAAAAAGCAAGTGCAGAGACTAAATCGACCCTTCCTTCCCACCTCCCCCCCCCACCACCCATTATGCCCTTTCTCTCCTGGCCTGGACCAGCATGCAAGTAGACCTGGAGACTGTAATCTGTAACAGGGACTTGTAGTCTGTAAATTAGCCTTTTTTACCCTTTTTAGCCCTCTTCCTCTCTCTGCCTGGACCAACCTGCTAGTATACCTGGGACCCACAATCTGTTATTTTTTCTCATTTCTCTTCTCTCATTTTCTTAATAAACTACTGGCCTAACTAAACTGGTATGTTCTTAAAGTCTTTTTTTGTAACATAGCCAAGAACCTAGAGAAAACCTGGCAACAATGGTAACTATCTGGCTAACATGTAGCTGTAAGAGACTGGAGCCCTGGAAAGGGCACTCTCCAAAAAGTTGGGAGACATGTTTCTACACTTCAGTCTGTTACTGCATCTACTTGTGATGTCAGGTAGCTGTCTTTACCTCTCTGAACCTCAGGATGCTATTCTTAAAACTAGAGGAGAGGGTTGGTCCAGATCATCTCTTATGTCTCAAAGGATATTCCAGGGAGAAATAATCTGGTAAAGCACACTACTGCAAAACCTTGTTACTATGACCTGATATAAGAATCAAGCCTCTAAGAATCTTTACAATAAATGAATCCATTTACCTTTTAACCCAGAATTATTTGAACTTCCATGACCACACAATCTGCCCCCCTCCTTCTTTTTCAGTAGTACACTTAACACTCCCACCACCTGACTTTCACAAAACACACTTGGGGTACAACAAGACTAGAGTATCTACAAGGCCCTGACACATCTAACATTCTGTAATCCAGTTCCAGGTTCAGTCTCCGCCTTGTGTCCAAGGACCATGAATCTGCACTCTGGCTAACTGCTAGAGTCTGAAAATTTTTTTAAAACTTCACACAATTCCTTTGTCTTCCAACATCTATAGAAATAGAAAAGACCTCTTTCCCTATTCTCTATCCTCCAGATGCATGGCAAGTATCTACTTATTACCAGACCTAGGCCAGGGTCCCCAGTCATGTGAATCTAAATTCTGCAAGTGTGTCCTTGCTTGTCCCTTGGTAGAGGTAGAGAAAGGGTCAGGCCTGAGTATTCTGAATATGTATCAAGCAATAATATTTAGCTTTATCTGTCATCCATCTTTTGAAACCAATGCAAATTATGCTCTTTAAACACCTGCACAGAAGTTGAAAGGGAAAGTCCAAGGTCATGTATATTACTAGAAGGAAAGCTAAAAAATGCAACATGGGACTGTATAATAGTGAAACCTCATGTGAAATATGAATATGGGTAACACTGATAATATAAGACTGTTTTCTTTGAAACGGAGCAAATGTATGTTAATGTTACAAGATGTTAATATCAAGCAAAAATACAACCAAAGCAAACTATGGAGAGTAGTACATAGTAATACACTAATAATCTTCCAGTAAGGGTAAAAAAAAAATATGCACAGCAACCATAATCTCCAGTTTCCCAGTCCTTCACAGACTGTCAAAACCTTGCCTGCATGTCTGTTTTAAATCTTAATTACTTCAATTTTTGCTCATTTCCACTTTTCTCATTCTAGATGAACCCAGGGAATAACTGTTAATTACCACCCATTGGTAGAGATTTGTTTAAAGTTTATTATATTTTTTCTTAGCCTTCTTTTCTTAATTTCATTTATCATTTTTTCTAGAAGTCCACCATCCTAACTTTTAATGGTTTTTATTGCTTTTCTCTGGACTCTCTCCAAGTTCTCCATCCCTCCCTTGAACTAAAAGTTCCCAATCTGAACACAATGCTTCCATGGAAATATGACTAATACTTAAAGTATTGGCTCTTAAATCTGGATGAACCTCAGAATTATATTTTTTAAACTGTGGATAACTGAATGGTGGGCTCGACCCAGCCACGTACAGGAACAATCAATTTAAACTGTTATCTTGGATTCCCTATACTTATTAAGTAAAAGGATCCAACTGAGCTAAGCAGTAGCTTCAACTTATTTTCTACCAGTTCTATGGCCATGAAAAACCAGTCACAATGGATCTCCAATTACAACTTCCCTTGGTTGGAAAAGTTATTGGGAGAGTCATCATGCCCATGGAAACTGTATTGATTTTTATTCAAATGGTTTCCTTCCAAAATTCCAGGCCCATCTCAATTTGGCTTTTTTAGGGGAAGCCTTCCCTGACCTATCCAACTCAATTTAACCAATAGCCCTCACAGCTGATAAGCCCCTTGGGGATTAGCCCATATTACATTGCATGGCATTGTAAGCAATATATATAATAAATGCCCATTGAAGCTTGAAGAGTGTGAGGCTTCTTATGCTTGTGTTTGTTGTCCAACCCAGGACTGGGGATAAATCAATTCCAGTTAGAATCAACATCTGGGGCAAATCCTCAGCATTTTCTTCTGTACACAATTCCCACCAAACAGCAGCCAAAATGGAGGCCCCCTCAAGTTTAAGAAAGGAGCACTGCTAACTTGCCTATCACTAGCACATAATGTGGAAGATAATAACCAATATTTTTTTAGCTGAAATATTCTTTTCCAACGAGATTTTTAAGCATTCTGAAAGCAGGTGTTATGTCTTAGAAATGTTTTCATTTCCTACTGGGGACCTGACCCAGTAAAAAGTCCTTGATAAATACACCATCAAAATGGAAAAACTCATAGTAGCTTAGAAATTAAGCATTCTAACCTTTCATTTTACAGATGAGGAAACTGAGGCCTGGAGAACTGCAGGAATTTACCCAGATGAAAATAGGTAGTCAAAACTAAACCTCAGGCTACCCTATTGCCTGGGCTCTTTTTGCTTACTCCATGTGTATACTATTAATCGGTGTGGTTGGCTGATTGGGTTCCTAACTCTGTCTCCAGGAACTCTAAGTAAAACCCCACTGAACTCTTGAAAGACATGTCTTTTGAAAGGGTGGAATTTCCCATCAAGGAAATAGAGGAAAATGACATTGGTAATAAGCTAAATGCTGACTGATTTACAGTACTAAACATGATTTTAATGACTAACTACTTGTACAAACAAGTAGGCTACATCGACATGGGGTAGAGTCATAGTATTCAAATAAACTAGGTAATTAAGCATGAAAATATAAGTACAAGCTAGACGAAGTCCAAACAACCCGGCCTCACATCAGCTAAAATCATCACATTAAGAAAGCGCAGTAGAAAGATATCAATTCCATTGACTTCACTTGGGAACATTTACATTCCAATTTCAATTTGGCCAGATTTCAGCAGAAGGTTTATCCTGCAAATTGAGTTCCCTCTTTCTGTTATTTAGATTCTTCGTCTATGTGTGTGTAGTTTGGAATAGCTTAAATGTTATTGCTGCTACTACTCCATCTATTACTGTCAGATGCTGGGACCCTTATCCCCCAACCTTTTACCAGCTGAGTAGCTTCTATATCATCCCCTGCTGGTGAGTCAGACCATCTAGCCAGATTCTCCAAAAGAAACCCACAGTGAAGGAGGGCAACCATGGCAGCCACAATCCAGGCCTACTGAACCTGGGACCTGGGCTTAAAAGGTTATTTGATACACATTTAAAGGAATTCTGGGGAAAATGCAGAGCAACTGAGTCTTTGATTTGTAGAATATATTCTTTATAAGTGGTTCCCAAAGCCATGCTAAAACCCCTCACTTGCCCAGACACTGAGCACCCAAAGTAATGCTTCTAATGAGCTTCCCATGTTTGGTAGGGTAGGGGAGGCAAAGGAGTTACTCAGACAAATGTGGTTTCTTTGATATTATGAGCCTAAAAAACTCTTCAAGTTCTAAAGCCCTACTGACCAATGAGTCAGCAAAGTTTTCTGGAACAGCCAAGGAGAGGATGTTTTCTTTAGGAGACTATTTATTTGGTTGCTATGTAATACCATGGATTAACTAGGAGTAAGAATGAGTGAAACTGTTTGGAAAAAGTAATAGCAGTAAACTACTGGAGGAAGACACATTACAGTTCTGGGCAGCTCCTTACTTTGAGGGGGAGTAAGAAAATGACATCAACCAAAAAGATATTATAAAATCTTTGATCATATTGGCCCAGATTTTAGTCTTGTAAAGTCAAGATTATAAAAACAATAGATTGACTCAAAATTTCAGTAAATTCTTGATATTTAAAAGTAGCCAAATACATCCAACATGGCTCCCAAAATTTTGAGAAATGCTGTCAAGAGCAAAGTCTAGCCAAAATACACATGAATATGGCTTCGAACCATCTATCCTCATTGTCTAAATGTGTTCAGAGCTGGCCCAGCAACCAGGGTGAGGATGAATGTTTTCAACATGCTCAAGATTCAAACTCTGAGTTTCTAACAAAGGCTTGACAGACATTAGTCCCTGAAATCCACCTCCCCTCACATCCTTAAATGTTTGCCGTTTAGATTCGTTCTGCTCTTTCTGAGTCATCAACTGCTCCAACTCTACTAGACCACTCCTATCAGCATACACACATCCTTATGTACTCACCACCAGTCAACCTTATTTCACCCATACCCTTTCCTCTGAATTACTTTAAAGCATTTGCCAGACAATATATCTTGTTTTGTTTTGTTTTGTTTTGTTTTTGGACTCATGACATTTATTTTATATGTTGGTTTTTTTTTTTAACTTAGATTACATAAATGTTACATAAAAAAACAGGGGATTCCCATATGCCCCGTTCCCTACCCCTCACACATTTTCCCCACCGTTAACGACATCCTTCTTTAGTGTGGTAGACAATGTATCTTATTATCCATAAATATTTCAGCATTTATCTCAAAAAATCAAAATTTTTTAAAAAAAACTACAATACCTTTATCCCATGTGAAATATTAACATTTTAAACAAAGACTAGTGCTTACTGAACACCAGAAAAGGCACTAGAAGCTGGCCAGAAACAAAAGAAAGATCTCGTTCTTTTCTTTGAATGTTTGCTTGCAAAGCTTCACATGTCCACCTAAATTGGGTCTGCTACCCTTTATTGGATCTGCAGGAGCACTATGACCTTTGGGTGTGAGAGAAAAAAAATCCCTGAAATGTCACTCTTCTATAATGCAGCAATCCAGAGGAAGCACTGTTCTCAAAAAGGTGGGCTTTTAGATTATTGTTGGTTGTTTGTTAAAGGATAGATATTGATAACTTCCCCTCCCCCAGATGGCTCCCTCATCGGTCTGCTCGTTGTGTCTGATCATTGTCTCTGCTCATTGTGTCTGAGCATTGTTTTTGTTGTGTCTGCTCATCTGTCAGCGCATTGTGTCTGCTTATCTTCTTCAGGAGGCACCAGGAACTGAACCCAGGACCTCCCATGTGGGAGGCAGGCATGCAACTGCTTGAGCCACATCCACTCCACTTGATAACTTAAAAAAAAAAGATTTATTTATTTACTTACTGCCCCCCCTTTGTGGCTTGTTCCATTCTTTGCTGTCTCTTTTCTGTGTCCAATCACTACACGTTTTTTCTGTACCTGCTTGTCTCCCTTTGCTGCGTCATCTTGATGCACCAGCTCTCCACACGCACGGGCCATCAGCTCTCCGCAGCACATGGGCCAGCTTTGCCTTCACAAGGAGGCCCCGGGATGCAAACCCAGGGCCTCCCATATGGTAGACGGGAGCCCAACTGATTGAACCACAGTTGCTTCCCTCCCTTGATAACTTTTCAAAATGAGGGCTTACAACAACAACAAAAATCCTCCTTGAACATCAGTTCTGCAGATTAGAGAAAACAGAATGGATGGGTGAGACTGCCTTTGTAGAAGGTGTGTGGCTTAATAGAAAAAGAAGGCAGGCAGATCTGTGAAAACCTTCATGGGGCCATGCCTTCCTCCTGAGCCTAGCATGTACTGCTATTATTTTTTCAAACCAAAGAAATCAACATTAAAATACCTTGAATTTGCTTTATATGATTCAATGACTTTGCTTTCTAAAGAGTCTGACTGGCTGTACCAGGAGACTGTAGGTTATGAAGGTCATAAAAGTGAAGAGCAACACTGAAGCTGGAGGGGAAGACCCCAGGCTACAAGACACCCACCTAAATTAGACCCAAATCATCTGGCTTCACCTAGTGCCAGCCCCCAAATTCTGGCCAGTCTGGGAATTTAGCCACAATAAAGGGAAAATTTCTAGGTTTCTGGAGTGAGTCTTAACTCCTGATCAAAACATTCTGTGAGAAGGCTGGCCTGGCACCTAGTGTTCCACGCCCTTGAGCTCTCCTTTTCAAGAAGCAGGGGTTCATCAGATTTACTCATCAGCATAGCAGCGGTGTAATTCACGTATAATCTGATAGAGCTGAGTCTCTTGACCTTGGCACCATTGACCATTAGGCCCAGACAATTCGGTGTTGCGGGGGCTATTCTGTGTGTTGCGGGATGTTTTAAGTACATCCCTGGCCTCTAGCCACTAGATGCCAGTAGCAACCCCGCCTACCAGTTTTGACAACCAGAATGGCTCCGGACATTGCTGACTGTCTCCCACGGGGCAAAATCAACCCTGATTGAGAACCACCGCAACAGAGTAATATTTTATCAAATACATGAAGCACAAAGTTTGCTAAGAGATTTTTAAAAAATAGACTTTTAGATTTCGTGTCTTATAGGAAATCACTACCATCATCTCCAGGGGAAAAATGCTAATAATTAGACATAAAAGAAATGAAAATGACTACTGCTCAGAAACATTCCCTCGAGTAAATGAGGCATTTGTGCAAATTCCATCCCTTCACCCATGAAGATGACTCTGATGGCAAGTGGGGCTGAAAAGACTTTGCTCAAGAAGTCTGTTTCAGGGTTTGCTGGTGAGACTAGTCCCTGACTCACGCTGCAGCTGCCATGGACGGTCTCTCTGCTGACAATCTTAACCACCCCAATAATGCCCACATTGTTCAAACTTGAATATCACAATTACAGCACGAGGTTCTCAAAATCAAAAACGGCAGTACTTGACTGGAGCAGTAGAACATACAATAGATCCTTGGGACTGGGAGATTGTAACCTTTGTAGTTTCCAGTACTCATTAGTGTGCTGGAGAGGGGTTTGGGAGATGACACTTAATTCATCAGATGCCCTGCCATTTTGTACGCCCAGCCATTGTGAAAATCCAAACCCCAGCTCAGGCGTACTGTAGAAATACCCTTTATGAGCCTGGGTGGTTGCATGTGAGAGTTAGAGGAATGAAGTCGCATATGTGTGTGCATGCTTGTCACTAGATACATGCACACCCACGCGAACACATATGTAGAAGTGATTAATTCCTATAAATGCTTCAGGTGAGGACAAGGGAGGGAGGTAGTTTACAACTATAAGCACAAAGTGGGGCTGAGACATGGATCAGAGAAAGATGGTCTGTGATACTGAGAAAGAGCCATCTGTCGCGGCTGGAGGCTCAAGCACAGAAGAGATGAGCAGGGAGGCCCCAGGAGCAGATGGGAAGGCCTGAACCCCCACGCTGAGCAGAGGGTCCAACAGCTGGGACCTATTAAGCCAGACTGCTCACTATTACGTCATGTGTCAGATTACACCCGAGTGAGTGGCTCCAAGCACCAAGCAAGTTCAGGCCAACATGAAGGCACTTCACAGATGGTGTTCACCTTGGAATTCCATGTGGGATGAAATCACTAATTAGTGTTGCCTTGTTGTCCTCTATGGAAAGAGCAGGAGGAAAGGGATAGACCCTTACCTCCCCTCCCTTTATTCTTTTTCATGTTCGGGGAAAATGGAGTACAGAGGACGAGACATTGAACTTCTAAAGAAGTCTATTGACCTCTGTCTTTGTTCTCTGTTTGCTCTCTAAATTACATTACAGCAGGAATGACAAGGAATATTAATATATGAAATTCAAGCCAACAAAGTGATCTCATAGTCCAAGATATGGAAAAAAATTTGCTGAGGATGAACTTGATCCACTCGTGCTTCTTACAGAGATCCCCCAAGCACTTCAAACACCATGTCAGCAGTTGAACTCAACACCTGTCCCCTTTCCAGTGTTCCCTTCCAGTCAGAAACCTAACTCTCAGTGCCCATCCCTACCCTCAATCAGTCACCAAGTCTTACAGGTTCTATCTTCTTAGAATCTCTGGACTCCATCTACGCTTCTCCATCCTCATTGTTATGGCCTTAGCTCCTACTTTCATTAGGTACTGCCTGATCTGTTACAATAGTTTCTTCTAACTGGCTTCCAATGTATTCTTTTAGTAGCTTCCAGAATAATCTTTCTCAAATTCAAAGATGTTCCTATTACTTTCCTGCTTACAACTCTTGCATAGCTACCCATTCTCAAAGATTTTAAACTTTTTTTGTCCCAACAGACACATTACATATGACATTCATCAGAGCACACAATCCTACAGGCATAGACAGATTTTGACCAAACCCTAATTTTTTTCCCAAGGAAATAAAGCTCAGTACAGTGAGTCACGATGCCTCATTACAGGCTATAGTGTAGATTACATAGACTAGGCAATGCACACAAGATATATCACTTCTTCTCTCATGAGAGAGGATGTATTGGTACCAATGTTAATCTCTTAGATGTGATAAATATACGATGCTTACATAAGATGTTAACGTTAGAGGAAGCTGGTTAAAAGACACATGGGGGAAGCAGATGTGGCTCAACTGATAGAGCATTCGCCTACCATACAGGAGGTGCAGGATTCAAACCCAGGGCCTCCTGGCCCATGTGGTGAGCTGGCCCACATGCAGTGCTACCATGTGCAAGGAGTGCCATGCCACGCAGGGGTGTCCCCTGTGTAGGGGAGCCCCAGGTGCAAGGAGTACACCCCGAAAGGAGAGCCACCCTGCACGAAAAGTGCAGCCTGCCCAGGAGTGGTGCTGCACACAGAGAGCTGATTCAGCAAGATGACACAACAAAAAAGAGACACAGATTCCTGGTGCTGCCAAGAATGCAAGTGGACACAGAAGAACACACAGCAAATGGACACAAGGAGGGGGGGAAGGGGAGAGAAAAAAAAAGATACTTAATAGCTTGACAACTCTTCTGTAAATCTAAAATAATTTCAAATTTTCATTATTACCTATGTTCTTGAGGTTATTTATGTCTATTACTTCTGGACAGTGGAAATGCCACATAATGATGTGCTACTGTGCATCTCTCTCTAAGTCGAGGTTCAGCAATATCTAGATGTTAGCTTGAAACCAGACACTGGGAGACTATTTACACCATGACAACTGACAAATGTTATAAATGAGGCCCCCCCCACTCATACATCTAGTTATGTAATATATATCAGATCCCACTAAGGGGAATTGCCCCAACAGTCATGTGTGGCTCTCTCTGCCTGAAAAATGGAAAAGTATTGATAAATAAGGGTTGCCTAAGTGCAAGGCAGAAGAGAAGGTGGCAACTGTGAAATTAAGCTCTGCCCTTGCTCTGCAAGGGTTGCAAGCCTCCTGCTTCTAGGTCTTTCAGAGTCATTGAGAAAGCCAGGTGACAGGAATGTGCCAGAAAGCTCTGTGCTGCTCCCAACCCCCTAAAAGACAGAGTGCGGGACCCACTGTTTGAGATCCAGAAGCAACAGGGATGGGGCTGGAGACAGCCAAATAGAAAGAATATCATAATTTTGACCATTGTGAGTAAAGTGAGAGATATTAGACATTAAATTGAGAGAAATATTTAAAATTTGGCACAAAGGGGACAGAGCACATCAGTTCTATGCAGCAGCTACCAACATAAAGTTTCCAACATGTATGTTTGTTTTTTCTTGTCCTGTAAATTTCATGATTTTATTCTGTGCCAGAACAAAACATTAAAAAGATTTAGTAGATAGGGAAAACAGGGAAGACTTCCAGGGACCACAAACCGAACAGAGTGGAATGTTGAAAAGATTCACAATCCTGATCTTTCACAGCAGAAATGGCTAGCATCAAGGGAACATTTTATAATTTTTAAGATGCAAACAATGTTTAACTTTCCATAAACATGGGTTTTCATCCTTGGGGGGAGGAAAGGCAGGGATCAGAATGGGGGTAAGTATTAAAATCAGCACGTAAGGCAAAAATGGTTCATGATCCAAATGACCCTCTAAGATGCCTTCAGTCTGCAGGGATGGCACAACCCCTATGGGGAGCTGAGGACATTCTGCTGCATGTTTTGGGCTATTACATTGAGGGGGTGGGGGGGGATGCCTTAGATGTGAATGAGCCCCAGCTGGAGATTGTTGACATCCCTCATTGCTTCTAAGGCCCAGGAATCCAAGGGTGCTGCTGTGTCCTGTAGCCCTTCTGAATGCACTGCTAGACATCTGTGTTGGTGAAAACCTGCTCCAGATGATCTGAGCATAGGCGTTCACATCATTTTACAAAGCACACAAGCATTTTTAGCCTGTTCTTAATAAGCATAGACTTTTCTGGAAATCAACTACTGTGTAGATCAGAAGATTGGATTTTGCTTTGCATGGAGCTTTACTGAGAGTTGGTGTCTGTTCTGGAAAACCCCGGCAGCACCAGTCTTCATTATAGCACAGCTCTCTTTTAGAGATCCTACAAACAGGTGCAGGCATCCCATGCCTCTATTTCATCTTCTGCTGTAGCTTTGTACAAATCAAAATGCACGTTATTCTACTATAAATTATTATCTTTTTATTTCTCCTTGATATATTAAGGTCATGGCATTATATTGATTTTTTAAAATGATGTGGATAGGTAGCTTTTATTATCTGTGAATTTCATTTCAGGATAGGAAAGGAGCTGTTATACTTTGCAGTTATATTTGTACATATATAAAGGAACAATGAATCTGATAAGACTAAGAATCACTGCCTTAACTTTCTTTAAATCACTGAAACCTGGGCTGCTGGAAATCAAGTCAAAAGTGAAATCCATTGTGTTAGTTTTGTTTTCACTCTACATTCAGGCTGCGGTGTTCCTTCCCAGGAGGACCAGAAGCCCTGGCTGTGCTTAACTTAAAGGCAGGGTTTCTCAACCTCAGCACTATTGACATTTGGGGCTAGATAATTCTTTGTTGGAGGGGTTGAGGAGGACTGGCCTGGGCACTGTAGGATGTTGAACAGCATCCTGGGCCTCTACCCACTAGATGGAAGTAGTACCCCACCCCAATGTGACAACCAGAAATGTCATCAGATGTGGTCAAATGTTCCCTGAGGGCAAAACAGCCCCCAGTTGAGAATGTCTAAGTTAAGGCAACCCAACTCTGGTGTTCTTTTCAGAGAGAAGAAAATTTGGTTCATGTTTCTCCATGCATGATCTGCAAAACTTCTGCAATTGGATCCCCCAGGGTGCTGGCAAAAAAGTGCAAGTCAGAATCTGTGGCATGGAGCCCAGAAATCTGCATTTTAATTTGACTATCAGGTGGTGGATAAGTGCACAGATACAGATCTAGGAAGATCCTGGTTTGATCCCAGTTCAGCCTGTTAGGAATGGCGTGACTTTGACAACTTAACCTCTGAACTTCAGATCCTCATCTACAAACTGGGAGTAAAAATCAGGCAGGCGCACATTTTAGGGGATTCAACAAGAGACCTCATGTGAAGGCCTCACAATAGTTTCTGGCACTCAAGCTGCAGGAAAAACATTGCTCTAGAGCAGGGGTTCTTGACCAGGGGTCCAGGAGCTTGAATTGAAATTCAAGAAAACATTACTCTTGTGGGATGTGTTGGTGTGGGTGTGGTACATTTACTAAATAATACATAGTATAGCGTGGACTTAGGAAGGGGTCCGTGGTTTTCACCTGATTGGCAAAGGGATCTGTGGAACAAAAAAGGTTAAAAACCCCTGATCTAGGTCAAAGTAGCTCCTACTACAGGGCGACTCTCTTCAGTTAGAGACACAAGGATTGGGTCTTATTTATTGTTGTAAGACCTTGTTACCCTAACATGGGCTAGGCACAAATGCTTTGAACTGTCCGTGGTGGTGGGCTGCAGCTCGCCCCAGCTGCCACGCCCCATCCCCCCCTACCCCCCACCCCCGGGAGTACAGCTGTTGCTTCAGCCCCTTAGATGTCTTCCTCCTTTCTGCTACAATTTTAAGGGATCGGCCATAGCCTCAGGGAAGCAAAGATTACAAGGAAAAAATAAAGACCTTCTGTGGTGATAACCTCAATTACCAGATGCCCAGCTCACCTCTGTGGCATCATCTGCCCTCTCTCCCAGGTAAGGTTGTAGAAACAGGAAAGAGCTAGACCCATGCATCCCACTTCATCCCATCTCCACGGGCACTAGTTACTACTCTGAGGCACAGAGAGGTCAAACCACTTAGCCAATGTCACCCAGCTAGTAAGGAGGGGAGCAAGGACTTGAATCCAGTCAGTATGACCAGAGTACATGATTCAAAGAATAAAAATGAGAAAATACAAATATCAGAGGAGCATTTATTTTAGCAAGGCTTGGACCAGTGCTAAGTCCAATATGGTAGCCACTGGACACATGTAGGTGTTTAAATGTAAATGTAAATTAATTAAAATTAAATAAGATTTTAAATTCAGTTCCTCAGTCACACTAGCTATATTTTAAGTGCTCAGTAGCTACACATGGCTAGTGGCTGCTGCGTTGGGATAGCATAGAAAGAGAAAATTTTGGTCATCACAGGAAGTTCTATTGGACTGTATTGTACATTCGAAATAACCAGAGAAACCCAGCTCAGTGTTTCTACCATTTTCACTAAGAATACATTAAACCACAAAGAAAATTAGGAATTTCTAGGGAAAAGCCACCAAAGTTTTTTCACCTTAAATGGGTGTTTTTGTCCCTTTGGGAAACTATCCCAAAGAGGAAAGTAAAAAGCAAAACATTCTCTACACCCATATTGTTCCAAATTAAATTAATAACCAAGTCACACACAAAAATATTCCCTTATTTTCCAACTTCCTCTCCCCTTATAAAGACTCTTTTGTTAAAGTTCAGGCTGCCTGATCTGTTTTCAAAAAGAGATGATTTGTAATTTTGAATAGAGCTCTATTCAAAATTACAGCACTTTCCTCAAATATGGACTTCTCTGTATTTTGTAAATGACCACAAGAACTACCACAACATTAACCAAATGAGAATTATTCATAAACGGCCATACATCATTTTCCCAAGGTTACTTCCAGGAGAAGAGAGAAAAATAAAGTTATTAGATTTTTCCTAGCTGAAGAGATTTGTTCATAAACCCAACGCTAATCGAGAATAACAGGAGAGGTTTTACCAAGAACATTTAACTTGTAGAGGTACCCAAATAAAAAAAGGTTGGATCCATTTACTTCGTGGAATTAGAGCCTCTTGGGACTTCTTAGCAGAATCTCAGAATCTGAAAGTGTTGGAGCTAAAAAAGAACAGAGAAAGCCTCTCTCTACACTTGTAAATGGAGAGACTGAGATTCAGAGTGAGGGGACACAGACAGTCAGTAACGACCAGGATGAAGGCAGTGACAAGGATCTGCCTAGCTGCTGGTCACTGGCGCTCTTCTTTTCAAGCCTGGCCAGAGGACTCCATGGCCTTTGGCAGCAGCCTTAAAAACAGCCCAGCAGATCAGGGGTGTCTGCTACAGCCTATGCCAGGTTCAGCCATGTCATGTAACTTCCCGGATGGTGATTATCAAATTCCTGACACAACATAAAGCTACAAACAGCCCTTTCCACTCACCAGCTCCCAGGGTCTTTGAAAACCCAGAGCTTGTCTGCTTTGGCCCTTCTAGACCCGCCACTGCTTCCTTCAAAGGAAGCAGAAGTTCAAAGGAAAGCAGCAAAGTGGAGGCCCACTGTTCAGGTAGGGACAGGGCTGGGTTTCCAAGGCCCCAGGGGAATTGGGAATTGAAGACCATGTCAGCTTGATTAGGCCTTCAAAGAGCCTTTCATGAAATAATCTTTGAGAAGGTTCACCTGGGAAGGAGAGCACCTTTCCCCCCACTTCAGTACCTTACACCTATTTCCTTTTTATTGCCTTGACTTCTTTGTCTCTTGTACAACACAGAAATCATTGGATGTTTATGAGGAAAATGCAAAAGACTAAAAAATTTCCCCCAAATTTGTATACATCCCTAAAGCATAATATTTCAATTCCCTCAGCATTAAAACCAAGCAACTGGCACTTACACCACAAAGATTGCCACAAGGATTAAATGAAATCCTTCATTAAGTGAGTGGGAGGTGCCGGCTTTATGTGCTTCCTAAGGGACTTTCTTCCACTAGAAAGCACATTAGCCAAATAGTACTCCAGTCCCAAAAAGCAAAGGTCTTCAAAAAAAAGCACTTTAGATTCAGCAGGGAAGAGGTGAAGAGTCAAATGCTACATCCACCAAAACCAAGATTTTGGAAAAATCTTTTAAGTGCCTTGTTTTTGTTTGAAGCCTTAGACGGCTGTTGGATTGGTGGATGAGAGCATAAAGATTCCGGATCCTGGAAAAGGATGATGGGATCCAAATAACAACATTATGAGGACCTGTACTGGTTAGTCATTGGTGTGTAACAAATTATCACAAAATGTTGGGGCTCAGAACAATAAACATTTATGATTTCCCAGTTTCCATGAATCAGGAATTCAGGAGCAGCTTAGTTGAGTGGTTCTGGCTCAGGGTCTCTCATGAGGTTGCAGCCAAGATGGTGGCTGGTGCTCCCATCATCTGAAGGCTTGACTAGGGCTGGAAGATCCAGTTCCAAGATGGTGGACTTGCATGGCTGTCGGCAGGAAGCCTCAGTTCCTCACCACACAGACACTCCAGAGGGCTGCCCTTTGAATGACAGCTAAGCCATGAGAGAGAGACCGAAGAAGCCACTTTGTCTTTTACAATTGAGTCTCAGAAATCAAAATATCACTTCTGCCATATTCTGTTAGTTGGAAGAAAGTCATCAAGCCTAGCCTACACTCAAGGAGAAAGGAATTAGGGTCTACCTTTTGAAAGGAAGGAGTTTCAAATAATTTGTGGACATATTTTAAAACTATCAAAGGGTCCCTGCCTGAGTGGCCAGCTTCTTGCAGCACCCCATATCAGCTCTGTATCTATCAAACCTCAACAATCATAAATGTAAGAGCCTGATCAATGTATAAAAGGCTCTGAAAAATTGGATAGAAGACATTTCAAATAGGATCATAAGCTTTCCATTACTTTTTCCTTCCCTTTGCTTAGGTTTTCATTGGAATGTAGATTTCCACAAACTCTACATAGTAAAAATCCATTATGGGCCATTACTAATCTAAAACTTACGGTGATTTAGACAGGGATTGGATTCTAAAAAAACTTTGTCCATAAGAATAAACAAAAAATTGTAAATAAGCTCTGGGGAGCAGCATTTACATACTTCAATGAGGTCATTTCTTTCAGGCACTTTATGGGCAAACTTTCCATCTAATTGAATTGCAGAGGCCAGATTAAAGCTGATTCTTGGAACTGTTCAAAAAAAATTAATCTTCCTGGATCTTAGACCTGGATGAGGCCTTTAGTGTATACCAAAACATAATTTGAGGAGAGAGGATTGGCTCTTTTAAAAATATGGTTGTATCTGTTCATATTCATTTTCATTATTTTTCCCTAAAATTCTATTGCAAAAAATTTTAAGTATACAGAAAAATTGAAAGAATAGTGTTTCAGTTTGCCAAAGGGCTGCCAATGCAAAGTAACCAAAAATCTGGTGGCTTTTATAATGGGGATTTATTTGGAATAAAAGTTTACAGTTCCAAGGTCATGAAATGTCCAAATCGAGGCAACAGCAGAGATGCTTTCTCACCAAAGTCGGCTACTGTTGATCCTGGAGCATTGCCACATGGTGAAGCAAGATGGCCACCATCTCTGAGGAGGTTTCAGTCTTCCCCTCTGGGCTCACTGTTTCCTCTTGAGCTACCCTGTGGGCCGAGTCCCTCAGGACTTTGTGCTTAAGCAATCCTCTCTCTTACCTGGCAGGATCAAATATGGCAGCTTCCTTTCCCTGTGTCTGTCCAAGTGAGTCTCTCCCTGTGTTTCTGATTATATCAGAGCCAGAAAAGAGGCAGAGATTCAACCTGACTCACGCCTCACTGAAGTAGTCCAATCAAAAGCCCTAAAGTGATCTTATCAAGTAATCTAATCAAAAGCCCCTCAACTGAATTTAATGAAATCAAAGAGTATCATACCCAGAGGAATAGTTTACAAACATAATATTTCTCTTTTTGGAATTCATAAGATAATTTCAAATTGCCACAAATAGTATAATGAACACCTGTATCTCTTCTACTTACATTCAATCATTGTTGACCTTTTGCCATATTTGCTCTCTCTCTCTCAATATATGTTATATATACATACATATACATGCACATAAAACATGCAAAAACATTGCCTTTTCTTGTTGCTGACACATTTGAGAGTTGCAAGTAATCATGATACTTCACCCCTCAGTGCATCTCTCAAGGAAAGAGGACATTCTCACAAATATATTTAAGGAAAAGGAGCATCAAGTCTGCAATGGACTTTCAAATGGTTTAAGGGAAAAATATATGTATATCTATTTATTTACATACATATACACATATATGCACATATGTATGTGTATGTCTTGTGTGTGTATGTATATATGGAGAGAGAGACAAGGAAAAAGCAAATGTGGTAAATGTTTACATTTGGAGAATATGAGTGAGGTTTATATAAGAATTCTTTGTATTGTTCTTTCAACTCTTATATAATTTGAACTTTTGTCAAAACGAAAAGCTATAAAAATTCATTTCTCCAATAGTCTCAGAAATGGATTTTATAGCTATTTTTTCCAACCCAGATTCCAATTGTGGGTCACAGGAACATTCTGACATTATGCCCCTTCAGTCTGCTTTACTCTGTGTAACAGTCGTCCCCACTTTTTTCTGTCTTCATGACACTGACTTCCTAAAGAGTCCACTTCAACGGTCTCGTTGTACATGGTGGATTTATCTACCAGTTTCCTCATGATGTCATTTAACTTACACCTGGTAGTTTGAACTCTAAGCCCTCTTCCTCCAACCTTGTTACCCAGAGGCTGATTATGATCACAGATCAATCTCTACCAAACCAACAAATACTTATTAGCAAGCAGGCAGACAAAATCACTGCATAACCTGTTTGGTAGCATCAGGGGATGCCCACACTCTCCCCTGACACACTAATCACCAACTTAAGTGGAAGGTTTGCTCTGAGCCAGATGCAAGGATGTTTGGGCAGCAGGACTGGGCAGACTCAAGTCAGATTCAGGGCCCTCTGAGGAGGGGACAGCTGGGTCCACTGGGACCTGAGACTTCAAGAACTGCATATATTGCTTTAAATCACTGGATATAAAGGGTGGTACATTCTGAACCTTATCCCCAACCACTCATTTTGCCAATAAAATACTTCTCACATCCCTTATCTAATTAGTAGTTTTAGGTATAGATTTAGATTAAGATTCTTTTTTTTTCCCTTAGCCTACAAATCAACTTACCGATGATTTAAATCCATGAAATATCCTCACAGTAACAATCAGGCCAGTGCTTGCTTGACCAAACAACCGGACACCATGACCTGGCCAAGCTGACCCATGAACTTAACCATCACAACCCCTATTTGTACCCTTCATTCTTATGACTTCATGTTTTTTCTATCTTTCCAATGAGCATACTTCTGAATTATGCATTTTCTACTCCAGATTAACATTCATAATTCTAGTGCCTTTTAAGGCACGATTTGTTCTCCCCACTTGAGTGTACTTCTTTCAGCAATAGATTTGCTTTCAGAACAGCCTTAAGAAACAGCCAGCACAATATACAGTCCATCAGCCAGAGAGCATATTTCTCAACACCCACTTGAATTTCACAAATCACAGAGCAATTGTTATAACTGATTTGCTTAGAAAGTTTCATTTTATTTTCAGTGCAATTACTTTGGTAAGAGTAAGATGGTTAAAGGTTCCTTTTCTCTGAAATCTTTAAAAACAAGGTGCAGAAAAACTAGCTTATTAAAATGGTAAGGTCCATGGTACATTACATCCGTGCAGTTAAAATTACTTTTTACCCACTGAGAAAAAGGTGTCTCCAATCTAGAACCTATGGCAGACATCTGGGCTACACTGAGTTTAACCCTTGGCTTCCTTCTCCAGCATCTCCATCCAAGGTGGCATCTGTCATGCAAAGCATGTACATAAAGATAATTGGAATTTCCAAGGAAGTAAGTAACCTATCAATGATTGAAGATATCTATTTATATGATCGTTCACCCTTCAGTCTTTCAGGAAACTCTGATTTTCTCTTTTGGAATTTTTTTGAAGGATCTATGAGAACAGTTATTAGCTGAAATAAAGACCATAATAGATGATGAAGTTTAAGCTGCAGAAAAAGGGTACATCAGAAAATAAAAGTCTCTCCCTTTATCTTGCCTTTAGAGATGATAAAAAATCAATAGGCAGAAACTTACATAATCCTTATTAGATTCCATGACCTACAAATGTGTTCTTGGTATTGATCAAAATGAAAGAACAGTCAGGTATGTTTATGGGAAGAGGCAGTCTTGCAAAACCCTACATTGAAACACCCACTGAATATTCCTGGAAGTGTGTTGAGATAAGTTTAAGAGTTAATGGCACAGACACGGGGTGGCTTGGTAGGACATGACAGAGGGGTAAAGAGCCCAACAAAAAGAAAAAGTCAGAGAGCACATCACACGAGACCATGCACACTGTTCTTATTAACCTCCTACTTTCATGTTAGAGACAAGGTAGAAGGGCCAAGTCAAGAATTCCCCATTGTTAAAAGAAGTGACCATGACTTGTGCCTGGAGATTCAGGTTAGTTTCCTAAGACACTTTTTAGTACCCAAGGCTGTGTAAATGAACACCCCGCATTACAAAAAAAGCACTAAAGGATTAAACAAGGTCACAGAAAGAAGCAAACTTCATCTGGCAGTGACCCAAGCCTGAAATAATGACGTCCACCCATTCCAAAAGTTGGAGTGGAATACCACAGGTTCTGTAGTCATGGATGATTTAATATTTATACCTAGAAAGAAAGGATTAGTCTATGGCTCTTGAAATGATCGAGAATGCTTGAGCAAATGTGTGCAGCTGTGTGGGGCTCTCACAGTTGCTGGAAACAACTGATGGGTCAGTTTTGGGAGGCCAGGCTGGCTCCTACTTTACCAGAATGGCATGAGTCATGTGTTAGTCGGCTGAACAAGGCGACCACACTGGCCTCGTGAATTCTTATATTTCACACACTCCAGACATGGCAATCATAGAGAAAAATTTCAAAAAGGCTCAGAGCAGATAAGGAGGGGAAACTATTTAAAAGTTTAACCATGGAAGAGAAAACCGGAATTTTTTTAAGCCTCCAAACCAAATAGAACTGTTTTTTTTCCCCCAGGACTTTGTAAGACCTGTAATTTCAATGCTTTCCAAAAAGCATTTAAGAAACCATTGGAGTGTTGTTAAATTTTGATTATTCCACCACTGAAATACTGCCTAAGAGTTACCTCCTGAGAGCCTCCATGTTGCTCAAATGTGGCCACTCTCTAAGCCAAACTCAGCATATAAATGTATTACCTTCCCCCGAGAGTGGGACATGACTCCTGGGGATGAGCCTTCTGGCACTGAGAGATTACTACCAAGCACCGGCTGGTGATGCAACTGGAAAAAGACCTTGAATAAAAGGGGGAAATGGTAAAGACAAATGAGTTTATATGGCTAAGAGACTTCCAAGTGAGTCAGGAGGTCATCAGAGAGGTAACGCTTATGCACGTCTCTGCAGGATCTCATAGACAGCTAAAGTAGATACTATTCCAAATAGTGGGCCTCCTGAGGGCTCCAGAGACACCCAGGCCCTACAGTCATGGAAGATAGCTCTGGAGTTTGGTGCCTTGCCAGCGGCCCCTACTTTGGAGTTTGTGCTCCCGATTGTGACAGAGTTGGACTCAGATGTGACTTCTCTACACATGCCTCTTATTTTATTGAACCTATAGCTGGCACTGGAGTTGATAGGTGTATGTCCAAGAGACTTGAATCTCTGGGCTGTCCATATGCCATATGGGCCCTCAGCCTCAGTGGAGTTGCAACACCTACTCTCCAGTTCATTGGACTCACCTAGGGCAACTAACAAGGATGTGAGGATGGACAACCACCACACCAAGAAACTGAGAGAATCTACAACTGCAAGCAAGAGAGTCTGATCCATCAGCCATATGGGATCAAAGTCCCCTCTCAATTAAAGGTGGAATGGGCATCACCATCCCAGAATCCTCAGGATTGGGGAAAAAAACATGGACTAGAGTGGACTTACAGGTATTCTACTATAGACTTATTGTGATTCTAGCAATGGAAGAAATTATATCATTGATGTGGAGGCAGTGGCCACTGGAGTTGTTGACGGCAGGGAAAGGGAAAAAGAGGTATAATATGGGGGCGTTTTGGGGACTTGGGAATTGTCCTGAATGACATTGCAAAGACAAATACAGGCCATTATATATCCTGCCATAATCTACGGAATGGAGTGGGAGAGAGTGTAAACTATAATGTAAGCTATAATCCATGCTGTGTGACAATGCTCCAAAATGCATTCATCAATTGCGATAAATATACCACACTAATGAAAGAAGTTGTTAATGTGGGGAAAGGTGGGAGGTGTGGGGAGTGGGGAATCCCTTATTTTTTTTAATGTAACATTTTATGTAATCTAAGTATCTTTTAAAGATAAATAAATAAATTTAATTTTTTTAAAATTTTTTAATTAAAATATTTAAAAAATAAATAAAAGACCTGACTGGATACCTGCCCAAAGTGGAAAGAATGAAAGTCAAAAGTCTTGAATTAAAGTTCTAGCTACGAGATTTTATCACTTATGGTTAGGTCAGTTGCATATAAGACAGCACACAGGGTTTATCTTTTCATCTTGAAAAGCTCAGAGGAGGTCCAGGCTATTGTGGCAGTTTAAGAAAGCCACTGGGTAGTCAGAGTACTTCTCAATGCTTCACTGTTATCATGCATGGCTTTTATCCTCAAGGTCATAAGATGACTGCTCCAGCTGCAGTCATCACATCCACATTCCAGGGAGTAGGAATATAAAAGCGGGGAAGGCAAAAAGACGCATGCCCCATACCTTTTTCATGGATATTGGATGTAATCTTGCAGTATTTTTAATTATTTTTTTAGGAGGTACTGGAGATTGAACCCAGGATATTGTACATGGGAAGCAGGCACTCAACCACTGAGCTACATCTGCTCCCCATGCTCATACCTTTTTAAGAAGCCTTTCTGGAAATGGCTCCCAACAACTTTCACATTGACCAGAACTCAGTCATATGACCACATCTACCTGGGAAGTAATATTGGTTTAGTTGGGTGACCACCCTGAAAATAAGCAAGACCCTTTGATGAAGGAAGAGGGGAAGCCTGACACTAGGTAGGAAACAAGCAGTCTTGACCAGAATGGCATGACATTTAAAACCACTGAACTCTCTGAGTCCATGTTCTCATTCAAGATAATGCTTACTTCATATGGTTGGAGAGGTAAAAACCACCATACAAATATTAGCTGTTATTAGTCCACTAAAACCCATAGGCACCTGTGTGTAGATTCAGCATTACCCCACTTTCTTGGAAAACCAAGTCTGTCAAAGAGAGCTGAGAGAGTCCCTTTTACTTTGCTGCCTCATTCTACTCCTAGTAACGCGGCATCTGATCTTTTCCTGTGACTTTACTCCTTTCTTATGGAATAACTTTAGGAAATAGTTCTCTTCTGCATCCAGTCTTGCTAATTCACTAGTTCATCCATGATTGGGCCCAGTCTTGCTCTTCCCACCATATTGCTACTTACCTTCAATATAAAAAAACAGTCAGGTATGTTTATGGATATATGGGAAGAGGCAATCTTAAAAAACCCTACACTGAAACACACACTGAATATTTTCAGAAGTGTGTTGAGGTAAGTTAAAAGGTTAATGGCATATATATGGGGGTGACTTGGAAGGACATGACAGAGGGGTAAGGAGCCCAACAAAAAGAGGAAGGCGGAGAGCACATCATATGAGACGGCGCACACTGTTTTTATTAACCTCCTGCTTTCCTCTCCACCATTCTTTCCACCTGGTCTTCAATCTGCACATTTTAAAGGGCATTTCTCATTCCAACTTTTTAGTATTCCATAAGGTATGCTCTTCAGCCATTCCATGAGGGATGAATGATAAATTAACATGTCACAGATGTGAAATTTGAGTTTAAGGGATTAAGGGACCTGCTTCTGAATTCAAGTAGCTTGTCCGCAACCTCACAGGCTATACGTGATAGCACTAAGACCTAGATCTGCTGTAAGTTTATAAAACCCAGACATTTTTTTTTACCAGAACAAAAAATACCCAAACCGCATTAAATTCAATGTGAATCATGCTGCTCTATGTTATGCTGCATTGAGAAAATTCAAGATTTAAAACTTAGGAGTGCAAAATCCACTTCCATCATGATAAACTACACTATTGGTGCTCAAACACTGAAATAAAGAAGTGAGGATGAGGGGGAAATCCATGCAAGCCATTTATTTATAAGGCTTTAGCCCATACTAGACTATCTGATATATAGACAGATCAATTCATCTTGATGTAATGAAAAATCTTGCTTGTCAAAGAACAGTTATATAGCCTAGAACATGTTTTCCTAAAATATTAGGAATAGAGACATTTTAAATGTTACAAGAATTTGAGATTATTGATCAAGTTTCAAGCTACCAACATTAAAATTATTGCTTCATATAATCATGCCTTGCAGGCTGGCATCTACAGCTGGTATACTGATGAGGGAAGGAAGGTTCTAACCTAATACATCCAGACATTTATATACAGATTATGCTGGAGAGTAGGCATAGAGAATGAACTGCTTGAATGCCTGGAGCTAAATGTATTGATTGGAAAGCTCAGCATATTAGAAGTGCCTCAAGCCTTCTTATCCATTAACCCAAAATATTAAGTATAACCAGGGATACCAAGGGGGAAAATGGAAAGCTTTTAAACAATGAAGTAGTGTTTTTGTCTCTGAGATGAGACCTGCATATCTACGTCTCCATCCCTGAAGCGTTTTCACCAGAGACCTAGGATTCTTGATTAGGGAGGCTATCATGGCAGGAAAAGGAGAACTCCATCATGGAGCACAGCTAAAATGAGGGAAGACTTGCTGAAGACTCACTACCATGCATAATCAAATGAATTGCTTGGTCACAACAATGGTGGATAGTCTCTATAGCCCAGAAACCATGAATTTAGAGATAGCTACCACAAAGCAAGGTTAATATCTATACATATATAGTTATAGCTATCAGTCTTTCTCATTACATATTAATAATATATATCCAGATGTATGACAGGATGCAAGAACTGCCTGTGGGAAACAATTTATGGTCAAGCACACCTAGCCAGGATAACTCCACTGAACTGGCAAAGCATCTGCCCTTGGCACTCGGTAGGTCTGAGTGATCTAATACGGACCTAAGAAACTAACCACATACTCTTGAACCAGCCAGGGCTCTGGTAGCTTCACTCCATTTCCACTCCATTCCACTGCCCCTACCTCTCTGGATCTCTGGGATCTGATGTTTATTGGCATATGTCACCTGTGTGGCAAAAGCATAAGGACTTTGGGTCATTCACACTTTTGTTTAAAGGACAGCCCTGCCACTGACTGGTTGGGTGGCTTTGAGGCATCGTGGAACTCTCTGATGCTTCACTTACTTTTCTTATTGGTCTAAGTGGGGAAATAATAGGTTTTCAAGCAGTAACATGAGAAGTCCCCTAACATGACACCAAGCAAGGAACAGCTGGTACCCAGGAAACAGTATCTTCCCTTTCTTATTTTTCTCTTTCTCAACTTAGAAAGGAAGGAAGGACATGTGGGAGAGAAAGGGTACAACGCCTTGCCTGTATAAGGAGCTTGGCTGTGACAGAGCCACTGGACCCATGTCACCCTTGAGCACTGGAAATGTGGCCAGTCCAAATTGAGACATGCTATTAGTGGAAAGTCCACACTGGATCTTTGAATACTTTTAGGAAAAGAAAAGGTAAAATGTGGCCTTAATAATTGTTATATTGATTACACATTGAAATAACATTCCAGAAATATATTGGGTTAAATAAAATATACTATTACAATTAATTTCACAGTTTCTGTTTACCTTTTTAATGTGGCTCCGAGAAAATTGAAAAGACCATACAAGGCTCACATTTGTGGCTCACACTCTCTCTCTATTGGACAGAGCTGAGCGAGGGGTTAGTGTCTGCAAGCGCTCAAAACGAGGCATGAAAGAAGCAAGGCCACTCTCCAAGCAAGGGGTTCCCCCAAGTGATCTCCTTATGTGACATATTTGACTTTTAATTCCGAGTTTCTCAGGCTGGGGTTAGGACAGGCATAATCTCAGGGTCTGAAAGTCCACCTCCACAGAATGTCCTCCCTCTGCTCAGCCCTTGAGAGTTTCATCTTTGCAGCTATTTGAGTTTATATAATCTTTGTAATAAAGTTTTAATGTCTAATTCATATATATTAGCTGCATCTCTCACATAAAGATGCTCATTTTCTTGACTTACAGACACTGTCTGAGGTAGGGTTTTTTTTCCCTCTCTTTCTTTCACTGTACTACTTTTAATATGCTATAAATGTTGAAAGATTATCAGGGCCTGGTTGTCAGAATTGGTGATGGGGACTGGGGATGCCGCAGGTGAGAAAGAAGGATCAGTGAATCAGTGGAGGAGTATGTTGTTCCCATCTGCTTAGGAGGAAAGGGATGACATGAGAGGACTCGGTGATGTCCTGTTCTATTTCTAATTGAGACAGAAAGTGTATGATGTGAGGGAAAGAACACAGGTTTTGGAGTCAGATGGACAACCATGTGACTGGGACAAAATGCTTAGCTTTTGCAAGGCTCAATTTCTTATCTAAATAATAGGAATAAAAATATGAATACTTCTTCAACAAGTGGCATTAGAACAAATTGGCTGTAAGTATTTAGAAAAAAAAACTTTTGACCCTTACCTCACATAACACGCACAAAAATGATTCAAGCTGTATCACAGACCTAAATGTAAATGTTAAAGCTATAAAGCTTCTAAAACAAACACAATATCTTTGTAACCTTGAAATAGATAAAGATTTCTTAGAGAGGACACAGAAAGCTTTAACCAAAAGAGAAAATATTGGTAAATTGAGAATTTCACCAAAATTAAAGCTTCCTACTTTTCAAAGGACATTATTCAAAAAATAAAGTATAATAACATAAAAATAAAATAAAACATAAAAATATTTTATATGCTGAAATTATTTGCAACACAAAAAAGAAAAAGGACTTGTATTCAGAAATGTGAAGAACTCATATCACTCAATAATAAAAAGATAAAAAGTAAAAAATGGGCAAACGACTCAGATACTTCACCAAAGAAGACACATGACTGACCAGTAAACACGTTAAAAAGATGCTCAATAGCATGAGTAATCAGGGAAATGCAAATTAAAACCACAACGAGATGCTACTACATACCCACTGGAATGTCTCAAATTTAAAAGTCTGACAATATCAAGTGTGGACAAAGTTATGAAGCTGCTTGAACTCTCATATTACTGGTAGGAGTTTAAAATGAAGGAACCACTTCATAAAACACAGTGGACATTTCTTTAAAAATTAAACATACCTCTCTCATATAATCCAGTAATCCCATCCCAAGATATTTATCCATTATAATGAGAAAATATGTGTAGAAGCAATCTTGTACAAAAATGTTTATAACAATTTTATTCATAATAGCCCCAAACTGGAAACAGCCTAAGTGCCCATCAACAAGAGAATGGATAAACAAACTGTGATATATTCTTCTAATGGATTACTATTCAGCAATAAAAAGTGACAAATTACTGGTACATTCAACAGCATGGGCAAATTCAAAGTCATGCTCAGTGACAGAGTTCAGACACAAAAGAATTCATATCCTATGATTCTATTTTTGTAAAGTTCTAGAAGAGACAGAGCTAATCTGTGGTGATAGAATCAGATAAGCGGTTGCTTGGGGAGGTGGGGGGCAGTGCTATTGACAGGAAGTAACAGGAGGGGAACTTTCTGGGGTGATAGAAACGTTCTATATTTTGATGAGGTAGGTTATCCAGGTTTGTGTGTTTATCAAAACTTATGGAAATGAACATTAAGACCCATATATTTTATCATATATAAATTAAATTGCAATAAAATTATACCTTTAATAGCTCAGGCACCCCAAATCAAGCAGAATACAAAGATATCTCCAAAGGGCAAACCCAGCAAGGAATGCTGCTGAGGACCCGGAGGTTTTCATTTTGAGGCATCAACGAAGAGAAGTAGTGATTAAATTGGGGCAGCAGGGATTGGAGCCATGGCGCACCTTCATGCTACAACAAAAAACAAGGTCATCATCTACTTTCAGTTTTACAATATCATTTTCACATCACATTTTCTGAACATGCTGTGTGTGTCATTGCTATGGAAAATGGGAGGAATAAAGTATTTCTGAACACAAAATTAAAGACCTTCGGGCAGTTCAGAAAGAGCCAATTGAAGACTTCAAGAGGCAGTGGGAGGGTTAAGCTTGGAGCCAAGCTCTGAAGCCAAACTACTGAAATATGGATACTTAAATTTGCCCCATAAAAATAACACTTTCAAGACTCAACAGTTGCAATAGACAGATTTGCATTTTAAAACTTCCAAAATGCTTCCTAAAATATTGAAGATTTTATATTGATGTGTTCTTTCTTTTAAAGCTCTTTGTTTAATTAAAACGTTTCTACAGCATTTGGGAACATAACGACTGTGTAGCCCATGTTCTCTTGTTTGCAAAAGATCATGACCGTATTACTGAAATTTTCTCATGGGTTTGATTACATGCTTGAGAAAATGGCAAGGTCAATGCAAAGTCTCAATGAACATCTTCTTTTTATTAATGTTTTCCATATCCCCATCCAATCAAAGACATCCAAGAGTATAGTTTAAAGTTGGATTAGAGCAAGGGTAGGCAAACTTTTTCTGTGAAGGTCCATATAATAAATATTTGAGGCTCTATGGTCTGTAAGGTTCTAGTCACAACAACTCAACCCGGCCACATTAGTGCAAAAGTGGCCTAGACAATATGTAAATGAGTTTGAGTGGCTGTGTTTTCAAAAAACTTAAGGATACTGAAATTGAATTTCATGTACTTTTCATCTGTCATGGAATATTATCCTTCTTTTGATTTTTTTTTAGCCATTTAAAAATGTGAAGACCATTCTTAGCTCAAAGGCAATCATAAACAGGTGACAGGCTCGACTTGGTCTGTGGACCACAGTTCACCTATCTCTGCATTAGAACACTAATGTGATCTAGCTGAATGACAAGTCAGTTACCTTTCCTCAGGCTTAGTTTCTTTAACTGTGCAACTGGGGCTGTCAGATACGCCTTAGAAAGTTGTTGAGGATTAAATGCATAAAATATGATGAGGTTCTGTGTATGCTGGAAAACACTTTCAATATTAAATATAAATCTACTTTAGTATTATTATATAGTATATTATGGTTATACTTATATTATTGTACAGTTGTACAGGTGTTCAGTCATGTTACAATTACCACATGGTCTAATAGAAACATGATTGCAATGGAGAAACTTAAGCAAAACTACTTCAAATAAAAAGGCATTTCACTTTCAACACAAGCTTGAATTTTGTCTTCTAGTTCCTGTTTTCTCTCTCTTCATTGGGTATCAGATAAGACGATAAATCAGGATCATTTGAGGAGCGAGGGGAAAATGAAGTTAGCATAAAAATTGAGTTCAATGTCTGTCTGAAATCTCTTGCTCATCAATATAAGCTGTGTTTCCCCCTGGGATCTTTTAGACGAGAAAGGCCATCTGTTCTGGATGATTCCAATCTTTACCTGCCTCAAGGCAAGATAAGATGATCTCTTAATGCCTACCTCCTGTCAGTGATAGGCATGAGCAATTATTAATGAAAATTCAACTCAAGTTGCTTACCACTAATGAGGTCACTGCAAATATTGTAGCTCCTTATATAATTCCTGTTTGGGGAATATCCAAACAGAAGAGAAAAGCTCTTGTTCAAAACCTTTTGTGTAGTATTTTTTTGAAGATCTTATTTTATTTATAAGTTCTTAGAATTTAAATAGAAAGAAAATTACCAGTCTCCATCTTTCCCTTCTGCATGCTTTCTTCTCTGAATCTACAGGCTTGTCTACTTACACCGAAGCACCTAGGGCCTTGAACATTGTAGGAAGTTAATAATATTAACTTTGAAGGACTGTTTTTAATGCAGTAATTACTTCATACTGAATAGAGAAGTAATGTTTGAATCATGAGGGCCCCCATTAGTGTCACTGCTAACCCCTTTTCCATGTCTCCTCTTTCTTTCTTTCTTTCTTCAGCTGTTGAAGCCAAATCACAAGAATAGCTTTGCAATTTGAAATGGGCCTCCAGGCCTTGGTCTTCCACAAATAGTCTGGGCAGGGATGGCTATGGAAGTCTCGAGCCAGACCTTCTTCAGTCCTTTGTTGCACCATGCTGGGAAAACCACATAGAAATGAAATCTTGATTTAAAAAAGATTTTTCTTATTTATTTGTTTGTTTGTTTGTTTGTTTTTAATTTCTCTCCCCTTCCCATCCCCCCCCAGCTGTCTGCTCTTGTGTCCATTTGCTGTGTGTTCTTCTGTAACCGCTTCTATCCTTATCAGCGGCACCAGGAAACTGTGTTTCTAAAAAAGATTTTTCTTATGTGTATGTTGTTGCTTTTAACAAGCCTTTCTGATATTATTTTACAATTAGAAAGTGGACTGAAGCTCTTTAAATGGACTAAATTCACTCTACCCTTAGCGTTAGCAACTTTTATACATTGGCTGATAATGAGAAACCCTTCAAGGAGATATATTCAAGGTGATATTTTCAGATATATTCAGACATGGATCTGACCTTTGACAGGAAAATCATTCTGTTGCTTTTTGTACTGCCTCACAACCTATCCTCGGACTCCGCAGGGGAGCCTTGAGCTAGGCATGCCAATAGTAAAATTCTCAAAAAGTGCTCAAACAAAATCTATTTCAATCTACGTCCAATAAAAAAATTTGAAAAATGGTATAGAATAGACCCCACTAGTTCAGAGCTTAGGAGGGTCTTCCTCAGAAGGTTGAGCTATCTCCCTCACAGCCTTGGAGAACTCCTATCCATGAAGGAACATGCAAGTTGGCTCCTATTTACCCAGCTTTTATTTGGGGCCAAGTTCTGTGCTGAGTACTTTACATTTATTATCTATCACTTAGTCCCCACAAAAACACTGCAGAAATGCACGTTGATATAGAGGTATTTGTTATATTATTCTCTATATTTTTAATTCCTCAAAAGGAAGAAGGAAAAGGAGGAAGGAGGGAGGAAGGGAGGGAAGGAAAGAAAAGGAATAAACGGTAGGAAAATCAGAAGCGTCCTCCAAGGTTACACAGCTGATAAGTGGCACAGTGGGAAAGTTACACATCCTAGGAAGCCTGAACTCTTCCTACTCACCCTTCCTGTCCTTCCAAACATAAACCAGGAAATAAGGAAACTGGTCAGGTGGACTCTCAGACACCAAGGGCCTATTTCCCTAAACCACAAAGTTGTGCATCTGAATCACAGAGGTCCTCTCTTTAGCATCCTAATATGAAAGGATGGAGTTTACCTTCTAGAGTGAAACAATAAACAAATACTGGGATTGCAGGGTAGCCATTGATCATGCTACATAAATTGCTGTGCAGCTGCAGTCATTGATTTTCATTTATATTTGGGGATACATATTTATATTGGGGGGTATATTTATATTTGGGGAAAATTTCATCTCCATGTCTCAATTTCGCTATCTATCAAATGGAAAAGTCAACATCATCATCCATTAGGGAAATGCAAATCAAAACCACAATGAGCTCACACTTCGCAGCTATTAGGATGATAAAAATCAAATGGACAGACAATAGCAAGTGTTGACAAGATGTGGAGACCTCAAGATTGGAAACCTCAAACACTGTGTGAAATGTTGTAGCCATTTTGGAAAACAGTTTGGCAGTTTTCTAAAAAGTTAAGCATAAATTTACCATATGATCAAGCAATTCTACTCCAAGGTGTATACACAAGAGAAATGAAGACATATGTCTACACAAAAACATGTACACAAATGTTCATAGCAGCATTATTCTTATTAGCCAAAATGTCCAACAACTGATAAATAAACAAAATGTGGTCTAGCCATCAATGGCATATTAGTCAGCAATAAAAAGAAATAAAGTACCAGTACATGACATAACATGGATGAACTTTGAAATCATTAGGCTAAGTGAAAGAAGCTGGTCACAAAGGGCCACATATTGGTTGCCAGGGACTGAGGGGGTTGGTATTGGGGGGAAATGAGGAGTGACTGCTAATGGGTACTGGGTTTCTTTTTTAGGTGGATAAAAACGTTCTAAATTAATTGTGGTGATGGTTGCACAATTCTGTGAACATACTAAAAGTCACTGAATTGTACACTAAGTGGGTGAATTGGATGGTATGTGCATTCCTTTCTCAATAAAGCTGCTATTAACAATGAACAAACAGGGAGTGAGTGTTGGAGACTGCAGAAAAGCATGAATGCCATGGGAGGGCATTTGGTCTCTACTGTTATCAATGAGCAATTATCAATATTTTCAGGGAGGAGGGTCACACAATCATATTTTTGTTACAGAAAAACCAATTTTAGTAGCATGGAGTATGGGTGAGGGCAAGGAAAATCTGAGGCAGAGAGAGCAATGGGAATCCGCCCTAATTGTGGGGGCGGTTTTATAAAGGTATTAGTTTGTGTTTTGTTCTTATGGTAGTTTTCTCTCAATTCTAGGAAGGTAAACTCATTGCTCATTAGTCCAGAGAGGTGTGTGTTGCAGGGCCAGGAGCAGAATTTGTTTGGCAACAGTTCTGCCAATAGCTCCACTTCTTCCCCAACACTTGTTATTGTCTGTCTTTTTGATCATAGCCCTCTTAGTGGGTGTGAAGTGCTATCTCATTGTGGTTATAATTTGCATTTCTCTAATGACCAGTGATGTTGAGCATCTTTTCACATGATTGTTGTATATCTTCACCCTCCATCTTGCTGGCGTGGCAAGTTCACAATGACAGACTGATTCCTCAGAACTCTCAAGATGGAAATACATGATCACTTAACCTAGCAGTTCTCAACCTAGATGATTTTGGCCCCCGGGTAGGATTGCCAGATAAAATAGATGCTCAGTTAAATTTGAGTTTCAAATAAACAACAAATAACTTATAGTATATGCTTTTCCCAATTATTGCATGGGACATGTGTATACTAAAGAAAGTATTCACTGGTCATCTGAAATTCAAATTTAACTGGGCACCCTGTATTTTTATTTGCTAAATCTGGCACCCATTCCCCAGAGACATTTGGCAATGTCTGCAGACATTTTTTGGTTGTCACAACTGGGAGAAGGGGGGCTACTGGCATCTAGTGGGTAGAGCCCAGGGATGCTGCTAATCATCCTACAATGCATAAAACAACTGCCCACATCAAAGACTTACCTAGCCCCAAATATTAATAGTGCCAAAGCCAAGAAAACCTACCAAACCATTTTATAGAGCAGACTTTGAGTTGAACAGGCTGTGCTGGGAGAAAGAGCTGATAGGATCAGAGAAGTGAGGGCTTCTGGGAAAAAGAATCAGAAGGAAGGTGTAGGCGAAGGGGTGGGGATGGGATTCAACTTAATTGATTCACTTCTCAGTGAGGACCAAGGGTGGATTGGCTGCTCTGATGGAGAGCCAAATAAAAGGAGCCCTAGGCACCCTACAGGGCAGGGAGGGTGGGACCCCTTTTGCCGTCAGAAGAGCTATCACGAAGCAAGCAGAGCCCAAACAGCATCATGTTCTGCATCTGGCTGCTACCGCTGCAAACCAGAGCAAAGCCTCACCTGCCAGAGAAGAACCCACAACTGTGGGCACCATCAGCACAGCCCCCGAGAACAGGGACAACAAGGTACCTACGAGGCTCCATCCACGTGAAAGGAACAAGTTTGGTTTGGACAGCAGAAGAGCTGGGTGAAAGACTGCTTCCCCTGCCCATCAGAACTGCCGGCTCTGTACATTTTTCTGTTGTCTCTCAATTTTCTCAAAAACCACATTATAGTGGGTGCCGAAACGGCATTTATCAAATTCCTTTGTGTGGGGATCATTTCCGATTACGTCGTCATGAATGTCAGTAGCTAGTCCCTCACAGAGCTGAGATGAGATATTAATAGCCTCAATGAACCCAGAGCCCCCAGCACACATATTCCTGCTTCTGAAGGGCTCCTTCTGCTTTATTTGCCATTATTCGGGCAGAATCCCCTTGCTAATAAACAGGTTCATATGAGAAATTCCACATGCAGGGAAATGAGTGATTCAATAATTCAGAGAGCTCCTCCTCAACCACATGAAGTTGCCACAAGCAGTTGTGTCAAAAACAACTTAATTGCTCAGAGCCATCTTCAGACTCCAAAGATGCCAGGCAACTGTTTCCTTCTTGTCACAAAAACAAGCACAAGATCCATCCACCTAGAAATCACTTCTACCAATGCAGTACAAATTCTTTTTTTTTTACTACTTAAAAAAAAATTTTTTTAAGATACTTAGATTGTATAAATTGTTATATAAAAAATATGGGGGGGTGGTAAGTGGCTGTGGCTCAATCAGTTGGGCTCCCATGTACCACATGGGAGGCCCTGGGTTCGTGTCCCAGGGCCTCCTTGTGAGGGCAAACTGGCCCACGCCCACAGAGAGCGCAGCCCGCACCTGTAGAGAGCTGACAGCCCGCACCCACAGACAGCTGATGGCCTGCACCTATGGAAAGCTGGCACAGCAGGATGATGCAACAAAGGGAGACAAACAGGCACAGAAGAACACGCAAATGGACAAAAAGAGCAGACAGCAAGCAAGTCACAAAGGGGGGGGATAAATAAAAAATAAATCTTTAAAAAAATATATATTTAGGGGGTTCCCATATGCCCCACTCCCCACACTTCCCACATTTTCCCACATTAACAACATCCTTCATTAGTGTGGTACATTCATTAAAATTGATGAACGCATTTTAGAGCATTGCAACTAAGCATGGATTATAGTTTACATTGTAGTTTATACCCTCTCCCGCAAAATTTGTAGGTTTTGGCAAGATATATAATGTCATATATCTGTCATTGCAATGTCATTCAGGACAATTCCCAAGTCCTGAAAATGCCCCCATATTATACCTATTTTTCCCTCTCCCTCCCCTCAGCACCTCCAGTGACCACTGCCTCCACATCAGTTCCCAGCTGTAAGAAAGAATACAGTATTAATACACGGGATAGCATGGATGAATCTGGAAGACCTTATGTTGAGTAAAACAAGCCAGTCACTGAAGGACAAGTATTACATGACGTCACTGATATGAAATAAGCAAATTTAGCACACACACAGAACTAGAGTCTGGAAGACAGGTTTGCAGGAGATAGAGAGAAGATGGTTGTGAGCCAACGCCTATATGGGCAAAATCTATGAGAAGATAGAAGTGTGTAGTTGTGCAGTGGAGCAGCATGACAGTTGTGCAGTGATACAAATTCTTTTAAGTGATGTTAGTACTTTTTTTGTACCTGTGTTTGTGGCTGTGTTTAACTAGAAGGTTTGGCTTTTGTTTCACCTATATGTCCCAGAAAGCTAAGAAGATACCCAGAATGCTAACTGCATTTAAAAAATGATTAAGTGGTTAAATTGCTATTGATGAATCTAAGAATAAATGGTGTTATGGATATACATATATTAGAAAAGATTTCATAATTTCTCTTCTTTAAGCCTGCTTTTATTTCTTCAACTAAACATTCTATTCTTGGTGCCTTAGAAACTCCATGTTTCTGGGGTATATTTGGATGACTAGATGAGGCACAAAAAGGATCTGATAAGGCAAATGATAAAAGTAAACATGATTACTTGCTTTTCATTAGCAGATAATATTTTTTTCCTAGAAAATAAAACAGCCAACAAGGACTGTGATTAATAATACAAATACAAGAATGTTCTTCTATTACTAGGTGTTAAGAATATGGTGGTACATGGAAAAAATACAACTAATGTAATTCATAGACTATAGTTAGCAGTAATATTATAATATTTTTATCAATGCTAAAGTTCAAAAAAAGAACATGGCATTTAGTTTTATGAGATGTGAATATAATCAAGCTTTTTTTTTCATTTTCTTCATTAACAGGGAGACCATGGTCATATAATTTAACGGATCTGTGCTCATTTATTCATTCTTTGGAACACTGGAGAAACAATTGAGTTTGTTTTTAGGATTAAATAAGATAAAAGTACCTGAACAGGATTTTTAAAAACAATGCTTCCAAAATTTGTTAAGCTGCCTTTGTCCATTATTTTATTTTTTGAAGTTGAAATAAAGTTAAAAAACAAACCAAAATTGTGTTGTCTTTTGTCCCTGTTACTAATAGGAAGATATTACCCAAGCTGCTTTGCCTCTACATGAAGGTAGGATTCTTCCCTGCTTGAATGGCCCTGGCCCCAGAGAAGGAGACTCCCTCTGCATTTGGGCCGATGACTGGGGTAAAATTTACCCAATCCCTCGAGCAAGGCTATTGCCCCATCCAGACACACTCTTCCAAAAGCTAGGGGTGGGTGGTTTCCTTCTTTTTTACTCTTGAGTCCAATCTTAACTCTCTTAGCTCATTTGGGACAAAGAGGGGCAGAATGTGCCCTCTGGTTTTATAAACACATAGAAGGCAAGCAAGCATGATTTAAAACCAGAGTGGAACTTTAGGCAGGGAATTTGCAAACTTCTATACTTTCTTCCTGTGTTAAAATCTATATGTACATATACACAAATGCTGGGCAGATGGGCAGAGCACACAGATCCAGGGAGAGCATGCTTTGCTAGTTTGCTTAGGGGCATGAAATCAGAGCTACAGTCCATTACTTCCATCTACTTGCCATGAACATTAAAAACAAAACAACACATGATATTGCAATAGAGAGTTCAGGACCATGTAAGGAGTTTTTCCAAGGGTCTCTCACAATAGCTACCTCGCCAATTACATGTTTGCTGGTGATGGTGCAATCAGCACTTGTTTATCCACATTTTGTTAATAATCTATCTGAGGTAAATGATCAATTCTCAGATTCCTCTTCATCGCTCACCCCAGGCAAGCCTTCCTCAAATGTGTGGGTTAGAGTCAGGAGTAAAAAACAAATTTAACATTGTCAACAGGCCCTGCATGCAGCAGACACACCAAAAGATGACCCGCAATAAGTTTTGCCCTATATAATCCCCTCCCCTTGAGTTCAGGCAGGACTTGTGACTTGCTTCTAACTAAGAGACTAGCATATGGCAAAGACATGGTTCCATCTTGCTAGCATGCATGAGTGAGACTCTCCTGCTGACCTTGAAGGAACAAATAGCCTCAACAGGGAACAAATACCCTGTGTGTAGCCTCTAAGAGCTAACAGGCCCAGTCCTACAACTACAAGGAAATAAATAGTGCCCACAACCACATAAGCATGTCTTTTTTTAATTATTTATTTTAAATGTTACATTAAAAAATATGAGGTCCCCATATACCCCCCCACCCCCCTCACCCCACTCCTCCCATAACCACAATCTCCTCCATCATCATGGGACAGTCATTGCACTTGGTGAATACCTCTCTGAGCACTGCTGCACCACATGGTCAATGGTTCACATAAGCATGTCTTAATGCTAGCTTCTATAAGAGATAAACTTCAAAGTCTCAGGAGCTAGACACATGTAACTAACAATTCCATGTGGGTGTCAGAAGAGCTGATGGAGATCTAGGTTCCCTCCATCTTGTGGCTCTGCCATTTCCTGGGGCCCCAATGTCTTCTGCAAAATCATTTACATGTGGCCTACAGAACGTGGAGAGTAAAGAGTGCAATGCAAGAGGTTTTTATGGGCCAGGCCAAAGAGTGGCATTTATCATTTTTGCCCATGGATCATTGGCCAGAAATCATGACACGACCACACCTTAGTGCAAGGGGGTCTGGGAAATGCAATCTTGCAGGTGCTCAGGAGAGAAAAGGGGATTATGTTTCATGTACAATTAATTGATCTCTCCCAGAAGAGCAAAAACTTTGATTAACGTGGCTCCTTAAATGAAGCAAGTGCTATAATAGTTATTTTACATCCACTATCTAATTTTATGGCCACAACAACACAATGAGCTAGTTACTCATCTTTCCATTTTGTGGAATTTCTCTGAAATTCACAGAAATATAGTAGCAAACAAAATGTTATATAGTTCATAAGTGTTGGAGAAGGGATTTGATTGTGGACTCTCTGACCCCAAAGTTTGGGCACCAACTATTATCAGTTGCTTCAGCACTTATGCAGATCTTGGAGAAAATGTCTTGTTTTACCCTTAATGGGAAAAAAGGCATTGCCCAGGGACTCAGGAAAGTTTATTATTAACCTGCCTCTTCTGCTCTCTTACAAAAGACAACTCAACAAATGGTTCTGGGTCTCAGTTTCCTTATGTCTAAAATGGCAAGGTGGAAATGGGTAGATTCTGAGATCCTTCCCAGCTCTCAAAGACCCATGAGTCTTTAAGTCATCACTGTAGCTCAAAAAAAACTAACAAGCAAACAGACAAAAAGTAAAAGAATAGCAACAACACAAATCCTGAAGTCAGTTTTGACTGGCAGAAAAAAAATGTTTCACAGGAAGGATCCTAGTCAAGATTTTTCTGAATGAAAGGAACAGAGACATTCTCAAGCTATCTTAAGAAAATGGTGGCTATGGTCAAGAAACGGCAGGGACTCTCCCAGGAATTACAGATAGGAATCCCAGTACAGCCAGGCCACAGGGAAACTGGGGCCAAGAAGCAGTATGTGAGCAAGGAACCAAGGTTGCTCTCCTCACAGGCTCCCTCTTGTTTTCTCTTCCACCCTCTCACTGTGCATATAGCATCTCAGCCAATTCCACAAACCTGTTCTCATCTCCTCTCTCCCCATGCACCCATTCACTCATTCAGTGTCCCCATCCCCACATAACTTCAGCTTACATGGCACCCATCCTGGATGCCCCCGCCTGACGCCTTGTGCCTTTCCCACTGCATGTACCCTCATGAGCAGGCACCTTCCATCTACATCACTTGGTTCAGATATTTGTGGGAGGAAAGTGATTGGTCTACTCATCTTTTCCAGCCAGGCAAACATGCTGGCAATCTGCATGGTCCAGAGCAGAGGAGGGGCCGGGACAGAGGATGGCAATAAGAAGTCATGTAATTCCTGTAAGATAGAATCTGTCTTCTTGGAAGGAAGGATGGGTGGCAACACCTGAAATCTATCCACAACAAAGGAGGTGATACTTGAGGCTGATGGTAAAGGAAGGACATGAGTGGGTAGAAGGAAGGAGAAGGCAATGGGGTTTAAGGAAACAACAGGACCCAAAACATAAAGAGGAAGGCTGGAGGAGTTACTGAAGAGCGAGCGGGAAGACTTGACTGGATGCACCTGGGGCTCTTATTGGGGAGTATCGGGAAGCAAGACAAGATCAAGTGTCCACTGTATGGAGAGCTTGTAAGTCACACATGGCAATTTAGAACCAAGGAGAAAACAAGAGGAATTTGAACAGAGGTTGTAGCAGTTTGATATTATTGAAATGAATTTAAATATATATATATATATATATGATTAGGTTTGTAAACTGGTCTTTCCCTCTGGGCATATTAGAATGTATCGGATTCAGAGTTTTTATTTTTACTTGATTCAATAATGATTAAGGCTTTGATTGGGCCACGTCAGTAGGACATTCAGTTCTCACCCCCTTGGTGGGTGGGAACTCACAGAGAAACCACACCAGAGTTTTGATGCTGGAGTTTTGAGCTGGAGTCCAGGAAGTGAACATACAGGAATAGAGACAGCTCCTTAGACACAGCAGAAGCCCCAGGGGGAGAGACAGAGCTGGTCACCTGATGGTCTACAGCTGGCCTTGTGGAGTGAGGCAAAGCCTAGAGAGCCTCAGTCTACAGCTGACCTTGTGGAGAAAACAGAGGAGCTGAGCCCGGGAGAGAAAGGAACCCAGGAAACCGGAACCTTGGCAGACATTGGCAGCCAACTTGCTCCAACACATGGCAAAAGACTCTGGTGAGGGACATAACTTACGCTTTATGGCCTGGTAACTGTAAGCTCCTACCCCAAATAAAGACCCTTTATGAAAACCAACCAATTTCTGGTATTTTGCATCAGCACCTCTTTGGCTAATACAGAGGATATGCATGATGAAAATGACAGTTTCGGTGACATTAATGATGGATGCATTTACTGGGGACAGGGGGCTACAGAGCTGTCACCCTAAGTCATGGATGACAAGAGAAGGAGGGTCACTAGGAGGCCACAAGGACCAAGACCACCAAGGACTTGTGAGCAGGGGCATAAGGAGAAATGCCACCAACAGAAATCAGCGCAGCCAGCCAGCCTGGGTTCTGGGCAGGGTAGGCAAGGTCAAGGAGCATGAAAATGGTGAGGTGCAAGCACACAGACTGGGACCATGCATGAGGGAACAGGAATACAAGCATGGGAAACTGCAGCTGCCAACCAGGCAGGCTTCAGCTTGCATGTGAAGATAAGAACCACCTGCCTGTGCAGAGGATGGTTTGCAATCTGAATGTTAGGGGAGAAACCTGCATGGTTCTGACCCGGACAGAGGCTTCTAGCTCTCTTCCTGCACAGACCCCAAGCCAGTAAATAAGAATAAGTGAGGGATCTTACCCTCTGGAAGAAGGATAAAGACAAAACTGCCATTTCAGGTGGATACTGGACAGAGTGTGAGCAACTTGAGGGCAGGGACAATGCCTTATTTTTCTTTCTTCCCCAGAAGAGGTTTTCAATACTTAATGTATAAGAATCAACTCAGGGAAATGGACTTGGCCCAGTGGTTAGGGCATCTGTCTACCACATGGGAGGTCCGCGGTTCAAACCCCGGGCCTCCTTGACCCGTGTGGAGCTGACCCATGTGCAGCGCTGATGCGCGCAAGGAGTGCCCTGCCACGCACGGGTGTCCCCCGCGTAGGGGAGCCCCACGCGCAAGGAGTGCGCCCCGTAAGGAGAGCCGCCCAGCGCGAAAGAAAGTGCAGCCTGCCCAGGAATGGCGCCGCCCACACTTCCCGTGCTGCTGATGACAACAGAAGCGGACAAAGAAACAAGATTCAGCAAATAGACACAGAGAACAGACAACCGGGGGGGGGGGGAATTAAATAAGTAAATAAAATCTTTAAAAAAAAAAAAGAATCACCTCCAGGACTTGTTGATATGTGCATACCCTGACCCCACCCTCAAGAAATTCTAATAGAGAGGATTTTGGAGTAATACAAGCCTAGATCGACAGGACACTGGTTTTAAAACAGGTAGACAGATTATGATGGTTGGTTTATTTGTCTTTCCATAGACCTTGTGTGGGTTTTTTTGTTGTTTGTGTGTTTTTTTTAAAGATTTATTTTATTTATTTCTCTCCCCTCCCCCCCTCCCGCCCAGTTGTCTTCTCTGTGTCTGTTTGCTGCATGTTCTTCTTTATCCGCTTCTGTTGTTGTCAGTGGCACAGGAATCTGTGTCTCTTCTTGTTGCGTCATCTTGTTGTGTCAGCTCTCCGTGTGTGCGGCACCATTCCTGGGAAGGCTGCACTTTCTTTCGCACTGGGCGGCTCTCCTTACGGGGCGCACTCCTTGCACATGGGGCTTCCCTACACGGGGGGCACCCCTGCGTGGCAGGACACTCCTTGCACGCATCAGCACTGCACATGGGCCAGCTCCACACGGGTCAAAGAGGCCCGGGGTTTGAACCGCGGACCTCCCATGTGGTAGGCGGACGCCCTAACCACTGGGTCAACTCTGCTTCCCATAGACTTTGTGTTAATAAAAACATAAATGACTCGTTGTGCACAAAAGAATCTACCTTGCCAGGAAAGCCAGTTCTTAACACTCTGTCCCAGGAATCCAAGCATGCTCACTCATAATTTCAAGTTGTGTACCATCCATCCCTAAGCATTGGTGTTTTCAACCCCATCCCTAAGCACAAAACCACCTGTTTGGGTTGTAATCCCTCTTCTCCTTTTATGCTTCCCCCCTCCTGCCCACAGAGACAGAAGTAAAAATCTATCATCTATAAAAGATGCTCCCTTAACTATACATAAATTTGCCACCTTTTTATAACGAAAGAAAGGGAAAGAACAAATGACTGGGCATCTTAAAAGCCTGATGGGGAAGGCAGGAGGAGCTCTGGGGAGAAGGGGGCTTACCCCAGCCCTCAGCCCCTTGCGCGCCTCCAAAGTGCTACAGTAGGATCAGCTGGTGGGGCCCAAACAAGATGACAAGGTGGCAGGGTGAACTGAAAATGTGATAATGGCAAGAATGTGGAGGGAGGCAATGAGGGAGATTAATTTCCCTGGACAGACTCAAATGAACCCCCTGGAGCTATGCTGCTTTTATCTGCAGGAGGGGCCCTGAAGGCCATCCTAACTCAAACTGGTGGCTAAGGATCTGCTCCCTCTCCCTGCATATCCTTGTGTATAAAGCTCCTTCTTCATCACAACAGGCAAGGATCCCACAAGGACTGTGCATGCAGTTAAGGAAGGTCAGACTTCAAGCACAGCCTCAGCAATCTATGAGTTTTAAGAACATAAATGTGAATTGTCTTCAACTGTCCCAATTTCCTGTTTCCTTCTAATCAGTCTCTTATAAGACTCTATTGTATGCCTAAGACAGAATGGGAAAAGCACACAGAATTTCAGTAGACACAGCACAACTATCGTGATGAAAGAAGTTGTTGATGTGGGAGGAATGGGGGAGTGGGGCGGTGGGGTATGTGGGAACCTCTTATATTATTTAATGTTACATTTATTGTACATCTATGTATCGTCAAAAAAAAATAAAAAAATAAATAATTTTAAAAGTTGGGCAAGAAAGGGGAAAGGGAACGGACTTGTTTTGACAAGTGCCAGTGATGTGGGCTATGGGTGGGGGGCTGTTCATCTCTTCGTAGATAGCCTGAGCTGTATGTGTCCTGAGCTGTGCATTTGGGACAGTGAGAACTGCAGCCCTGCCCTTGGTAACCATGACAAATCCAGTCCCAGAGAAACAGTTTAGCAATGCAAACTCTATAAACTTTAAATATTCAGGGAAAATGCAAACCAAATGTGCTAAAAGCTTATCTAGAATGTATAAAGTCCATGCTAAAAGCTTACCTAGGATGTGGAAGATATATATTAATTCAAGCCTATTGAGCACTGAAACAAAGAACCATTTGGCCCTTCCTCTGTATAAAAAGAACTCAAAAATCTTGTTCGGGGCTCAGACTTTGAATGAGAAGCTTTGAGCCCTACTGGTCGTAAATAAATCTTTTTTTCTTCCCTGAGTCCTGGCCTTTCTATAGGTAATTGACTTCTATAACTCCAGGGGTCAGGAGTCACTTAGGACAAAGTTCACCAGGTGGGGAACAGTCGGCTGTGCCTTAGGGCCATGTTACAATGTCTGAAATTTAACACACATTGGAGTAAATGTAATGGATATACAGGAATGTGGAAATAAAAACCACCAGCAAAACCTTTGCCTATGATGACTATACCTGCCCAGTGTGTCATGTTATATAAATTAGAATTTATTACACCCCCAGTAGGGACACAGATCTGAAGCTGTGTAGACATTAAGTGGAAAAAAGAAAAGACAGTATATTCCAAAAGTAATATTCTGGCTGGGGAGGTAAGATCAATAGAAATAAGCCCACATAATAACATACACAAACACACTGGGGCCCAACATTCAAAGACCTGCTTCTTGAAGAAGAAACTAGAATATTTTTGTTTCTTACCTTGCAAGGTGTAATAGGATATCCTAAGAAGAAAATGTCAATAGCCCTAGAAACCACAGGGGCTAGTTAGTAGAAAAGAGCATTTGGAACTGTCCTTTTCCCTCTCACATGTGTCCTAATTTGTATTTCCTGATTTGTTTTTACTCCTAAAGGTTAATTGCACATCACATGTGCATTTCAAATTTGCTTAGACTATAAGCTTCCAAACGGCAAGTATGGTTTCATTTTCTCTTGCAGTACTTTTTCCTTATATAAGGACTTTGCTCTTTAGTGAATAAGCAACAACAGTGAATTGAAAGTCAGGACATTTCAAGGAAATCCATTCTAGAGGCTCGTATTCCCTCACTTATATTATTTCATTTTATTGTTTTATTTCTGTACACTCAGGTGTCAAAATCATGTGCACTGGAATGGGGCCAGTAGCATTGGGGCAGTGAGTTATTTCCTGGGTGCAGTAACATGGCGGAAGGTCCTGAGACTTGAAGGAAACATGAGATCTGGGAGTGGCTGGGAGTGGGGAGAACATGTTGCAAGCACACGGACATCAAAATCAACTGAGCAAATGACTTCACAACTGGCCTCAAAGCTGGCCCTGCCTTGAGGGCAGCAGAACGTCTGGTAAGATACTTTGCTTACCCAACCACAGGGATTAGCCACCTCCATTCCCTCTTCTACACACTGCCAGCGCACACTGAATCCTTACCCTAATAAGCTCCTCTCTGTTACCCTTGAGCCAGCTGGGCTGTATGCTTACCTCTAATCAGTTATATTCCCAAACCTGTTTTATAACAGTGATTCCGTAATTTTATTAAGTTATTTAAGTGTGATAGTGTGGTTGTTTTCAGGCAAGCAATCCCATGAGCATGACGCATACGTCATACACCACACAGATTTGGAAAGAGAAGCAGAACATGTTGCAGGGGGAAAGTCTAGGATTAGCCCAGCCCAAAGGTTTAGAGACAACAGTGGTCTAAGCACTCATTCACCCCTCCTGTGAATTCTGACTGTCCCAAAGCCAGGTGGAGACAGAAGTCAAGCCAGGGCTCCTCCTGAGCCCGCCGTGGCCCTGTCACCCATCCGAGGACCTCTGAAAACCACAGAGCTTTGTCACATACCCTGGAACCAAAAGTTGAGAATCATAATCAGGGCACAAAATTTCTAAGACAACATGGGATAATATGATCTATTGGAACTTTTTCTTTTAAAGTAACTTTTCCTTGGCTTACAAATTAAGAAAGAACATTTGTGTTTATAAGAATGACTTAAGCTAATTAATTCATAGCTATCTCTTTATCTCTTGGAAACACTCAAAGGGGAAAGGTCTGTGTTTGTATATAAAATTTCAAAACACAGAGAAATATTTAGGATGCCAAGCCAAAGCTCCATTAAATCAATATTAGTGACTATTTCAGCATGATTGCTTAATGTTTCTTAAAGAAATTAGTGGCATTAGTGGTTTTTCCACATTCAATATTAAATGTAAAAATAGTACCTGAAAGCCATAAATAGTGGAAAATCATTCTGGGTTTAATTTTATTTCACATGTATGTGAAATAAATGTAGTGTGATGTTACAATCCAATGCTACTTATAGTGGAAAAAAGAAAAATCAACCTTGGTAGAAAAACTCTTGGGTATTTAAAAAGATTATTAAAATATGGATATGTCATAAACATTACACTTGGGTTTTAAGTGTTCCAAGGTTAGCTACTTCAACGCCTTCTATTATTAAAGTGCCATTGAAATTAGAAATGGAAACTTTCTCTTACGATGGTCATCTATTACTGGCATCAAAGAATCATTATTTCCAAATGTTTCCTTGTTCTTGGTACATGGTGGAGTCTTTGAAAAACAGAGTAATTCTCACTTCAATCTCAACCAAGCGGCCCCAACTGAACTCCAGTATTATTTCAGAAATTCTTTGGGGAGAATAGAAAAAATAATTAGGAGAAGGAGCCCAGAGACCTTCAGGGAAAAAAGATGTTCTTGCTGTGTTCCACAGCTTTTTCTTCCTATGTGTTTCTCTTTTTCCACCCCCTCCCATCCAATCTTCAGGCCAACAAATAGATGATCCTGAATAATAAGAATATTGTATGTTCATGAGTTCCTTCACTTGGGGGTGATATCCAGGAACCACAAATCTGACCACTCCAGGGTTTCCATCAAATTTTTTGCAGTCTCTGAGAACAGCTGCCCACAAGAACTACTGCTTGCACTTCATTTTACACATGCATGTAATAAGATACAATGCACCATGCCTTGTTGTACATTTAGACTATGCTGTCTTGAATCAGACACTGTTAATCACCTTCAAGTTCTGAGTTATTGCATCTTGAACATGGGTATTTTGGCTTATACAATTCAAGTACTCCCTTTCTGTACTGACTAGATTAAGGGGTACCACCAGTGACATTACCACAGAGAAACAACACAGCACTGGTGCACTCTTTTATTTATTTTTATGAGAGTAATTATAGATTTTCAGTAAAATCATGCAGAAAATACAGAGTTCCCTTATCTCCCCCCACACATGCGCACCCACAATTTTCCCTATTATCAACATTTTGCATTAGTGCGGTACCTGTGTTAGGATTGATAAAACAGTATTATGATAATACTATTAACTATAGTCCATAGTGTACATTAGGGTTCACTGTGTTGTACAGTCCTTTATGGGTTTTCTTTCATTTTTATTCTAGTAACATATATGCAATCTAAAAGTTCCCCTTTTAACTACATTCAAATATAGTCAGTGGTGTTAATTACCATCACCACCATCCATTACCAAATTGTTTCTAACACCCCAAAGAGAAACTCTGTACCAACTAAGCACTGACTCCTTATTCCCTACTCGCTATCCCCACCCAAGCCCCTGGTAACATGTATTCTCAATTCTGACTCTATAAATTTGCTTATTCTATTTTATATCAGTGAGATCATAAAATATCTTTCCTTTTTTGTCTGGTTTATTTTACTCAAAATGATGCCTTCAAGGTCCATCCATATTGTCACATGTATCAGAACTTCATTCCTTTTATGGCTGAATAGCATTCCATTGTATGTATATACCACATTTTTCTATCCATTCATTAGCTGATGGACACTTACTTAGGTTGCTTCTATCTTTGGGCAATTATAAATAATGCCACTAAGAACATCAGTGTACAAATAACTGTTCAAGTCTCTGCTTTCAATTATTTTGGGTATATACCTAGAAGTGGGATTGCCAAGTCATGTGATAATTCTTTACATAACTTTCTGCGGAACCACCAAACTGTTTTCCACAACTGTACCATTTTACATTCTCACCAACAGTGAACAAATGTTTCTATTTCTCTACATCCTCTCTAACACAAACTTTCCATTTTTTGACTAACAGCCATTCTAATGGATATGAAATGGTATCTCAGTGTGGTTTTGATTTGCATTTCCCTAATGGCTAAGGATGCTGAGCATCTATACATGTCCTTATTGGTCATTTCCATATCTTCTTTGGAAAAGTGCCTACTCAAATCATTGCCCATTTTTAAATTGAGTTGTCTTTTTGTTGTTGAGTCAAAGGATTTCCCTATATATTATTATATGTTATCAGACATGTGGTTCCCAAATATTGTCTCCTATTCTGTAGGTTGTCTTTTTCCTTTCATGATGAAGTCCTCTGATGCACAAAGTTTTTAATTTTGATGAAGTCCCAATTATCGATTTTTTTTCTTTTGCTGCTTGTGCTCTTGGTGTGAAGTGTTAAGAAAACATTGCTTAATACAAGGTCCTGAAGATGCGTCCCTGTGTTTTATTCCAGGAATTGTAGAGTTTTGATTCTTCTATTAATGTCTTCCATTCATTTTGAGTTAATTTTTTATATGGTGCAAGGTAGGGGTCCTACATTATTTTGCATATGGATATCAAGTTTTAAAATTGGGATGTGTGAATCCTCCAACTTCCTTCTTCTTTTTGAGATGATTGGCTTTTCCACTTCTGTGAAGGCTGTTGGAATTCTGATTGGGATTGTGCTGAATCTGTAAATTGCTTGGGGTAGAAGTGACATCTTAACAATATTTAGTGATTTCTTTTAGCAATGTTTTATAGTTTTCTATGTACAAGTTCTTTATAACCTTGGTTAAACTTATTCCTAGAGAAGTGATTCTTTTAGTTGCTATTGTAAATGGAATTTTTTTTTCTTGATTTCCTCTTCATGCTGTTCATTATTAGTCTAAAGAAACACTACTGATTTTTGCATGTTGGTCTTGTACCATGCCACTTTGCTGAATAAGTTTATTAAATCTAGTAGCTTTGTTGTGGATTTCTCAAGATTTTCTATATATAGGATCATATCATCTGCAAATAGGGAAAGTTTTATTTTGGCACTGGCTCTCTTTTAATGGCTGGTTTAAAATGGAGGTCATTCATTAATTCAAAATTTATTGAGTACATACTATGCATAAGGTCATGAGCTAAACTCTGGGGATTTTTTTAAAGGATGCATGGTACCTACAGTATCTAATATAAAACACTTTGAAATCATAATTCAGCTGGGGACCAATATGCAAACAAGCAAGTGTATTGGTGATAGTGGTATGAAAGAAACAGGAACAAAGCGCAGAGAGGAGGGAAGAACATTAGGACTGGGCTTTTATAGCACTTATATATGAATCATTTTGTGGATATATGTTTTAATTTCTTTTGAAAAATACCTAGAAGTGAAATAGCTGAGTCAAGGGGTAGTTTTATTAGAAAAACTACCAAACTGTTTTCCATGTGATTGGATCATTTCACATTCCACTCAACAACCCTTGATATTGTCAGACTTTTTACTTTAGCCATTCTCATGTGTGTAAGTGGTATCTATGTGGTTTACATTTACTCTTTCCTAATAACTATGTTGAACATATTTTCATATGCTCATTGGTTGTATGAATATGCTATTTTGTAAAAGTTCAAATCTTTTGCCCATATATAAATTGGTTTCTTTTGTCTTTTTTTTTTAATGATTTAAAGAAGCCCTTTATGTATTCTGATTTCAAGTCCTTTGTCAGATATATGTATTACATATATCTTCCTCCCAAAGTGAATATTGTTTTGCATCTGGTAAGGAAACATCAGGATTACATTTGCCCAAGCACTGTTCCTTAGGATTGATCAAATTCTATAGATACTACTTTTCTATGTGTTAGCACCAACATGCCTATACAGGCCACAAATGAAATGACAATCTGATGTGTAATAAGATATTGAACTTTAACCACATGTTTATGGCTATTCAGTCATGTATATATCAAGTGTTGAATACACATTTGAATAATAATTGAAAGAAAGGTAGTGTTTTGTTTTGTTACAAAATTTACTTTAAATTAAGCCTCCCAAGTGGAAAACTACCACCAAAGCACAAACCTTCTTGAAATTATTATTAAATTATTTCATTCATTTATTTGTGCAATAAATATTTGAGGGCCTACTAAATTCAGGATACTTTTGTTAAACTATATAGAGGATACAAAGCAACACAAAACAATGCCATTTCTGAATAGCAACTCACGATTCATAAAATGCCCTCAGAAATTGTATTTTAACTTGAAAATCAGTTTTTCAAATTCTGCATTGTTTATTCATTAATTTAAAATATAAACAATTTTCATGTGCCCACTATGTGCCAGAACTCAAACTGGGGAACAAAGTTGACAGTAAATAATAAGTATGCAAATGTTGGAATTGCAAAAACAAAACAACCATAATCTCCCCATCCTATAAGCAGAATTAACCACCTGGTTCCATACTTGTGACCTTTCGACAAATGTCTTTGCTTTAATTTTACTTATTTAATTAAGTAATAACTTTACATGGTTCAAAAATCAAAATGGTATAAAAAGTATATATTGAGAAATCTTACTCCCATCCATAGGTCGGTGTCCACCCCATCCTCCACCTCATTATCTCACTCCTTTTATTAATTTCTTGGGTCTCCTTCCAATGTTTCCTAATGGAAATACATGTAAACACAAATACATGTTTTATTTCTCCCTCATTCTTACACAAGAGTTAAATTACACATTCTGATTTTCATCTTGCTCTTTTTTTTAACTTAACAGTATATTCTGGAGATGCCTACCTAGCCTTATTCTTTTACATGACTGCATAGTACTTACCTGTGCAGATGTACCAAAGAATAACCAGTCCTGTTCTGACAGATACTTGATTGTTTCTACTCTTTTGCTATTAACAACAATGCTGCAATAAATAACCTTGTACATACATGATTTTCTTTGAACATAGGTGGATCTATAAAATAAATTCCCAGAAGTTGGATTGCTGTCAAAGGGTAAACACATTTGTATTTTTGAAAAACTTTGACAAACTGCCCCTCTTAGCAACCACACAAGAGGGTCTGTTCTCCAACAGCCCCACCGTTTACCAATCTGTCAGGTAAAAGTAAACTTCCTATTTATTTTTTATTTTTTAATTTATTTACTTGTTTCTTTTATTTATAATCTTGCATTTCTCACGTAATAAATATCATGAACATAATATTTGTTAACCTGTCTGTCTCTGCCTTAAAGTCTGGAACCACTTTTTATTCATCTTTGTATCCTATTACTTAGCTAGCAAAGTTCCTTGTACAGAATAGCTTCCTCCACCCACCTCCTCAAAAAGACCATATATACTGAATTGAATCAATTGCCACTCCAGCCTAGAGAAGTCACCCCTTAGGCCTCTCCATTGGGGTATGTGCTGCTGGATGTTCATATGTCCCCTCACTTTCTCTGGAGGCTTGGCCTGCTTGGTCCACCCACAGCAGCAAGCCAGAAGTGCCAGCGAATAAACAGCCCCCTAACCCCCTCCCCGCCCTGCCCCAGCATTCCTCAACCAAATATTTAAAGGGAGATGGGGTTTCCATAGCCCAGAACACTAGCCCCTTCAGAGCAGACCTCTGAGGCAACTGTTCTACCCCAATGGGGGGCTGGAGTTCTTGCTGGGATCAACGCCTGGGCAGTGGCTTGGTAACACACAAACTTTGCTGGCAGCCTGATTGCTCATGGCTCAGCTTGGAAGTGACGAAGGTACATCTTCTGGCTCTTAGAAATGGGCTGTCTTAAAAAAAGGAGTTTGTCTTAATGGACAATAAAAACAACCATTGAGACATGAAAGAGATACCAGGCAACTATATAAAATAAATGGTAAATAAGCAAAACAGCTCTCACCTACAGTGTTTACTGTGTGCCAGGCACTATAAGGGTTTTGTGCACACTGATTCATTAAACATTCACAAAGCCCTATAAATTCAATGCATTATCATCATCATCCCACCTCACAGATAATGAAAATGAGACACAGAGCTAAAGTAACTTGCTGAAGGGCTCACTGGCCCAGGTCTGACTCCTGGGTTTGCACTCATACCCATCAAGCTATATTGCCTCTGGAAAGGTGCCAGACAAGTTCTAGAAGTGACAGCTTATTGTTGACTTTAGGCAGCAGGGCATCTTGAAAAGAGAACATGGGATTATGTCTAATTAAGGACTAAGTCTACCTAAGGCCATCAAAGGAGTTCATTTGAGTCAGCTAGGATATTTTCAGGAGCAGTAACTAAATGCCCAACGAAAAGTGACAGATACCAGTTTTCAAATAAACTTCGCATCCCAAAAGCTACAGCAGCGGGAGGTTCCAAAGTTAGTTAATTCTGCAGTTAAGTGACATCAAAGCAGCAGCAACTCACATATTTATTACTTATTTTCCACCCGATTCCATTTCCTTGTGGTTCTCTTGGTTCTCCGTAAGGGTCTTGCGATAACGTGCCTCAGCTCCAAACAGCAAGTGTCACCAGAGAGGGCAGGAGGAAATTTCTCTCAGAATCCGCCCTCAGACATCTCCTGTGGTCCCATTGGCCAGGATGGGGTCACGTGCTCTAGGCGCAGGGGAAGCTGGGAAAGTGAGTCGTGGCATTTTCTGTCTCCATCATGGAGAGCAGGTACTGCTGGGAATGAAAAAGTGGACAGCGCCTGGCCGTTGGGAAGGCATCCAATTGTGCTACCAACCCCTTAAACCCCACACTGAGGCTGCCTTTCCTGCTCTGCTTAAGTGTTGGAAAGCCAGAACACAACTGCTCTGGAAAGATGAGTCACGGAAAAGCAATTTGAGGTGGCGCACAGAATCGGGGCCGGAGATGGCACCATCTGATGATGTCATATTTCAGGGTGGGTTGTCAGACTGGTCAGAAACCAGTACTTGACGCCGTCAGCCCTGTTCTGAACATGGAGGCGCCATCTTGCCCGCTGTATTTAAGCCTCAGGATTCTGGCTACTCCCGACCAAAGCCACGAGGAGTGGGATCACCAGGCTCAGCCAATCAATGAACATTTGGCAGATATGTTATCTGCAGAGGGCGATCTATTAAGTACTGCAGGGGAATAGGAAAAAAGGGAGCTAGCAGATGAGCATCCTGACCTCAAGAAAAGACATAAATATATAATAATAATAATAAAAATAGCCAACATGAACTAAAATTTTCTATCAGGCAGGCCTGTTTAAAGCAATTTACTTTGTTCAGTTCAGTTTAAGTGCACATTTAATCCTCACAGTACCCCCTATGAGATGGGTTGTATTTATTATCCCCATTTACCAATATGGACGCTGAGACCAAGAAGGAAACTGAGGTATGGATAATTCACAGAATCACAAGTTGATGGAACACGAAGATCCAAAATGGCTTCCAGAGATGATAAGAGCTGCTGATGGGTTCAAAATGGAAGTGCCACATAGGTTCTCTAAGCAGCCATTACCTTAGAGCTGTTGAAGGCAGAAGAGCTGCCCAAAACACGCTCATGATTTCTCGGGGCCAGTGACTCTATGTCAAGCTACAGTTGCATATAAAAATAACCCTGATGAGTTCAGTGTTCCAAATTTATGGCCAAATGGACTGCTCTTTCCATATAGTTTAAAATCTTATGTGACTAAGATACAAAACATAATTTTTAAAAGCAGTAACTAATGTAATCCAAGTCATTTAAAAAAAAAACTTTTGAGTATTCAACAATTGTGGGCACTCCAGAGATGGTGAGGATGATAATGCCTCATATTTGTGTGAATTTTTATATTTTCAAAGTTCTTCACAGCTTTTCTTATTTCCATTGCAAAATGATTATATAGTCCCAAGAGGTAATCTGAGCTGTTCTTTTGCACATATTTTACAGATGAGAACTAAAGTTCATGGAATTTAGGTGCCTTGGCTAAGGTTATGAGGCTAGGAGGGGCTGTCCCAGGTCATCTTAATCCCATTTAGTGTTCTTAGGGCTACACCCAATTGTGTGATGAAACAAGCTCCTATGGCTTAGAAGAGCCAATTGTACACAACTCTTCCCAACTCAATATTCATATCATGTTGAAATCAGCCTTGGTGTGAGTATGTATACCACAGAAATCAGCAAATGCCAGAAACAGGTTTGTTTATTTTCTTGTTGTTATTGTGTTTTTTGGTTTTTTTTTTAGAGGTGGTTATTAAATACTTAATACACCATTGGCTACACTGCCAAGAACAAGAGGACTTCAGTTAGAGACTGTGTTTTAGGAAACAAGACCAGAAACACAAAGTCTCTGACTTTCAAAATCTGAATTCCATAGAGATAATATTATTTGAAAACAAAAACAGCCATCCTACCTTCAATTTGTCCATGCATGACAAGGATAACGTTATTTCTTTAGCTTCCTAAGGCAAGGCTAAAATCATTTAAACCTGAGCCAGTATTCCTCCAAGAAAGAAATCCTTCACCCAGCCCCAACACAAGGTTATAATGCTTCTCTTTCTGTCACCCATCTCTCTTTCTCTCTCCCTTCTTTCTCTCTCCCCTTCTTTCTCTCTCATTGTGTGTGTGACTTTCTCTGTTCCTCTCTCTATTTGTATCCCTCTGTTTATCTTTTTCTGTCTTTACATGTGACTCTATCATACATACACAAATACACCGTTTTTACAACATTGGTCACCATGGCAGGGAGCTAGATATTCAAGAAACCAAATACCACCAATGCAAACCCTTCACACGGAGAAAGCTGGCATAATATGCTTTATTTTCCTCTATGGAAAAACAGTCATGAACTAAATCCATGGGCAAGGGGAAATCTTCAAAACCAGAGAGGAAAGGGAGTATTAGATGTAAGAATCTATCTATCTATCTATCTATCTATCTATCTATCTATCTATCTATCTATCTATCTATATATATCTAAAACGAAACTCTTCAATCATCTACAATTGTTTCATGTCAAATCAAGCCCCATTTTTTTTTTCCTCAATCACTGTATTATTTCCCAAGAAGAGAGCCAGATTAGATAATCACATGAATTTCGGCTTGAGCTTGCTAACTAAAATTTGTCATTGGCAGTCACTTCAAAAGAGCTTCTTATAGATGAGCTATTCTGAATGAGTCTTTTGGGGAATATTTTCTTTTAATTCACCCCCTCCTTCCCACACATCAACACACTAAGCAAAATGCTTACCAGATGGTTTTAATTCTGAATGCTGGCTAATCCTCCTCAAGTTCACATATTAGAGGACCTAGAAGTCAGTTGGAACCAGAAAAGCAAACCAAGGACTGAGGGCTCACACTAAGGGCCATTGATCCATAAAAGTATGACCAGATGTTATGTTTTATTTCAATGACTTTAAGAAAAAAACTACATTGAAAAATTAGGAGGCTCTAATAAAAAATAAAATACATACTTCTGGATTTTGTTTAGTAGTCAAAAGCTGTTGCGATACGCAGGCACTCCCTCAAAGCAACAATAGGTAGAACTTCACTCATTACATTACCGGCTCGCCCTGGTTGCATTTGAGTTTGCAACCCTGTAGTAGATCCAAAAAATGGATCTTATCACCCTAGATTGATAAGAGAGAAAGAAATAACCATATCATGTGGGTTTTTTGATCCTCAAGACCTTCTACGTTCAGAGGCTTTTGTTTCCCATGATGTTTTTCAGGACTTAGAGGCCCACTCTAACCCAGACATGATCGAGAATTACCATTCTGGGTCCACTGTTCCATCTGCCCTTCTGAAATCAAAAGGTTCTGTGAGCCCAAGGCTTTATAACTCCTTGGGTGGCAAAACCTGACCTGAACTGCTGTGAGGGCACACATAGTCTTTATTTTCCCCACTTAGCATGAACACTCCTGCATGGAGCTGCAGAAATAGGAACATATTTGACTGTGCAGTGCTGCCCCCCCAACCTGTGCCGGTGGTTGGTGATCAACAGCACAGGCAACACATTACCTTTCAGAAATCCAAAAACTTCTGCAGACCAAGCATATCTAGCCCTGAAAGTTTCAAAAGGGACCTTGGGTCTGTATATATAAAGCACTTAGAACATTGTCATCACTTAGGAAGCACTGGAGAAGTGTGGCTATTAAAACAATTATTATTATTTTTTAATTATAATAACCTTGTTCCTAGAGCTGCAGCAGATCATGAGTGGGGCACATGAGGCGGAAGTGTGCATATAACAATATGGTGGATAAAAGTGGTAGGAACAAGGGGGCAGAAAGCAGGCATGGCTAACTCGCCTCAGCAGTCTGGGGTTGATGGTCAGAGGAAGCAGACAGAACCTAGAAAAGAAAATCCAGCTTCTTCCCAGGTTTGTAGACAGAGGCCCACAAGGACATGAGCAGTAACCTCTAAGTCTCCTGTCGGGAGCTGAGGCCCCATGTGTCTCCAGTCACAAACTTCCTTGCGATTTCTCTGGAAGGCCTTGGTGAGGTGCAGACAGTCCTCTGCAGGATGTGGTGAGGTCTGGGACTGCCATCTTTTCCCTTCTGTCTTTGTGCTCGAAGGGGCTGCCCCAACACAAGTTGAGAAACTACAAAAGTCAAACCTCCCAGAAACCCACCCAGAGACAGAACTGGGGAACACAAAGTTGCCCTTGGTCAGTTCCCAAGTTCTGTTAGGGATGCTTTATGGTTAAAAGGGAGGGAGGACTAGATAAAAGAGAGACAATTGGGGGGAGGCAATAATGCTATGTCTTCACCCACCAAACCTCCTCTGGAGGGCCAACTATGAGTGTTCAATTTGTCTTCTTAACAGGCTTCCTTGGGAAGTCACTCCCTTCTCAAGGCCTCCTCTGAGGCAGATGCCACCTGGTGGGCCTGGGTCTAATGCTAAGCATCTCCCAGGGGGTAAACCAGGCATTTAAAGCATTGACTCTATCAGAGGCCACCTAAAGAGGTGGAAAGAGTTACAGGGCACTGGGGTTCTCTCCACCTCCTCTTAGGTGATGCTTAGGACCTTGGTAGAACATGTGACTATTCTGAGGCTCATCACCAAAATCCCAAATCAGATAAAACAAGTATGTGTCTCCAGCCCTGAGAAGCGTGTAATGGAGTACCAGGTTGCCCCCACCTGAAGGCAATCAGCCCTCTTGACTGCTCCCCTCTCTAGCCTGTACCCATGGGAAGCAGACGCCGCCTCTTAAGCAGTGGCGTGAACAGTGGCTGTACCCCCTAGCTCTCAGCAGCAGCCTTCCTCCTACATTGCCATTGGCCTTACCAGCCTTGCAAGATGTCACAGCCTGTGGTGTGGAAAGGAAAGGAAGCATGGTACAACCTATCATTAGGAAAAATCATCCAAAACTTGGAAACAAGGCGGAATGGTTACTGTGTGCCCTTTCCAAGTCATACCAGAGCACTGTCTAATAAGACCTCCTCAGGGGCAGCTGATGCTCTCAGGGGAGGTAACTTTGGTTGACTTACTGCTTACTATTGATTAGGGTCTGTCACAAAAAATTGTGAAAGGCTTTGAAATGGGTAAAGTACGATTTCGGGATGTCCTATCTGGGTACGCTTTCAGGCCATGGAACACAAGCTGAAACTGCCTTGCTGGTAGTTCCTTAAGTCCCCTGATGGTGGGCTCAGGCCTATCTGTAGGTAACCTATAACATAGCTCAAAAAATCATAGGCCTCTCTTTTAGCCTATTTAGCTTCCTCTGCTTCATTTTCTTCCCTCTCTTACTGTTAGTGCACCTCTCTCCCTTCACCCCCCCCCTTTGAACTTTCTTACACATTTTTCTGTTCCTTTTGTCCCCATTTTATTGCCTCCACTCTTGTTCAGTCTCTTTGCACATAGTTCCTCACCTAGTTCAAAAATCCATCCCCCAAATCAACATTCATTCATTCTTCTAGTCAACAAGAATTTCTTCAACACCTACCATGTGCCAGGCACTGGAGATAAAAAACAACAAAAATAGACCTAGTCCTTGCTCTAATGGAAATTACAATCTTGGGAAGGATTCAAGCATAATCAAATAAATGCACAAATAGGTGTATAGTTATAAACCAAAAAAAGAAGGAAAAAAATTCTTCTCTAAAAGCATAAAACAAAGAAAGCTGGTCTAAGCCAGGGGGTGGGCTAGGCTTGCCTGAGGAAATGACAGAAAGGAGCTATGAAGAGTGTATCATGGGAAGCAGAAGTGGCTCAACTGATAGAGTGTCCACCTACCATATAAGAGGTCCAGGGTTCGGTACCCAGGGCCTCTTGGCCTGTGTGGTGAGCTGGCCCATGCACAGTGCTGCCGTGCAAGGAACGCTGTGCCACACAGGGGTGCCCCCTGCGTAGGGATGCCCCATGCTCAAGGAGTGCACCCCACAAGGAGAGCCTCCCCATATGAAAAAAGCACAGCCCATCCAGGAGTGGCGCCACACACACGAAATGCTGACACAGCAAGATGATGCAACAAAAAGAGACACAGATTCCCAGTGCTGCCTGACAAGAATCCAAGAGGACACAGAAGAACACATAGTGAATGGACACAGAGAGCAGACAACAGGGGGTGGGGAGGGAAGGGAAGGGGACAGAAATAAATGAAAAATAAATCCTTAAAAAAAAAAGAGTATATCATCATCTAACACTACAGGAATAGAAAAGGAAGAGGATTCCAGGCAGAGCAAAGAGTATGTGCTAAGGCCCTGCAGCAGGCAAGGGGAAGGCATGGCTGAAGAACTCAGCTGTCAGTGTGGTGGAGCCCAGTGATTTCATTTCCTAGGCCACTTAAGCAAATGCCATGAAATGGTTCAGCTTGAACAATGGGAATTTATTCGTTTATGGTTAGAATCCAGGAAACTATCCAAATCAAGGCATCATCTACATGATGCTTTCTTCCCAAAGATCTGCTGCCATTTTCCTTGCTCCTCTGCCACATGTCAAGGCACATGGCAGCATCTGCTGTTCTCTCTTTTCTCTCCAGAGATTTGTTGCTTTCAGCTTCTCCATGGGTTTCTATCTCTGTATTCATTCCATTTTTAAAGGACTCCAGTAATAGGATTAACGCCCATCCTGAATGAGGTGGGTCACACCTTAACTGAAATAGTCTCATCAAAAGGTCCTACTTACAGTGGGTTCACACCCACAGGAATGGATTAGATCTAAAACACGTTTTTCTGGGGGTACATACAGCTTCAAACCACCACACCCAGAGAGCAGGACAATGAGGAAATAGGGGCCAGACATCACCTGGTCTTCTCATACGCTAAGGATACATATAAATGAGAAAGCATGAACATACTGCATAGAAATACAACTGGAGTCCACAGATAATTACTGAACACCACTACTCATTTCGGAAGAAAGACTTACTAGAGAGGAGAAACTAGTTTTCTGTATCTTTTTTCTATTTAATTGTGACAGATTTGTTTTCCTCCTTGTGCGAAGGGAGATTCTAGGAAAGTTTTGCTCTAAAAAGGTTCTGTTTAGTTCTAGTGTGTTTTAAATGCTCACTGGGCAAAAGTTTAAAACCTGCTCACTGCTCCTTTAAAACTTAAATTGGCATGAGCCGCAAAACAAGGCTCCATGCTAATTTCCTATTGATCAAGGAAGGGAAAGAGAACTAAAATAAGCCAGTTATTGACATCTTTGCTAAGATCGCTTCTTTTCCTGATTGGAAGGTAATTACAACAAGATTAGGCATAAGCATTTTGTATACCTCATGGTTTAGTGAAAACTGTACCTGGAAGAGGAAAAAACGCACATTCCCAGACAACTTGCTCTAGACCAAGGATGATGCATCTTTGTCATTCAACCCTTCCGCTTACAAAAACGTGTCACCGAGAAAATCCTGATGGAAAAAATGTGATCCTGTTAAAGAAAAGTTTCATTTCATAGCCTCTGCTGGTTTTTTCTGCTGCTGGGGCTAAAACTTGGTGCTGGGGACTCTTTTCTTTATGGGACCACCTGGCTATGCGAAGTACTTCCTAGAGATTGAGTGTGGGCAACAAAACTTTTCTGACTAATTAAGAAGATAAAAGTCTGTCACCACTGAGGGCAGGGAAAAGCCTTGTGGATTATATAGCCTTTAGGAAAATGTTTTTCTTCCTTAAAATATATCTGAAGTATGTCATCTATGCTAAACTCTGTCCTTGGAAGATAATATGTTTTGTTCAAGAGTTCCCACGGGGATCAGAAGGCAGCAGGGCATGTGTGTTAGGGGAGCATGTATTTGTGCCTTATACTACCAGAGGGCGTCAACAAATGCCCAACTCTGTCCATCCTGCACTGTTGGGCTGAGGATCTCCACCCTCTCATGGCAATACTTAAACTGAGAAAGCCTGACTTTGAGAAACTCTTGTAGAGTATTCTATCTATAGGTTACCCAGGTGGGAAATGGTGGTGGAACATAAGATTAAACAAAACCCTTTGATTGGGAAAGGAATTGCCTTGGCAGTAGGGGTGATTGAGCTTCACACTATAAATAATTAAAGGAGTTTTTTCTGGGGTTGGAAGAAGAAGGCAAACTTCAAGATTGAGTTACTGGGCTGGGGACCCAGAGGTACCTGAGAACAAATCTGCCATTAACGGTTTAACATTTTGGTTTTCATTAGACTCTGAGAAGAATCATATTGACTGTGATTTTAAACCCCCTATCCCCAAAGTTGTAAATCCATCTAGTTATCCTAGAACCTTCATACACCAAGAATTAGGGTACAGGGTATGAAAGAGAGAGACTATCTTCTCTGTATCATCAGAATCCATGGAGACACAGGCTAGCCCCTGAGTGAATAAGGGTTAAGCCCTGCCTTTTTTCTTAATACCTCGGACAAAGGTGACCTTTGGAAGGTGGGCAGATATTTTCATTCCAGTAATCCTGAATTATAGGTACATGAATTATAGGTCTATCTCTGTCATTCATTCATTATGAGGTTAGATATATTCCTCTTTGACATGGAAAGGCCTAGAAGAGTGTTTGAAAGAGTATTCGTGTTCTCCCTTAGTCCTCTCATCCTCAGCTCCTCCAAATGGGTGAAGGTCTATGTGGGGTGGCCACAATCATGAATGATGGGCTTATGGTTTGGGGAGTGATGAAGACTGTCTTCTAGAATTAGTCACTGGCCCCCTTCACAGATGGGGATAATGTGGTTTGAGTTAATTCAGAAAGTCCTCCAACCCCCAAATATCTTTCTCTGAGGCTTTGTCCCTGAGCCTCAGGTTATCTATTCTTGGCAGCCCCATTTGTCCCTGGGCCCTAGCATCTGAGGACACTGACCTTGTCCACCTGCAAGCTCAGTCCTGTGTAATTCTTAAATGATCGTCATCAAGGCTGACAAACTCCAAGACTGGTCCTGTGGGTATAGCAAGGGTGAACACTGCTGTGGTTTTATGTCTGTTAAGCTAGTTAACCATTCCCCCACACCAACTGTGCTGGATTAGTCTATCTACATCATCTTGGGTCTTGTTTTCCTGATCGGCCCTCCAGTTTTCCCTCCTGGAATTAAATAAAGCTCATCCCTAAGCCCCAAAAGCCAGGAGTCTTTTTCCTGTTCTCCATCACTCACCAGTGACAGTGATGGGCCTCCTGAACAACTCTGAGGCTGTCCTGTCTTTATTTGAGTGCAGAAAGCTCTCCTTCCCTGTCCTGCACATGGACCAGGACAGCCCATGGTTTTACCAACAGTCAGACTTCAGTCTGAGCTTGCTTCCTCCTGGGGACAGTGTATTTTGGATGCCTGGCAAACCACTCTGAGGCCAGCTCTTCAGCCTTATCAACTCATATAATTCCAGCCCTCAGCCCTTCCAGTTTCTTTCCCTTCCTCTAGGCCTGTGATACTGATCTCAGTAGTTTATGCAGCCAGACTTTCTCGGGTGTGGCCAAGAGCCCAAGAAAAGAGTAATCTCAACTGGGATTTTCATTCCTTAAGGAACAGGTGAGGGAATTTGAATCCCCAGGCTAAACAAAAGAAATTTCTTAGAGCAAATTTATTTGAAGCTTTGGTGAAAATTAAAGTTATTTAACTGATGTGCAATTGAAAATATCAAAATACAAGTTGTTGGTAAAATGCAAATTTTGCCCATATTTCCAAAAATGATACTAATTTCCTGATTGTGAAAGACTCTTTCTGGTAGTCCTTAGTCTTCCAGGCATACACCTCACTCTCTTCAGCAGTTAAGTCGGCTTGGGATCTGTTATCAGTTACCTATTGCTATGTAACAAATTACCACCAATTGAGCAGTTTAAAACACCTTCCATTTATTACCAGTCAGTTTCTGTGGGTCAAGAGTCCAGACGCAGTTTAACTGGAGCCTCTGCTAAGCTGTAGTCAATGGTCAGTCAGGTATGGGTTTTCGCCTGAAGGCTCAACTGGGGAAGGATCTTGCTTCCAAGCTCATGTGGTTGTTGGCAGCATTCAGTTCCCCATGGCCTGTTGGACCCAGGGCCTTCATGTCTTCTGGTTGTTGGCCAGAGACCACCCTCAGTGCCTTGTAATGTGACCCTCTCCCTAGGGCAGCTCTCAACATGGCAGTTTGCCTCTTCGAAGCCAGCAAGGGAGTCTCCTAGCAGGACACATGACAGTCTTGTGTAATGTAACCATGTACACATCATCACTTACATGTCGTAACCTTTGTGGTCTTCTATTGGCTAGAAACAAGCCACAGATGGGGAAAGGGAACACACATATGGCTGTGCACACCAGAAGGTGGGGATCAGGAGGGACAGGCGAGAGCCTGAGTGCTACAGGTGGAAAAGTTTGAGGAGCAGAGCATTAAGCCTTGGCTAGCCGTCAACATTTTAACTGTCATGATTTATCAATCAAGAATCACAGATTCTTTAACATTTATGTAATCTAAAACATCTTTAAAAATTAAGAAAAAAATTTAGAAAGCATCACATATTCTTCATGGTTGGTTACATGTGTAGAACACAAAAAGGCAAAAATAAAGTTTTTTCCTTGTTTGGATTGGGAGACAACCTATTCACAGGGAAGTGGTTAACACTGTGCTAGTCTAAATAATAACCATTGTGTATATCTGAATTCTTTTCTTTAAAAAAAAAATAAGAACACTGGAAAAGAAGGGCCTTGGAAATACAAAAATAGGGGAAGGACAGAAGCTGTGGGAAGAGTCCAGAATTGCTTGGGAAATGATGAGAAAACAAAGAGGGGAGAGGGGTACTCAGACTCATCTCCCCTCTGAAAATGTAGGCATCCTGCCCTGTTTCTGACCTTGCTGACTCCAAGATCTTGACTCATTTCCCTCACCCAGATTTTATCTGACTTCCAGAACTCTGAAGGCATCGCTCATCCATGAGATGGTGCAGCACAATAATTACTTATGTGGATTCTGCAGCCCCACTGCGGGGCTCTAATCCCTGGTCCACCCTTTATCAGTTGGACAAATTACTCACACTCTGCTAATGCTTCCTGACTGTGAAACAGCATCATGGTGAAGCCTACTTCAAAGAGTTGATGGAATGACGTGAGTTGCAACATAGGAAGTGCTTAGAACAGGGCCTGGATGCAATAAGTGCTTCATAAATGACAACTGCTACTCTAACTCTTCGAACAAATATTGACTGGTTGCCTCTTAAGTGTACATTTGGACCATCTCTTTCATCAACCAAATTAGTCCAGGACCACTCACAAATTCCATCATTCTTTTCCATATTTGACAACACCATAATGATGGTCTCAGCAAGGCTGTGCTTGGCTGTCTCAAACATTTTCTCTTATTAAAAAAAAAAAACTGACCCAGTGCATCATAGAGCTTTATATTGATCTAAAATTACTGTAATTCATTACAAAAGCACTTAATGGATGTGGTTCAGCCAATGCATGTCCTCCCTCTTCAGGAACAAAGAGTAGGACCCATAAACCCTCATCTCTTGTTAAGAGTGTCATCGGCCTCTTTAGCAAGCCTGGCCTGTAATGGACAATCACTCAGATCCATAGTGGCACTCACCCTTTCTGCATTCTGAACATGAAGTTCAACCTCATGTTTATCGTTCATTTTCTCCTTTCAAATTTAAAACTGCAATTCATGATCATGGTTCCAGTCTTTTAAAACATTTAGTCACAGTTACCCCTGGATTCCTAAAGAAAACTCTGAAATCGGGTGATTGTTACTCAGCATGGGGATATATATAACTTCTGACATAACACCTCATTGCTCAATCTGGTAGCTCTTGGGCTATATTCACAGCCATACTTTTGAGTTTCTTTTTAAACATCCCTCACCCATTGCATTTCTGGAAAGATTGATTTAAAGCAGCGTTTCTCAAATGTTAATAGCACACAATCACACCGAGAGCCAGGTTGAAATCCAGATTCTGGATTTCAGAATCTGCTGCAGCTCTGGGGTGGGGCCTGAGAATCTGCTTTTCTGACAAGCTCTTGGGGATGTCCCCACAGCCTGTCCGTGAACCACACTTGGAGTAGAAAATGTTTAAAGGACGAAACCAAGACCAGTTATAAAAGCAAACCCAAAGGAGCCTCTGGAGAGATTCCAAACCACTCTCAGCTGTGAAGTCAGCAGTGTGCTCAAAATTCCACCCTGGCTGCTCTGTGAACCACCTGCCATGGCTTCCCAGAACAGAGGGCGAGGCGAGTGATGCGCCCCAAGAAAGGGGGTTGGTCGCTTCCATAATCAGCCTTTTAAAAGCAAAAGATGTCTAGCAGCCAAAGAGGGTTCCACCTCATATTTCTGGTTGCAAAACTTGGGTTTAGGCAGGGGACAGGGAGAAATTGGATCTTGATCCTCTATGTTCAGAACATAAATCGCATCCCTCTCCCATCCCCAGTTCTGATCTCAGTGATTTCATATCCTGAGGGCATTTGTGTTTTCACCTTCTGTACCTAAAGACAAAGGACCACCTACGGGCCCAGAGATGCCTTTGAACTTTTGAGCCTTAGGCCTCTGAAAAAAATGCCCTATGAAATCGATGGGTGGAAGAGCTTTAAAGCTAATTCCCTAAAATGGGAAAGAGACGCTGATGGAGCACAGCCATGTTCGAACCAGCCGCATCACAGTGGGGTCAAGAAAGGGACATCCAACAGTTCTTTTAGATTTGGGGGTTTCAAGCAAGACTGGGGAGCTTTACAAACACTGGTGCCTGAGTCCTCCCCCCCCCACCCCAGAGGGCCTGATGGCAACCATCTGGGGTGCGGCCCAGGTGCTTCTAATATGCAGCCAAAGTTGAGAAACAGTCTGCTCTAGACTGGTGATTCTAAGCATTAAGCATGTATCCAAGGCACTGGGAGGCCTGGTTAAAACATATTGCTGATTAAACAAAAAAAAAAAGAGCTCAGAAAAAAGCATACAACATATTTCTGGCTCCTGGGGAGCAGATGTAGCTCAGTGGTTGAGCACTTGCATGTACGAGGTCCTGAGTTCAATCTCCCGTATCTCTTAAAAATATATGTATTGCTGGCTCCTACCCCCATAGCTCCTGATTCCGTAGATCTGGGCTGAGCCTGACAATTTACTTCTAATAAGGAACCAAGTGATGGTGATGCTGCTAAGTCTGTGGACCACTCTTTAGAACCATCATTCTAGGTAAGGAATCAGCACACGATGGCCCCTTGCCAAATCCTGCCCGCTGAGCCCTGCTCTAGGTAAAAAGGGGGTTTTCAACTAGGAAACGACATGAACTGCCTTACCATTTCCACTCTATGGAGAGCGGAGTTTCAACAAGTGTCAGTTGCCATAGGGAAATGAGGGGAAAGGGAGGCGAGGGAGAGGTTTGACAGCTGAGAGTGGTTTGGACAATCTGTCAAGCTACGACTGGCAGCTCTCTGAAAAGAATTAGCCCGGTGGTTCTCAAAATGTGGTCCCTGCCCAGCAGCCTCACCATTACCAGGAACTTGTGAGAAATGAAAATTCTCAGGCCCCACCCAGGCAGGTGGGTCCGTGAGCTTGAAGTTCAAAACAACATTCCTCTTGTGGGGACATGTTGGTGCGGGTGTGGTCTGTTTATTAAATAATACACAGTAGAGTGTGGGCTTAGTAAGCGATCCATGGAACAAAAAGGGATAAGAAGCCCTGGTTTCGGGAAAAGGAAGACAAGCTGCAGCTGAGACCTGGCAGATACAGTGGCCATGAAATGCTGGCTGTGAGACCCTGTCCCAAAACCCTGCTGCAGGAAAGATCCCATGATAACCTGGGCTATGAGGTCCCCTTCTGGTCAAGAGGAAGCCCCGGATACCTTCAAAAGGCCTCACCATTGGCTCCCTGAGAACAGGTGGGGTAACCAATCAGAACAGCAAACAGCTGGGGCCCCTCCTCCAACATTAGGAAGGGGAGGCATGAATAATGGCTTAATAAGGGTAGCCCGCAAGCCCAAATGCTCTCTCTGTCTAGAAGAGCCTGCACCTGCATCTGGGGGTGCGTAATTGTGGTCTTTTCTCCCATTTCAGAATAAACTACCAGCCTACCCTATGGCATGTTTTTTTTTTTTGTTTTTTTTTGTTTTTACTAATGGTGCGTTCTTAAATTTCTTTATGTAACACAGTCAAGAACCCGAAGGAATCCATTATCTCCTGACTTCCCCCCCATCAGACCTATGAATTAGAAACTCTGAAGGTGGGCCCCAGGAATCTGTTACAACCAAGTGATTCTGATGTATGCTCAAGTCTAAGAATCTCTTGCTTAACACCTGAGAGTCTGCAAAGTACCTGCACTTCATTTAACTCATAATCACAAGATTAAGACTTCAGTACCACTCGCTCTTGGAGTTAAGTCAACGCTAACTAAAACTTCGGAACACAGAATATTTGATGAAAATGTAACAAATGGCATGACTTCTTTAAGAAACACTTGGGTTCATGAGAACAACCAGAAGTTGAAGGAAGGCACTACCCTTGCAGTGCCTCAATTGGTGGCGTATGTTAGAATCACCTGGAGGGTTTGTGAAACGAGATTGCTGCCCCACCAGCCCAGAGTTGCTGCTTCATTAGGTCTGAGGTGGGATCTGAGAATCTACATTTCTAACAAGTTTCCCTGCTGAGCCAGTTGAATCGTTATCTTGAGCATTCTGTGAAAACTGACTTTCTTACCAGCGCTGAGTATCTAAGGCTAAGGCGAGAAGTGTGAATGGGGAGGTTGGTGGGGGCTAGTGAAGACCAGGCCAGACCTTTCGGTGAGTGGGATCCTGTTTCATAAATCTTTGTCAAAGTGAGCAGAAGCACAAAAGAAAGGCTAAGATGTTACTGTTGGATTTAAATCGTGGGGGGGGGGGGGGGGGGGGGGGCGAGAATCCAGTTGCAAAAGCTTAGGTTTCTTCTTCCAGGCACTAGATTGGAAATCAGAGATAGTAGCAGGAGGCAAATTATTTTCTTCTCTGAGAACCTCAAATGAATAATGAATTAACATTGCTCAGAAACTGCAGCTGGTTTGAGTGGCCATTTTAGATTATAAAAACTATTGGTGAAGCAGGAGAAGCAGTTAGGAGTGAGCCCTGATGGGTTCACAGCTCTACGGCAAAGAAAAATCAAGGGACATTCTGAAGTTGAAAGCAAAAGTTGACATAAATAGTGAAGAGCTAGTAACAAGATTTTGGAACTGTGTAATGGTGTGATAAAGTACTATTTTGAAGGAAATAATTTTATTTGTTTCATAAGGAAGCTTTAAAGGCAGGAAACTAATACTGGGACTATTGAAATAGGTCAAAAGTGGGAATGATAAGAAAATGGTCTAGGAGGCTGATGGGAGGAAATGTACTTGTGAGACCACCTTGTAACTCTAGGAAGTCGGTAGACATGTGAGATGTATGTCAGCACCACGTAGCATGCACTTGAACTGGAGTTGATATGTTGCAGTTTTAGAGCCTCTTGCTTGACTGAGAGCCCCATCCCAGGCTCTGGTTTTACCAGCCTCTCATGGGCACCTTTACTCCCTTAAACCCCAAGCTCCTGTCCACATGTCCTGCTTCTTGGCCTAAGTTCAGCCTAGAGTACCAATTCATTTTACTTACTGTGAAATGTTTGGAGCCAAGGAGTCCTCAAGCTGTAAACTTATGATGCCATCTTGACCAAAAGTCCACTTTAACTATGTTAAGAATTTTCCATGGCATTTCATGATATTTTTCCAATCCTGGTTGCCCAATGTTGCTTCTTTGTCCCTTTCAGTAATGAGGGGGAAAAGAGAAATTGTGTATATTTTTTTCTTTATAGAAAAGATAGTTAGACAACTTATTTTTTATGCCTCTAAGTAAAAATAGCTATGATTAGAACCAAAACTGTAAATAAATCATGCTAAAGTAATTTTCAAGTATACTTTTTGAATTCTGAATAATTGTGCTGACAGTATAATAAGGACATGGAGAATTTTATTAAAAATATGAGACAAGCTTATGGTTTTCATCAATGAGGAATGAAACCCATGTATCCTGTTTTGGGAGGGAGGGACAAGTGGCGATCAAATCACCATTGAATGTGTTACCTTATTCATCATCCAATGGTGGGTCTCACCGTGTGATTTTCAGACATATCCTAAAAGGGATGTGGTCCTACCTTTGCCATCAGCTCTCAGCTGATGTCCTGTTGTATCCTCAACAGGGCCTTTGGCTTTTGCCGGATGGTTCCACAGGATGCCTGCGTGGGTGAGCCTAACCGGAGGAATAACTGGATAGGTTATGTTGTGGGTGTACTTGAGCAAATGTGGTATTTCAGCAGCCTGGAAAATTACCAAGGCAAAAGAGATGATTCTGCAGGCAAATTTAATTACTTCTAAAGAACAAGCAATTCCTAATTCCAAGTCTCAGATGAGGTGCTTATCTACTTTCTCAGGTGTTTAAACAGGTTGCTTCCACTTATAATTCTGAGCTGAGGGGAAAGAATTACAGCTGAATTAGAGTTTCTCAAAGGTTTTTAAAATTACAGAGGTACTGCAGGTTTATAAAAATATGCAAAACAATGATTTAGAGATTAGAAAATGCAAGCCTTCTTGCTTAACTCATCCCTCATGTCCCTTCTCTAGAGCAACTTCCAGGTCATTCTCTGAATGTCTCCATCTCTGCTTGTGTCCCCCTGTCTACCTATCTCTGTCTATGTCTCTAATTATATCTATGGCTATAGCAGTGATTCTCAACTGGGGGAGATTCCCCCCACCCCACCCCAGGACACTTGGTTATGCTGGAGACATTTTTTTGGTTGTCACAGCTGGGGGGGAGGGGGGCAAGTTACTGGCATCTAGTAAGCAGAGACTCAAGATGCTGCTCCATGTCTTACGATGCATGGGCAGCCCCCCAAACAAAGAATTATCCCACCCAAAATGTCAAGGGTGCCAAAGTTGAGAAACCCTGATCTATAGATTTTTCTCAATATGGGAAAACTTTAAATAGGAATGATGGCTTTTAAAAAATAACAATTCTGGGAATTTCAGCACCGTTATTTCTCAGACGTTCATAGGAGGGATCTACCCACCAGTGATCCAGACACTTGTTTTGCTTTTTTGCTTTGTAAATGTTATGAAATGATTTTTAGAGCAGACATTGGACCCCATTGCTGCCCAAGTCCACTCGCTCACTCATTTAAGCAAAGAGGTTGGATTGGGGATTCAGTCTGGTTGCTCCTAAGCCTGGGAGGATCAGGGTGATGGACCTCAGTTAGGAGCCTAGAGCTGCCTCGATGGGTGGCTCCCAGGTCACAACGGAGAGTCTGGATGGGGGAAAAGCTGAGGGATGGGGGTCTCCTGGCTGGGACTAAACAGGATCTAAGCCTCTATTTGCTCATAATGACAACCTTGCCCCTTTCCCTTCCTTAACATTCCCACAACCACCAATCACCCATGCTCCACAAGTCACGATGACTAAGAAAAAGCCAGGAGCTACACCCTCCTCCCCACACTTCCAGGGGCCATTATGATATGGGTGATTTTTTTCCCCCTTATGTTTATTTTAGTATGATAGTCACTTAAACAACAATGTCATGATGCTGGGAAAAAGCAGGAAGTTTGCAAGGAAGTAGAAACTAAGGGTTATTGTCCTAAGTTCTCAGATTCCCATAAAGGGAAGTCCTGAGAACTGTATCCTAGTACAGAAATTCCAGCTACTGCCCTATCTTGGAAGGAAAAAGATTCTTTCAGCCTATTTCATGAATATAAAGAGGGGCCACTCTTCCAATGTCCACAAGATGGCTGCCTCCCACAGACTGGACAAGCAAGTCTGATGTCCGAGGAAAAAGTAATTTGTGCTGTCCATGGACACCAGAAGAAGTGAGATTTGACAACAAGATGGCTGCCCATCAGCGTCTGGACAAGCAAGTCTGTTAGCCCTTCATCACCACCTGAGGAAGAAATAGCCCCTGCTTTCCATGAACATCAGAGGAACCGGAGAGATTTGACATGCTGAACGGCTCCGGCTCCTGTTCACAAGCAGAAACCACTATTAGGCTCTTCCTACATCTCCTGTCACAGCCTTGAGAACTAAGCAAGCACCTTCTGGGAATGACTCTGTAAAAGGAAGTCTTGGCCAAACCATAACCCTGTGAACATGTGTCACTTTCACAGCTTTGCAGGGTCATCTGTAAT